>NW_027472580.1:43723473-44369098 GCF_030347505.1 Rhynchophorus ferrugineus | reverse complement strand
TATTTTGAATACTGTACAATAAATAATGTATAAAAACATTCATATTCACATATATTAAGTACATATTTATTATTTTGGAATGCATGTTATATATATCATATTTGAGCAATGTCATTTATGATATTTCTCACAAGATATGTTGGAATGTATGATATTTTCAAGTACCATTATATACAATCAGAATTAGTTATACTTGTTACATTTTTCAAATGATATAGTGTGGTTGTATACTTTCATTTCTATATACATCTAATCAATTCTGATTATTTAATAGCACATACCTAATATTAAAAACGTTAATGTCGACTGTGGAAAAAATTTATAAAAAGAAATTTTCTTATTACCATTGAATGATATATAAATTTTTTAAAAATTTTCTTTTGATATGGCACAGATGAGGAGTTACCAAATGATTTTCATCAGTTCTTATATTGCTTCATTAAGATAGGTTGTATTCTTGGTTGCCTATGTAAGTGATTTAAGCCCAATTGACATATTTTCCTTGTACTTATATAAGTCTTTGCACGTTTGCGTCAATAAGACAATATTGTTAATTGAACAATTAAAATTAGGATACATAAATTGACTAAAAAATATACAACTATTTAACGCGCACAATTTAAAAACAGTCAGTCGGTTTGTTCATCGTCCACTACAACAATTTCGATCGATCGTAATTCTCCATGTTCCATTTCTGGTGGTCCAGGTTGGGATCGCAACGCTCCATGATTAGCTTTTTCTTGGCGGCATCGATACCCAGACACTTGTCGCTGCTGCCGTGTCGGATTAGTTTCTTTACAGAGTCGTAGTCCCAGTATTGGTTACCCTTGCTACCGTGGCAAGGGTATAGGATCACTTCTTGCCCGCTGTAGTCCAAACATGCTTCGTCACGACGGATTTCTCCGGCCTTACTGTATAACCAGAACTGTAATTAAAAAGGTCAATAGTCAGATACATTGTATGGCTTGTTTTTACTTAATATGTACATTAAATTAAGTACAAACGATATTTATTTTTATTTAATTGAAAAATATGTTAAATATTATTGTGTTCAAAATAAGTCAATATTTAAATTGACTATTAAAATGGTCTAAAATTTAAATTTATTTTATAGGATGATTGATTTCTATTTTTCGATGTTTTGTGAAATTAATGTCTGATTTTATGGTGCATACATTTTATGTATTGTTAAGTAGACATTTTATTTAATTATGAAGAAAAACTCGCTTGCTCTTCTATCGTAAAGGAATATACTTGAGCTTTAAGGAAACTAGCGCTGTCAGAACGTTTTTTCCTGGGCAGCGTAGATTGAATGATCAAGTTTTGAGTGACGGCCATTTTAATTTGGAACGTTATGTAAATAAGCAAAACAGATATTTGGTGGCAATTGACCTAATAGATATCAAAGATTCTTACACAGCCCTCAATTAGAGAGAGAGAGATGATGTTCAGCCACTGGTTCGAATATTCGATTAACATTAGGTATGGAAATATATTTATAAAAAAAATTAAAACTTAAAAATGGCCCTTTTTATGATTATTTATATAATTTTATACTTGTATTCATCTAAATCGATATTTATATATGATATAATTTATTTATAATTTATAACAGCAAGCGGTGACAAGAAGGTATCGCTAATCGCAAACGTTTCTTTCTTAAAATGTCACGTGACGACTTGTTTATGTTTATTTTGTATTGTTGTATCATGGCATTCATTATTAGATTAAAGTAGTAATAACTAATAGTCAATTCTAATGTATGGTTTATAATTTAATATTGATATTAATAATTATATTTATTAAAATGTTATTCACTAATATTTTATGACTAGGTATCATTTCATTATATTAAACATGTTTATAACAATGTTGTTTAGTCACATTAAATTTTGCGATTGTGACAGAACCTACTGCTTTTTAATGTGGACTCGGGATTACGTCCTCGGCTTATTACGAGCGACCAACTTAGACGCTAATCTCGGAATATAGTCTTATCTAGCCTGGTTGTTAGCGTGACTAGGAAGGTTTTCCTTTTCCGATTTTACACTCTCATCACAATTACAAATAATAAAAAACATCAGTTTACAACCAGGTGCCAGCGGGATTCGAACGTATGACTGAGGCGATGAGATGTGTTATTGCGGCCTGTTAGCCATTTTGTGTTGGTATAATGTTTTTAAATTATAGTAATATACATTATGATATGTTGACATGTATTAATTCCAATTTTTAGGTATAGTCTATTCAAAATAACAGTGAATTCACGTCATCGATATGTTTAATGTATTGATTGCCGTAAATTGTAAATTTGTTTTAGACGTATCATATATTAGACATTTCGTATCAGACAATACTTTCCCACTCATTATGTTCTAGTTAAAAAGAGACACAATGCTGGCTGATAAGTTCGAAGATGTCATCCGGTTGTAAAACGTCTGCAAAATTCTTCAAAATATTAATTGCAATAACTACAGGTTATAAGCCGGTAAACGTTCTTCTAACGCTTTGCTTGTTCGGATAAATTTCAAATAGCTGCTTATTATTATTCTCATTGAATATGGCGAAGCCAGACAGAACATATTGTGTCTCTAATCATATTTCGAACAGGACCGAGGTATGGAAGCCTCCGTTTGCCAGTAAAATTCGTTGGATAGGTAAGCATTTTTACAGTTAAATATTAATTGTACTGAATATTAGTATGGACACGGTCACTAAAATATCTCAAACATTGGAAAGTATAATCTTGGATTGACCGAAAACAAACCGTCCTCATACGAAGCGGGTGACGAATCAAGATAGCTTGATGTTAGCTCTATCAGAGATCAAATATATGAAATGCATAAAAACAGTGAGTAGTTTTTTAAATATAAACTAATTTAATACAATTACTTCAGAGAAAACTGTTTGTCTGAAAAGTATCGAAAGTATGAAAAAATTTGTATATTTAGATGAGATATGGATATTTCATAATGGGACCAATATACTCAATGGTCACTCATGGCAAGATAATAATAAAAATATTTTTAAAACAATAAAAGTTGATGGAGAAAGGTAAACGTTGGAATAACAATTTGTTAGGTTTTATTAGTCATAACATTTACTAATAATTCAATGCAGATAGATAGATTGGAAATTAACAGCTTAGTTATTCACTTGAATAAAACTTTCTAAAAATGTGATTATGCTGACAATTACCAAAACAGGGTGATGAGAGTAGAAACAACTAAAGATGAGTATATGATTCATATACGATAACTGTAGGAAATCTAATTGCAAGTGTGAAAGATTTATATGCACATATATGTGTGTAATTGTTCAGAATATATATGAGCGTTTCGTTAAAATGTGTGAGGAGAGAAAGAATACTAATTGATTTGCAGATATGGCAGATGCATTAGGGAGAATGCAAAGATTAAATCTAGTTTTATCAAGAAACTAGTATACAGGTAGTATCAGAATAAACGAAGGAGAAATACAGTGATATCAAAATGACTTTAGAAGAAAACACTGTACCGAAGGAAACAAGAAGTAAGCATAAAAGGCAAATATGCTTTCTAATGAAAGTAAAATATATTATTTGGATATACAGTTGTTAATTAGGTGGATTAGGCCTCCAGGGAATACCATTACATAAAAAAATGCGCATAGAACTCTAACTCATAGCTGGTACGGAAGAGTTAAATGTAAATATAATAAAACACAACCCTAACGTACGAACTATTATAACTTTATAATTAATTGTAGTTTTAAGTTATTCGATAATATATGCATTAGAAATACTATAATGTTAAAATACCTTTGATAACAGTATTTTTATTTCATTATTTTATTTAAATTAGAATTTTGTTGTATGTCAAAGCCAGAACGAATTAAAATTCGGAGTTGATGTGGCAATATAGCGACATTTTGACGTCATCATTTCAGATGGCGTGGTTCACTGTTTTATTAAAGGAATTAAATCCGTGTTATTTTATTAAAACACTTTTTTATTTTAATTAAAACCCATCGCTGCTCTCCGTTTTCACTAGGCGTTGGTGAGATCAACCAGCGATTTATTACAGTTATAGTATTATGAAAATACCCGAAAATTGTCCGACGGTAGGATAGTTTTAAAAATGGGCGTTTTTCGTATGTCAAACGAGAAGGAAGATGGAACAAAGGAGTACCTAATTTAATACCTTAAAAATATTAATGTACCCAATAACAAAATCAATTCATAGTCTACGTAATATTAATTGATTTAAGGGGTAATACTAGTCTAGGAAATTGAAAAGTTCATTCTTTTTCACATTTTCAAAGGTTAACCCATTAAGAATCTGCCGTTGAAGGGATTTTCTAAAATTTAAATTATTTTTGAAGATATAGCTGTTTTAGTGATGCTGTATGTAAACCAGTCTTAGAATAAAAGACGAATCGAGCTCCAGAGCGGCAGAATTCGTGGCGGTACAGAAAGCCATAGAACTGGTACGGGACAGAAGCCTCTCGGGACCAATCACCATTCGAACGGACAGTAGAATGTCCATATGGTGGGCCGAGTACGCAAACACACGGAATAAGGACATAATGCAAATCAAAACAACCTTGCTAGATTTGCAGAAAAGCGGTAGTGAAATATCGCTAATATGGTGCCGGAGAATGACAACGAAGGAAATGGTAACCGCTGACAGACTCGCGAGAAAAGCCACTGTAAAGGAAGAAATAGGACTGAAAAACCAAGGATGGATCAGCACCAGAACCATCAATAGAATCAAGGAAGGAGAGGTAAAAAGAAGGTGACAAATGCATTGGGAGCAATCCATTAAAGGAAGAACCCTTTACAAATACTGCCAACAAGTAAGGACAGGAAACACAGGACTGAGTAGGAAGGCTGTGCAACTGATGATAGGCCACGGAAATATGCAAGCTTACCTGTACAGATTTAAACTAAAGAAGACCGATGGACTCTGCGAGTGTCGCACAGGTCCAGAAGACTTAAACTAGAATATTGGAGACATGCGAAATTGGGAAAAGGGTAGAGGCCCGAAACAGGCATCGGGCAGCCGACGGGAACTACCAGATAAGGAATGCAGATGGGATAGTTAATGAGGAAACCGTCACAAGGATCAATGCTTGGGCCGATACGGTAATTGACTTTGAGGAAAGGGATACCCAGGATGGCAGCCAAGAGGAGACGTATGCTGGCGCGCAAGAAAGCGGCCAAGCTAGAGATCAGGGAGAGAACATGATAGGGAACTAGCGAATAAAAAGGGCAATAACGTCGCGACGGTACTGAACAGGTGCTTGGAGACCCGTCCGTGAACCGTTTCCAGCATCAATCGAGACTTACGTAGGAAAGACCAGCTCAGAGCTTTAACAAGCACCAGAGCCATAGACAAATGGTCTACATTTTAAATGCATGTAAACCAGATAGAACAATAGACGATAGGGATCATCCGTCTACCTACGATCATGTTCCCTCGTAAAACCTTTCGTTCTCAAAATATATATTTTGAAATACTCTATGTGCGTTGACATAGTCTTTCATATTTAGTGTGCAGTTAAAGTCAGTTTCTACCACTTTAATTACACTCACACTTTCAACTTAGAGGATTAATATTAAATTTATAGCAATTTTCATTTCTAATGAAGGTTTCATTCCCGTTTTAAAATCACTCTTATAAGAATGATACTTGGCCCGGAAGCCTATGCGTTCGTCGACAATACCCGAATTAAGCGCTTAGAAGTATGAGCTCCAAACGTTTCAAAGGAGGCCAGAACTATAGTCTGAAATAAAGAAGTTTGGAAAATGCTTTTTCTTTAAGCAAAGGAAGGGACACTGTATGGAATAGCAATCGCACATTGAAATAATTTAAGCAATAATTCAATAATTCTACCATACTACCCAAGATTTTACAAGCCTTTTTTTCAAAACTACTTTTTTTGAGAGAGTTGACATGGCATTCTCTATACCGGAACTTCTCTATACATTCTTCTATGACAAAGTAACATTATAACAAAATTTGCATTTTTATTTAAAAAAAATTGAAAAAAATTATCGTATTTTTGAACAGCCCCTAATTCATTAGCCTGTAACTTTTTGGATTTTTATTTTTTTCACTTTTTTTTTCTTATGTATTCTTTAATCATTAATAAATATCTAGTAAAGAACTGATAGTAAAAATATTATTTCTATGAAGGAAACTACAATTTTTATACAAACGAAATAAGAATTTTCTTTTATTAAATCCAAAGTGTTGAAATCAGACCAGTTATTGAAGATATTTATTTTAAATATATTTATATGTTTCGGTTGAGACGATATATAAACCACATTTTAAATAGTATTTATGTATCCTTTTTGGAGGATGCCTAACCTATCATACAGATAACAAAGAAAAACCTCTGAACGCATTCAAACTTACAAAAAGCAGAAATAACTTTATTTCCGTGCCTTAACAGGACATCATCGAACAATAACCGAAAAGGGGAGAGGGGGTCTCGGGTGACGGTGGGCCCTTTCCACGTTCCAGATTTGCAATTGTAATGGAATAAATAAGAAGCTACGGCCTTCTACTTTGGCGCGAGGAAAGCGTTAAGATAAGACCCCGAGAGCCGGGGTGGGGGAGAAAATGAATTCGTCTGGTTCGGACGGCTTTTACTGAAGCACATCGTCCGACGGCTAGAGGTCTGCGGGTGTCTCTATTAAAGGAAACAAATTTTCATTCTCGTTCATTGTGTTGAGTTAATTTGTTTGGTGAGTTTTTGCAGTCGTTCGAAAGTGATCTGACGTAATTTTTAAATGTATATTTTAAACATTCATTTTAGCTGAACATAATGAAAATTAAGAGTCTAATAGGCATATAAATTAGTATTAAGTTTTTTTTTATTTTAAGTTTTATTGTAAATTTATTTTATTAAAAGCATTGTCAATCGATAGCCACTACTTTTTCACATTTTTTCTTGGGCAATTTACGGATTTCATCTCGAATGAACGATGTATCTTTTGAGTACATCCACGAATCGACCCATTCTTTTGGATCTTTAAAAATAAGAAATAAACGGCTTCTCAAAAAGGCCATGACTTAAATGTCGGAACAAGTAATAATCAGAAGGAGTAAGGTTTGTACTTCCCATTTTAATGTTTCCAAGTATGCTTTCACCGATTTTTCAACGTGTGGTCGAACGTTGTCATGAAGAATAACATATCCGCGCAGTGTTAGCGATAGCGATCTGTCGGTTTTAGCAGCTCATAGCTTTTATCTTTTTTTTTGCTTTGGAATATCATAATGGATCAATTTTTTATTGCCAGTATCAATGCGATGGAAAAAACCTTTCCGATTTTGCTGGTGAAGCAGCATTTCACACATGAGTAAACGCGTTTCAATGTCTCCTGGCTACAATTCTTTGAGTAATGCCTTCAAATCCTCGTCTTCAAAGTTTTGTGGCTGTCCATAATGCCCTTTGTCTTCTGTATCAAAATCACCACTTTTAAAACATCGAAACTAGTATTCACATGTTGAAATCGGTGAAGCATGGTTGCCATAAGCTTCATACAGCATTCGATGACTTTCAGTCGCCTTTTGCTTCTTGAAATTAAAAATAAAATTTGCCGTAAATGCAATTTACTCCAAGCAAATTTAGATATTTTCGATGTACTAAAAAAAGTGTTTACTCTTTCGTTGACATGACGAAATGAAAGAATCTTGAAAGAAAACAGTAATTTTTTGACAATATTTCTTTTTGTCTCTGATTATTTTTTCTTTTTTTCTTCAAATTTTCCTGCAACAAGTTTCAAATATATACAATATTTTCAAGCTATTATTATTATTTATCAATTTGCCATTGTCAACATTGAACTAAACATTTAAAGTCAATTTAATTTTCATCTTTCATAAGAATAATTACCAATTTATTTTTAAATCATAATGTAATAACATAACCAATTCAATTTTTAATCCTTTTAAAGTTGACATGTCAATGTATTTTTAACAATTGAAAAAAATGAATATCATGGCACTTTAATAGCTTAGTACGTGTCACTAAGTGGGTCTAATAAGCTTTGTATGATAATCTAGGTGAAGGACGTCCAAACCCTGTGTTAACACTATAAAAAGAAGTGTGGAAGATCTCGATTGATTTAGTGGGAGCTCACGAGAAATTTCACTACGTTATTGTGAACATTTTAAGTGAAGTTTTGTTTGTTTTAAATGTAATTTAAAATATTCATTGCGTTATTTTCCACTAATCTGAAAACCCATTATAGTGGTGTGGTCCATATGTTGGACGACCGTTGGAATAACTCTAATAAATGAAGATATTTTTACAACTACATTTTTTTCCGAAATTTTTCAAAAAGCTATGCCCCGGAAGGATTACAACGCATGACTATCGCAACTTTAAAATTCAAATTATCCTCATAACAAAATAAAAACAGAGATTGTGATGCTTTTCCTAGTCTTTCTTAGTCGAGTTAAACAAGTTGTAGAGGCATTGAATTTCTTTTGATATTGTGCCTTCGCCATACAGATATAGATTAGAATAACGAAGAATCGAATAACAGTTTTTACGGTCTATAATAGCTGGGGTTAATCTTCAACTATTGTAAAATTTAGTGACGAGTCTTGGGGCATCATTGTTGATATATAGGTATCAAACAAAAGATGCATATTGGTTTATATAAAGAACGGTGATTTTATTTATGAAGCATCTTCGCTACACTATTGCGTTTACAGCCAAGGAAATAATTAAAATTTATGAATTAATTAGGATTTTGGTTTACAGTGTTTGCCACTTTATAAACATCTAAGTATTATCACTAATTAAAAAAAAATTGCAGACATTTGGTAATATGGGCGTGCATTGACTGTTTCGTTGTACATATAAGACGAATATATATGTTGGATATATATGCTTTTAACTAAAGTAGTCTAATTTAATATTAATTTGAGAAACACATATACATGTATTTATCCCTCAGCCATCATGACTGTGTATTGATGCAAGTACATTAGAATAATAGTAATAAATTAATTTGTAATAAAAACATAACTGTAAAGAATACGTTAGGTTTGACATTATTGTAAATCTTAGATTTGTGTTCAAGTAATTGAATTGAACAATATTTACACGATATCTTGTGTTAAGTTAAAAGTCAGCAGTGTTCGACAAGACATTTTTAGCTGTTTTCGTAATGAAAAGCAGTAAACGTATATATCTTTTACTACCAAGAGGATTGACACAATTGCAGATATGTAGTTAGAAGGGTATTTTTGCGTTTTATCGCTACACTTAATTGTATTGTTTGCACTATATGCTTATACGTCATTTTTAATACCAATACTAATACTAATAAAATAGACACAAAATTGCCATTATTAGTTATGTAAATACCATGTTATGTATTCAGAAATAATGGCAACAGTAGATAATTCTATGTGTAGACAGAAAATGAACAACCATCTATAGTGTATATTATAATTCGAATAAACAAAAAAAAACGAGACGATAGGGATTATTCCACTAAAAACGATACTCGTTAATATGCATGGTTTGGTGATATTTATTCGAAAATATGGGAATATTTTATTTATATAGTAACATTTGGCGAATGTAAAATTGCATAATATAGCTGTAATTTGATTAAAACAAATAAATGAAATTGCTTTAATATAAATACATAATTGTATTTTTTTGTGCGAATATATATAATATACCATGGATTGGTTGGTTTTTATGTACACCACTGAAATATTAACCCTTTCTAAGCTTTGTCTAATAACGACATCCCGGACAGATGATTCGATCTCGGGATCCTGGTTGTATTCTCGTCTCGAACATTCGGGATTACATCTGGTCAATCTTCGTTTTTTATGGATAAACAATTATGTAACAATGATAAACAATTATTTTTAGATTGATCTCTTTAAGGCAAGTTCCATGCGGGGACCTAATTTTGAACGAATTTATAAATCCTTACAGACTGATTTCCAACGAGCCTGAACTGATCTTTCAGCCTCTACATGTATAAAATAAACTGAAAAAAATCGATGCGCTATCATGTCTTAGATTTTACTTTCGCAATACAACTCGAACATTGATCCCTGTAGAATAACGTAATTGCACCGGAAATGTCTACTAAGTTTTTTAAATTTAATCAATTTTTTTAGTTTAATCTGTTAAGTTTGGGTGTTTTAACGGTTTGTTTCAACAAGAGTTAAAATGTAATTTTGTTTAATCAATTTTGCCTGGAAGTATTTAATTTGGTCATTTTATTTTAATGATTAATAATAATTTTCCTCTAGTAAAAATAAAACGCTTATTGTGGGAATTTAAGAGTAATTGAGTTGATTTTCGTTTTGAAAGTTCAAAATGTTGTTTCATGCAAAGAAGTTGTTTATTTATTTTTAGACTAAACTTTTGATTGATTATTTCATGAACATTTAGTTATTCCGTTAGCAAAAAGGGCATTGAAATGCTGATTTAGGTGTAGTGCTTCACATTACCTATCTATAACGCCGGATGAATCACTTGATTTTAGACGAATAACCAAACGACAAATAATCGAATGAATAAATCCATAGAAGATTTAGAAAACAACTTTTGGGAGGGGATAATACAAAACGTATAAAACTAGAGGCAGATGGAATCCAGGAAACTAGAGCTTCATAACTTTTCTTAGTTATTTACATCAACTATTTAATAGAATAATAAGGCTGAGGCTGGGAAATAAACTCGAGCTTTACTACCTTTTTGAATAACCCCTCAGGTTTTGAGACGCTAGTAAAATAGGTTGAGAAATATACAAAAAAAATAGTAGATATAAGGAGACATGGTTCACATAACAAGCAAGAATGGCTGAAGTAATTATAGAAATATGAATTACAAATCGTTAAACATTTAAAACAAGAAGTCATCAACCCAGTCATCAGCCACATCAACAGGTTAATATGTATGGTATAAAAAAATGTTCTTAAAATGTATCAAGCAATTTATCTTTTATAAATTTGAAAGAAAAAGTATAGTAAAAAAAATATTGTTAGTGATCCACCATTGGACCTCTGCCGTTTAACTGGAACTGTCTAGTCTTTCCACCCTTGATATCAATTACATTCCTTGGTACTACCTCGTATAGTTAACATCTTTCTTATATTAGTAATAGTTCTCTACATATTTACTAAATAATTTATTGACTTACGTAATACATGTTGTCCTTGTTTATTTTGTTACTATATAAAGAAGTCTTTCAATATATTTGATAAACCCGCTCAAATATTTTCTTAAATCTCTAACAATGTATTTAAAATGAGTTGGCTATTTTTAATTGCATCTTTGGCCAGAATATCAGTCGATTCATTTCAGGTGTACTCTTAAGGCTGTGGACTAGGACGAAGATGATGCAATTTTGTCTGGACTTAGTTTATAATATAATTCGGAAATTTATCTACTAATAGTCTGTAGGGTGTTCTTTGCTAACATGTCACTAGAGAATAGTAGAACTAGAGGTAGTATGTAAAAGAAGTTATTTAAATTACACCTCATCAAAAACTTAAAGCGACTTGCGTGTATTCGGCTGATCTGATTTTTGGTATTTATTAGCTTATTATATCGTTAACTATTTTTACAAAAGAGGGAATCCAAGGTGGTTCATGGAGTTGTAACAGGATTAATCTTTTCTTAGCTGAAAAAGGATAAATAACCGATAAAGCACCTGAAGGGGTTTTAATTATTAACCGAAATCAATATAAATTAATGTGCATTCTGTTGTGCGATAAATCATAATAATTTTTGCGTCGGGTTAATAAATTATTTAGTCGCAAATCGATTGGTAACCGTTCCGCTGCGCAGTCGGTCTTCGATAATCGCCGCACGTTATATCCGGCTCAATCCCCGATCGGCCGACGTCCTGGTAAAACGGACGAAAATCGCCTGTCGAAATGTTTTCGAACATCGTGCGATCTCTCTGTCGATGCTCGATGGTCCAGTTAATGATATTAAATCACTAATTGGGAGAATTTTCGATTCAATTAAATACCTATCGCTGAACGGATTACATAATGGACGCGATACATCAGCGAACAAACGCTAAAAATATGACAATCGAAAATCGAAATTTCCGTACTGTTTTGTATGATAGGTTGGTTTTAAATGTACGTGAAATATTTCCCACTTGTTAGGAATTAATTTTTTATTGTTTTTTAAAATTTTTAATATTTAATTCCTTTAAAGCTACCAAATGGAGTATCATTGATCAGTACTTTCGTACTATTCGAGTGTAGTATTTTTTCAAATATTTCAAAATAGGTGTCTTTTTCCCGACGTCAAAATGAGATGTTGCCAGAAAAATAGTGGCTAGTGATAATTTGGTGAAAATGCGATGTAACAGTTTTCCATTTAGTTTTATTGTGTTATTCAGCGTATACAGGCGATAATCACCGAATGCGTATAATAGTATTTTTGTGTCACATTTAAAAAACTTATTGTAATGCTGCTGCGATATATCTCAACTGTCGGTTTTCTAATCAATTAATTCGACATATTTGCTAATGAATCTATTATAAAATTGTTTCTCGTAGATTAATATTGTAATCTACGAGAATATTCTTATTAATTATATATCTAAATTGTTTTTTTTAAATGATATATCTACTGCTATGTAACACATCTTTCGATAAGTCTCTGGTTTGACACATAGATGGTGCCAACGTTATCAGACCCATGAAGTTCTTGCAGCTTTACTGTTATTTTTTCTCCCGTTCTCATTGTAATTAAGACCAATCCCGTAATTTTAAAGTTTTTAAAAATAGTGAGTCCAAAAACGATGCCCTTTGGAATTATATCGATTATATAAGAGTTTAACTATTTCATAGGTATATACCATAAATCAGTGTATGACTAATACGTTAATTGACTTCTCTTTCAGTTTCTAACTATTTTTGTGGATGAAGAACCTTGTAGACTTCAAATACCTATTCTAGGCAGTGAAATTGACCGGCGAGTTGTTGCCATTAAGAGTTAGTATATATAGAACATAAGTAGCGGTGCGCGGTTTGTAAATTAAAAGGCTGCACTATCACAAAGGCTACTTAATTTGATCATAAAGAGAGAACAAATAATACTCTTTCGTATGTCTCAACTTCCTTAATTGACAATGTAATGAGTGACAAAGTAATGAAATTAATATCATAGTAGTGGATGTTGAAAATGAAGACGGATTATCTCTTGAAATTATTTTAGATTATTTGAACTTATTGCTGCAAAAGTCAACACTTCTCTTCAAGAGGAATTCGAAGATACCTTAGAGATATATAAACGTCGTTTTAGCGTATTCGGAAGTGAGCAGCATATACTGGCGAGATTTGTTTATAAATAACGTGACGGATATTCATGATTGTGGTGGAGAGGGAATTAATTTTTATAGTTTATAATGGCTTAATCTGACTCGCGCCTATACTGAGTAGCATAAAACATAGTTTATAAGCATTATGAGAAAGGCTCATGCAGAAAAGAATGAAGTTGTGTTTCTTAAAGACAATACACTGCGTTACATAACGATAGTTAAATTGAATGAATTAACTAAGCTTGTTTCTTGTTCTAGATTTTCGTTTCATAAAAAAATTATTGAAATCACTATAATATTTTGAATGCAAGTAAGCTCCAGAATTCATTTTAGATCTTTTTAATTGCCTAGTGACTCGATCTATGTATGATTAATCTTTGATACTATTGAATTTATTAAATTTTTTAAATATATGAATGATCAAAGTCAAAAAGAATATAATGAAAATGAAAAATTAACTATGCCATGTTAAAAATATATGTTTCAAAATGTGACTCAAAATATTTTTATATTAACTAAATATACATCATTCATACAACCGAGATATTTTATTTGGTGTTCAGTATCCACATACTAATTTTAACTAAAAAATATAGCTAAATGACCGTACTGTTAAAGTTAATATTTCATTTTTTTCGTTCACTTTTATGCACAATATAAAAGCTATAGATCTTTTTAAGCTATGTTTTAATATTCCGCGGTTGTATAAATCGGCATAACGTTCATAAAACAACGAATGTCGAAGCCTTGTATCGGATCACGCAGCAAACAAAACAATTAGGTTAAAAATATTTGAAAAGTTCCAGAATTTCATATTTGTTTTATCGCTGTTGAATAAACAAGTTGCTGTGTTTTATAATTCTGTTCGTTTCGAAATTATAACCATAAAAACTGACCACAAACTAACAGTAACCAAAAGTTAAAAAATATATCATTTTTTATAAAAATTAGAAGTTCCTGCTTATTAATTAAACTACGTAATAATTATTAGTTTTGAATAATATATATGATATTATGTGTTATTAATCATAAAATATCATATATGTGCTACTACTGGTGATTTTACTCATTTACTCATTCAATATACGATGGCAATATAAACAAGAAGTGACATTTGATTGGTTGCTAATTCTATGGATACTAACAGTACTTTCTTTTTAAAGTTTATAAAAATAAACTTCTCAAAATTTGTGTAATTTAAATATGACTATAACTTATTATTAATTTGTTAAGTTGAGAAAATTAATTGTAATATAATTACATATTAATATTATTTCAGCTGTATATTTATGATTTTATTAAATTAAAAATTCTAAACATTCATGAATATAAACCTAACTTAAATATGTTTAGATATTTATGAACTAGCAGTGGAAAAACGTCAAATATATAGTTTGGAAAAGAAGTTACCTAACGAATTCGAATACATACTCAAAGGCTGTTTAAAATTAGTTTGTAATCGCGGTTTTCTTGTTTGTATATAATCTACTATTACAATCTCAAAGAAAAAAGTCTAGCACATTGATATTGTAATCAAGAAGGTTCATCTGCAACCGCAAGTGTACATTTGGTAGGATTAACAAGAAGGGTGTTACAACTACCAAAACCGAATGCTGAGGTTCAATTGGACAAACTGAATCTGAAGAACTCTTGCGGAAAAGATTAGCAAGAATCAGAACCTCTTGAATGATCAACGCATATTCAAAAATTACAAATGATATATTGGTTAACTAATTATTGTTTCTTCAAATCGATGGAGTATGGTCTGGCTGATACACGTTTCCAAAATACTCAAAAGCAGCATAACAGGTCAATAGAAAAGACCCCGACCTGACATATAGATTGCGCTACTAGAATTAAATCCATATGTTTTTTTAGTTAGTCCTAACTTCAAAAGATGCGTGTATAAATTTGACAACTGTCGGATCATTAGTTTGTGAATTATAGCATTTTGAGTGAAGCAGCTTTTGTTATTGTGAAAAAAATGGATAAAAAGAAATTCGCGTGTTGATAAACTATTGCTTTTTGAATCAAGGATTGGTATGCTAAGTTTAGACGTGGTGAAATGAGCACCGAAGACGGTGAACGCAGTGCACGCCCAAAAGAGGTTGTTGCCGACGAAAACATTAAAAAAATCCACAAAATGATTTTGAATGACCGTAAATGGAAATGAGACACTCTAAAGATATAAACTGAACGCGTACATCATATCATTCACGAATATTTGGGTATGAGTAAGCTCTGTGCAAAGTGGGTGCCGCGCGAGCTCACTTTTGACCAAAAACAACAACGAGTTGATGAGTGGAGCAGTGTTTAAAGATAATCAAGCGTAATAAACCCGACATTTTGTGTCGATATGAGACAATGGATGAAACATGGCTCCATCATTTCATTTCGAAGTCCAATCGACAGTCATCCGAGTGGACTGCACGCGATGAACCCGCTCCAAAGCGTGGGAAAGCGCAGCTGAACAGTCAGTTGGCAACGTTATGGCGTCTATATTGTGGGATGCGCATGGAATAATTTTCATTGATTATCTTGAAAAAGGAAGGACCACATAGCGTTATTGAACCGTATGAAGGACAAAATCGCCGAAAAATGACCGCATTTTAAGAAAAAGAAAGTGCTGCTTCACTAAGGCAATGCACCATGTCACGTGCATTCAGTGAAAACGATGGCAAAAATCCATGAATTGGGCCTCGAATTGCTTCCTCATCCGCTGTATTCTCCAGGTCTGACCCCCAGCGACTATTTCCTGTTCTCAGATCTCAAAAGAATGCTCGCTGGGAAGAAATTTTCGTCGAATGAAGAGGTGATCGTCGAAACTGAGGCCTATTTTGAAGCAAAGGACAAATCGTACTACAAAAATGATCGAAAAGTTGGAGGGTTGCTATAATCAGTGTATTCAGTGTATCCTTGAAGGGAATTATGTTGAATAAAAACAACTAATTTTGACAAAAAAATGTGTTATTGGCACATTAATTGAGTGTAATTTGTATTAATTTTTTAAAACAAATGCTTATTCTGTTCATATATTTGAGATAAAACTATTAATTATAACTAATTTCTTGCAGTTTGTGTATGGGTGTTCATGTTAATTATATTCAAAAACGCCGCAATACTATTTCGGCTTTTCTATTTTTTTTTCCAATACCAGTTTGTGTGTTTGTTGTGTCCCGTTTCGAAATAACAAACACGAAATAAAAAAAAAGCCAAAAATGTCATTTCAGGTCTCGGTTCGAGTAAAACCGTCATGCTAAAAAATTAACGGGGAAAAAAGAAAGTTCGGTATTTGTTTTATCGACAGCTGAATAAACAAATGGTGGTATTTCCAAAATGCGCTCGTATTGAAAATGAACCCGACTATAGACAATATCATAATATCCACTTTTTACGAAAACCGAAAACCGCCACTGAATTATTAATTATCGGAAACAATCGTTCGGGATTATTAATAGGGGCCTATCGTATTTCGAACTGTTAGTTTTAGTAAAATATAGCTTTTATTATAGTTTTCTTTTTAAGTATGTGTGCATTTACCAATTTTGTTTTGAAGTTAAAATTCAAGTTAATGCATTAAGGTCTTCCTGCTTGTTAACAGACGGATTATTTTATAATAAATTGCTTACGGTGATGCTGTTTTTTAAATAATACTAGATGACCTGGTGAACTACGTATTTCCTACATCTATGAGCGTTTTCACATCTGCCGGCACCTACAGGACACCGGTATCGGTGGACACGAAATCTCACGTAAACAAATGGAACCCTTTCACACTCCCCGATATGTCGTTATCGTGTCGTTGCCGGCAACGGCATGTCGGCGGGAAGTAATCGGTCCACTCGTGTCGGGGCCGATTTTGATTGTGTACAGAGATATTTTTAAGGTTAAAAGAGGAAAATGTCTAGCTTTAAATATGATATTGTAACACTAATTGAATTAGTAGAATCAAAGTCTTCTATATGGGACAATACTAATGAAAATGATAAAAACAAAATACGGTGCCGTGCCGTTGCCGTGTCGGTGCCGGCAGATGTGAAAACGCCCTATCTTGTAAATTTATTCCTCCAAGTGAATTAAACCTTGTTGCGTGCTCACCAGCAGGTGTTTTGTCAGGTCTGATAACGATATTATTGCTGTGAGTTACAATCAAATAATCATATCTGATCCAATTCTACATTAAACATTTTAACGAAATCCTTGTTCTGATGAAGAAATGTTTGTTGTTCTTGGACAATAGTTTGCTTCACTGTTGCATTGTGACCACAATGTCTATCGATTTCCACATTTGAATTGCCCATAAAATAAATTTGTATGAATTGTGATTTGCATCTGGCAGTAGAAACGGTGATTGATACATTTTTCTTTGTATTTGCAATTGTTTAAGATTTTGTTAACTTATTTCTGATATAAATTTGAATGTTACCAAAAAGGTTTTATGGTATAATACCTTGAAAATGGACATGAAATTGTCCTGTTACAGACCATACAGAAACAACTATTATATTTTTGGATAGAGACCAAGAAATTGTCCCCTCTCGGAAACTAAATAGTGTAATTGATCTGTTGGGGGGAGTAAATGTGGAAATTTTTTCCATCGGAACAACTATTGTCATTTCCTCAGTTGTAACTGATTTGATGGCACCATAATATATTTCCTCATAATAGTGAAATGCTGCCCGTTCCTGGATCACAGGAGCACTGCGTCTGCGGAATCACTCAATACCATTTTGTAGTTCACGTTGTTGTTGTGTTTAATGTGCTCAAACTCGTTGCATCCTTAGACTATCCACTGAAATTCCATTAATTCTGCAAAGCAATTGTGAGATACCAGTAGGACTATTATCATTTTCTGTCTCTTATTGGTCATCAGTGCGGCTAACACGTGAGGTAGTTCGTCTCGGATTTGATTGATTAACTTAAGTCAGGTCGTTTTCTCCTTAGCATTGTTAATAATAAATGCAACGAAAGTTCCCCCCCCCCCGAGTGTGACTAAATAATAACAAACATGAAATACATTTCTAAGGTATGCTTTTCCATAAACAATCACTACATATCATCTCAACTCTATTCTTGATAAATTTTTACTCGATCGAAAAAATACGAGTTGTAATAAGTTGTGAGAGTTGCTAAACTTGAATTTGTTTAAATCTAACTCATACACGCCAAGAAGTTGCGGTTGAGATAGAAGTTGATGAATCAACAGTACTAAAACCATTACATGACTTAAATCCAAAAGGCAAGAAAATGTCTGCAATACGAATGGTTTAAAAAAGATTACGTTATGTCTAGTTGTAAACATTACTGTTGCGACGTAAAAATATATTAGTTACGTATTTTGGATGGTTAGATACGAACCCATTTATATTATTCATAAAAGCGGCAATTTCTAATTGGTCCAATAAGCAATAGAGACCTCGTTCCCGAAGAATCCCGTTTTAGAGTTTGAACCTCCGAGAATCTATAAGGGCATACTGTCTATTGACCTATTAATATATAAGATTATAGCATTTGGATGGGTTTTTCGAAATCACAAACCATCAGTCTTTCGTCAGACAGAGCCTTCTTTCCAATAAGCACGGTCTATAAGTCGTCGAACGTGACAAATTAATTTCGTCTTTGCGCCCTAATTTGCTCAAAGAAGTATTTTCGCTATAAACTCTCCTACATTTCAACAGATACTCGTGTTTTTAAACATATGTAAAGATTATCGTTTTAGAATGAAATATGGTTTTATAAAAAATATATATACGAATAAATTAATGAACAATTATGCCAATAAAACGTTAACCAAATATATAGTCGTAAGCAGTGAACGTACGCCATCAAGATGTTTAATGGATTGCCTGCCGCAATTTATAAATTCGTTTTAGAATCAGACAATATTTTTCTTTTTATTTTATTCCAGCTAAAAAGACATACTATTCTGTCTGATACGTTCGAACACGTAAACGAATAAGCTTGCAAAAGTCGTTCGGTTGTTAAATGTCTGCTAAATTCATCAAACTATTAGTTATAACCACTACAGGTTATAAACCGGCAAACGTTTTAACACTTTGCTTCTTTTGATAAATTTCAAATCGCTGCTTATTATTACTTTGATTGTAAAGGCCGAAGCCAGACAGAAAAGATTGCGTCTCTAATAGTAACAGTTACTTGGAACAGGAACGAGCTAATGGAGGCCCCCTCTTGCAAGTAAAATTCTATAGAGAGGTAAACATTTTCACTGTTAAATACTAAGTTCCAACGGTTTTTAATGAAAGTATTTTTAGCGTATTGTAGCTACACTTTGTA
This sequence comes from Rhynchophorus ferrugineus, assembly GCF_030347505.1. NCBI lineage: Eukaryota > Metazoa > Arthropoda > Insecta > Coleoptera > Curculionidae > Rhynchophorus > Rhynchophorus ferrugineus. The sequence goes on along the minus strand of NW_027472580.1, from coordinate 44,349,486 downwards.
TGGCCACGGTCATTAAAATATCTCAAAAAATTAAAAATATAATCTTGCATTCATCGAAAAGAAACGGTCTTCATACGAAGCAGGTGACAAATCAAAATCAGCTTGATGTTAGCTCTATCAGAGATCAAATATGAAATGTATAAAAACAGTGAATAGTTTTTTCAATATTGATATATTTTAATACAATTATTTCAGAGGAAATATCTTAGATCTCTTCATACAATTTTAGGTAATATAGTTTTTAAATGGTGTAAATTTGCTTTTAATAGAATAAAATTTTAAAAAGCATACAATGAAATCAAGAAGGACTAATTATTTCAATCTGTGTATTTAGGTGATGGATATTTCAGAATGGGATGTTGGGTCACTCATGCCACAATGATAATAAAAAGTGTTAAGATATTGTCTTGTGTTAGGATATAAAGTTGATGGAAAAAGATAAACGCTGGAATAACAATTGATTGGGTATTATTAGTCGTAACATTTATTAATAATGGTTAATAACACCTCTGGTTTGGATCAACTCGATGAGACACATTGACGAAGAAATTGAGAAAATATGAAATCGTGAAGAAATGTTCACAAACAAATGAAAACAGTTGTTTTCATTTGTTCAAAGTTAAACTTTCTGAATGTGATATTATGATTCAATGCTGACAATTTCCTAATAATAAGCAAGCTAATTAATATACGATAACTGTTGGAAGTTGTTTTGTATTGTAGAGTGTAAACTATTTATGTGTATAGATATATGTGTAATTGTTGAGAATGATACATGAGTTTACGTTAGAATGTATGAGGAGAGGATGACTAATAACGGTTTTGAAGTTATGGTAAATGCATTAAGTAGAATTCAGTGATTAATATGGTATGGTATCAAGAATGGTGTACAGAGGTAGCAACAGAAGAAACAAAAAAATACAGTGATATCAAAATGACTTGACAAGGAAACACACTATCGGAGGAAACAAGAACTAAACAAAAAAAGGTAAATATGCTCTCTAATGAAAGTAAAATATACTATTTGGATATACAATTATTAATTAGATAGATTAGGCCTCCAGGGGGACACCGTTACATAAAAAAACATGCCTAGAACTAGAAATATTGTGGGTGTATAATTAACGGTAGATGAAATTATTAGATAATATACGCATTAGATATATTATAATGTTAAAATAAATTATATTTGATAACAATTTTGTTTCATTATTTTATTTAGACTAGAATTTTGTTATGTCAAAGCCAAAATAAACTAAAACTCAGAGTTGATGCGACAATATCGCGACGTTTTGACGTCATAAATTGAGATGACTTATGTTCGCTGCTTCTTTGGATAGACTATTATATCGCAATATTCACGGTATGATTTGGTTTTTAATGTATGCTGATAATTAAATGGAGACTCATTACTAGGGACGGGTATTCAACCACACACAAAACAACGTAAAACGTTAATTTTTGAAAACATCCTCCAGATAAGACTGTATTACAAAGTGAAATAAAGTCAAAAACACGGCTACGTTGCTGGTTATTGTAAGTCGGGCCACCACACCGTAAGAACTATAATTGAACGCTCGAAAAGACCCGAACAAAAATCTGAAACAGCAAAAGCGGACGAAAACGTTATTTTAAACGCGCTGGTTGTTCCTTAGAAGTTAGATTTTAATTGCTTGCTGGGTATTCAGTTATGAAAAACCTTCTGTTTGCCATTGCAGTTATTCGGTACACGTCAGACGCTTAAATCTGTTATCTATAGTTGATAATATTTATTTGTAAATTAGCTTTTAACAAAATATAATATCATTCATTAAACTAGTCTGAATTTCAAAAACTGTTTCATTCTGATATTATATTATATATATTATTCTGATATAGGCACCTTTATGTCCAAGTTACTAACTATGGAAGAACTTTATGGAGTATTCAATAATATGATAGAAAAGAGCGTTGATCTATACATTCTTGCAAAATCGCTATAGATTTAAACATTACGATAGTGCGTTAGATAATATCGAAGATTGAAATTTGATGCCACCTGTTGAAATGGCAAGAGAAAATATTGATAATATATGCAAACATTTTGCTGCCATACCAATTCGTTCGATATATAATTTTGGTACTATTACATCATTCAGTCTGATTATATTGAAAGATTACAAGGTTATTTTCGTTTGAATCAATTAGCTGCTATCAGAAAACTCGTCCAAGACTGAAGTTAGATTGATGAAGATGATTAAAGTAATTAACGTGCGGGTTAGATTAGACGATGATAAGAATAACTATATAGTTATTTTTCTCGAGCAGGAGATATTACGTTATACGATCGTCAGTATCGTCAGATGTGATATGTGTATACATCTACTGGTGAAAATGCGAAGTATCAATGTAAACAAATATGAAATTCGGTTGTTTTGACATTTTTTGATGTAAAATAATAGTTTTCCATTTAATATTATTGAGTAATTCAGTGTATATAGACTCTTAACAATGGAATGTTCAAATTTGTCATTCGACATACATTATTTTTGCTGTTTAATTTTAAGCCATCTACTGAAGCCCATCAAACACACACAAATTATCGTGATGCTGCACAGTTGTTGGTTGTTTCGGACTCAATGGTTTCAAAGTGGTGATTTTGATGTCGATGACAAAGCACGACGTAGAGGATCAACAAAATTAGAAGGCAATCAATTGCAAGACGTATTAGGCGAAAACCCAGCTTAAACTCTCAAATAACTTTCAGATAGCTTAGTGATTGATGAATCAACTGTTTTCAGACATTAGACGTTTTCCAAAAGGAGGGAAAACTGCTATCACACGAATAGATTGAAAATGACATTCCGAACAGTTTTGAAATATGATATAAACCATATATTTAAATATTATTTAGTTTGCGTTGTTGATAAAAAAACTGATTTTCATTTTTAAGCTACATAATGTCAAAATAAAAGTCTAGTAAATTCATTCTTTACGGTATTTACAATATTAGTATGTTGTTTTCGCTGTTAGCGTTTAGTATTGGATATAGGAATGGAGCTGTAGGGTATTGTTCTTAATATAAAACATGAATATATACAAAATTGTTAAAGATGTAGGGTATATGATCGCTATAATGCTGTAGCAATAATAAAGAGTATTGTAAACTTATCAGTTAGTATTGGCAAAAATTAAATATAAACAAAATATCAAAAAATTTTTAATCTGATGATTACCATATATTTTTTAGTAGCCCCTATAAATATATAATATGAGGGTAGTCTCGAAAGTACCAAAACAACAAAATTATTTTTAGTTCTCAACACCATATTTTATATTTCATCTGTATTCAATAGCTTCTTTATAATGTTTATAGTGAAATGAGTTGAGTCTTCTCAAATAATTAATTATATGCTTTGTTTCTTTAGTATTGACAAATAGTTTAATACAGGACCTGGAAAATAAAATCCAAGGAGGCGCATCAGGGTACTCATATGTGCCGTGATGCATTGTTTTGATGAGAAAACATTTTCTTGTTCGCCAAGGGTTTTACATATTTTCTTGACTCATTACCCAAACTGTCAGGTCACATAACATTCATCGTCGATTGTCTTTTTGAAATTAACCAATGCAATTAATTATTTCTTCATCCCAAGTATAACAAATCAAATACTGACTGTATTAAGGGCTTTTAAAAATTGTAAAATATTGTTAAGGTTTTTGCTTTTTTATGGGCCTTCTTCTTCTATCGCAATCTTTATCTCGTCAGCTTGGACAGCCTCGTTTAAGTTTTGACCTGTAATATCGATCATATGATGACATATGAATCATAATTTGTCATAAAACTCATTGAAAGTATTCGTACAATAATACCCACTAACTTTACACATTTTTAAACGCTTTAATATCTTTACAGTGCTGGTGTTCTCCAGTATAATATTTTTTAAAAATATTTTACTTTTTGAACATTTTTATTAAGATCACTTTAATGATATTTGGAACATGGACTACCTTAGTATTTTGTTTTGAATATTTATATTATGATATTTAAATCAGGAAGCTTCAACATATATAGTTTCATCAGATCATTGTGGATATTTCGTACAGTAAATAATGAAGTGCCCTATACATATTGGAGTATTAATAAATGTATTTTACATAATTAAAAACAAACATAGATAACAGTTTTGGATAATATTATTAACTTTAATTTTGTGGTTGTAAAGATCAGAATGATATAATATTATTAAGTATTTGGGACTAATTAGGATTATGGTATAATTTCTTTATATATAAATTATATATTATTATTAATAATTTATTTGTGAAGCTTCGAGGAAAAATATGATTGAAATTATAATATATTTTTTTGTTAAAGCATTCAAACATTTTCCACTTTATCATTATTTGTACTGATTTATAAAATTGATATTTTACTCATTCTTTGTCTTAAGTTTATTTATAATTAATGTAAATAAATATATCGGGGGAGTAGGAGGGCACAACAATAAATACTGTTAATTTCAATAAAGAAAAGAGTATAAGAAAAACTAGTTAAATGACAAGAAACCATCCAGAGAGAGAGAGAGAGAAACCGTCCATAATGGACAACAATGTTGTCCAACTGTTAACCACAACCAAGACGTCTTCGCCCAAGAACCGACAGCAATGAAGAGCGAGACCAAAAAAGTGAAATAAAAGAGAGAATACGACGGGAATAAAGAACGGATGCATCCGAAACCGTCGATTCCTCCACCGGTTACCTGGTTGCCCCCTTGGCCGTGGCAGGGCCACAGGCCAACCTCCTGGTTCAGGTTTTCCGGCTGATTCTGACCGTCCACGCAAAATGCGTAGGCAACATTGGCAATCTGAAAAGCAACGGACCCCGTAAATAACAAGATCTAAAACAATATTTACCTGGTTGCCTCCCTGTCGATGACAAGGATAGAGGCCTGCGGGTTTGTGTAGGTCGCTTTTGCGTGCCGCCGAATCCAGACAGGTTTTACCTCCGTAACCCATGTTGCGCATCTAAACAGTTATAAATGGTTAGACAAAATGTTAATACAACGGAATCTTTGGTGGACGACCTGTAAACATCTACATTTTATATACATTTAATTTCTATAAAGATCACTGCAAACATTTCTGTTCTAAACATTTTGATATAGTCACTATAACTTTGACAATTTAGGGAGGATTAAAAACAAATTTAATGAGTCAGTTCGACCAAAAACAACGTTGATTTAAAATGGATTTTTTAAGTGCAATTAATGGATGTTGGTGTTTCGTTATTCGAGATAGGAATGAGATCGTGGTTTTAAAATGTTGATATATATATGAAATAACATTTTACAGCTGTTAATAATAGATAATCATAGATAGTTTAAGAAAAAAACATATGTACATAAAAAACAAGAAAAGAGTAGAATTTAGTTTTGATCGAAAATTTCTTGAACTGAAGCCTGATTTAGAACATATACGTACCATATTCTAAAAAAGTCACTGTATATGTTTCAAGCAAAGAATGGCGGTATTTTTATGTATTATATAACAGGTCAATTGAAAAGTCCCCGGAGTGACACATAGATGGCGCTACTAGAATTAAATCCATATGTTTTTTAGTTAGCCCTAACCCTCAAAAGATGCGTGTATAAATTTGACAGCTGTCGCATTATTAGTTTGTGAATTATAGCATTTTGAGTTGAACAACTTTTGTTATTGTGAAAAAATGGATAAAAATGAATTTCCGTGTTAATAAAATATTACTTTTTGAAGAGAAAAAATACAGTTGAAGCAAAAACTTGGCTGGATGCCGAGTTTCTGGACACTGCTCCAGGAAAATCAACCATTAAGGATGTATGCTAAGTTTAGACGTGGTGAAATGAGCACCGAAGACGGTGAACGCAGTGGACGCCCAAAAGAGGTTGTTACCGACGAAAACATTTAAAAAATCCACAAAATGATTTTGAATGACCGGAAATTGAAATTGAATAAAATAACAGACACTCTAAAGATATCAACTGAATGTGCACATCATATCATTCACGAATATTTGGGTATGAGAAAGCTCTGTGCAAAGTGGGTGCCGCGCGAGCTCACTTTTGACCAAAAACAACGATGAGCTGATAATTCGGAGCAGTGTTTGAAGATGATCAAGCGTAATAAACCCGAGTTTTTGTGTCGTTATGTGACAATGAATGAAACATGGCTCCATCATTTCACTCCAAAGTCCAATCGACGGTTATCCGAGTGGATTGTACACGACGAACATGCTCCAAAGCGTGGAAAAACGCAACAGTGGGCTGGCAAGGTTATGGCATCTATATTTTGGGATGCGCATGGAATAATTTTCATTGACTACCTTGAAAAAGTATCTTGAAGGGAATTATGTTGAATAAAAAAACTAATTTTGTCAAAGTGTTTTACTATGGTAGGCTGGGGACTTTTAAATTGACCTGTTATTGTGTATTAATGGATCTGAATTAAGAATTGTGTATTAATGAATCTATTAAAATAAGAAGAAATATTCAAGTTGGATGAAAAAAAGGAATTACAAATTTAGACATATCTACAATCATGAATCTTATGAACCTGAAAAATAAAAATGTTATTTTATTTAATATTAAATTGGACAAAAAATTGTAGATGTTTGCAGTGATCTAAAAATAATTGGGAGGACACAGCAGAATTCTTCTATAAGACACAAACCCTGTTAAAAACATAATATTAACATATATAACATAACATTAACCTATATATCTTGATCAACAAAATTGATTAGCTATAATCATACATGTATATTAGTTATCTAAATCATTATTATTAGCGTTACATATCGACTGAAATCGGCTATCGGCTCTTTAGTAACTGACTACTTTTTACTATCGACTATTTCATACGATTATTTCTAGTCGATTAGTTTCAATCGTGACTAGTTCATTCTACTGTTTTATATAATACTATTTTCACTCATGCCTAGTCGACTGAAAAGGTGGTTACTAGTTTTATACTGACTTGTTTTTAATATTCTGGCTTTACCTTAACCCGTCTTAACCTTAACCTTGAAAGTAATGTGCTGAATTTATGCTTATATGTAAATATAAAGTTCTATGTTTGGTTTATAATATGATCGCAAAAAATACCTTAATATAATATTAACTCTAATTTTCAATAATATTCGTTAATGCAATATAATAAAAAGGACAAAATCTTGATTGATAAAAAGTAACATATTGATTGACAACTAGTAGGTCTCTTCTCGATTAACTTTCTGAATTTTCGATCTGTGCCTTTCGATGTTTATTCAAGCCTTTTGAATGTTAAAACTTCTTTCATTGAAGATTCAATGAATAGTTATTTTAAAATATTCCTGATTCACGATATAATTATTACTTTGTTTAAAAATGTTGCGATAGCTAAATAGATGATAAAAATTTGAGAAAATACGATAAAAATATTTGGGGGTAATTTTTTCTCATTACAATCAAATTAAATATATAATATAAATACATAAAATATAAATTTCCTTTTCTTTCATGTCTACTTATATGGCACTATTCGCATGAAATAGAAATCAAACAATTACATTTTTTATATTATGTGATTGTTATTTTCCAAATATGTATTTTAATATTTTGACAAAACAAATTTCGGATCATTATTCCATTCTGTTTTTATAAATTTTAAGTAACAGTAAATTATATATATATATATATATATATATATATATATCGGCAATTTTAATGTGCTACTTTGTTACAAAATTATTGGTGGCCTTGTAATAATTTATAGAACAAACATAATTTATAGAATTATGACTGCCCAGTTTTATATTTACTTATTTTTTTAATTAAATTTTACATTATATCTTAAAATTCGTTATTAGTTAAAATAGCGTACAATAATACAATAATTTGGTTATTTATTAATCCCTTATTTTAAAATATAGTGTTAAAAATTGGATACAATAAAATAATATATAGGAAAAACGTAAAAAGTTTGTATTCAAAATTTGTATAATTGTAATTATACACTTTATTTTTTTTGCCTAAATATTATTATATATTTAAAAAAAAATTCTTAATAGGTGTCTTTTATGTATATATTTAGTTGCAAAATGAAGACAGATTATAAATATTATTGCATAACTTTGTGAGGGTTTGTAAATATTATATAATATATTTTGAGTCACAGAATGTTTTGACCAATAACAAAATTAATTTCGAGATCGTCCATACAGCTGGGGATATAAGAGGGAAAAAGCCGACCATCCGTCTGCAATAGTTATCAGTAGTTAGCTCAGTCGGACACGTACCAGAAATCGAAGCTGGAAGTCTCCGCAAAAAGGAAGGAAATCTGCGACACGTCCCAGTAAGGGCTCGACCCTGAGAAGTCGTCCAATTAAATTTTTCTGTTTGTCTTTGTGGTGACCAGCAAGCCACGAGCAAAAAGCAGCAGCAACTAGCAGCAGCAACTAGTTTATTAAAACTGCGTCGTGCATCTTAGTCAGCGGGCTTAAATTAATCACCAATAGTTTTCAGTTAAATGTTGTTACTTACGGGAGAGAAAATAATGAAAATTAATTTTGTATGAGTGGCCTTTTATACATTATAAAAATAAATCTGACTCAAAAAGAAAATTAATTCTGAAACATATTTTTTTTGCATTTGAGACTTAATTATAGAACATGCTGTATTTTTACTTTGAAAAGTATTGTTTATGATGACCCTTCATTTATGAGAAGTATTACAATTTCGTTCAATTGTATCTTTTGAAGCTGATGCAAGATTTAGCCAGATAATAAATCTTCATAAAATTGTCCAAACACCTAGTATTAGTCAATATAACTGACAATAGGAAGGTGTAATGTGGAAAAATGATTTGTGAACTAGGAATTATTTCAGAATTGTATCGGAATTATTTTTTTCAAAATAACACTTTCAAAATAACAAAATCATTATACAGATGTTATAATCCTTACTTATTAAATTATTGTCAAAGTCAGCAGAAAATGGCAGAAAAAAATGGTAGTAGCCATATAATAATGAATAATACTTTAGTTTTAATTATATACCTAGGCTATAGAGAAGACTGTTGCAATAAGTTATTATTGCTATAGTTTTATCAGTTGTTATCTTTATGTTATTGTGCTAAGATACACATATGTTAACAATATACACGTATGATTTTAAACTAATATATTTATTGATTTATATATTGATTTCAAATTATAACATTTTATAAAATAATCGCATGCATATTCTTACCTCTCCATTGGCAACAGCTTCCCCAGGAATGAACAGCTCTGGATAGATGTTGTCCAAGTACCATCTGAAGCTTTTACAGCCAAGGTTATTTCTTAAGCTTCTTCTGTCGCTGATGTCTCCAAAATCGCCTTTGTCATTACCTGTAAAACACAATAATTCACTGATTTGCAGCCTTTAATTTTTTTTAAATGAAATATGAATTACTGGTTATTGTTAATGCATACATATTTATTGAGCTATAGACAAGTTTTTTTAATTTGCTTTATAATAAGCTTTGTTGTGAAAAATAGGTACAATGTATTTTATTCAAAGTATTGTCCGTCGATAACTGCTACTTTTCCCAACTTTGAATTCCATCTCGAAAAAACGATGTTGTTTTTGAGGCTATCTACGTACTTTTGGTACCTTCATCTAGGTTACGACCCACATGTCGGAACAAGTAGTAATCAGAAAAGTAGCAAAGTCTTGAGAATACGGAGGGTGGGGTAGTTCTTCCCATTTTAATATTTCCAAATTTGTTTTCACGTTTCATGTAAAAAAAATCGATTTTGCCGTGGAAGCATCACTTTACACACACGACCAAATGCCTTTTAATGTCTTCATGTCATGTCCTTCAAGCGACTTGAAATGGTTTCTTGTGCTACTCCCAAAAATTCAGCATATTCTTCTTGTGTTGTACACGGATCATCATCGAGTAATGCCTTCAAATCCCCGTCTGTACATTTTTTGGTTGCCCAGAATGCTCTTTGTCTTCGCTGTTAAAAATAACCATTTTTAACCCTCTGTACCCGATGCGATTTAATACATTCAAACATCTCTTATAAATCCTTTAAAATTAATTTCTAGGCCGTATATAAATATTCCGTATACAAATATTTTATTCTAATTGTTTTATTGATTGCTTTATTGTCTGTTAACCTATTGTTTTCTTTCAGTTTCGATAAAATGCTTGCGTACGGACAATCAAGATCGATAGACTCGATTAAAACATAGATGGGTTGCAATCGGTGTTCTTTTTTTATTGTCCGCCAATATTTCTCAGTTCAAAACTACATTGACTGTGACGTCGATCTCCTGTCTCGCGAGCGTGTGTGAATGTGTTGGCTCGCGATAGCAGAGCGCGAACAAAATTCGAATACGGTGACGGTTGTTTAGAGCTGCGGAACAAAAGACTAATCCGCGTAATCTAATCCGAATAACTTTGAATTTAAAATGGACGTTCGCGTCCTCTTTTTAGTGGACGAGCATGGAAAATTACGTTGCGGGTTGCGTATAATGGTTCTATATAATTGAATTAATTATGGAACAGGTATACAACTCTCGTTACTCGCCTGTGGTTGTTTTAGAAAACGGGATAAAATACATAAAACCGAAAGGTAATTCTAATATTATGCTAACACAATAATATTATATTTTCATTAAGTGAAAATAATTGTTTTCTTATTAATAAATAACAATAAAACAACATTACAACTATGTTAATTATTATATAAAGAATTGAAAGTATAAAGATATTGTCTATTCAAAATAACAATGAACTCACGTCATCACGATGTTTAATGTATTGCCTATCGCAATTTGTAAATGCATTTTAGAATTTGACGATATTTTCCTACTTATATTATTTTTAAAAAGATGCTGTCTGATACGTTCGAAATTCATTTGGCTGTCAAACGTCTGCAAAATTCTTCAAAATATTAGTTATAATAATTACAAATTAAAAACCGACAAAGGTTGTTTTGAGGCTTTGCTGGTTTTGGTAAATTTCAAATCGCTGCCTATTATTATTCTCATTGAAAATACCAAAGCCATTAGATATTCAGAGTCGGAAATAGACAGAAACAGTCGCTAATCAGTTACTTCGAACACGAACTAGATAATGAAGGTCCCCCTGGCAGCAAAAATGCGTTACAGTATTGATACTGCTAAATACTAAGTTGCTGAGGCTTTTACTGGAAATATTTTTTAGCGTGTTGCAGCTACACTGTGACTAAAATATATCAAAAAATGAAAACCGATATAATATTTAATTGGTGTAAATATTGTAAGAACACGAAGAGGTCAAATGGAACTTCCAGATATTGGTTTTAAACGTTTTTTTAAAGCATATAATAAAATCAAGGAAGACTTTTTACTTCAATTTGTGTATTTAGAAGAGATATTGATATTTTAAAATTAAACACAAAATAATAATGGCGTAAAGACAACAAAAGTTAATAAAGCATATAGGTTGTTCTTGCTGGAAGCAGGGATGGTTTTATTCCTAGTGCAGATTTAATGTTTTCCTGCAAGTCTAAGAGCGACTACCATGGAGAAATAAATCATAACATGTTTTTGCTCTAGTTTGAAAATCAGGAGTTAAAGAACTTTGAAGAAACTTCAGTTATTGTTATGGGCAATGCACTACAATGTTTGGAAACTCCCAATAAGTGTATCGGTAACGGTTGTAATTAAGGAATGACTTGCAATATATAAATTAAATTTTGAAGAAACCACGCTAAAGAGTGAACTATTTAAAATTATTACTGAAATATAAAATAAATGTTTAATTACTTTTTATGTAATTTACTTTTTTAAAGAAATAAATCTGTAAAAAAACATGATAACAATAATAAATAATATGAATACAGAGTTTTATATCTTCCTCCCAATCGCTGCATATTCAATCCAATTGAATTGATATGGGGTAAAGCAGAGAATTATTGCAATAGACATGCAGGTCGAAAAGCAATAACTATCTAGATAGGGACTCAGAAAGTCACAGTGACTGAATGAAGCTTTCCGGATGTGAGATTATTATTTGATGCTGATAATTATCAAGACCGGATGAGGAGACAAGACAGGGGAGTGGAACAACTAAAGGTAAGTAATTATAATTAATTCAGAATAACTGTGTAATTGATATATGTGTAATTGTTCAAAATATATAGAAGTACTAGGTTAGAATATATAAGGAGGGAAGGAATACTAACTGTTTTGTAGATATGTCAAATGCTTAAGGGAGAATGCAGTGATTAGTTTATCAAGAAGGATGTACATAGGTAGTAATAGAAGAAAAGATCATCTATAATAGTAATAGAGGAACGTAAAGAAGTAAATATTATCTCTAATGAAAGTAAAATATATTACTTGGATATACAATTGCGAATTACGACTATGTCTGTATAATTAAGTGTAGTTTAAGTTCTATAGTATATGCATTAGATGTACTATAATGTTAATATAAATTATATTTAATAAGATTATTTTCGTTTCATTATTTTATTTAGATTTGAATTTTATTATATGTCAAAGTGACGTATGCGATCTTTTAACGACAAACATTTAGATGACGTGAGTTTATTGTTTTATTGAAGGGAATATACACGTGATACTGGTTTGTTATTTTTAAGTAAATAACATAATGTTTAATTTTTTTTATAACATCTTTATTAAATACGCTTAGTACAATCTTAATTTACAATTAATGTATTACTACTTTTCCTAGGTACTTGGATTAATTAACAAGCAAGACGAGTGCGAGAAAATACATCAGTATGTATTTCCCAATTATAAAATTATAATTATTTAGTAATTATTAACTTATAGCTATAGTTTACACTAAATGTGTACACTTTATATAAGTTCGTATGGTTTTGTTCGCTTCAATCTCCTGACATCCTGCGCGCTGTCCAGCAGTTGTATTGCTTCCACGTTAGTATGATTTAGTAATCTTATTTCGTGTTTCAAGGCGAAATCTTGGATAACTTCGCAAATCCATTTGATTTCCAGGTCATCGCGCAGTTCTTCATTGGTTACATAGCGATAGGTATTGGTCGATCGAAGAACCTTGTTTTGACAGTGTTGTATGACTAGTTGATTTGAATTTTTAGTGCAACCTCATATTTGCACCCCATAGGTCCAAATTGGCTTTATAACTGTATTATAGATCAACCTCTTTGATTTTAGATCAAGTTGAGAGTATCTTCAGACTAACCAGTATAGTTGTTTTATTATGGTTCTAATGTGTTTGTTGCTTTTTGTCTAATGTGATGGTTCCAATTTAATCTACCGTCAAGATGGATTCCAAGATATTTAACTGATTCTGCTTGAGGAATCGGGCATCCATTGAGTGATATAATTAATTTTTTAATATTTTGCCTCAATGCAAAATTAACGTGGACAGATTTGGAGCTATTAAGTTGAATTTTCCAATCTTTCGTCCATTTGTAGATTTTGTTGACTACCACTTCCGCCGCGAACTCCAGCCGAGATATTTTTAAATGTCGAGAACGCCATTTCGTGCGGTACTCTAAATTTTCTTCCGAACAAATATGATTCCAGCAATTGACAATAGTTACGCGGTAACAATTTGCTCATCTTACAGATTAATCCCAAATACCTAATCCGATCAAAAGCTTGTGAGACATCCAGGAATATTGCAGGGCATTTCTCAAACGCTTTTTCAATAGCCGCAGTTACTCTGTGCACTTGATCGATTGTTGAATGGTGCTTTCGAAAACCAAACTGGAAATCTGGTATTGTTTCTCAAAGAGCTTTGATAATGCAGGTTGTAGCGAAATAGGCCTGTAAGATTTGACTTGTTCTGCAGGTTTGTCAGGTTTTTTGAGCATAATTATTTTTGCAACTTTAAAGCATTCCGGGACATGCTTCAGCCTTAAACAGGCATTAAATATATATGTCAACATGATGATTGCTTTTCGTGGCAGTTCTTTCAATAATCCAGATGAAATGTCATCTATACCAGGTGCCATTTTAGGATTGAGGTTATCAATTTCAGTGGCAACTTCCAGTGGAGAAATTAGATTTAGATCTACATCGCGTTGATAAACAGGAGATGTATCCATGGTAGATTCTATATTATTAGGTCGAAATATGTTAGCTAAGTATTGTGCGAACAATTCAGATTTTTCATTGTCGCGTCGAACCCATTCATTTCGATCATTTTTAATTGGCGGTACTCGAATAATTGGTCTTTTAAATCTTCGAGTTGCTTTCCATAGCGAATAATCTTTGTCTGCTTGTGGGCTTAATTCACTTACATAATTTTGAAAGCATTTCTGTTTATATTCTTTAATCTTTTGATTCGTCTGATTACTAATTCTATTAAACGTAGTTTTGTCAGCAGCATTTCTGGTTCTGTGCCATACTCTTCCAGCTTTTCGCTTTTCTTTCATCATTTCTCTGATTTCGAGGGGGTAAATAATAAATAGCAATAATAAATTTGCGTTGATTTATTAGTTAATCTCTATTAGATAAGATGACTTAACGTTAACTAGAAATAAGATAATTTTTAATATGGAAAGATCATGCCAGTCAGGCTTTGCAGGTTTGTCTTAGACAAACTTCATTAAGATGATCGTGTTTGCGCTTTTGAACTATTAATATAGATGTTTTTTTTTCTCAATAAACATTTATATTCCCGATCTTTCTAATAATGTAATTTTTCTCATTTTTTTTTTATACTATTGTATTAATAGTACCTTATTTTTATATTTACATTAGCATCAATACTTTCATAATTTGTGTAAATATGATTGACCTGTTCTTATAATGAAATGACAAATAATTATAATTCATAATAATCACTTAAAAACTTACCTATTCTCTGATAATAATACTGAGAATATTCGTCAAGCCATACTTCAGCCAGTCGGACTGAGTTGCGACGAAGTACATTGATTCCGGATCTCCATTTGTATGGCGACCGCTTTCTGAAGATATGACCAACGTGGGAGCACGGCACAATTTCCAGCGTACCACCACACATCCAAGTTTTGAACGAGAGTTCTAAGTTTTCGCCGCCCCATATGTCGAAACCTTCATCATAAGTACCCAGCTTTTTAAAGAACTCCTGAAAGAAAAGAAACAAGAACATGATTATGATTAAATATTATACTAGACGAATATACAACAGAAATGAAATAATGAATTGTCTATTTTAACAATTGACAATATGACTATTTTTTAATTTAATTCCGCAACTTCTATATTCTTATTTTATAACGATTATACAAATTATGGCTCGCATTGTATTATTCTTGTGGTGTTCTGGAACAACTACATAACATCCTCCTAAAATATCACCGCTTTGTGGAATTATTGATTGTTTGAGGAGTGTGAAGAGCCATAAATTCAAGTAAGCTGAATCTAACGAATAAAATGGATGTTGAAATAATTAGTTGACAGATTTGGCCATTGTTTTTGAGATGTTCGAACAGGTATGTTATTTTTGTACCGTTTCTGCTGTGCAAATCAGATCCTTTTTACTTACGAAGTTTTATATATAATTTGTCTGGAAAGTTATAATAATAATTTCAATTTATTATCATGCTAGTTTAAATGTAATCTAGGAACAAAATTTCTTTATATCGCAAAAAAACACATTTACTTCCATTTTATTAGCATATTTCTGGATTCGATTCGGAACTGTTGAGCCGAGTTCATACTACTTCTTAGTCGCTTGTTTTATTTCGGTATCAAGGTGATCTAAATGATGAAATGATACATAAAAAATCATTTCTAAAGTTGGTAAAATATTTATCCACAAATGTATTGATCAACAAGTTGGTAACACCGCTTCCGTGTAAGCAATTTAACGACTTGTAGTGTATTATATGATCTCTTCAGCGACAGTTAAAACAAGCTATTGGTAAATGTGGGATCTTCCATACTTCAAAAGAGGGCAAATGGTGCTAGGGCGGAATCGGTTGGTGAGAGTTTTTGTGACGAAAAAAGCCTACAAACGGACGGATTCAAAAGAAGCCTACGATATGGTCTACCTGTTTGCTACAGCAAGCATGGGAGACGTTCCGTTATGATTTGGATGACAATATTGCGGTATTTAGCTGGTCTTCTCATTTACATCACTGGCCGAATTAGTGCGAATGAATATCTCGATATCCTCAATGATGAAGTTCTAATTATGATTAACATATATATCGTTGCCAAACACTGACATATTCCAAGATGATATTGTGCTCATATACACAGCCTAGAGGTTCAGTCTTGGTTTGAGGAGCATCAGCATATCATCAAACATCTTCTCTTGCTAGAACATTGGCCAGACCTCGACATAATTGAACCATTATGAATTGGCTATTCAGAATTTATTTCGTGAAGAAGTGCAGCTGTGTTAAAATCAAATGTTGGTTTAAAACCTTATATAATAAATAAATAATGAGTATATGTCTGATGTTTATATTATTTAGTGCTTGCCCTGTGTGTTGATCATATAGAGTATAAATACGATTTCGTTAAAATCATATAAAAAATGACCCTTTCGTCAAATAGTATTCTTTAAGCAACTTAAATTATTCTATGAAATGTTTTGAAAATATTAAAAATAGTGTCTGTAGTATACTTCCAAATGGTGGATTCTGACTTACATTGTAAAAATATAAACATATTTTGTGTCTAATACAGACTAAAACGTAATACATTAGCCTTATTGAATAAACGCTACAACAGGAGATACATCAACCAGTTTCGAACTTTTAAAAAACGTCGAATCTCTAAAAACAATACTATGTCTTACTCTAAAAATTACTATGTCCTTACATGTTTTGAGACACGCGTCTCCTTCGAAGGCTTTTTGCTATAAATTTATTTTCGAATTCAGCTGACATCACGCGTGATGGATTGTTCGTAAAGATATTCGTATTTTGGCTAGTAAAATTCTCCTGGTGGTGTTTCTAATACTTTTCCTTTAACCATATGCCGCTCGGAGTATATATCATCTCGGTCTGGGTTTTCCCCTAAATCCGATACAAGCGTTTACCGTGGCGTTCAGGTAGGTGGCGCCACCGTATAGATATATATATATATATCCCTGCTGCATGCGACAATTCGTAATTTATTGGCCCACTATATTAAATGCAATGATTTATGTCCGTTTTATAAGCATGTTCCACGAGCATAATCCTCCTGTTTGTTGTCGTTTTTTTTCGTCCTCTATTTTTGTCAGGACGTCGCTTCGATTCGTACCGGGGACCTGTCATAAATCCCGCGCTGGTTCTCGAACGATCCACTTTTTACGGAGGAGATGGTCCCTTGATAACGGTCGTTAATAAACGAAACGACGGAAGAACTAAATAAACTAAAACTGAACGAGAACGGGTCACTAAAATTGTGCATGTATTCGGACGTTGGGTCGTTTCTTTACCGTTTCTCTGACCTTCTCGGTGGTGTTTTTAGTCCGTTAGATTATCTATCGCGACATACAGGGTGGGCCATGAGTTTTGGTTTATTTTTTAACAACATTAGCAATATTTCCGCGTTGGATTTTAACAAATATATTGGTAATAGTATTGGTGTAGGTTTAATAATAACGTTGTTAACTGAATAACGATATTGTGTTCGCAACCTTATATTTTGTTTGCAAATTCCATTTTCATGACAGTATGTACTACTGTGATCGGAAAATGGCAAAATCCAATCATTCCGTTGTTTTAAATAGTACCAAACAGTTGAAATAATAGAATTTTTTTTGAAACTTGCAATGAGTTCAAAATGCAAGCTGTTTTATTTTTTCAAATTCATTTCGTTCCAAAGACAAAGTTTATTATATCAAAACTTCCCTTTGATATAATACATTTATCCTAAGACTTTTTTCAGTACTTCAAATAGTTCTTGAAAATGATTATGACATCGACAACAAGATCGACAAACTAACACTAATCGATCTAGAAAAATACAGAAACTAGACGAATTGCGAAGGTCAATAATATCATTAAACTATGCAAAAACTGCTGGAGTCGACAAAGTTACGACAGACATTATCAAAGCCGATGGAGAAACGTCGTTTCAACGCCTTCACGTGGTGCTCACACACATTTGGCCATCGTGAAGCGAAAAAGATGACAGTGAACAATCTAAGAACTATCGAGATATAAGAAGGTGTTCATGAAGATCACAATTCAAAGAGCTCGCAAGGGAACAATCCGAGAAGAGCAAGCGGTATCCAAGCTGATGTTCGCCAAGGAGATGCTTTTACACTTATTTTTGTCATCGTTCATGCAATAACGTGAAAAGTGTTTAAAATCGAACTTGACATTTAATATGATGCTACAAATGTTTCTTCGCCGATAGCATGTTCACTGATGATAGCAATATATTCTTCATTTTTCATGATATAGTTTGCAATGCAAAGCTATATGGTTTGAGAATTGATAAAGGAAGTATCAAAGCACTGATAACTGATGCATCGCTTGTTATTATTAATATCAACAAAATCCAGTTGTGACATCTACAATCGAAATAATAAGCTAAATCGAACAAACTACAGTAGCTTTTGTTTCTCTAATATGGTACGCGGTGAAGACTCTCTCTTTTCGACTTTGAGATGCTTATCTTACCAATGGCTTCAACTTTTAAGCTTACTGTTTATCATGTATTTGTTGTACATGTTTATCTCCGAGATTTTACATATTTATCTCCGAGATTTTACATGTGTCTCAGAGATAAACATATTAGAAATGAAGTCATTCGTTTAAGATGCGATAATCAGTGTACAGTTGAAGATAAATTCAGAGACGCCGATTACAATGGTTTGAACATGTCTGTGGTATGAAAACGACTGTGGTCTGAGGCTACTGCGACGAGATTTAGTGAAGAATGTCCGAGGTTCTACGGCACGACACTAACAGCAGATCAATGCTTTTGGTCAACTGTTTCGAAATAAGTTTTTTTATAAGGTCAAAACCGATTATTTATATTAATAGAATATATTTATTAATTAATTCATATATTTTTCTTTTGATAATACCTTTATTAGATATGCTTAGTACAATCTTAATTATGAATTAATTTATTACTATATGTCATTCGTACTTGGATTAATTCACAACTAAGACAAGTGCGAGATAAATACATCAATATATATTCCTTAATTTTAAAATTATAATAACTTAAGCTATAGTTTACACTAAAGGTATGCACTTTATATAAGTTCGTATGGTTTGGTTCGCTTCAATCTTCTGATTTCCTGCGTGTTGTCCAGTAGCTGTATGGCTTCCACGTTCATTTGATTAAGTAATCTTCTTTCATGTTTTAAGGCGACATCTTAACCATAACTTCGCAAATCCATTTGTTTTTCAGGTCATTCATCGTGCAGTTCGTAACGATATGTATTGGTAATTAATCGAAGAATTTTGTTTTGACAGCGGTGGATGACTAGTTGATTTGAATTTTTAGTGCAGCCCCATATTTGCACCCCATACGTTCAAATTGGTTTTACGATTGACTGATAAGTTAATCTCTTTGATTTTAGATCAATTTGAGAGTATCTTCCGACTAACTAGTATAGTTGTTTTATTTTAGTTTTAATGTGTTAATATCCACAGATTTGGAGCTATTAAGTTGAATTTTCCAATCTTTCGTCCATTTGTAGATTTTGTTGACTGCCATTTTTATTCTTTCTACTGCCCTAGGCAGAGATATGTCGTTTGTCATAACAATTGTATCGTCAGCAAAGGTTCCAAGTAGTGTTTCTTTTGTTGTTGGGATGTCAGTAGTGTAGAGCAGATCCAGAAGAGGTCCTAAGATGCTACCTTGTGGAACTCCAGCCGAAATAGTTTTAAATGTGGAGAACGCCATTTCGTGCGAGACTTTAAATTTTCTTCCGAAAAGATGTCTCCAGCAATTGATAATAGTTACGCGGTAACAATTTACTCATCTTACAGATTAATCCCAAATGCCAAACCCGATCAAGAACTTGTGAGATATCCAAGAATATTGCAGGGCAGGTATGTTTTTCTCAAGCGCTTTTTAAATAACCGCTGTTACTCTGGGCACTTGATCGACTGTCGATTTTTAACACTTTTAAATATTAGTTTCTCAAATACTTTTGATATTGCAGGTAGCAGCGAAATAGGCCTGTAAGATTCGACTTGTTCTGCAGGTTTGTCAGGTTTTTTGAGCATAATTATTTGTGTTGAAATTTGTGTTTGAAATACAAATGATACAATGTGAAGGTTAGTTATTTTCCAAGGGATTCTGCTCTAGAGTAGAAACAGTTTTTAAAAGTAGACAATGGAAAAAGTCAGGAAACTCCTTATGATCTACTACATCAAGCATCCGAACTGGAAGGTTTAAACTTTGAATTTCAGACTGTCCATATGATTATGGATGTAAATGTAGAAGATCATTAACCAAGATGAAATTCCTAATTCTAATTTTATTAGAAAGTCTTTTATTAAAATCTACATCGATAATTGAATTGAAATATACATTACGTGTATATTCACTGATCAGTTGCCTTAGCCTATCGAAAAAGAAAATATAGATACAAGTTAATTGGAAATATTGAAATCAGCAATTGCTCAGCTCACATTTAATATAATTCTAAAAGATATAGAACTTGGTATAAATATAATATTTTTTTGAAGAAGTAAATTAAGAGGTTTGAAAACAGAATATTACAACACATGTTTCTCCGTAGATGCTTGTATGGTAAAATTGTAAGCAATAATTGTTATAAAATATATATGATTCTGCTATTATGTTATATTATTTAAATATTATTTAACTCTACAAGAAAGCTATTTTAACCCGATTTTTTGTGTGGTTGTGTAGAGATACAACTAGAATTTTTTAATTTATTGGCAAAATAATGTACAAAATCAAATTTAACGAAAATTCTCATTTAGATATTATTTGAGCAAATGGCGATCTTCTTTAAAACGATTACTTGTGCACAACAGCCTGAGCAAAGGCAATGTCATGAGAAAAATAATTAGATGTTGCTTCTTCTGATGGATTAAAAAAATAAATAGGATTGCAAAGGTAAAAATGAAAAGTTTTGTTTGGCTAGATATAATATGGATAGTGCCTAATTAAGTTCCTATAAAAATATATAAAAAGAAATGTAGGTTCAGTCAATTCAAATACTGTATTTTTAAGTATATTTTAGATAAATTAATTTTAATAATAGATTAATTAATAGATTTTTAAGTAACTTATAAGTTGTCAGATTAAATGTTGTTGTTTTATGTATTTTCAAAATGTTTCATAGAAATGTTAATTAGTATTTTAATGAAATATTTTTAATTCTATTTTTTAATTTAACCCTGTAGTAAATAAACAATAAAAGTAAAGCTTAATGACAGAGCTTTGATATACACATTTGATAGACTGACACAGAATATCAAAATGCAATACCATAACTTACGATTACGATAATATTATATGTAATAATTATAGATAGATTATCATTATATTCTGTCAGTCTATGCAATGTCGCCATAAATATTCCGACAAACGCCGAAGATTCACTAGATAAATCGTCACGAAAACGAAGATGCCACCACGAGTCAACAGATTATATCAAATAATTAAAAGCCAAACCCCAATGGTCGGTCGATTCGCCGAACGAAGATTAACGAACTCAGCGGGCATTGAAGCGCTCCATTGTTTAATATTTCGTCTGCGGAACCAAATTTGATTATTTCATTATAACGGCGTAACAATGGAAGCGTCGAAAACAATTTTTAATCACAATTAAATAAAAGCGTGATTTTGAAAGGAATAAACTATTTTTAACAGTTTAACAACAACAAATTAGGTATATTTAACTCTGTTTTTCTTCCTCTATTAGACTTGACCGTTAATTATAAATTATATTATTAGATTTCTTGCTTGTATTCTGATCATTTCTTCACTTTATCATAGAGAGAAAAAACCTTATACGAACAGACCAGTTAGGGTTTATTAACAAGCATTCAACAATTGACCAGGATCACAGAATAACAGATGTTATTGAAAAAGCCTACGAAAGTAAAAATTATGCTCAGCCATATTCTTAGATGTAGCACAAGCCTTCGATAAGGTTTGCTATGAAGGCCTTGTTCATAAACTACAGAAAATGTTACCAAAACAACAAACCAAACTATTAAAATAGTACATTACAGCCAGAATATTTAGAGTTAAACAAGAAGGAGCTTACTCTACAATAAAATAAACTAAAGAAGGTGAATCACAAGGAAGTGTACTGGCTAATGCATTATCTACTTTACACTTGTTATATACCACAAGTGGAGAATATTACGATGGCTACATTTGCTGATGATACTGCGATTATAGCTGTCGGAGACAATAGTGAAGAAGCCATACGAAAATTACAACAGGTAAGTGACAATAAAATAATAGTGTGACAATAATAAGTAACAGTTAAATAAAAACTAACGAAAGTAAATCTATGAATGTGCAGTTCACCTACAATCAGAACGTACAAGCACCAATAACATTAAATAACAGTATCATTCCATATAATAATAACGCTAAATATCTCGGAATGAATCTTGATGCAAAACTTCGCTGGAAGGAACATATAAAGAAGAAAAGAAAGGAACTGGAATTGAAATATAGGCAAATGTATTGGCTAATTGGAAGAAAATCACAATTATTAGTACATAATAATTTGTTATTATATAAGCAAATACTGAAACCTATACGGACACACGGAGTTCAATTATGGGGATGTTCTGCAAAGAGTAACATAAATAAAAAACAAAATTTTCCAGAACAAAATCCTGAGAAGTATTGTGGGCGCACCCAAATACTACAGGAATGACTATCTACATCGAGATCTTCAGATACCCACAGTCAATCAAGAAATCAAGAGAATTGCAAGGGAGCATGAGGAAAGACTCTATTCTAATGAGAATATATAAGTATTGCCACTTTTGGATACCATCAGAACAGGACATAAACTCAAAAGAATCAAACCGTCTGATATTGTGTAGTGTTCTGTAGTGAGGTGCATATAATAAAAAATTCAGCAGTGACATGTATAAACATTATTTCACCAGAGATTGAGATAGGGCCGATAGGTTATATACCTAAATTTAAGTTATCATAAAGGCAAATTACAGGTTAATCCGAAACGACTAGTAACAATGTATGTAATAACTAAATAATTTTAAAAAATTGTTTACTTTAAAAATGTATATATTCAGAAACATTAGAACGACTTTCTATGTTACTCTTTATTGTTGAATTTTTTGCAACAACATTTCGTTAAATTTGTTCGACTGTTTGTTGAGGTGCTATCGGTTTTAGTAGCTTGAAATACACTAGACGTTGCTGATTCTACTATGTACACAAGATGACTTTATGACCACTAAATTTTCGCCTCAGTGTTGATGTAGATGACTCTTCTAGGCTAACCTGTGGTATCTTGAGATTGGTATTGCCATAGTTGATTCATTTTTCATGGGCAGTCGTCCGTTTTTTGCCTGTCAAACGGTTCTGAAAAAAATGTTAAAACGGCTTGGCATGACATTTTCAATCAATTCCGGTATCAGCCATTTTCTTTCGTTTTGGATCTCTCCTATCGACGAAGACATCTGAAAACAGTTGATCAAATTCTAAGCTGTCTGAAAGTTGAGTTTTCATTCAATAAATCTGGCAATTCATCATCCTCCATTTTTTTTGGGTTTTAGTTCATTCGATATTTGTCATTACTACTAAAATCACCACTTCCGTTATAATGAAACACATGTCCATAAGTGTTTAAAAGTGTTTGGTGGGCATCGACAGTAGATTTCTTCAAATCAAGCAACAAGGGCAATGAATGCCGAAAATGTAATTTTGAGCCTTCCATGATGAGCATATGAATAAATTAAGCGTAATTTAGTATTCAATAATTCAATTAAAAAATCCAGAGTATTCAATAAGCAATTCAATAATAGCAAGTAAAGCTTTTTTATTTTATATACAGAAATGTAAAAACCACCGAATTGAATCGTGGTAGGTTAGGTTAGTTAGAAAAGAAAAAAGTAATAGAACAGTATTACAGCTGTTTAAATGCACAATAATCAATCGGTTGTAGTTTTAAAATAAAAAAATCTATGTATAACTAATATTCTCATAGTTAATATCTTGGCATAAAACAACATGAAATAATTGATTTGTTAACATTATCCTTCATTGTTATTCATATATATTTTTCGTGTTAAAATAATAGCACATTGACTATTATTAATTTCTTTAAGATATTAATTCAACTACAAAATATGAATAAACAGAAGGTTCAGTCAATAAAATATTAAAAAATAATGTTTTAAAGATACGATGCGATTTTAATTTTTGAGAATTCTTATTTGAACGCAAATAAAAGAAAAGCCATCGATTATATTTTCTTCGTAAGCTCTTCGTTATTGAAAACACTTCAAAGAAGCAAATTGTAAAGAGGAATATTTATTTTGCCCTTTTTTTATTTAATTGTATACGTCAAAAGGTTAAATTGGAGACTGGACAGTTTGTAATAGATAGCATGATAATTTCCAATAACAGTTGTTTCTTGAGTTAAAAATAAATCTGGATAAACTAAGGATCCTGGCAAGATTAAGACAAGTAACAAGTGTAAAAACAAAAAAACTGCCTAAAAACCTCTCTACGCTTATGAAATACATGCCTGGATATGTTGAAGATAATTTTAAACTCTTTTTTAAAATCAGTAATACGAAAATAGGGTAAGCAATTAATGATAACTTTCGAAATATATGCTGATGAGTTTTGAACGGATGTATAACAGATAAAACATATTTGCGAAAATTACTACCTTTTTTTTTAACACTAACACACTTGGCCATACTATTTATATTTACAAATTATCCATTTACCAATTTAGAAATATTTGTCAAGATGATATATTCGATTATTTGGAAATATATAAAAAATAAAGCAGTTATGGCATTATTTTTGCTTTTGTAACAAAAAGTTGTACGAAAATTGAATATCATTGATATATTGATATATCATTTATTCAATACACTGTACAAAATAGGTGTTATCAATTTGTATTCATTTCTTCGCCAGAAAAAGATAATGTATCTTTATTTATATTCATCTCATCATTCTGGAAGGTTCATTAGTACATGTAGTATATTTCATTAAATATATCATCGATATTGACCTATCCCTATAAAGCCCATCCTGTTAAAGATGTGCATTAGGTTTAATGAGCGAGGCTCGTCTTAATAATACTAATAGCTACAGCAGCAATGCACCCGCAGGTCGGATTAATAAATAGCTGTTTCGCAGAATAGGAACTTAACGACCGTAAATGCTCTGAAATGGCAAGCTCACATCCTACCGGCACGAAGCAAATGAATAGTCTGGGATAGTGAGGTATTTATACATGTTTGTTGGTTTTCTTTAAAACGGGATGTTAATTTGCTAGACTGATAATGTACCAGTAATCTTTTTAACAGAATGAGTATCGTTATTTCTAGAGTTATGCGATTAATATTTTAATGTGATCACATTAAGTATTCTTCAATAACTAAATTTATAATAATTATAAAGCATAGTGTTATAAGAAACATTTTTTTACTAATTATTATTAATTAATATTAAACGGAGTACGTTTAGAAACATTTTATAATTAACGGTTTAGAAAATATGATCTGACAATTGTAGTCTGTTAAATTAACTAAACAGTATAAAGTTTAGTTGACTATTCGGATTGTGCATATAGGATAGAGTTGAAAATTATATATATGTGCTTTAAAAAGGGGTCTATAGAGAAAAGTATCGTTATCCAATATCTAGATGTGGTTATGTGATGTGGCCCATTCAAGTAATCTGATTAGTTATTTTAAATTTTCACTACAGACTCCTGTAAAAAAGACATTTTACTGTGAACAAATTTGATTGGTTCCTTGAAAAAGTTTGCCACACAGGTGTGGTACATGACCCGTAATTTATTAAGAAATAATTATTAAATAAAATTCTTAGAAATATAAAAATAAATACAATTTGATAAAGTAGATATATCCATAAAATATAAAAATTAACATATCTATGTTATAGTATAAATATAACATCTGCATCTAATAGATCTCTAAATATATATCTTTAATGGTTCCAAAAATATTTTTCCCTATTTAAGTACTGAATCGCTTTGCACCAAAATTCCTCCTGTATTGAACTTACGGTTAATGTTCTCCTAAAAGATTTGCATTCAGGGGCTATTCTTTTAAAGTAGTTGAAATTATCAATTAGTTGATCCAATAATAAAAACATATATCCTGTTTGCATAGCTTTTTCGGAAGGGGATTAATTTCCGAAATTACAAAGTTGATACTTGAATGACTATTAATATGATTAAACTTACCCATATGAACTTATAATAACAACGCATGCAGTAACGATCATAAATTTCTTTTATACTTAGCTCAGTCAATTTGCGATTGTTAATATTAACCCATTATTTAAAGACACTTCTTCAAATGGAAACGATGCTGCGATGTCTTTACTACCTTCCTAGCTGAATACACAACACTTCTTAGATCGAGGATTCATTACTTATATTGTACTACCGGTTAATATTATACTAATGAATTAGTGACTAATATTTAAACCACTAAACCGTATAAAAAACTAAACACACTCTTCCCTACTTAATGCACACTTATAGCAAATAATAAGTTCAAAGTAGTGACATCTAGATATTGGATGTCGCGAAACATTATTCCAAAATTGCCTATAAAGTTCTCTAGGTCTCTATTTTTTCTGTGCCTCTGATAGCAGTCAATTTGTCAATTAATTTACGCGTTACGATCGTAGAATAAAGAAATTTAGAAGTGAAAGTTATATGGAAAAATCGGGTGCTACGTTTAAGCTTTTCGGAATCCCCGTTAGACGGCCACATGTAAATGAAAAATGCAACAGCTATATGTTTGTTTCTCTCTTGTTCGGCCTCGGTATTAATAATTCTAACCTAAGCAGTTAACGGCCATTTTTAGGTGATATAATTTGCATTGTTTATTTACGTCAAGTTTTTCGGTATGTGTTTTTATATATATTTGACAATTACTTTAGATTATTCTGTGTATTTTAATTTTTTAGTGTAATAAAAAGCAAAGCTTAAGGGGATCTGTTATGATCTCCTATGTAGGCCCAGGAAAGTTTGTAATCATTTTAAAGATGAAGATTATAGACCAAAATGTGGAAAGACATGGCTGAAACAAGATGTAATTTCTACTAGTAATTTAAATAGTAAGTATTTTGTTAAATAATAATGATGTATTGCATTGAAATAATTAAGCAATATTTATTGAGATTCTTTACCTTTACTACAAGACAAGGAACATATGCCCCCAATGGCAATATTAAATTACATACGTTTTTTGAGACTTTACCCCAACAAGACCCAGAAGTAAGTATATAATAAGAAACTTATGTTTATTAGAGAATGGAGGTTCTAACTTGCAATTTATATGTTCATTTACAGATAACTCAGCCTGTCCCATCAGTTTCGTTTCAGGTTGGATGAAAAACTAATGGCTTTATCCTTATTGAAATGCAGTGGCAGATGATATAAGCTGTTATCGAAGAAGGTTCCTTTTTGCTGCTGGAGTAGTAACCTCTAATTTTGGTCGTTAGTTCAAAAACTTAACTGTATAGACCGAACTGCAGTTCTCATATTCGATAAAATGTACCTGTACCAATTTAGGTAGGTTGTTAATTTAGTTGATTCTAAAAAATAATACAACAGAACCATTAATAGTTATATTATCTTATTTTAATGTTTGTTTTAAATATTAGAGAGAAGATAATATCAGTGGATTACGTGTTTTGGGTAGTGGAGATATCTCTGTGATTATATCAATGTTTTTATGGTCAAGGAAAATTAATAAAATTGTAATAAATCAATAAAATATATTTAAATATATTTATTATTTTATTTTCACAGGAAAATTAAACGAATTTATTTAAATTTCCCGCTCAAATTTTTAAAATTCCCGTTAAACATTCTTAAATTTCCCGCCGTAACTAACTGTCATACGGTGCATGCGTAAGCGCCCTCACACTGGGATTCCGAGCGTAACTTAGAACCAATTGTATCATAGGAGATGCGCTTCTAAGTTTCTTTATTCTATGGTTACGATCTATCTTTTATACGCAAATTTACTGTTTTTGTTGGATGTATATCGACTATTGACGTGTAATTTCTAAAATCTGACAGCACTCTTAACACAATGCAATTTTATATGAAAAGCATAGAAGAATTATACCTACAAGGGGATCTTAAATGGGTCCTTGGGACCATGTTTGAATATAATTCAGAAATAATAGATATTAAAGGCGGTGCAATTGACAGATTTACTTTTTTGCCCTATGTTGTGGTCTGGTATTTTACCGCAGATCTTTGGTGACATTATTTTTGTTTATAATGATGAATTTTGTAGCTTCTAATAATAACTAATTGCTCGTTAGAAAGTTATTACATAAAAATAATCATCGTCATTTGTGGGAAGGAAGTTTTGTAGGAACTAACAGTTCGTTTAATATTTAAAAGTGACATGAAACAAAGATGTTTCGTTCCACGGTGTTTCCAAGGTTTCAACTTGATAAATCTAATTCAGAAAAGTCAGCAATGAGAGACTTAAGGGAATCTCTTGTATGGTCTTACGTTAGCAGAAAAGGGTTTGTTTATCGCGTTTCAGACTGGAGGAATATAGATCCAATTCGTAACTCCAACTTAAATAGTAAGTCTTCCATTACTGTCTGTGTACATTGAATCGAAATATACAGTTTGGAAGTACCCTATCGGAATTACTAGAAGATTTTTCTGATATTATGTTTTGCGTTGTTTCTATAGAGATTATAGCGTAACAGATGAATTCGCACCTTCAACTTCGGACAGGCAAGGAGTATACCAAAGAGATCAAGAGGCAAGTTTATCTAAAGGGAATAAATTGTGAGGTTTTAATTGAAATCAAATGTTTATTGTTTATTGGAATAGTGATTTGTTACCAGCAAATGGTGATATTTTTTAACACAATTAAAACTAATTAGATCAATTAAAACTAAAATTTAAAAAATTACTTCAATGGCCAAAAATGAAAAAAATCTGCTCGAACTTGAAATATATGGATAGAGGTCGATTATATACTTTCTTATATATTACATTCAGAAATATATTAAAAAAAAAAGGTTCGGAAAGGAAATTCACGTCAATAATACATTATTTAGTTGACTATGTTCCCGTCAAGTGTTCTTACAGTGACAATGTATTTTTTAATACTGATTAAGTATAGAAATTGAAGTATTAACATAAATAGTAGCTTGTATTTCTCAATATGTTTTGGAGGTATGACATTGAAGCCTTAGTACCTTATGAAATAAAATATATTTTATTAAATCTAAGGCAATAACAATGTATAATTAGGAAATAAATTTTCACAAACTAAATTACATGCACATTTATATGAAATGTTATAAATATAGATTTTTTTAAATTAATGTTGACTGAAGGGGATATAGTTTATGTTGTTATATATATATATATATATATATATATATATATATATATATAGTGTTATTGTTATATATATGTTTTTATAAATAATATTTTTTAATTAAAATGTATTTCTTAAATTTTTCTTAAATTTCTACGCTTGTGGCTTTGTTTGTGATTCTGAAGCGCCATCTATGTCTGATTATTCTATATACTTTCTATGTGTTATTAGTCTACATGAGGAAAAATGAGTGGAATTATTATTAAATGATTTTGTTTAATTTTAAACAGTAATATTTGAAGTATTATCATTTGCCATTTAATATATTACTATATATTATATAAGACCACTTAGAAAGTGAAAACATTTAACATTTTTTATTGTAGTGAAAACAAATTAATGCGCCCGCTTTGTTGAAATATACATTCAGTTGTAAAAAAATATTATATAGCTTATCAAATTAAGAAAAAAATCATTTGCCTTCAAGAGCACAAAGTTCTCACCCGTTTCGATTTATGTAAATACATTTTTCACATTCATAACATAAACATTCCACAACAAACAGTCCAATTTGAATTTTAAGACTCTTGATCAATTTGAAAGTTGGAGAACACAAGGCACAGGAATAGGAACTGTTTCAGAAATGATAGTAATCGAAATGGTTCTGGAAATACAGTGTATTATTGTGTATTGGATGTAATTAGTAAGATTAATTTTTAATTCGAGCCGGCTTGGTGACGCAGTGGTAAAGGTGATAGGACGGTCCTCCTACTGTTGCGATAGCTGCGGGTTCGAATCCTGCTGGGGCATGGTCGTAAATTTATGTTTGTTATTGTTTAAAATTTGTGATTGTCCTGGGTAAGAGTGTAAAATCCGACAAGGAAAATGATCCCAGTTACGCCAGTAACAAGGCGCTACAGTTAGTCACTTGCCAGTCGGTGGGCTTAATGCTGAGGACCGTGGTTCGGAGCCCACGTTAAACTGTACGTCCAGTCCAGATAAACCCATAGTTGATAGAAAGAGACTAAATATATATTTAAAAAAAAATTAATTAGCTTTAACTTGTAGCATTTTTCTGACATGAAATTCAAAAACTGCTAAAATACGAGAAAAATTAATTGATGACAATTAATACTCTTTAGGAAAAAAAACTTATTAGAAATTGAAATAGTAAGTAATTACTGATACTCTTATAAGTTTGCGAGCTATATAAACTTCCATTAGAATGTTAATATCATAGAATTATATTTAATAAATAATATTTCAATAAATACAATAGATAATTAATTCAATTGGCGCTACAGTTGGTTACTCGCCAGTCGGTAGGGTTAATACTGAGGACCGTGGTTCGGAGCCCACGTTAAACTGTACGTCCAGTCAAGATAAACCCATAGTTGATAGAAAGAGACTAAATATATATTTAAAAAAAAATTAATTAGCTTTAACTTGTAGCATTTTTCTGACATGAAATTCAAAAACTGCTAAAATACGAGAAAAATTAATTGATGACAATTAATACTCTTTAGGAAAAAAAACTTATTAGAAATTGAAATAGTAAGTAATTACTGATACTCTTATCAGTTTGCGAGCTATATAAACTTCCATTAAAATGTTAATATCATAGAATTATATTTAATAAATAATATTTCAATAAATACAATAGATAATTAATTCAATTGGCGCTACAGTTGGTTACTCGCCAGTCGGTAGGGTTAATACTGAGGACCGTGGTTCGGAGCCCACGTTAAACTGTACGTCCAGTCCAGATAAACCCATAGTTGATAGAAAGAGACTAAATATATATTTAAAAAAAAATTAATTAGCTTTAACTTGTAGCATTTTTTCTGACATGAAATTCAAAAACTGCTAAAATACGAGAAAAATTAATTGATGACAATTAATACTCTTTAATACTCTTTAGGAAAAAAAACTTATTAGAAATTGAAATAGTAAGTAATTACTGATACTCTTATCAGTTTGCGAGCTATATAAACTTCCATTAAAATGTTAATATCATAGAATTATATTTAATAAATAATATTTCAATAAATACAATAGATAATTAATTCAATTGGCGCTACAGTTGGTTACTCGCCAGTCGGTAGGGTTAATACTGAGGACCGTGGTTCGGAGCCCACGTTAAACTGTACGTCCAGTCCAGATAAACCCATAGTTGATAGAAAGAGACTAAATATATATTTTAAAAAAATTAATTAGCTTTAACTTGTAGCATTTTTCTGACATGAAATTCAAAAACTGCTAAAATACGAGAAAAATTAATTGATGACAATTAATACTCTTTAGGAAAAAAAACTTATTAGAAATTGAAATAGTAAATAATTACTGATATTCTTATCAGTTTGTGAGCTATATAAACTTCCATTAAAATGTTAATATCATAAAATTATATTTAAGAAATAATATTTCAATAAATACAATAGATAATTAATTCAATTGGTATGTAACAAAATTACATAGGAACTATATTAAATAAATAATGATACTCATATTTTATACATTTCTGAACTATATACATTTCCAGTGATTATATACTATTTTAATACTCCACGTTTTGCAACATACTATTTATTTATAAATGGTTTATTCTACATTTTCTGGATAAATTGATAATCCTGATTATATGACAAATTTTATAAATTACCTTTAATGTTATATTATTCTATAATGATCTCTAATCCGCTAAATGTTTGTAAATGAAACATTAATATGGCTTTAATACCCCTTTTAGTCTAAGTGTTTCTGTATATATATTAAGATTTATAGTAATATGTTACTAGATCTAAACGTATTACTTAACATGATAGTTTAATAGTTTCTGCAGTAACATGGCATTATTACTGTTAGTATGTGAATTAAAATAGTGTTTCAACCATTATATGTTAAAATTGGGAGAGTTGATATAATAATAACCGGATTTGATTTAATTGATGACAATTAATACTCTTTAGGAAAAAAAAACTTATTAGAAATTGAAATAGTAAATAATTACTGATATTCTTATCAGTTTGCGAGCTATATAAACTTCCATTCAAATGTTAATAT
The DNA here is from genome assembly GCF_030347505.1 of Rhynchophorus ferrugineus. NCBI lineage: Eukaryota > Metazoa > Arthropoda > Insecta > Coleoptera > Curculionidae > Rhynchophorus > Rhynchophorus ferrugineus. The sequence continues at coordinate 44,316,929 of NW_027472580.1, read as the reverse complement.
CATAAAATTATATTTAATAAATAATATTTCAATAAACACAATAGACAATTAATTCAATTGGTATGTAACAAAATTATATAGGAACTATATTAAATAAATGATGATACACATATTTTATACATTTCTGAACTATATACATTTCCAGTGATTATATACTATTTTAATCCTTCACGTTTTGCAACGTACTATTTATTTATAAATGGTTTATTCTACACTTTCTGGATAAATTGATAATCCTGATTATATGACAAATTTTATAAATTACCTTTAATGTTATATTATTTTATAATGATCTCTAATCGGCTAAATGTTTGTAAATGAAACATTAATATGGCTTTAATACCCCTTTTAGTTTAAGTGTTTCTGTATACATATTAAGATTTATAGTAATATGTTACTAGATCTGAACGTATTACTTAACATGATGGTTTAATAGTTTCTGCAGTAACATGGCATTATTACTGTTAGTATGTGAATTAAAATAGTGTTTCAACCATTATATGTTAAAATTGGGAGAGTTGATATAATAATAACCGGATTTGATTTAATTGATGACAATTAATACTCTTTAGGAAAAAAAAACTTATTAGAAATTGAAATAGTAAATAATTACTGATATTCTTATCAGTTTGTGAGCTATATAAACTTCCATTAAAATGTTAATATCATAAAATTATATTTAAGAAATAATATTTCAATAAATACAATAGATAATTAATTCAATTGGTATGTAACAAAATTACATAGGAACTATATTAAATAAATAATGATACTCATATTTTATACATTTCTGAACTATATACATTTCCAGTGATTATATACTATTTTAATACTCCACGTTTTGCAACATACTATTTATTTATAAATGGTTTATTCTACATTTTCTGGATAAATTGATAATCCTGATTATATGACAAATTTTATAAATTACCTTTAATGTTATATTATTCTATAATGATCTCTAATCCGCTAAATGTTTGTAAATGAAACATTAATATGGCTTTAATACCCCTTTTAGTTTAAGTGTTTCTGTATACATATTAAGATTTATAGTAATATGTTACTAGATCTGAACGTATTACTTAACATGATGGTTTAATAGTTTCTGCAGTAACATGGCATTATTACTGTTAGTATGTGAATTAAAATAGTGTTTTAACCGTTATATGTTAAAACTGGGAGAGTTGATATAATAATAATCGGGTTTGAACAACTTAAAATATCTAGAAAAATAATACTGTTTAAAGTTGGATAATCATTCGTTACGAAGTCACTTAATTGAGTGTGAGAATTAACAGAAGTTAGTTTAATTTTAAAATTATGCCTTTGTTGTTTTAAGTGAAAAGTCCCCGGCCTACCATAGTAAAGCACATTTTTTGGAATTTTTTTATTCAACATAATTTCCTTCAAGGGTGATACACTGATTATAGACACCCAACTTTTCGATACCATTTTTGTAGTATGATTTGCCCTTTGCTTCAAAATAGGCCTCAGTTTCGGCGATCACCTCTTCATTCGACGAACATTTCTTCCCAGCGAGCATTCTTTTGAGATATGAGAACAGGAAATAGTCGCTGGGGGCCAGATCTGGAGAATACGGTTGATGAGGAAGCAATTCAAAGCCAAATTCATGGATTTTTGCGATCGTTTTCACTGACTTCTGACACGGTGAAGCAGCACATTCTTTTTCTTCAAATGCGGTCGTTTTTCCACGATTTCGTCCTTCAAACGATCCAATGACGCTATGGAATAGTCGCTATTGATGGTCCTCCCTTTTTCAAGGTAGTGAAAGAAAATTATTCCATGCGCATCCAAAAATACAGACGCCATAACCTTGCCAGCCGACAGTTGAGTTTTCCCACGCTTTGGAGCGGGTTCACCGTGTGCAGTCTACTCGGATAATTGTCGATTGGACTTCGGAGTGAAATTATGGAGCCATGTTTCATTCATTGTCACACATCGACGCAAAAACTCGGGTTTATTACGCTTGATCATCTTCAAATACTGCTCCGAATCATCAACTCGTCGTTGTTTTTGGTTAAAAGTGAGCTCGCGCGTCACCCACTTTGCACAGAGCTTTCTCATACCCAAATATTCGTGAATGATATAATATACACGTTCAGTTGATATCTTTAGAGTGTCTGCTATTTCATTCAATTTCAATTTACGGTTATTCCAAATCATTTTGTGGATTTTTTCAATGTTCTCATCGGTAACAACCTCTTTTGGGCGTCCACTGCGTTCACCGTCTTCGGTGCTCATTTCACCACGTTTGAACTTAGTATATCAATATTTGATGGTTGATTTTCCTGGGGCAGTGTCTGGAAACTCTGCATCAAGGCAAGTTTTTGCTTCAGCTCTATTTTTTCTCTTCAAAAAACAATATTTTACGCGAAATTAATTTTTGTCCATTTTTTTCACAATAACAAAAGTTGCTTCACTCAAAATGCTATAATTGCTAAAATGCTACAAACTAATGATCCGCCAGCTGTAAAATTTATACACGCATCTTTTGAGGGTTAGGGTTAACAAAAAAACATATGGATTTAATTCTAGTAGCGCCATCTATGTGTCAGGCAGGGAACTTTTCAATTTACCTGTTATTTGTATTCTAATGATTTGGATGGATTTACCGATTCTAACAATGTGGAAAATCTGAAAGTCGCAAGCTATTAGTTATTTTTCATTCGTTTGATGAAAATACTCATCAGAATACCATCTGAGCTGTGAAAAAAGCCGACAATAGAGAGAGCTAAATTTGAGAGTGTATTGGACGATAATAATTATTTTAGCAATAGTTGTTTAATCTATGTGAGTTGACCAACTTATGAACATTAACTAGGTTTGGAGGCACCGAGTCAGGTAGGTATCACCTTTTAGCTTCTTGTCTGGATTCTGGACTATGCTAGTAGATTAAAGTCACATCCATAGTGATGGAATGATGCATAAAATTATTTTGATACATTTTAAAGTTGAACTCGAATGTTCCATTTTTCCATTATTATACAGTGCACACTGCTTGAATCTTTGTGTACTTTGCTTTCAGCGCAATTAAACATTTCAGATTAAATTTAGTTTAATGACGAATTTCATGGACATCGCGCACATCTAATCGTTTGGCGAGTGCATTCGGTTGCACTGCCACTTTGGATCAAACACGTTATGAGTTCCAGGGGGATATTGCGTTGAAATAATTTGTTAGAGACGTAATACGCGGCTTCATTACTTTCTGAAATTTTACTTAATCTGATTTTCACATTTGATCAATTAAAATGATGGATGTTTTGATCTCAAAAGTTTCTCCTTATAGTAAACATCGATTCAATTGTTTAATTATTTACTTAAAAACTTAGACTAGTTCCAACTTTCCATATATCAGATTTTACTAATTGTGAAAAGTAGACAGTTTATTTTTCATTACCACTGGAAATTGGAAATTGGTGTGGACTCACCATTGGAAAAACTGGAAATGTAATGTAAATAATATTATAATGGTATATATTTCATTATGAATATCAACTGGCAAAACAACTGTAATATTAACTGAATAGAAAAGAGATACACGGCATCGCAATGTGTGAAATATCGAGTGACTTGTAAAATATCTATTTCACTAAATTCAGGGGCTTTTTTTCGCCGAAATAAATTCCTATAAAGTAACTTTAATGCTGATATATCATTTTTTTCCTTTTCTCGTATGCCGAGGAAATATATCCTGAAAAATGTCTTCATTATTCTCGCGTCATTTTTCAGTATATTCGAAACCGTCGGAAATAACTGAAATTTTGTGTCGGATTGTGTAGTATATGGTACATATTTCATAATAAAAAATGTAGGATTCTAACAAATAAAAAAAGTAGATATTTTCAAATTGTTCGTTGCTGTTTTTACGCGATTTTATAAGGCAAATTAAGTATGCCAGAAATGTTTTTACATTAAAATAATTTGATTTAAGTATGATTCAGCTTCAAAATTAAATCATTATATTATACTTCTACTTAGTTTTAGCAAATGCAATTAAAATATTTGATAACAGGTCAATTGGAGAGTCCCCGGCCTACTATAGTAAAACACATTTTTTGGCAAAATTAGTTCTTTTATTCAAGATAATTCTCTTCAAGGGTGATACACCCATTATAGCAATGCCCCAACTTTTCGATACCATTTTTGTAGTACGATTTGTCCTTTGGTTCAAAATAGGCCCCAGTATCGGCGATCACCTCTTCATTCGACGAAAATTTCTTCCCAGCGAGCATTTTTTTGAGATCTGAGAACAAGAAATAGTCGCTGGGGGCTAGATCTGGAGAATACAGTGGATGAGGAAGCAATTCGAAGCCCAACTCATGGATTTTTGCCGGTAACAACCACTTTTGGGCGTCCACTGCGTCCAACGTCTTCGCTGCTCATTTCACCATGTCTAAACTTAGCGAACACCGAACACTCCTGGGGCAGTGTTCGGAAACTCGCCATCAAGCCAAGTTTTTGCTTCAGCTGTATTTTTTTCCTTCAAAAAGAAATATTTTAACAACACGCAAAATTCTTTTTTATAAATTTTTTTCACAATAACAAAAATTGCTTCACTCAAAATGCCCTAATTCATAAACTAATGATCCGACAGCTGTCAAATTTATACACACATCTTTTGATGGTTAGGGTATATAGATTTAATTCCATCCATGTGTCAGGCCGCGGTCTTTTCAATTGACCTAATAATTGAGAGTAAGCATTAGTTCGGTTCGTTTTCTTTAAATTGAGAATTTAATATTTATCGTAGAAAATTGAAATCACGAACTATTGTTTTTTCTCACTTTTATAACTCTATGCTATAACCCAATTTATAAATTAACTAGGTTGCGTGCCTTTTGCTTGGCATACTTAGAAATCACAAGAAGCAGTTTCCGACAAATATGGCGGATATAGTATGTAGAATTAACACATTTGAAAGTATATATATATATATATATATATATATATATATATTATGTATATATATATATATATATATATATTATATATATATATATATATATATATATATATATATATATATATATTATGTATATATATATATATATATATTATATATATATATATATATATATATATATATATATATATATATTATGTATATATATATATATATATATATATATATATATATTATGTATATATATATATATATATATATATATATATATATATATTATGTATATATATATATATATATATATATATATATATATATATATTATGTATATATATATATATATATATATATATATATATATATATATATTATGTATATATATATATATATATATATATATATATATATATATATATATTATGTATATATATATATATATATATATATATATATATATATATATATATATATATATATATTATGTATATATATATATATATATATATATATATATTATGTATATATATATATATATATATATATATATATATATATATATATATATATATTATGTATATATATATATATATATATATATATATATATATATATATTATGTATATATATATATATATATATATATATATATATATATATATATATATATATATATATATATATATATATATATATATGTATATATATATATATATATATATATATATATATATATATATATATATATATATATATATATATATATATATTACATTTTATTGAAATCAGTATCTTTTTGAGAACTAAATCATCGACGGAGGGTATAATCGGAAAACCTAATCCTTATGAGCTCTTATTATTATGTCGATGTTTTCCCTATATATCGGAAAAGGCAAAATAAACATCTCTCTTTGTAGTTTGTTTCTTTGAGGGGCTTATGATGGAGTGAGCTTACGTAAAAGTCTGGCCGATTATTTGATTTTAATTTGAAATAAAGTATGTATTAATAGAAGTTATCAGAGATTATATAAAATATTTTATTTATGATAAATTATTTGGTTTTTCTTCGCGCCGGAATAAAAATTTGAGTAAAATTTCTAAATACATTACATTAGGTAAAAGATAATCCAGGTAAGGAAATTGTTATAAAATTGTTGTTAGAAACGCTCCGATTAATGATAAATTGAGGTGTTACAAAAGAGTATTTTTTGATATTATGTGAATTATTAACATATAGAGGATATTTGCTTGAGAAATGAGCTAGTGAATATGTGTCTCCCGATTTATATTCTAAAATATCCCATAGTTCTCCACAACATCTCAAGTACAGGAAAAAATGAGTCAATGGCCAATAATGGACCTATTTTGACCTGAAAATTTCTATTTATTGTAGTTTTTTGCCAGAATTGGATATTGAACCAGGCATTCTAATAGGAGTATCAGTAATAATTAGAAGAATAAAGTGTTGCTATACTTTTTTGAAGTTTTTTCCGGTACCATTATCAATTTATTTTTAACATATAAATGTGATCAATTAGTGGATATATAATTATGAAGATTTGTGAAATTTTGCTGTAATTTTATAAAAGTTTGTTGATAATATAATATATTGCGTGAATTCATCGCCTGTTATAATTATTTGGTAATTAACTCACTCTATCAATACTGAATAATCCTCCCGCCATTGTGGGACTCCAAACTGGCTCGGCAGTATTCTTATGCCTTTTCTTTTCGTGATTGGGGATGGCATGCCAGTTGAACTGTAGATTCCAATCGAATCCACCCACGTTCACGCCGGTACTGTCGTGGTACAAATAGGCTAGTGTCGTGTCATCGATGACGTCGATCACTGGACATACTACGGTGGTTGAGTTTCGAGCTATTCTATCCAACAGAGGTTCTAACCAGCCAGTGGTGCACTCACAATGTGAGTCCAGATAGGTAAGTACTGGACCAGTAGCGTAATCATAACCTGAAAAACGATAAAACAAAACTTTAGTTATATATAAAACCCCTATTTGAGATGATGATGGTTTCATGACTTTTACGTTTCTTAAATATAATTGCTAACAAGAAGGAATAAAGAACCAGTCGAATTAAAAATAAACTTCATTAATTCAATCTTATTTAAATAGGTTGATAAAAATTCTGAGCATATAATGGGTTAGAGAAGCACATTTATTCAACATTATACACCAACATCACTATCATTTTCGCGCACTATTGAAAATGTGCGGGGTGCCGGCAACGACGATCAGTAAACGACAGTGAATATACCGAGACGTTGATCTCAGATATCATTGAAGGGTACTTTGTATCATTGAATCACTGACCATCATTCAGTTCAGACATACTACCATCGACTACCCAAGCGCCTCTTCAGGTAAAAACAGAGCTGCTCCATTTTTCTCTTTCTATTTTCACCTTTTTATGAAGTCAGTAGCCACATCATGTAGCCATAACAGTTTAATTGCGTTCTACCTCCATTCACTGAGCCATAAACTCAATACCAGAAAAATAAAAGACTCATTATTGCGACGTAATTATATTTACATTTATTTCAAAAAATTGTTTAATTTTAGGATTAAGTGTAGGGGTCTAATCTATTAACTGGTTTTTGTAATATCTATGATATGGGAAAATAATTATTACTTGAGATGATATAAAATATCGTATTGTATCGAATGTCTGGTGAAGCTGGGCCAAGATAAGAAAGGCACCGAATAAACAGAAAACGCGTGGTTAGCAAAAAGTATGTCTCATTGGCTCGTTGTATAGTGCTCCGAATAAGGGGGGTTCAGGTACAGACGAAGCGTGTCAGAAGTTCTATCCGCGTGAGAATTTCCTAGTTGGAAGAGTCTTGCCCGTCACACAATTCTGAACGAATCCGGGTGCAGAAAAGAGTTTCTTGAACCAAATTCTTCAGCTACCACCAAGAACCCGAGGAAGGAGCTTCAGCGATGAAACACGGTGTATCGAGAATGAGAATCAGAATTGAAGAATAACAGAATTATATTTATAAGAGTTACAGATCCAAGACCGGAAACAGTAAAATGTCAAGATAACAGAGTTAGCAAAAGAACAGTCAGAACAGAATTACACAACAGTCAAGAGTCAAGAGTGAGAACAAAAACGTCAAATTAAGAAGAAAGAAAAACACAACAACAAACGAAGAAGAAAACCAGAAAAGTTAACTGTAAAGAACAGTAGAATTCTTATATGTCCTGCGTATAATCAACAGTTTGGTCCGATGATGGAATCAGTATTAGACAGACATACGATTTAGTAAGTCATTTCCATTCAATTCATAATTCCTTTCACCATTACATATCGATTTAACTTTAATTTTATATATATTTCTATTATTCACTAATATAAACAAACTTTCAAACAAACTCAAAAAGTTGTGCATAAATTTACGCAAAGAAGAGAAAAAATAAATTGTATTTTATTTGCACTTTCTCATTTGTTTTCTCTCTTTAACAACTCAACATTCATTGTGAAGTTAAAATCTGTTATGTGAATGATATCTGTTATCTCTGAATATCTGTACTTAACTGTGTATCGCCATAGTGATTTGGTATTTATAACTAATATTATAAACAATAATAATCAATAATTTAAGCAGACGTCGCGTCAAGTTGGACCCGATTTAGGATAACAATTTTATTGAGAATTTCGCCAAAAAAGTTTTTTAAATTTTAAAATTCATCAAATTATTCCAGAAATTCAACAACAACAATCTAATTAAGAGCTATATTGTTCAGCTAATAAATTTTTAACGGCCAAATTATTTTTCTTAGGTCCAATTAAAAATGTTTACCCGAAAATTAAAATCGAGAGAAAAACGTTAATAACGAACAGACAAGTGTCTGTTCTTCCACCGATCACGAACTCTCCAAACAGCAAAGTCGTCTTAAATCAAATTTGCGTTTATTAATGGTTGTTAATAAAGTTTTTTATTTTCGCAATATTTCAGCGAAGCGAAATTTCAGATCGAGGTTGGGCGCGATTTTAATAATGTCCTGGAAAAGTTTATTGCTTTTTAATCAGCTTAAATTTGTAATGATTTTATTAAATTTTCAGTCGCTTGGGGATTGCGGTTGTTTTTTTTTAAGTAACTAGCGATTGGTTGGTGATAAATGTGTGATAAGTGGTTAAAACAGATTTAACATATTATAAGAGCGAATTAATTTTATATTTTCTATATTTTCTAGATGTTAGTATAAAAAATTGTGAACATTATTTATTTAAGGTCGAATTATATTTAATAATAATAATGTGCTTGGATGCTATATCAATTGGCAATAACCGAAATTGCAACAAAATAATGCAATAACTGGTCCAATGGCTTCAACACTTGTTGATACAAAAACAACTTATACTGGAGTGTTAATTTAGATTGTGCTCCAAACAACGATTAAAAATTAGCGTTTTTGATGATTTTGCATGACAATTGTCGACCACACTATGCAATAACTGTGACGAACATACTGTTGCAGTTCGAATTGACAATTCTGTTGCAGCCAACGTATTCAGCAGACATATCATCTTCTGATTATCACACTTGTTTAAATCCATTCAATGGCTTGGCTGACGCAGGATTCCGAAATATCGAAGTAATTATTGGAGTGCAGCTAAACTGACATTTTTCTTTCGACACAGTCTCCACATGTTATCAGAAATATATGAAAGTTGTACAAATATTGGACATTATTAATATATCGTGTCGTTTTGTATTGCTGTTCAACAAATCGCCTCCACTTTCCTTTCTTTGTTTCTTTTCTGTTCTAAACACTTTCCCCTTCGCGAGGTCAGTAGAACTCAGTCGGAGAGCATAAGGTTGTTTTAAATTCATTCAATCAATTGGAATCAAATTAATTATCAAGAAAAGAAGATGGGTTGACATTGAATTGGTAGTCGTTCTTGATTTACTCAAAGCATTCCTTCAAAGTATCGCAGTTGAAGCTGCAAGGTCATAAAAGGTGGATTGAAGGTGCTCAAAGATCCATAGCCATAAAGTACTCCAAAAAACATTTAAGCTTTTAAAAATATCTCTACTCCGTAAATTAACATAGTCTACTAGAAATTGGATAGAAATGAGCAGTTCAGGGTGAAAAAGGCCGATTGTAGTAGCTTAGTTTTTAGCCATCAAATATTGGAATCTGGAATTACTAAAACCTGGAAAACTATTCCATATAGGGACACCAGAGGAACTTGGGTAGAAACAGTGAAATTTTAAAGATCTTCAAAGGCAAACTGGCGCACGAAGGTACAACTGATACTCAAAAATAATTTGACAAATATGAGCTGTCCAGACGGAATAACGATCACGTATATCTTGTGGTGTTTTCTTTAGAAGCGAGGTGTTATATAATGCAGCGTTACGGAGCGTTACTATTGGGCAATACCATCTGTTTTAAGACTACCTGGTCTGTTTTCTAATAGATAAGAACCTCCAGGGTTGTTTTGTATCGCCGTTCAACAAGTGGCCTCTTCTTTCCTCAAAATAGAACAGATTATAAAGTAAATTAATAGTTTTGGGTTCTAAACCATTTTCCATTTTATAACTTATATATACCGTATATATTATAATTTATTACCAATTTTTCTCTTTAACTGCCCTTTTTAAAAGGATAAAAGAATCAGAATACATGCAAGCATATAATACTAATTAATTTTGTTTGAAATCTGTCATAATTAACACGCTTTCTATGGGCTTTGCATATTAACATTATAAATGAATAAAGTCGTCTTCCTCATTATGCTGCACCGGTTTGAAGAAATTATCAACAATGCTAAATAGGCGCCAATCTATTGAGTACGCTCGATGAGAGTAAGCTTGCAATCAATAGTGAATTTTATATACCTGTCGCAAAGTGTCCCTGATCGTTATAGCATAAGAGTGTATGGAAAAATTGGATAATAGTTAAAATTAACATACTACACCTGGTTGGTTTGTACGAGAGCTATAGTGATAGAGAACATTTTAAAATTTTGGTCACACGAGAATGCAAAATTCTTGTTAAAATCAACTAATGAAACTAGCAGTACAAATCAAACTAAGTGCAAAGAGATGCTAATTAACCTGTATAATAAACAAGAAAGAATGAGGAAGCATAACAAACTGGCCACATAATATACATGTTGAAATTGAAGAATTTCGACAGACATCATAGCAGAACAAAATAAATCAGAGCCGGCTTGGTGGTGCAGTGGAAAAGGCGATGGGACGGTCCTCCTAATGTTGCGATAGCCGCGGGTTCGAATCCTGCTGTGGCATAGTCGTAAATTTATGTTTGTGATTGATTAATATTTGTGAATGTTCTAGGCAAGAGTATAAAATATGACAAGGAAAATGGTCCCAGTCACGCCAGTAACCAGGCTGGGTAAGACCGGATGTCTTCTGGGATGATTTCTAAAGTTGGTCACTTGCCAGTCGGTAGGCTTAATGCTGAGGACCGTGGTTCGGAGCCCACGTTAAACTTTAGGCCCAGTCCAGATAAACCCATAATAAATCAGAAAATCAGCAGTATGCGTTAAATTTCACATACTTACAGTTCTACCATATGTGACACAAATATAGTCGTACAATGTATATTATGTGATATAACAAATTTCTAGGTTTTAAAATGAGTTTCATCTTAGAGAGAATATATACTGACATTAAAATGTTTTATTATTGCACTAAAAATAAACGTGTATATAAGACAGACGTTAGACTATATACTACTATTAAATGCATTTTTCACATTAAAAATACATTTATTGAGAAAAATTGGTACAAAATATATTAATAAAATTATTTTTCAGCCTTTTCTACAACTTTTGAAATCTATCTGGCAATATGACGATACAGTGTCGAAAAGATGTGCGACCGAGTGTTTTCATGTAAGAGTATGACTTTGCGTCTGTTACTCGCTATTTCTTATCTTTTGCATCAATACTTATATCAATTTGTTCAATGAATCCTGGTGACATCTGCAGTAATATCTTCATTCAGTTTTAATAATTAATTTTTTAATATTTCGCTTCGATTTCGATGTCGATGACTGTCTTGGACTAATACAGAACTTTATGTACTTGACATTGTCACAGTAGATCCACATTTTGTTGTTATTCACTACAGAAACAAAAATATTCTTCTATTGTCTGGAAATCAATGAAACTGCGTTGTTGAATCTGTGTGGTGGTCATTTTCTCTCCTTTTAGATCGTTTGCGTCGCATACAAACATTTGGAAATAGTTGATTCAGCAACTACCATGCTGTCTGAGCTGTTTTCTGCCAATAAGTCTTCCAATACAATGTCTTCGATCTTTTATGATCTAAGACCTTTTTGGTCATTGAGATAAAAATCACCACTTTTAAATCGTTAAAATCAAAATCGTCGATTTGAACATTAAGGAGCTCCTTGAAAATTTCATTAAAACACACAACAAACATAACGATGTTGAAAATATAATTTCGAATATTTCATAATTAGTGTTTGACTACACTGAATAATTCAATAATATTATGTGAAAAACTGTTATTTTATGTAGAGAAATGTCAAAACCATCAGATTGAACAGTAATAAATACATTATTTGAAAAGTTTCATTCAATATCGTAAATGATTACACAACTTGTAATTAAGATAAAATTCATTAAAATATCTTTCTAATATAAATCTGTTATTTACATTACTCGTTATATTGAAAATATATATATTTTTTAAGTTAAATAAAAATTTCTTTCATTATATACAGTATATACTCGACAATCAAACAAATCATTTTTCAAACATTATTTAATGATATGACTCAGTATATTACCTAGTAATCTGGCTCGGATTAATCCCAGTCTTTTCGGGGCTCTAACTATTTTCACTTTAGGCTCATTAGCCCAGTATTCTTCGAGTTGTGTTTTCAGATGGTCCATGTCCGAGAAATCATCGACCAGAATGACTTCGTGGATCAACTCAGGCGGCGATCTGTCAAATACAGAATGTACCGTTCTGAGCAAGACTGACCACGCTTCGTTGTGGAAACATATGATCACCGATGTTTTTGGTAGGTTGGTTAGATACCGATCTGGTTCTTTACACCTGAAAAAAACATAGGTATTATTGATCTGATAAGTATAACTTAAATTACAACTACTGTAGTATAACAACTGCCAATATAAATAATAATATAGTATTTTTTAAAAATTTGTTTAATTATATCTACAAACAAGTCTATACTTGACATTTATTGATTTGATTTTTATAGTAAAAAAGTTATTATTATTTTCATAGTTTTATATTTACAAAGTTTAATACTTTAAATATATTCTCTTAAGAGTATTTTTCAAAATTTGAGTTACTTTCGGAGATATAGCTGTTTTAGAGATGCGACTTCCAAAACAGCTCGTAACTAACCCGACACATTAAACCCGTTTTTCTTGAAACTATTTTTGCGAGATGCTTGCCATGATATCTTAAGTTCTACTGAACTGATTTATAAGAAATTTGATGTGAGTCTTTTATACATTTATATATCGTAAAAAGTTAATTTTTAAAAGTAAGATTTTAAAAAACTGTCAAAAAAATGTCTGTTTTTTTTAACATTAGTAATTTGGCGAAAAAAAATTGTTTAACATTTTTGTTTTGCTCGAATCGGCGTATATCTAGATTAAGCATTTTCTTTTTTATACTTCCAGATTACTAGGAAGGTTGCAATAGTGTCAGCGAGGGCGTGCCATTTTTGAGACCCCCTCGGCGTCTAAGATTTTTTTCTTGTGTGTATTCTTTACATGTTATTAAATATCTAGTAAAAAATAGTTACTAAAATATTATTTGTCTGTTTTTGCGAAAATACCTAAAATTCTTGTCTATTCAGACTAGAATACTCCAAAACTACTTATCAGTTAAAAGACGTTTTATTTTTCTCCAAAGATTTACCTTAATGTTATTTCTAAATCGAACTGTACTGAGCAAACTGAGTTTTTTGCAAGCTTTGGACTAGTAAATAGGGAAAGGGGTATTTTCTCTGCGGAAAAGGAGACTCAAATTTATGAAAAAATTGTAAGTTATTAGAAATATTGAGTGATGTAATATTTTTAAAATAAATTGTTTAAACTCAACCCAAGAATTTGGATATGGCCGAGCAGCATCCCCATACTTCGTTTCTAAAAGTATGTAATGGGATTGACATAATTAATTAATAAGTCTAAAATGCATTCTATGATTAGTGCTGTATATACCGAACAACTCAATAATACTAAATTAATGAAAAATTGATCTAGAAAATGCCAAAAACCATCGATTTTAATAATTGTTTCCATAGATACTTCACATTTTCAGCAACAAATATTCCTGATCAAAATATATATAAGCATATAATATTTTTCGGTATATAAATCCTCACGAAACAAGATATTTCAAATCAGGTGTTTAAATAGTTCACAAAATAGTGTAAAATTTAATCAGTATATATATATATATATATATATATATATATATATATATATAATTAACTTTAACCATTGTTGTAAGTGTTGTTGTTCGATGTTGAAAAGGAATGAAACAAACAATATATTAAGTATTGAGAAAACTAAAATCGAAAGCAATGTAACTATTATGATTCAGTTGTTATTAAACTTTCAAAGACACTGCCACATCAATCTGGCCGAATTTGATTGATGGTCTGGGTTATGTTGGTTTTAGACTTGCTACTACGGAATGGTTCTAAGTGTGAGTTCAAGTGGCTCGTGCGAGAACAATTTACATACATAATGTCCATTGTAGTGTCCGTTTAGTGGCAGGTAGTGTAGTTCTGCTGGAACCACATGTCACCAAATCATATAAATTTGGGATATATTTATAAAAGAGTCGAGCGAATTAATTATCTCATCTTCCTAGTGCTTGCCGATAACAGATATTAAATTGAGATTGTATTAAATTAAGGTAATTCATTAATGTACATCCTATATATGTATATGTTTTGTTTTAGTTAAACGTTTGGTGAATTTTTAATAGTATTTCCTAAATATTATGTAGATTAGGTATTATTTAACAGAGACCTCCGCGCTAAAAGTTTAGCACGCAATACAATTTTTATTTCATCTTATAGGTTCCATATAAAATCGTCGGGCTCCAGCAATGCGACGCAACCACAACACAGGTAAAAAATAAAATAAATGATCAATGTTTTAACTTTTTATTTTAGTAATAGGTACACCTTCCTTTATTTTTCACAATTCAGTCTCTTCGGCGGTGCTTCATATAGCTTTTAAACACAATTTTGATCTAACTTTTTCCTCTCATCTTCGATATTATTTTTTAGTTGTTCAACATTGTTTAATTGTTTACCATTTAACTATAATGACGTGATAGCTATCCCAACAATGTTCAATAATATTCAAAACAGGAGAGCGTGCTGGTCAGTTTTTACACACACTCTAAAATTTTAAATATTGTGTTATGAAAAATAGTATTAACGAGTTTCGCAGTATGGACAGCAGTCAGGAGTTCCTTACTGAAAAATATAATTCTGACCATCAATTTCTGTTCTATATTCGGCTAACTGTTATAATATAACTTATTCTATTAATGTTTAAAGAAATTAATTTTATTTCTGTTTTCCTTTCAAAGCTTCAAAACCTACAGCAGCCCAACATATAACACGTCCTCCGCCCATGTGATCTTTTTTAATAGTTATATTTATCAGGGCCATTCAAATTGAATTTATTTTAGCCTGACACCATGTTTTTATCCATGATATGTTCTTTGGGAAACTGTAAGTTATTTTTTTTGTTTTTCATTTAAAAAGACTTTTCAAGACCTATTTATTATATTTGTTATTTGTGACACCTTAAATTTTTGCTTTTTAGATTACTGGTAATATTCATTTCTCTACTATCTGTATTCTTCTACAGGAATCTTGGCATGAAGAAAAAGAAAACTGACATTTTAAATACGCAATATCTGGAAATACGAATATAATTCACAAAACAACATGTAATAATCCTTTGCTGACAACTGTACACTGCATGTATGCTTTAGTTTTATCTAAACAATAGCGATTTCTTTGGTAACATCTCTTCTTTCATTAATCGTAAGAGATGTAAACCACAAATTTATTGTTATTAAGAATGGTAATGAGAAATATAAAGTTTTGTCGCGATTGTATCTGGATATCTAGAAATCAACATTTATTTTTTATTTATTTATATATTACATTTATTTATATTTATTTGCAATCGACATTTTATATTTTCTAACAATTCATATTGTTGCATTTAATTAGAGTGAATTACATGATAATAATATCGGTTTTGCGTTTTATGTTTCTAATATATGGCATATTTAAATACCTTAGTTGTTTAAATTTTTGTAAATGAAACTTTATGTTAGAAAGTACACTATGTTTCGAAATATTTTTGTCGTATCGCTTTTACAGGCTAAAATTTATCTAAACCATTTCTATTTCCTAACTTGTTAATATCATTTATCAGTTGTGACTATGATAGTGGTTCCTTGTTGAATCCGTCCGTTCCTTCCACCATCACGTCATCATCATCATCATCATCATTATCAATCTATAGGCAGCCCTTAGAGGTAGTGTCTATTTCTGAACCAATACCCTGCTTTTCAACCAATAGTATCCAAAAGATCGGTTTTGCCGCAGAAGCCTGTGAGGAATTCGCTTACTTTTCATTCAACAAGCATGTCCAAACTAATTTGTTTTTCAATTGTGTACTGATTATCGCATCTGAAACGTTTGATCTCGTTTCTCTATATAATATGGTCTCGAAGAGAAACAAGAATTTGCCTTAGGCACCGTATTTGAAAATACCTCAAGCTTACAGATGTCAGACTCTAAAGCAAGATGTACTAGTTTTGGAGCTATACAGAAGGAATGGCAAAATAAGCGTTCGAAAATTGTAACATTAAATTGTAACATTTATTTTATTCTTTATGCACCACTCTAGAGAAGCAAAAACTCCTGTAGCCATAGACCATTCGATTTATTACTTCGTTGGTAGATGCCATGAATGCATTCGACTATGGCATCAGTAGGAAGACCGTTCTATTAAAAGAAAAATGACTGATAGCTATAAAAGCGTTTTCTCTCATTGTGTATAATATATCTCGCTTGATGTTTTTAAATAGAGAACATTAGTGAGAGATCAAATAAATAGGGCTCGCAATTCAAAGAGGCTCTTCACTCAATGTCCCGAAATAAACGGGCCCATTAAGTGACCGCGTCTCGTAAAGCAGACAAATTTTATACGATTTTAAATGTTAAATACGGACAAGGCTCGGAAAATAATCACAAGAAAATCGTCTCGTCCTCTATGCCACCCGCCTTTCCAGTTTAAACACTGCGAATAAAGTCCCGGAAAATCCGTTTTTTTTTCAATTTCCCGAAACGGCCGTTAAAAGTCCCTCATCGGCATTATCATCGTTCTCCCTTCTTATTTCGATTTATTAAGTCAGGCATCAAATTGAGTTCGAGCATTCTGCTTCATGTTCAGTACGCCGATTAAAAAAAAAAAGAAAGAAAAATATACACTCCGGGCATGAGGAATGATTGATGAATGAGGTGGGCAGGGGTGAAACGACAATTTTTAATTAACGAGCACAAACTGTCAGAAATGGTTATGCATTAAGGATCACCGCCAGGAATTAATAGATTGGTAAAAAAGTAATTTCGGATCATAATTTCAGTCATTCCAAGATAAAAGGTATTTTCATCGTCCACGATTTAAAACAATCACATTTTTTAGAAATAGCATTAATATCACTTAATGCTCCATCTTCTTTACGGTCACTTAAATTCATTGCTTGAATGTACTTAATTTAGTCACAATCATATTTTAAACATGAGAAAATGTGTTTTGCCTGGTCTGTCCCCTAACATATATTGTTCATGTAGGAGTAATTTTAAATATATATATAAATATAATAAGCTGTCGAAATCATTAATTTTAAAAATCTATGATAAATAACTCATAAGTAGTTTTTTCAGTCATTTCAATAAATATTGTATATATAAATATTGCGTGCAAAGTTATGAATCTGTGAGTATGGTTTCTTCACTGCTAACGATTTTTTGCGATCATTTATCCATAGATAAATGTTATATTACGATTATTTTTATTTTTATAGTCAAAAATTATTTCTCTGCCTCGTAAGACGTCAAAAACTTTATGTCTAGGGGAGATATAAAATTGTCAGATCAAAGTATTTTTATGGTTAACCTGTAGACAGTCCTTGACTAATTTAGCTACTAACGCGTGAGAACCCCTAGAAAAAAAGTATATCAAAAATATTAAGGCACCAACGCATAAAAATTAACCTCGATAAATACATACAATACAAAATTAATAAACATGAACCGTGTCAAAAGAAGAAATAAAAAGGAATTGTTAAGGTTATGAACCAAATGACACCCCGAATCTAATAACATATCTAATAATAAGAAAATCATTAATTTGAAAAATCTAGGATAAATAAAGCATTATAATCTAATAAAATTACATAATATTTCGTTTTCATAAAAAAAACCGTGAAAAGTAGTGTTGAAAAAAGAGATGTCGTTTAGCTATTATATAGAAAGTGACAATCCATACGCCAAGATATTGTTAACCCAAAAACTAAAAAAAAAATATGGACAATAACAAAGCGTGTTAAAAGGATACTAAAAATGCGTACTATCAGTTCTATAAAGTTCAACATTTGAAAACAGCTAGATATTGAAAATCTTATTAAGGAATTTGCCAATAGTAAAGTTAAAAAAGTACAATTTCCAAGATATTTCCATCTTTTTCCATCAAATATGTTTGTGGTGACGTCAGACCTCTTCTTCTTATCGCGAACTGGTCACAGAATAAGATTGATCAAAAACGATCAAGGGCACGCAGAAAAATAGACATCAGATTCATTCATCTTTCGATGTCCAAGCATCTTACATTCAATCAACAATCATCCTTTCAATAATCAGACATTCATACATTTTCATTAGGTGATTAGTTGTATAATAGTTAGTGTTATTAATAAAGTGGTAAGGGAAACATAGTTTCATTCATTAAATTACTCGAAGACCTCCATAAGTGGTGACCCAGATGTGATTGCTGCAGTTTGTTCACCTCGAACAGCTCAGACCTCCATTTTTGTTTTGAGTTTCTTGCGTATAATTTTTACCTGCGTTAACTTTAAATGATCATCAAATTATTATCTTTTTCAAATTAAGTAAAAAGTTAAAAGCTGTGCTACCATGACATAGATGTTTGCCGCGTTACTGCTTTTTGGCCATTTGCATAAGATCGAACACTAAAAGAAGTTCGATATTTGAGATTCACGTGAATTAACAATGAAAAACTTAGTATACTAAGTTTCAGTTTGTGTATCGCAGCTGGAACGAAACGAAATTAAGCTATTTTTAAAACGAATTATTACGGGTGACAATAATGTGAGAGTTGGCTTGGTGGCGCAGTGGTAAAGGCGACAGTACGGTCCACCTGCTGTTGCGATAGTTGCGGGTTAGAATCCTGCTGGGGACTGGTCGTAAATTTATGTTTGTGATTGTTTAATATTTGTGATTGTCCCAGATAAGAGTGTAAAATCCGACAAGGAAAATGTCACGCTAGTAACCAGGCTGGGTAAGACCGGACGTCTTCTGGAATTATTTCTAAGTTGGTCACACGCCAGTCGGTAGGCTTAATTCCGAGGACCGTGGTTCGGAGCCCGTGGTCGGTTTTATATCACCATTTGCTTTTCTTGTCTTTACTTTCTCTTATTGACTCTTTTTCTTTCGTACTTCCATTATCCCTTTTCTCAATTTTCCCCCTTATCTTCTCTTGTAGTTCTTCTAATTATTATCGTTTTAATTTTATGACCAATCTCCAATAATTTTAATTTATCTAAATAACCATCTTTATTTTTAAATTTTTTCTTATTCGTTAATATTTCGATTTTCTATTTTGTTGCCATGATTATCTTGACTGGTCTCTCTAGGCCCGTTTTCATTTATACTCTCATTCGTTTTGCAAATTTCATCTCTTTTACCCTTGGCGATTCAATGTTTTACTTTTCCTCACTCTAAATATCACTTGTTTCTTTCCTTCACTTTCCATTTCATGCTTTAGTTTTTATTAGTTTTATGTGTTAAATTTAATTTTATGTTAATTCCAGAGTTCATAATATATTTTTTAATCATATTATATAACCTTATTTAATGTATTTTTATAATTCTCTCTTCAGTGGTCATGATTATCATGGCCTCTCTTATCACTTATTCTATTTACCATATCAACTTGGATTTTTTTCATTTATACTCTCATTCATTTTGAAAATCTCGAGCTTTTTACCCTTGGGTATTCAATGTTTTTTTTCGTTACTCTAAATATCACTTGCGTCTATCATATTATATTTTGTAAACAGCTCTTCAAATGATTCTTGCTTTGGTTCTTATTTGTTTTATCTGTTATATTTAATTATTCTGTTCATTTGAGAGCTCATATTATATTTTTAAAGAGCTCTGCTTTAATATATTTTTATAACAACTCTTGATGTATTTTTTATTCATATATAAACCAAATCTAAACATATAATTAGGCTAAAACTAACTATATATGATAATTACAGCAAATGTGCTAATTAAAAGAAACTTTAATGTACAAAAGATATTGCAAAATATATTTTAACAAAATGTGTTCTATACAGAACTTGTTCTTATCAATAGTGTTTGTTAAGCGCAGAATGTTTCTAATCGGTTGAAGGAAAATTTAGGACAAAGTTTTTTAAAAGATTTGAATAAAAAAATGCAGGAACGCCTATATAATTAAGTATAAAGCTCGTAATTTTGCGATAAAGTATAAATCGAAAATACTTCACGTTTAAATAGAGGAATTTTCGATAACGGTTTAGCACAGAAATAGTCACTAATAACGTCAACATATTTATGGAAATTTCTCCCATGATAATATTTGTAAATTATGTATGGTAGAACGTAAAAAACACGGTTAAATAAAAGTTATTTTTTCCCATATAATTGCTTATTTTAAAGTTTTCTTTTTACCAATTAGAATTTATTTGGACTGGACTTACAGGCATGACTCATCACTTGAACTTTGTAAACGATCACAAACATAAATTTACTACCATGCCCTAGCAGGATTCGAACCCGCGACAATAGTCATAGTACAGTAGAGGACTGTCCTTCCTTCCACACTTCCTTCGCATTGACCACTGCGCCAACCAAGCAAGAAACTGTTTTAGTATGTTAGTAACTCTCACTACCGTTCCTATCCTCCATTCGATTCGGTAAACATATACATTAAAAATATACCATAGCTTAGTAATATGGTTAAACGTGCGCTTCAAATCAACATACATTAAACTAGTCCTAAAATAGTACTACATTAAACACCAATGATTTTGTGTTATGTAATATATACAAGGATGGCGATTAGAATGGAATATGGGATTGATCATTATATAACGTTATATTTGATCAAAATCCATTACAGTGATCGAATATACTAAATATGACAGCCCGGCATAATAGACATTTATTGTCACGAGCTAGCTGATTGAAAATATCCTAAAAAATCAAGTTCATATTAAGGTCCCGATGAGAGGAAGAACTAATAAAATCCTTTAATATATGCACTTATTTTATAATACACATTACTTGAATATATATGTGTTCTTTTGTTAAACATTTTCTTCTGCCTTTAGAACTACTACATATAGAGTGTTATGAAAATGTGAAAACAATCATGAAATTGATCGAGTCTAATCATAATATCTAAACTGTTTCTATTATTCAGGAACTAAATATTTCACAAAAAAAATTGAAAAGGCTGGATGCAAAAATAAATTAGTATGGATGCTATACGAGTCAAACTAGGAATCGCTGCTTTGAATCGCTATTTAATCGCAATAAAATGGGCCATTTTGGATAGGTGATAGCCATTGGCAATGAAAAGTGAACCACTTTTGACAACGTCTAGTGAAAATAATCATGGCCTAAGCGTTGGCGCAAACAATATTCAAGGCAGAATTGATGGCCATGAATGTTTTACTGTGATTCTTATGCATCCACGTTACAGTTCAGATATGAGACCAAATAATTACCGTTTGTTCTTGCCAATGGCGAATTATTTTACTGGTAAAATAAAGCTTGTGAAAACCGACGGTCTCGATAATTTTTTGTTAACAGGAATAAGAACTTCTATGAGAAAAGATTAATGCTATCGGATCATTCTAACTATGTTAAATAGAGCTTTCAAATTTCAAACAAGGAATTCAATATATAATCTATATATAACAGCAACTATAATCAGTTTAGAAAAACTTTCCTCCAGTTTAAAATTTAATCGGAAAACTTTTCTTTTTTCATTTCGATTCGATGCTAAGTGTACTCTAGAGACTATCGGGGTGGGGGTGGGAGCGGAAATAGCACTCATAAATCTGGTTTAAACGTTAAAATATTGAATATGCGCGAAATTTTCGAAACGTCTGTCCCCGAGGGGGATTTAAAATGACAGGGTACGGCTTTAAATTTTAAGCTCCCAACTGTCTAACTGCAAAGTTTGCGACATCTGTGTCAAAGAAAGCGTCCACAGTATTAAAACAACTTTTTTCCTCCGTTTATTGCCTTAATTTGTTCGGGTTAATAAAATCTGGTCGGAATAAAATTTAACGCGAAATCTTGGGCCATAATATTGGTCCTTCGTTCCATAATCAAATTTGTTCCATGGTCTTATTAACATTCATATTACTTTCTGTTCTTCATTTTGTCTTTGACGCAGAAACATTCTTCCAGTGAGACTAAGATATTGCCGATGTTTTACCATTATCTGCTTTTAATAAAATGGATAATGAAGGGGTTGCTATTAATATTATATTAAATGAGAGTTTAGAAATAAGTTGCTAGTAGCTATTTTTGAAAAACGTCTTTGAACATATATATCTCCGAATAATAATGAATAATTTGACACATTTTCAGTATGTAGGTTTATGAAGTGGTTTTTGAGACATCTGATAATTCAAAATATACCAGGGCAAGTTTTGAGTACGAATATAGTATAATGATTAGTGTGTAATAATGATTGTTATGTTATTAAACTTATTTTATAAGATTATTATTGATATACCTGGCTAGTTTGTAATTAGTTATCTTTCGGTATATTTTTATTTAAATACGCTGTGTGTTCTTGTCAGAATATGAAGAGAGAACAAAAGGATATATCCTCGGTTATTTATGTTTAATTCCAAATCTTACAACTAATCGGAATTGTATAGAGCCCATTGTGTAGAGCCTTTCTTTTTATATTTGATATAGTAAATTCTGCATGTGCTATATGCAAACTAACTGGGGTCCCTGGCTTGCAACCTTGACGCATCTTCGAGATTCAGGCTACGAACAAAATTCTTTTTGGGGTGAAATATTACAAAATAGTTTCTTCCTGGATTATATCCAGTGACATGTAGTGAATGCAAAAACCCAGATTATTTTTGAAGATTATTAAACCAACTCCATTTAAAAATTTGCGAGAGAAAACCTTTTTACAGAATGTTTTCAGAAGAAAAATAAAACAATTTTTCCAAGTACAATTTATTGAAACAATACACACTCCAATAGATACCAAAAACCGTTGTGAATATCAGTGAATTAATAGATACATTATTGCGATATTCATTAATTCTGCCAAATTAAGATCACTGTTTTTCTTGAGCTGAAAGCATTTATAAACATTCATACATGAATTAATAATGCAATTAGTGTATTGGGACAGTTTTTCGTATTCTTTTATATTTATGGTCAACTCGAAAATAAAGAATCAAAACATTAAAAAAACACTCACTACAACGAGTGTATTAAAGTCTAGGGAGATTACATTGAATAATAAAAAAATGTAATTATATGTCCGGTTTCTATAATGAAATGCCAATATATATTGAAAAACCTAACATTAGGAAAAACTACTACCTCAGATTGGTTACTGTTATTTTTAATAATTTTCTAAAAATTATACCCGTACTTAACTTCCCACTGGGAACACCAAATAGCGTTGTCAATCTGGACCTTATCTATTGCCAAGGCTTACAATCTAAATAGTGCACCTTGTGTATGTAGTTTAGTTAACATTTAATTTATTTAACAAAATTGTTATTAATTGTTAGAGAGAGTTCTGATGTGAAAATGGGACTGGGTAGATTTCAAACCTCACTATATTCTTTGTGCGATAGAAATAGAAATTATTTTAAGTTCGTTTCTTGAACGTTTCACTCATTCAATTATTCTTATTAAAGAAGTAATAAAAGGTACATCATACTTTACGAAATTATGAAATTGTTCTTCAAGATTATTTTTATTCATTGGAAATTATATCTGTATATATTATATTTAACTCAGTTAATTTCAGGCGTTGCAATAGGATAAACCTGATTTGTTACCTCGACTGATACATCAAAAGACTTAATTAAGAAATATCTGGAATATAACGTACCTCCCTTTGGAAACCTACATCAAAATTGGATTAGCATTTCCACCACTGCCAACTTAATAAGCCGACACTTCTAATCAGAACGACATATTTCGACCGAACACGAATTCGCCGGGCTAGGGCAGACATTTTAGTAAACAGCCAGTTTAATTAATCGGCAGACGTGTCGCGACATTTCGCGAAAAACCACGGAAAATTTGCATTTAAATTGAAGCGATATCCGGATGGTGAACGATCGTTCGAAGGCGGGAGTAAATTCGACCCGCGATGTGACCTTGAAAGTTTTACCGACGACCGACTTAGTAGGCGACGTAAAATTAAAGAGTACGTAGGCGGATATCGGGTGTAGGGGGATAAGAACGAGCTATGAAGGTGGGGCTAAGGGATAAGGATGTGAGTATAAAATGTACATATACGAGACAGATTTGTAAGAATTGTAGCTAAATTCAAATAAGTTTACGGCGTTATTTAAAAAAATATTGTATTTCATATTTTTACACCCATCGTTTTTTTTTGCTTCAATAACAAAGTTTTTTCTTCAATACTTGGCTAAAATCTATACATTGCAAGTTACACTTACCTACAATGACAATTAATTCGAAATAAAGATCCTTCAGTTATGCACCCTATTAAACTTCAGTCTGCGGAAAACTTATTAAACAATTTATTTCGAGAAAACATTTGTATTTTTGGAACTATATTTTTTTTCATATATTAGGAGGTTAGGTGGGTTTGAGCATTTAAAAAAATCGACTTAACATGTAAATGCCTCCAATAAAAATGAGGATGGGAACATACAAACAGCCATTGCCACAAAAAAAATAGTGGACAGAAAAATGGCGCATCAAAATAAATCAGTTCCGTATGGAAACACAGCCATATATCTTGGCATGACCCTTGTTCTTACACTCAGGTAGTATCCACAAGTTAAGAAAAAAAAAAGAACTCAAGTTGAAGTACCAAGAAATGTACTGGTTATTGACAATATTTATTTAGCTTTATTAGTATATAACAAGCTGTTGTTTGCCACCAATAAGTCTTGAAACTAATGTGGACTTATGGTGTTCAAGTCTGGGGATATAACGTATAATACATTATTAAATATCATACAAAGCTCTCAAACAAGGTTATTGCGAGGTATTTTTAGTTCTCTATGGAAGATTCGTAACGACAATCTGCATAGGGGCCTGAAGGTAGAAATTGTCGATTACGTTATCAAGAACTATGTCCAAAAACATGAAAAGAGGCTCCATCAACACATCAATCTTGATATTCTCGAGTTTCTAGATAATGATGGCTTTGTCAGAAAATTAAAGAGAGTAAAATCATTTGATTTAGTTCAGTTTAGTTATAAGTAAAACACAGTGCACATTAAAAACAGGTATATAGTTGTGTTAGTGGATTTGCGCAGAATAATAATGAAAGTTTTAATGAGTTATATTAGAAAATTACTATAAAAATACTTCCAGATGATTCAAAATGTTGCTGGCACTTTGAAGGAATCTCAGTTGAGTTGCTTTTTATGTATAATATGTAACCTGGCCGAAACAGCATCGCTAAGAGCAAAGTTTGCTCGGATTGCAGCATGTTTTCTACTTTATTGCTTCGGAATCAATGATCCTATGTAACTTCTAAATTTTCATGTATTTTCTATGTAAGGGTTGTTTAGACCAAAAATGGGATTTTTGTTCACAACTCCTCCAAACTAACCAGTGCTACTAATAGAAAATATTTAAATATTTTCAATATCAGTTGAACCAATCACCAGTTGTCCTGTCAACGCCGAGAGATCTTTTTTAGAGGAGTCAATGGAGATCAGGCCTACACTTCACCAAGTATATGTTAAATATATATCTTTGATTTACTAAATTATTTGAAATAAATATTTCGTTTTATATATTAAGGAAATTGTAAATATACGCTTTTTTAGTGTTTGAAACCTGTCTAACCCCTTAAAAAAAGCCTTAAGTAAATTAAATATTTAAAGTACTTTCATCTTAATAACTTTAAGCGTTGGGCGAGATATTCGTTGATAATGTTTTAATCTTTATAAAATGTATAATTAACCCGATTGAACAGTATTAGAAAATAAAGTTTCTGCTGAGTTAGAGGAATTGCATATTGTGTTAGTGAGTTCATTATAGTTTAGAGACTACAAAAAGAGGGATAATAGCTACAATATAACTACAGATCGCGAAGTAAATCCATTGTAAATAAACAGAATTTAATAATCATGTTTAACATTGTGAACTTGAACTAGGTGCCGTGATACAATGCGTTTTTCGGTGTCGAATTTTCAGGAATAACATTAAATATCCTTTTAAGTAGTTATTTTATATTTTTTAAATAATTATTGGTAATAAACTGTAACGTAACTTTCTAATGGAAATGTTAGATGGTGTTATTGACCCACTTATGGTGCTGTTGTCAAGGCTTACAGTATAAATAGTGCACCTTCTGTATATGTGTTCTAGTTAAAACTTCATTTAATAAAGGAAATTCGGAGTGAATTTCCGCAAGCCTTATAAGCATGCTTGCACTCTAACCGTAGATAACAATGAAATGATGATATTATTGTCAGAGACGGTTTTGATGAGAGTGAAAATAGAACTAGGTAGATTTCAACACTCAATATTTTTTGAATGATCGTCGTAAAGATTTTATTTTTATTTCTTGAAGTTATAAGCGGAGATAATTTAAACTAGCGACAACAAAAAAATTTATTTATAAAGAAATTACAACTGGAGTATCCTACTTTACAAAGTTATGAAATAATTCTTCAACTTTATTTTTAAAATGAATGATTAAAATATATTTTGTAAATCAGTATAATAATACTAAATTCAACAAGCAACTATTTCAGATCGATATCCCTAACTGTGAATTCATCAACCTGTTCGAATCACAGATTTGCATTTCTTTGCGTGTTTTTCAAACAAAAAACACCTTCGCGTGTCTCTTATTACTACTGCCTACGCGGGTTTATCGCTAAGTGCTCGCCATTTTCATTCAAATAACCTCAAAAGTGGCATTAAATGCTATTTTAGACGTTTTCTGTTCCCGTTCCTGCTTTTTTCTTTAACAAATGATGGATGTTAAGTGTGCAAATTGATGTCGTTCTATTATCGAACTACATATATTAATATATGGCTCGAAATAAGGATTTAGAAGGTTTTGATGAACATGTTATTATGTAATCATATACATTATCCTGTTTATATTAGATCAATTATTGTGTTTGTTCGAATTTGTTAATATCATTAAATTAATTTTAGTAATATTAAATATTCAATAATTAACAATAAACTAAATTTGATCTCTAAAAAATTGTATAATTTGTTGGTTCACTGTCAATAGGCTCACTGTTAACACTGTTTCACTGTTTCAAAGGATCGACATTTTTTATGGTTGTCAAATATTTATGGATGCGTTCGAAAATTTATTTTGTGAAAAAAATGTTGAATACTGATTAAAACTACCGGTCTTCATTATTAAACTACTATTAGAATATATAATATATCATATTAAATATCGAAGGTAATTTCTCGATACTGAATAATTTACCACGATTTATACTTTGTATAAAATTTAGATATTTATATATGTCAAATAGGACTATATGTTAAGCGAAGTTTAGAATTATATTCTAATTGCGATCGAGTAAATATTTACGAAGAATATAACTGAAATATGTAGTGACTGTTAATGGCAAAGCATACTTTATAACTGTATTTCACACTTGTTATTACTTAGCCACAAATTTAGTGCTCTAGAATTTTCTTTCAAGAACAATATACAATATTGGATAGATGTAGCTGATGCGACAGAACACCAGGTTATCTAGTCTAGTATATTTTTGTCGAAATCATAGCTAATGAAGTAATTTATTATATTTAGGTACAAAAATCTAAACTTATCATTAATATATGACATTTCATTCTTAAGGTGCGCGAGGAGAGCGAATTTAGAGCTAAACTTATTAAAGATATTACACCTTTATATTTCTCTCTTAATACTTTCAGGGATTTATAATCGAGATGATCCAAGTAAATATTAGTTCGGGTATGTTAGTAGTGGCAGAACCTTAATACAATGTGGATAATCAATGTTACTATGGAATGTGTAAAATTTATGTACACAAGTTTTTTAATTTAAACGAACTTTTCAATGTTTTTTTTGCATTGCAGCCCGACCTTCATTTGAGAACCTAATAACTAGTGGTTGAAACAATTGAATCAAAATAACCAATATCAAATATCAATACAAATAATCAAAATAACAATTGGCATTCATAATTGACAGTCAAATACGTTATCCTCGAAAAATAGTTTTTATCGAACCTAACGTAGAGCGAATCAATCCACCAATTCTCTCCTGTGCTCAGTTTTGAAAAAGAAAAGACAATTGTTGGACATTTTTTGTTGTAGATAAAATTAATTGTATATTTTATTATTACCCTGGGTTGGTCAAAAAGGAATTTAATAATGGTGCCCATATTTTCGTATTTTACATTTGGAAACTAAACTAAATAATATATGTATATACATGTATATGTATATGTATATTTGCTTATATACTTATTACTAGATCCCATTCAATAAATAATCAATACAATATACCTGTCTTTCTCATTTTATCGGAACATGATGCATCGGAACTTATTCCTTTATTAGCTTATAAAGTTTAATTTGGATTGGTACAGGTGCGCTATGTTGTCAAAATTCTAGAAAATTCTTCAAAGCATTAGTGGGAATAATTAGAGGCTATAAACCCGCAAATGTCGTAAACCAAAGGTTAAATATGATGCGGCAACATTGCGATGTGCCGGTGTCATAATAATGATGACGTGTATTGGTTGTTTTATTTGGATATGTTATATATCCTATAACTAATGAAAACACTTGAATTAATCTACATAGTTGAAATTAATCATTTACTAAATAAGAAATATTTCTTGTCAGTCGATATTTCTCAACAGTATACAGAACATGAATATGGTACTACATAGGGTAATTAAACTAAGCTTTGCTATAGGATATACAAAAAAGGGAATGGGCAAAATAATATAAACACTTGATTGTATTCCTACAATCAAGGGTGATGCTCCGTTATGATATGCGCAACAATATCGTGTATTCAGATGATCATTACATCACTGGTCGAATTATGGAAGTTCTTATTATGACTAGCATATTATTGCCAAATACTGTCAGGTTCCAAGATGATAATGGATCAATTCACATAGACAAAAAGGTCCAGTTTTGTTTTGAAGAACATCAGTATATCACCAAACATCTTCCAAGGCTAGCAAAATCGAGGCCAAACCTGTTATGGGGAGTGTTAGACCAGAGAATGAAGAGTAGATTTCCATCTCCAATATCACTGAAGAAATTGGCGGATGTATTAGTATAAGAACTGGACAGCTTGTTCAAATATTTTGACTATCCCGTGTACGTTGTTACGTATTTAAAACTTTTACTATTTATATGCAAAATATAATTAACATTTCCCCAAATTCCAAAATTCTCCTTTAAATGATTAAAATAGATTTTCATAATGGACAGCATAACGATTTTAATATAAAACCTCGACGATTATTAAGCCCCTTCTAATGCAAATCGAAACAGGATCCATCTACACCGCTCGGATCTTTAATCACGGTATCATTCGCTCTAATTCCACTGTCACCTTTCCCATTTCCAGACCCCCCGCCGCCTTGTGCGTCCCTCCTCGTCCTCATCCTCTATCGTAATTATTTCCCGAAATCCTCTTCGATAAATCACGTCCAATTTGCCCCAGTCCCGGATCGCGGTAAACTTGCCCATAATAAATTTAAAAACTCGAAAATCGGTTCGTCGAGGATCCGGTTCGATCGTCTCCAATAAAACCGGCCGTCGAAAAAGTACGGAAACTTTCCCGTTCGCGGCGACCCGCTTAATTAAACTAGTCGATGGAATTCGGTAGGACGGAGAGAGATCTGGATCCGCTCTATGTCGAGTATCTAAGGATTAGGGATCTGTTTATTTTGAAAGAGACTTTGTTGAAATTATGTGATTGGAACATATATTTTGTCACTTATGCACGTTTCCTTGTTTGTAGCCTACGACTGTTGATTAATTATATTAAAACAGATGAA
This sequence comes from Rhynchophorus ferrugineus, assembly GCF_030347505.1. Classification (NCBI taxonomy): domain Eukaryota; kingdom Metazoa; phylum Arthropoda; class Insecta; order Coleoptera; family Curculionidae; genus Rhynchophorus; species Rhynchophorus ferrugineus. The sequence continues at coordinate 44,286,387 of NW_027472580.1, read as the reverse complement.
ATATTAGGTGTAAAAATACCTTTCCAATGTTTGACAAAAAAGAATACGTTATCAGTAAAAATACACATTAAAGTTACTTGGCATAAAACGCCATATGGTAAGATTAGACAGTATACGTTATTTCGCAAATAATTTGGATTTGGTGCATGCACACAATTACAGGGCGCACCATATTACATAGAATTAGCGTTGGGAACTATCGACTGAAAACAGTCGGGACAATCGATAGTCGCAAAACAGTCGAAACAGTCGATAGTCAAAAAAATAGCGACTGAAAATAGTAATTACTATTTTCAGTCAAATGCACGGTTCGACTGTTTTTTTACATTCGTGATATCAGACGAAGATGTACGAATTCTTGTTTGTATAAAATGTGAGATAAGAAAGGACGGAGATAAATGCTTGGAGCAGTTAATTTTAAATGTGTTTATATTCTCCAATGGTAGTATAAGCGAGACAGAGATGTATATATATTAATTCACCTGATAACTTTAAAAAAAGGAAAAAAATACTAATTTCTATTATCATGTAATAAATAATATAATTTTAAAGGAAGTAGGATTACTTTTATACTGAATGTAAACAAAACCTAAAAACTAAAGATTTTCAATAACCATAACTACTAAATAAAATGTAAACGTATACCTAATCATTGAAAAATCTAATCCATGATGAACCTAAAAATAATCGTACAATAACTACCAGACCCGTTTTAAATAAAAGTTTTATTCACTTTTGAACGGAAATATTTTTAAACTACCGTGAATATTATCATGTTCAACTTTTCTCCCGTGTGGCTATTTCTTCTATCGTCAATTATTTGCCCAGATTTTAAAAAACTCGTTCCCAAGGGGACAGATGTTGCGGGTAAAGAGGAATATTTTACGTGTAACTAATATAATTCAGGTAGTTTCATTTTATGGGCTTGCCAAAAATCCAATGGGTTTACTAAACGCCCAATAAATTGAATTTCCAAATACTGCTAAATCTGTAAAATTGCTGCAGTACTTGGAGTAATTACTTCTTTCATTCTAGCCATTTCTTTTATCAAAATATCTCCAGATGTCAATACACTCTTGGTCAGTAGTTGTGTCTTAAATTTCAAGTTGTGGAACTATATTTGTATTTTTTAAAGTTAGAATGGAAGATACTTCTTTTGTAATAACTTTTTGTATCGCCTCATCATTATTTGCAATACCAAATCCTGCGTTTTTAAACCTAGGATCTAAAAATGTGAATTTTCCGCATATCGTGTTCATTTCTAAAATTGTCAGTCTTTTATTGATGACATCTAATAGACAATTTTGTTATTTTTTCTCCATTCACTTCTTAAAATCCTGGATTTGATGGAATGTTGCAATCCTCTTATTAACGGTAATTAAAGCCACAGTTGGGTTATCTTTCACCAGATAACTTGGCGGTCATTATCTCAATGGACTTTAAAAGTTGAACATATTGTGTTACGATAGTCCTTTCGTTAACAAATAAAAACTGTGGTGCTCTTCTTAATAGCCAACAAAATAAATTGTTGAATATTAAAGTAAAGTTTTCCTATCAGAAAATGTATTTATTACAAATATTTAATATACTTTATTCATCTCTTTACCGTTAATATTTTTAAAAGAAACTTAAAAACTGCTACTGCAAAAAATTCTTCAAATATTTTGGATCGATGCAATTTCTGAAACCTTTGAAACCAAATTTTGGTTTTTAAAATTTTAGGAAAAAAGTTTTGACAAATAAAAGGCTTGGCAAAAATCGTGAAAGTTTATCAAAAAAGTATTACCTATTATACCAGCCCAAAGTATTACCTATTATGCCAGTCAAAAGTATCTTACTATTTATCATTTACAATTTTATTTTTTTCCCTCGAAAACTAGCGTTCCAAAATGCTGCTATATTAATTTACAATATATAGTTATTCACAAGCAAACTACAAAAAAACATAAAACCAAATATCTTACATATAAATCCATATAAGCATAAATTCGGAGCATTACTTTCAAGGTCGCGGCTAGGACGACAAGGCCAGAACGTTAAAAATCAGTCGAATGAACTAGTAGAACCGAAAATAGTAACTAAAAGTAAACGACTAAACCAGTCGATAGCAAATAGTAATAAAATCAGTCGGACCGAATATAGTGACTGAAAACAGTCGATTGAAAACAGTTACTAGTAAAAACAGACGAACCAAAAATAGCGACTGAAACAGTCGATGGTAAAAAGTAGTCAATTATTAAACAGTTGATAGTCGATTTCAGTCGATTGTTCCCGACACTACATAGAATAAACTATAGAAAATGATAAACTATATATTTTCCCTTTCTCTTGGAGGTACGTTCTTTTCGAGTCGATTCATAGAGTCGATCGAGTGAAAACAATAAAAAAATCTAGGATATTTTGATTTTGTGCAGCTTTATTAAATATAATATATAGATATATGAAAAAATTATGTTGTATAGAAAGAAATTTAAAACATTTGGATATGATAAAACAAAAACTGATTTATACGCCTGGCAAAACAAAACATATGATACGGTGGTTGTGCGCTAGTACGGCTGTTGATCTTTCGGTCCTATAGATACTGTTGCTTCATCGTTGCTTTGGCACTTGAATGTGGTTTATGAATGACGTTCAAAACAAGCTATTTTTCGAACAGGGCTGCTCTGTGACTAAACCGTAACTGCATATGTTGCGGTAATCGAGAGAAAACCAATAACGATGGAATCCGATCGAAGCTGCACAAAGCCTTTTAATAGGTCTGTCTATGTCTGTTCTGTCTTTTAATGTCTGCCAATATAACTGAGAGTAGGAGCGAAGGAAGACATTATGATTTAAACATAGCACCGTTAAATGTAAAACGAAATGAAACAGTGGTGTTTACATTATGTGACCGTTATTTATTAACCATATAAAATATTAAGAAAATACATATAAATGAAAAGTATCGGCGCTGGGTTTACCTATTGACGAGAGTTGACTGAACTCAACGCTGTACGTACAGGCCAACGCAGTAAGTACCCTTCAGTAACATCTCAGATAAACGTCTCGGTGTTGTCAGATAATCGTTATCGTTCCATAGTTGGCGCTGCTAGCACCCCGACCGTGTTCAACATCTGGGATTATATTTCTGGGTATTTTGTAGACACTTATTCCACGATGTAAAATTCGATATGCCTCAAGGTCGCTACAGCATAATAATAAAATTATTGTGTTATTCTTGGTGGTTTAACATACACTGGTTTTAAAATATTGAACAATAAAGGTAAGTGTAGAATGTAGGGTTATATTTTTAAAAGTTATACAATCCAAACAGCATCAATTTTATCTTTAGTGGGAATATTTATAACAAATCATTTTCAATGACATCAAATAGGAATCAACATATGCCAAAATTTCACCACTAAATAGCTGCAGATATCAGAACGATAACAAGAAGCAAAGAAGAAAATTATTCTTGTTGTTCAAAAAAAAAGGATATGAGAGAAATACTATAAAATTTTACTGGAAGTAATACTAAAGGTAATTATTACTTTTATACACATTTTGTTGTAATTAACCAACAATACTTTTTAGACTAGTAAATGTACAGTACGTCAACCAAAAGCTGGAAGTAGTCCTTTCATTAATGAGGTTTGTCCATTAAGAGTAGTAACAAAAACTGTAGTAATTGGTAATAATTAGACATTTATTTTAATCATGATATATTTAAGCAATGATTTAATTGAATTTTAGGTAGGGTAAATGATAAAGCAAAGAAGGATTATGGGCAAAACATTAATTTAAGTCTGTCTATATATAAATGTCTGTATATAGTAAGAGAAAAGCAAACCTACTTTCCTAAGAAATAACAGAAAATTTTTAAAAGGTATATATTTACCAAAAAAAAAACACAAAATTGAGTCTTTAGGTATTGAATTAATTTCATTAAGTATAGTGGTGGTTTTTTAGTGGGTAAGCCCTTTCTATACCAAACTTTGTCTTTATATGAAAAAACATTCTATTTTTATGTTTAAAGTATAAAGAAATATATCTACAAGGAAGTTGTTATAAAATGTTATTTATATATAACATATTTGTAGTTTTCTGTATCCAAATATGTGGTAGTTTAGTAACTTATGGTATAGTTAAGGTTCATTTTTTTATTTCCTTTCTTTTATAATTAAAAATTTAATATTATGCCGTCTTTTTATTTTTACCTCTTATAAATTGTTTCCTAAATTAATATACTGTCTTCTTGCTACTTTCTTTTAAAGGCCATTTTTACTATATACATGTATGTAATTATGTATAAATATATGTGTATAAGAGTTAATTTAAAACTTATTATTATATAAAGGAATATTACCTTTTCTTTAAAAAAATAATACAAAGTATACTTTACGTCTTGACAAAGTAAGTTGTAAGGTAAATTAATACTATGCAGATATCAGTAGAAGTTTGGTTATAAATAAGACAGAGAGTTACCTACAGCGTCACAGGTAAGAATGAGGATATTCAAATATTTCTAACAATAGGGATGCGCGCGCCGGCGCAGTATGTTCAATTTACCGGACCAGTACAGCTATGACAGAGCGCGAGGCGCTTCGTCTGTTACAAAACGCATCATTATAAAGTTTTTAACTACTGAAGGCGTTAAATCATCGGACATTTTAACACGTTTGAAGGCAACATTTGGGGATGCTACACTGTCTCATGATGAGATGGGATGGGCTAAAACGTCATGATCGACGAACACGAACAAGTCTCACAAATAACAACATTCGTGTGGCTCGAGAGCTTATTGAAGGTGATTGCCGGTTAATTGAAGAAATCTCATTAGAATTGGGTATCAGCTATGGAAGTGTTCAATCCATAATCACCAATCAACTTGGCTTTTTCTTATAATTTCTTATTACTGCATCATATTTTCTAGCATAAGTTCTAGTTATATCTTTTTTTTTGGGCAATAGCCATTTCATAAAATCATTTATATTAAACAATAATGCCATTTTTTATTATTAACACTTTATTAAATATAAAAATATTGTTTATATAATCGAATTTCAAACAGACGACTATTTATGTGACTGTCTTATATAATAAAATATGTAATGACCGATCTGGAAGAAGTATAAATGACCAAAAAAAATTGGTAAATAAAACATTCGATCCTGATAAAATATTCTCTTATGTGTCGTGGTATTTTTCATGATTTCAAAACGTTCCTTTACCTACGTAGCAGGGGTTACGACATTATAAAACTTTCAAAATGCCAGCATTCGCCTGATGTGTTTGCGGCTTATTTATCGATTGTACTCCAACAATTGCCTTTGTATATTACTTCGATTCTTTCTTGCTTTTGTTTGTGATGCGTGTATTTGCTATGAAATTATAATTAAAAAATAATATTGCCTTTAGGAGTATAAAAAAACCTTGCTTTAATTATTATAAATTAAATAATTTATTTTTGACATTTAGGAATAAAAAGAATTTATTTGTGCCAAATCATGACTACGGCAGATTTACTTGTTTTAAATGATTTGCGATATTTTACATTATCATGGGCGAAAGTGAGTCAGTGGTTAGTGACGTAAATTTTGTTGCCCTTTAAAAAGTTGTTTGTAAACTAAAATCAATTAAAAATTTTTGATGGGGTTCATTTACTTAGACAAATGTACGTTGGTTAAGATACCTATAATTAATAATTATATGTCATTGTACTTATTATAACTCATCATAATTAATATTTTGGCTTAAGGTTGTTTAACCGAAATAGGTTGAATTTTTTGGGTCTACGCATGGAATCAGAAAAATTAATTCTTCAACAAGTATTTAAAAAATACTTTAATACAAAATCAAATATTATAATTCGTAGACCAACAAGTTAAGGCTGATTTTATAGACAAGTTGGTATCTCATGATTGTTTTATTATATTATTAATAGATCTTTAAGCTGTCTCTTTAAGTCCTCGATTTTACCATAAGAAGACCACTTTTGATATGTACCATACAATTTAATTTTTTGTTTCTGTTTTTTAAATTATTAATTTTCGGTGTGTTTTCTCCATTCTGACGTATATCATACAATTCACAATAACACTGTAAAAATAATTATAACTTGCCTGAGTACATTTTTCTGTTGAAGAAGTAAATAAAATATTAACAGACACTGACTTTCAGCTCTGCTGCTCTGCTTTCAGTATGAGAGAACAAAAAGATGGATTAATTTTAATACATCTCATTTTAAGTTGATAGCACTAAAGAAATATGCAAAAAGGACTTTATAGACAATTTTGATTATATTTGCCAGGAGATATGTTGTATCTCATTAAATGTATTAATTATTATGTATTAACATTTAATTTTTTTTATTTGCATATTAATAGTTAGTTATCACATATACTTATATTTTAGCATTTTAATATTTCATTATATTTGTATTTATGTAGATTTTTTTTGCGAAATTACGTTTGAGTTTTATTTCAAATTTAATTGATCAGTAGGATGTGCCGTCAGGGTTTAGTCACGTGATGCGTATGACATACGCAACCAATGAAATAGCTCCCGTAGTTTTTAAATACAATTTAATACAATTATTTCAGAGGAAACTGTTAGTCTGAAAAGTATCGAAAAGGTCTAATGGAACTTCCAGACATTGCTTTTAAAGCTTTTTAAAAATATAAATTTTAAAAGAATATAATAAAATCAAAAAACTTATTATTTCAATTTGTGTATTTAGATGTGACATGGATATTTCAGAATGGGACCTACATACCCAACGGTCACTCATGGCAAGCTGATAATAAAAATAGTGTTAAGATAACTAAACTTTATGGAAACAGGTAAATGTTGGAATAACAATTAATTAGATTTTATTTGCCATAACATTTATTGGTAATTCAATGTAGATATATTGTACTTCATGCTGGAAACAGGAAAGGTTAATAGCACCTTCGGTTTGGATGACCTCGATCAGACAAATTGAAGAAGAAATTGAGAAATGGTGGAATCTTGAACAAACGTTCGATAGATTGAAAATTAACAGCCTACTTATTCACTTTAGTGAAACTTTGATTATTTCCAGGACAGGGTGATGAGAGTGAAAACAACTAAAAGTGTGTGTATAATTAAGATATGACAATTGTAGGAAATCATAATCATAATCATGTATCATATAATTAATATATGACAATTGTCCAGAATTTGGAGAGTATTTGGTTAAAATGTACGAGGAGAGAAAAATATCAACTGTTGAAGATATGGTAAATGAATTAGGGAGAATTTAGTGATTAATTTTATCAAGAATGGTGTACGCAGGTAGTAACAGAAGAAATAAAACATACAGTGATATCAAAATGACTTGACAAGGTTGTTTGTACCGAAAGAACCAAGAACTAAACGCAAAAAGGTAAATAGGTTTTCTAATGAGAGTACAATACATTATTTGGATATACAGTTGTTACCCTTCAGGGGGATACCATTACATAAAAAACGCGCCTAGAACTCTACCTCATGGGTGGCGTCGAAAAGAGTTCAATCGAAATATAATGAAACAACTCTAATTAAATTATTCGATAATATATGCGTTAAATGTACTGTAATGTTAAAATAAACTATATATATTTGATAACATTTTTGTTTCATTATTTTATTTAAACTAGAATTTTGTTATGTGTCAAAGCCAAACTGAACTAAAACTCAGAGTTGGTTAGACTGTGAACTGCATGGGTAAACAAAATGTTTAGTTTTATTATTTTCTTTGTAATTATTTTATAATTTCTAACCATATAAATTTTCCCTGGACTTCTCCTGGGTGCTCTAGTTTTAGCGAGACTAACGAACAGCAATTCATTTATATATATTCAGAATATAAAACATTTTGAGGTATAAGATTTCAAATATAACTTATTATACCGAATTCTAATACAATTTCTTACAAAAATATTTATTACGAAACACTGATGATGTACATGACGCAACATTATCACTCTCCCTAGTCCTGTTTAGTCCTGTTTAGCCGAATAAGAATAAGGGAGGATCATTCGATCCTCCCTTATTCTTATTCGAGTCGTATTGCTTAAGAGGGTAATTTTGCAGAGCGAGACCTCCGAGCCATTGCGCGTTTCGAGGCTGAACTTTCGACGTTTTTTCCTTTCTGCCGTTAAATCGGGCACCGCGATGATGAATTGCTATCGGTTCTTGTCATGGCTCCGTTTTGATTGATCACGTCCGCGATCGAGGAGTTGTCCTTGGAAATTATGCTATACAAAAAAAATTAAAAACAACGTTAACAAATATTTTAACTTAGGTGAAAATCAACATAAATATTAAGTTATTTACCTAATATGTTGCTAATTAGTGTCATTTCTATCAATGTTATCATGGTATTTGTAGAAATGTGCATTACCGGACATTTTTTACATCTTTATTATGCAAAATATTTTTTGTATTTTTCCTTGCTTTGACTTTATCTTGGATCTCATTTTCTGATATCGTCATAAAAATAGTAGTGTTGCTAGGAAAAAAAGGAGTGCCCTAGTCTAGCAATTCAAAATTTTTCATATTTACAAAAATGTATCATTCAATACAGAAAATGACAAAAAATGAAAAGGATTTTCTTAAAATTATAATTATTTTTCGACATATAGCTGTTTAAATAACGCGGCATCTAAAAACATCAAACGCGGATTTCTCGAAAGGTTTTTTTTCTGGCCGGTTGACATGATATATACTTGAATTTGGTGTGAACTTACACTGCACTTCTCTATATATTCTTCTATCGTTTAGAATAACTTTTTTGCTTAGTTTGCACTTTTATCATTTAAAAAAATTATAACTGTCATAAAATGGCAAACAAATTTCTCGTTTTTTCAAACAACCGTAATTTGACAAAAAAGATGTGTTTTACTTTTATTTACTTTGTACGATAGCAGCACTTCTCTAGATTAGGAATCTTCTTTTTGGATTCATATTTCTGGGAAGGTTGCAATCGTACCCCTGAATCGAGACCCCCTACTTCATCAGACTGTAACATTTTGGATATTTTTTAATTTTTTTTCTTCCATGTACTCTTTAAACGTTAATACATACCTAGTAATAACTTGATAGAATTTTTTTTTATTTAGAATTCACTCAGACTCAGATCCATATTCAGACTAGAACATCCTCTGAGTGGGAACAAGTGATAACTGGTCGGAAAATGTCTGTTAGTTAACATTTACTATTTAAGCATTTTCATGCCCGTTTTTACGAAATGTGCAACATGTGATATCTTGCAAAGATGCGAAATCGCTTTGTCGCGATTTTGTCCGTGAAATGACAATTTTTATAACACTTAGAAGTGCTCGGTATTTACCTTATTATCTTACTCCTAGCGTCATCTAAATCAACATTCTACAAGTTTTTGTTATTGGTGATCCATTCTCGGTAGTATTAAAAAAAAATGGAAATTAGATAAGCCAGACATTTCTTGTAAGACGTTCTTGAATATAAGAAAAAATGTTGAATATATATAAGAAAAATTGTGATTACATTTCAGCAAAATGTTACATAATTTATAATAAGGGCTAATAGCGACATTCGTAATACTGTTAGACAAGTAGATCCTATACTAAACTATAATTATTAATAATTATGAATTTATTACTAAATAATTTATTAACGATCTATTAATAAATAATGTTACTTTAATAATTCAATGAAATAGGCATTATTTGTGATCTATTTTATTTATTAATTTTATTATCAATTATTACTGCTTCATGAAATTTTATTTAAAACAGCTAATCGGATATTCCATGTGATGAAATAAATACAACTTTTATATATATATATATATATATATATATATATATATATATATATATATATATATATATATATATATATATATATATATATATACATATATATATGGTTTTGATACATTTCCTTCTATTATATATTCATTATATTTCAACTAAACTGTCATGAATTAACGTTTAAATTAGGTTTTCACTTATTACGTTAGAAATATATTGTGATTGTGAGTATTACATATAATAAATCATTACAGTTGCATCGTTATGTCATTTTAATTTATGTTAAAAGCTGATGAGCCTGATTTGTCTATATTAACACGAACCGAAACAAATCGAACACATAGAACATTTCGGATAGCCAAAACTGGTGATGCTTGGTTATAATTCGTGTAGAAAAACAAGAAGAATATACATAATTGATGGCAGTAACGCGAAAAACCATTTCTAATCGCTTAACTAAGAACATATGAATGATCCAAAATCTTGGATATTTTGTGCAGTATGTATTGAAGCCAAAAGACGTTGAAAGGCACTTGGTTTTGTGTCAAAAGCTGCTTCAACCGCAAAATCGGAAAGGCTTCTTGCGTTGTATAATTACTGGTGATGAAGAGTAGACACATTGCTATAATTCAAAGCGAGAAAATTATGGGGACCACCTGGTGATGCATCAATTTGTACTCTCTGTATTGTACAATCTCTGTAATTGGTGTTATCAGATTGGTGTGGTATATTAGGAGCTACTAAAACCTAATGAAACCATCAATGGGGATCATATCGAGAATGACAACCCTCGATCATATTGCATAACCGGTGAAAACATTAAAATGGGTGCTATCCCACTCGCCGTATTCACCAAACCTTGCTCTTTTTGATGACTATTTGTTCCAACATATGAGTCGTGACCTGTCTGAGTAGCGCTTCACTTCTTATGAAGATACCAAAAATAGGTAGCTTTGGAAATAATTTTAAAATCTACATAGTAATTTCTTCCAGATGGAAACTCTAAATTGCCTGAAAGATGAGAAAATTAGCGGCTATCGATGGACAATACTTTGAGTAAAATACATTGTACCAATAAAACTACCAACAATAAAACTTCAAATTAAAGAAAAAACCGTTTAAAACTAATTTTAGACCTTTAATACTAATTACAGGACGGTTTATCGAAAATGCCAACTTAATTTCTAAGAATTAGCTTAATTTAGTACATTTGATTTATTCGATTTTTACAGAGTCGCTAATCATGCAGCGCGCAAAATTGCATTTTCGACGGTCATTACTTTTGTTGATTGATTTCATGAAATCTGCTACCGAAGCCTTTACAATAACTTTAGGAAACTTATGGTGATTCTACTCCATCATATCTCAATTGTCGGTTTTGGTGTCGATTATTTATAGATGGGAATATTGATGTCAAAGAGCGACTTTTTGCATCAAAAAAGAATTGGTGGGAAAACTCTTTGTGACAACTTAGCCTTTGAAGCAGGAGTTCGAAAGGCTGAAGAAGTGCGAAAATAGATCGGTGATTGAATCACTGCTAAAGTATATAATACCGTTCTTTTGACACAGTATTATCATGTGAACAGAAAGATAGGTAAAGTTGTAGAAAATAAAGAAAAATATTTTGATTAATGTACCTATTTTGTGTCAATTTTTCTCAACAAATGATATTTTAAAGTAAAAAAATTATTATAATTAAATGCAAGCAACTAATATTAAGGAACAATATGTTCATCTTGGCTTCTTCTACTTTTGTAGGAATATTCATTATTTTATCATTACCTTTTTCATTATTATATCAATATATGTCCTCAATTACTTTATGTATACATATCAAATGTTTGTTTATATATACTATTTTTTGTGACAGTTTCTATCTTATATTACATAAGAAACACGATCAACGGTAAAGAACAATAAAATAATCAAATTTAAAACGCATTCTCTCTGCGAATTTTCACAAACAACGCAACCTGATAATTTCATTAGCTGGACGTTTAGTATCCCACCAATTTCAATTTTCCTGCAGGGTTCGGATCGAATTTGTACCGATTGAAATTTATATCGTCTAAATGTTGCCTATTCAAGAGACTAAATTGATTTGTAGCACCAGCTGCGTCTGATAAAGGACAACTTGGAAGACTTTTCGATACTATAGCAGTGGACGGTTTCCAATGAGTTCGAGCGAATGGATAGATCAAAAGGAAATTGAAAAAATGGCTCATTAAATGAAGGTCTATATATATATATATATATATATATATATATATATATATATATGAACATAAATGCTAGTCGGATGGAGCTAAGTTTATCGGTTTTTATATAATTCATCTGTAAACGTAGGTTTATACAATTTTTTCAGCATTCAATCTCTATTCTATTTTAAAAACTTGAAGAAAATCGATTTTCAAAGCTTAATTTTTTAAAACCATGCCTTAAGAGGATTTTTTAAAATTTAAATTATTTTCTGGGATATAGCTGTTCTACTAACGCATTTAGTGAATCTATAGAACAAGGTATAGAGAAGGCTTACACCACCAACATTTAACTAAATCTCAGTGGAACTTGAGATCACATTAAAAGGAAAAATAATTTGTTTCTAATATGTAGATCGCGGGTTCGAATCCTACTGGGACATAAATGATCCTAGTCGCGCCAGTAACCAAACTGGGTAAGACCGGATGTCTTCAGGGATGGTTTCTAAGCTAGTCATTCGCCAGTTGGTAGGCTTAATGCTGAGGACCGTGGTTAGGGGCCCACGTTAAACTGTTGGTTCATTCCAAATACACCCTCGTTGGTTAAAAAAAGAATACCCCCTTAACCGCACTCTTATTTCTATAAGGACCATTTCACCTTAAATACTTGGCTCAAATGCATCAGTCACAATCCCTAATGATTTCATTCACTTTAAGCCTTATAATTCCCCTTCTTTGAGTTATTTTGATTGATCTGGTTATTGTTTAAAATTAAAATTAAAACCACTATTTCTGAATCATCTAAATTGAAGTGTGAGACATAACAATATTATACACAATGAGGAATTTAATTTGGTAAACATATATACTCTAGTAAAAGAAATTGATTATGTTAATATTAATAAATAATCCAAGCATCTGACAGAAATAATGGGCATTTCCTTAAGTAGCCTAAATAACATTGTAACTGAAGTTTTGAGTTTTAGAAGGTTGCATTCTTAATACAATTTTAAAATGATTAGGGATTTTACGTGTCGTTTGATCATTATAAATGAGACTTCAGTTTATCACCATTGTCCTGGTCATGATATATATAAACCTTTAAAAATTCCGAAAAATTTATGATTTCTCTGAAATCTGAATTCAAATTTATTATTTCTCAATTAAAATTTTTCGCTTAATTTTAATCTGAAATGATCATTACGATATAATATTACAGGTTTTATACTTTACGGTTATGGAATAAATTGCCGTGTTATATAATTGACGTGGACACAATAGTGTAACGAGTTTTTTTGGTGCTAGCTGAAATTGGTTTGTGCAAATATCAATTTAGCTTCGATGACTATTTAATTAAACTTGTGGAAATGTCCACATTGAAAATTGAATAATTCGCGATAACGTTTTCCCTTTAAATACGAATTTATTTTATTCCGTTTTAGCGAAACAAATAAATAATTGAATTTACTAAATATAATTTATACCTTCAGCTAAATAATCGTTTAAAAATATTTGCCAGGCATCAAAATAGTAAATATATATCTATAACTTATATGTATATAAACTAAATGATTTAAAAAAATTTGTGAACTAGGTAAATTTACCTAAGTAAAGAATCTTAGATCGTCAGCATCATAATGTTTCGTTCGATAAGAAATACACGATTTTATAGTTTGGTCATATCATATATTTTGAAATATATCCCAAATGACTTTCATACACTTGTTAAATTAATTCAAAGTTATAAACAATCTTTTAATTTGTGTATTTTGTGTATGAAAAGTAAATCTAGTGGAGAGATTAATTGTTAAAACTATTCGTACCTTGAATTTATCGAATTTTGGGGTGGTGTTTTTGTGTGTGGGAGAGAGAGCATTGTTTTGATGCGAAATTATTTTTCTTTCTGTAAAGTATCTCATATCCCAGGAAATTGGTTCTAAAGTTAGTTACACTTTTGGAGTAACAAAATTTCTTTTATATCACAAATAACTGATGGCAACACACGGTCTTAGTAAGTTTCTAGATCTTAACTCCCTTGGAATCCGTAATAAAAGATTCACACCAATCGTTAGTCTCACGACAAGCAAAATCCTTTTAATCCTTTTAAAATTGTATTGAGAATACAACCTTCTAAAACTGAAAACTTCAGTTATAATGCTACTTAGGCTTTCTAATCAGATTCATCTTGGTTATTAATATCAATAGAATCAATTTCTATCACTAAAATATATCTATTTAGCAGTTTAAATTCCTCATCGTGTATAAGTATTTGTTATTTTTGATATTGTTACTTAGACGATTTAGAAGTAGTAGTTTTGATTTTAATTATAAACTCTCATCTATCAAAAAATCATATAAAATATCACGAAGAAGAACAATTTCAACGGTTAAGTTGACTGAAATCATTAGGAATTGTGGTTGAGCTTTAAGTATTTAAGGAAAAAATGTTCATTATGGAAATAGCAATTTGGTAAAGACAGTCTTCTAGACCAGAAATTTGAAAAAAAAAACGTTTTTTCATATTTTTAATACCTCCCCTTTTAAGAATATTCTTTACGGGGGATTTTTCTTTCAAAATTTAAATTATTTTCGGAGATATGGCTGTTTTACTGACATGGTATCTAAACTGGTGTATAATTTTAGCCGAAACTAGAGGGTATTCAAGTCTAGAAATTTGAAAAAAAAGTTTTATTAAAAAAATATTTATACTTAATACCTAACTCTTTAAGAATATGCCTTAAATAGGATTTTACAAAATAATTATTATTGTTTTCGGATATATAGCTGTTTTATGACGCGGCATCTACACCGGAGCATTTAAAAACGAAACTTTAAACGAGTTTGTCCCGAGACAGTTGACATGATCTCAAGTTCCTCTGAACCGATTTAGATAAAATTTAGTGTGAGCCTTCCCTATACATTATTCCATTGATTCAATAAACGCGCCACTAAAACAGCTATATCCAGAAAAGTAGTTTAAATTTAAAATAATCCTCTTATGTTCTTAAAAAGTTCGAAAGCTTCGAAAATATGAAAAAAAAAAACGATTTTTTTCTAGTTTGTGGACTAGAACATCCTCATAAAAATTTGTGAAAATCTACGTTAATAAGTGAACTATGCTAGGCTTAGTTTTATGATACCTCGCGGACCCTTTAAGAGATACTTCAATAAATTGGACGATGATGATGTCGAAATAATAGGATTTGATGCAAAAATATTTTTATTATCGCAGAATATTGTTGCTTCAAGAACGTTGACAAAAATATGTTCTATCCAAGTTGAGTTGGTAAAACTATGGATCATACACCCAATATTATAGGATTTTGAAAAAATATATAGATAACAAACATTGTGGTATTTAAAATTAATGCATTATCCTATGTTATCATTTTAATTAGTGGCTTGACAATAATTTTATCATGAGATACTAAACATGCCCATTTCATTCACCTTGGATAGGAGCATTCAACTCAGAGGATTCCTTTAATACTCTTATTAAAATTTTAACACTGCAACAAGTCGAGACAACATACTAAATAACATCCCTTTTACTTCAGGCATATTTAAAATCAACAATATGAGATGCGTGTTTGGTTTTTTAACATTTTGATATTCAGTCAATCTAAAGATGCTGCATAATATTGATTATTGACAATTATTTTTTTCCAAAGTTAAGATGCGCACTTTAGTAATCAAAGTATGAGTTTTTACCTGTAAAACATTAGCAAAGATAACGCGCTCAGATCGAGAACATTCAAGCGAACTTGTAACTCAGCTTAAGTAGTGTAATTTGGGAGATACATACTGATTTATTTATCCCGCACTCGTCTTGCGAATCGATCCAATTTGAACAGGACCATAGTAATACATTAATTTGTAAATTAAGATTTATTAATCGTATCTAATGTAAGATATAATTAAAAAAAAATAGTTCATGAATAATTCTTACGCATTTCGGTTTTGAAGTCAAGGAATCACATCTAATATGAACTTGCTTGTTTTTAGTTTATATTTAGTTATAGCTTTTTGATAAATAAGTAAATATTAAATTAGTAAATATTGTACCTTTAACTAAATTAATATTAAAAAAAATATTATATCAAATCTAGTATATTAACACTAATAAGCTATTTGTTTCTGTCCCAATTTTCTACGGTTTTAAAATTATAAAGTACTTGTTCTACTATAGACAATTTGGACTTAATATAGGCCACTCTTTCTCTATATATGTCTGATGTTGTGTAAATTAACTATTACAGTAAATTTTACTAATAATTGCACTGAACCAGATCAAATGGTTTTATTCTCCTTAATCCGACTAAGCCATCTGGACAACCTCAACATTGATGTGTTGAGGTTGTTATCGTCCTTATACAGAATGTCATTACGGATGTAATATGAAGCATCAATAATACCTTGAAGTACTTTGTTGTGGAAACTTTGTATGATATTTCTATTGCTTTGGTTGGTACAACTCCTGAGTTGAACATCAAACCACCACCTAGTTTCAAGATTTGTCGGTAAAGCTAACGTTTCTTATGCCCTGTCAGTATTGACAGGGCTGAATATCTAGCCAATAATCAGTACATCCTTTTGTAGTGCAGCTTGAGTTCTTCACATTTTTTCTTAACATGTGGCTTCCACCCGAGTTTAAAATTAAGGGTCATGCCAAGATATTTTGCTGTATTTCTATACGGGACTATTTACTGATTTATATATACTGGGTTTTTCTTGACTCATTTGTTGGTGAAATAAATATGCACTGATTTATTTTGGTGCACGAATTTCTGTCTAGTGTTGTATTTCGGCATTAGCCGTTGGTTTTCGGTTGATTCAGTGTTGTTACCTCCAATGGCTAGGATTGCAGTGCAAATCATCATCTGCAAATTTAGCAACAACATTTTCATTGAACGCAGGCAAATTTTGAATGTAGAGCAGATAAAGGACTGGTCCCAATACATTTCCCTACTTCCCTGTGGCACACCTGTTTGTATTTTCCTCAGGTCAGAATAGGCATCTTCTTGTTTGACTCATAAGTATTGGTCAGATATATATGACTCTAAAATACCTTTAATCAGGGAGAAACATTTTAATTTTACGCTTTAAACCCTCATGTCAAAGTTTATCGAAAGCTTGAGCAACATCTAAACATATTGCGAAACAAACTTTATTTCTTTCTATGATTTTGGTGATGTTGTGAAACTGATCAATCGTGGAATATCGTTTCCTGAAACCAAATTGATGATTCGGAAAAAGATGCTTTTCCTCAATAATTGCTTTTATTCATTTTCAATAGAAGTTTTTCAAATAATTTAGACATTGTCGGCAATGTCGTGATATTGGCTAGTATGACGCTGTTTTCTGAGGTGGTTTTCCTGGTTTAGAAATTGTATATATTGTAGTCTGAATGAAGCATTTATTAGGTGATTGAATTAAATTAGAGCTTCTTTGGAAATTTCTTTAATATTTTCTCGGTAATAAGATTAAAACCAGGAGCCTCTTTTGCAGTAATATAACTTTTTTATTTCTTTTTCCATACAGAAAAAGAAAGTGATACAGTGAAATCATTAACAAGTGTTCTATAGATTGCGTTAACATGGGCTCCGAACCACAGTCCTCGGCATTAAACCTCCGACTGTCCAGTAACCAATTTGGAGGTGATGCCAGAAGACATCTGGTCTTACCCCGCTTGGACTGGGATGGTTATTCCGTGTCGAATTTTCTATTGTTACCCAAGACATTTACAGTTACAATCACAAACAAAAAGTACATCCATGCCTCAGCAGGGGAACCCACATTCGAACCCGCGACTATCGCAATAGTAAGAGACGGTCCTGTCGGCTTGACAGCTGTGCCAACTAAGCCGGCTCCCTACTATTTTGTGGATGGAATTTGCACGGCAATAGATAACAATGATTGATGTAAAATTTGTTTATTTCAATTTTAAGGACTGTATTGAATTGACAAGAGATTGAATGAAACTTTCTTGGAGTGTTTGTATGACCAACACTTAAGAGCAGAACAACTAAAGATAAATTAATAATGAATATAGGATAACTGAAGATAATTATATTGTAGAGTATGAAATATTTATGTGCATAGATATTTGGTTAATTCTTTAGACATGACATACACCTGATTTGATACGTGACCATTAGGTTAGAATTTATGAGGAGGGAAGTGATACTATTTTGCAGTTATGGCAAATGCATTGACTGATGACAATGAACTGATTATTGATTAAATCTAATTGTATAAAGGAAAATATATGTAGGCAGTAAAAGAAGAAGCTCAGGAGAAATCAAAATGACAACAAGGGAACAAGAACTAAACGTAAAAAGGTAGATATGCTCTCTAATTAAAGTAAAACATGTTACTTGAATATATAATTGTTAATTTGTTAGTTTATGTCTCCAGGAGATATTACTACATAAAACAAACGTGATTGAACTCTACCTTATAGGTGATTAGGTGGTTAGGTGGAAAAAAGAGTTTAATGTAAACATAATAAAACAACTCTAACCTACAAACTATTGTGACTGTATAATTAACCTTACTTAAATTTGGCTTAATTTGGTTTAAGCGGCAACGTTGCATAATAAATATTTATAACGTGCATTGGCTGTTTTATTGGGAGGACTATAGATATATTATGAATCACGAAGACTTTGATTCTCGAACACACATCAAATAAAAAAAGTCCAATTTATTTATCCATTAAAAAAACTGGACAGCATTTATGCAAGTTACGTAAGTAAAACAAGGCTCAACATTGTCGTGCGTCGATTGTGTCATAATCGAGCTTTAATCACAACATAAACATGATAAATCACTTTTCGGATATACCATAAGTCAACTCAGGCGTGTATATTCAATCGATGAAAGTTCTTTTATTGTTAGCTTTTGTCGGTTCTCCCCTACTTTTGATGTTCTCTCGTTCGCAACATCTAAAACACTGGGAGATCGTTCGACAACTTATTAATTATTTTCTTTTATGTCGACAACAAAAAGCCGTCCTGCAACATTTTTGCCGCCACCCCACGCCCTTCCGAAAAAAAAAACGCTCGCCTTCATAATGGATGGAGCACGAGACGCGGTCAGATGTTTACAACGGGTCCAACAGGATTTTTTTATCCAGCGATTTGGATGGGGACGGTTTTTAAAGTTGCCTGGGCGTTTTTTCTGTCGGTCGCGGAACGAATTAGATTCAGACGTTTCGTATCGTTCTGTTTTGAACTTTTGCTAGTGGAGCTTAGGGAAAAGTTGTTTTCGGATATTAGCCCCGAAAGTTTTAGGAGCTACGAACGCAAAAAATATTAAATTATTATTCCTTTGAACTTTTTGTATTTTTGTCTTATAGAATATCTAATATTCAATTTAATTGTTACGGAGTAGTTCTTTATAATATTTTATAATGGTTTTTATTAAAACTGTGTATTAATTTTGAGGGCATATTTTACAATAGATGGCGTAACTTATGCTGCATCTATATTAGTTTGTTGCTTGTGTATTGACTTTGTTTGTTTGTTCGAAAACTCACTACCATTTTTTAAATATTAATATTAAATATATTTTATTAGTATTAACTATAATTGTAAGTCTACTTTTTATCAACAAGGGTTTATATTATTTAAGGGTTGTGGATTGGACCTAACGGTTTAACGTGGGCTCAGAACCACGATCCTCCGATTGGCCAGTAACCAACTTAGAGACCATCCCAGAAGACATCTCGTCTTACCCAGTCTGATTACTGGAGTGACTGGGATGGTTATCCCTTGTCCGATTTTCCATTGTTTCCTAAGACATTTACAATTACAAACATAAAGTACATCTATGATCCAGCATTCGAACCCGCGACTATCGCAATACTAGGAGGACCGTCCTGGCGCCTTGACCACTGTTACATAAACTGAAAATGGTAGAATGCCTAGTAATAGAAGCTATTCCATTTATAAAATTGTTATTTTAGATCTTTCAAGGTATTAGTATCAGATATTCCAGAATGTGGTGGTTCAGAGATAAATAAAGATAATAACAAAAAATAGCCGTTTTACAACTCGACAAAGTGAGCTTTCAGTATAATACGTTTAACTATAAATATAAAATTGTAAAAATTTACCATGGAAAGTTATCCATGGAGATTGTTTCTTACAATCAATATCCCATGCTGTCCAAATATCCCACAAACTTTTCGTTCAGATGTTTTTTAAAATGATTACATCCTTGCATGGCATTAATTTATGTTCTTTCAGAAAAGTTGGTGATTAGTGTTTTCTGAAGGTCATTCTATTGTAGTTTAAAAGCTTATTCCCTCTGAACTAACTGTACTGTTGCTATTTTTCTCTATTTTACTTTCTGTTTAAATGTTCAAAGAAATATTGCAGCGACCATGTTAGTTATGAGTATTATATTAAATTGAATGAAAGTTTTGTTAAAATAAGTGGACATATCTAGTAATAAGAACAATTAATCAAAAGTTCAGTTCATTTTGTATACAACGTATATTTTATTACTGTGTTTTGACTGACTGAATTTTAATTAAAAGGAGCAAACACGTTTTATTTAACTGTGTCAACGTCGCATGAAAAACATGGAAGGGAAAAAAGCCTTAAGGCATATTAAATTATAACTAAATTCGTTATTTAGGTGGTTCATGAAGGAAACCTGTTTAAAGAACTGGTTTTACGTACATATGCCTGTTATATCTCATTTTTTTCGTGTGTTTTACAATTCCATACAAGATCTGCAAGTGTTATTAATTAATACGAATTAATATTGAATCGATTTAATATTTTTTGTGATATATATTTAAATAATAATGTCTTATGTCTACTTAACAACAATTAGCGCACATGTACAACAATATATAGATTACTATGTACCTGTGTATAGTTTACAAATATTTTTTTATTAATCCCGTCGCTCTATACGTAAAAAATGCCTCTGTGCCCTTGAATAAGTCTTTAAAATAAATAATTTTAAGAGGGCATCTTTTGATATGTTATTCTTTTACATCCATTCGCTTTTTTAATTGTATTTTGATCTGTCATCTAAAAGTAATATTTTGTAACGTTATCAAAATACGCATATGCGTGGTTGATGACCACCTTGTTTACAAGAGCACTTGCCATATGAACCATTTTTAAAGGGCATAAAAACACTCATATTTCCTTTGAATGAAAGCATATTTTTTTTGGGAAAAAAATGAATCCCTTGTAATTAACCTCTAAGCTGTAGTCTTGATTTTTAATTGAATTTTACAAAGATGGATTTAGAAATTACTCAAAATCATATCGTACATTTTATCAGTCATTTTTGTAAGCGTATCTACTTATATTCATCAATTATGGTTGTACTGTCATGACAAAACTCATTTATTGAACTGTAAATAGCTATAGATATAGATGAAGACGCATCAATTTTATCCAATTCAGTTATGAATTCTTTCACACTCTCACTAATAAATATCTACATAAGAAACATTTTTGCTGTAATCACAATTCTATTTTTTTTTCGAAAGGCCCATTTATTCGCGGATGTAATCTACATTGAATATAAAATTGGTTAAATGTCTGAACTATCTTGGTGTCAATATACGTCACTTCTGCGAGTTCTTGCTGGAACCACATATCATCTACGTCCATATCGTCCAATTTGGGTAAAAATACATCAGTTATAATGATTCTGTAGCGCTTTCTGTTGCCGGTATGAAAATTACACTACAACACTAACTTTACCATTTTGTTAATTCTGTGAGAAACATATCAAAAAGAATTTTGCTTTTCCGTTTGTATCACTTCCCTTTATATAAAGATATTTTTTATTTCCATACTTCACCATCAGAGTCAAACACATCAATTGCGACAGATTTTAGAATTCTTATAAAAGTTTCGAGGTTCCCAAATACTTATTTTCGAATTTTTTATATCATGATAGCTAAATAATATTTTGTTGGCTGATAATTGTATATTAGTATAATTAGCAGAAATTATTTCTTTAATAAAAATTTTGGGTAAATTAAAAAAAGTTGGGGAAATGAAAAGTATGATACTATATATCTATAGTATATTCAAAGAAGTTTTGTACATGCATGTACATACATACATTGTCATCAAAATGCTTAATGTATTGCTTGCTGAAATTTGTAAATTCGTTTTAGAATCAGACGATATTTCCCTTCTCATTTTATTCTAGTTAAAAAGAGGCACAATGCTATCTGATAAGTTCGAACGTGTAACTGAATTAGCCTGCCAAAGTCGTTCGGTTGTCAAACGTATGCAAAATTCTTCAAGGCCGGGTTGGTGGCGCGGTGGTAAAGGCAATGGGATGGTCCTCCTGCTGTTGCGATAGCCGCGGGTTCGAATCCTGCTGGGACATGGTCGTAAATTTATGTTTGTGATTGTTTAATATTTGTGAATGTTCTAGGCAAGAGTGTAAAATCGGACAAGGAAAATGATCCGAGTCACGCCAGTAACCAGGCTGGGTAAGACCGGATGTCTTCTGGGATGATTTGTAAAGTTGATCACTCGCCAGTTGGTAGGCTTAATGCTGAGGACCGTGGTTCGGAGCCCACGTTAAACTTTAGGCCAAGTCCAGATAAACCCATAGTTGGTAAAAGGAGACTTTACAATATTAAAAAAAAATTCTTTGAAATAATGATAAGGCGTTATAAATCGGTAAATAATCGCTGGTTATTATTACTTTGATTGAACATTCCGAAGCCAGACAGAACAGATTGCGTCTCTAATCAGTTATTTTGAACAGGAACAAGATAATGGAGACCTCTTGTATAAAATTCTCTGATACTAAAATTCGATAGAGAGGTAAGTGTTTTTATTGTTCAATATTAATTTGCTGGGATTTTTATTGAAAATATTTTTTGGGGTGTTGCAGCTGCACTGAATATTAGTATGGACACAGTCACTGAAATATCTTAAAAAATTAAACAATATAATCTCGAATTTACCGAAAAAAAAACGTCCTCATACGAAGCAGGTGACGAATCAAGATTAGCTTTATCAGATATTAAATATATGAAATATATAAAAACAGTGAGTAGTTTTGTAATACAAACATAATTTAATATAATTATTCCAAAAGAAACTGCTGGACTGAAAATTATTGAAGAGGACTAAGACTACAAACGAGGTCTAGAACTCTAACTCATAGGTGGTATAAAAAAGAGTTTAATGTAAATATAATTAAACGCAACCCTAACCTACAAACTGTAATTGTGGACTTAATTGTAGTTTTAAGTCAATTGCAATTTAAAATTATATTTGATAACAGTATTTTTGTGTAATTATTTCATTTAGATTAAAGTTTTTTTGTATGTCAAAGCCAAACTGAACTAAAAGTCAGATTTGATACGGCAACATTGCGAGGTATTTACGTCACAAATTTAGATGACGTACATACAAAACCTCTTTAGATATACTATAGACTGGTTTCAATGTTACTCTCAAAATATGAATAGTAAAGAGTAAGAATTGCTAATGTAATGTAGATGTAAACTGTATATAAGGTTCGATGTATATACAAATTCTATAAAATCTAGTAACATTACATGCGAATAGTGATTACCCAATTATCTTATATTATTCATGACAGAAAAATGTTCCGAAATAGTACTAAGTACTTTTATTTCATAGAGACATAATCGTGAAGTTACGTTTTAGCGAATTTGTGATAAAATAAAGGTAAAACGACTCGGACTACCTACGTAACTGTGTGTAGTTGCAACCGACAAATAAAAACCAGTTAGTTTTGGCACGGAAAACACAATGAACATAAATTTCAACGACAGCGTTTCCGTTACTTTTGTTCCCCTTAAGTGCATTATCGTAATGGATGCTCATATTCCGTCCCGAATGTACTTGGAACTCATAGCGGCAAGCGAAAAAACGCATCCAACAGGTTCCAGACCGTATATCCCGCACATAAATCTGGATTCCGACCGCTGGAAGACCGGGGTGCCACAAAAAGAAATACACGCAACATTAAAAGCACAAAGTTTCGTTCGTAATTTATGGCGGTTTTGGACTTTCCAACTACGTCGCTGCGGAATGAGGGATAGTCCTTGAAATTCGTTCATCGTTCATCGCCATATCCAGATATTTATGATGAAAATAACACCAATATTTCCATAAAAAGAAGCAAGTATGCTATTCTGTTATAAAATTGGTTAAAATATTTTTGGTCATGCTGTAATTTATGTTATATTATATTAGATCGGGGAAAATGTAAATCAATTTTTCCTAATACCCACGCTATAGCGCTTTTGAAATGAAATGGTCCGTAGAAACACTTTAGATATAAAAGTAGTTTATTTAGTAAAAATATTCGTTTACTCAGTCGAAATGCCTTTCATACTTTTACAATTTTTTAAAAATTTATTTATTACATTGTAACCTACAATTTGACTTTACTATAACTTAAATCTAGTTAGATATCTAAGATAACCCATCGGCCCTATTTTAGTCTCTATGGTTTATTTATTAAACGCCTCACTACACTATACAAAATCAAATAATTTAATTCTTTTAGTTATTCTTTCTAACACCATAGACTCGTGTTTTGGCGTTATCCAAGAGTTTTATTACTTCGACATTGGCATGAAAATGGAGTCAGTCCTTATGTCTCCTTGCAGTTATCTTAATCTACTAAGTGACACTCGTTATCTGAAGGTCCCGGTGTAAGCAATCGATCTAGTAGTATATGGGTGCACCTACAATATTTCTCAGGACTTTATTTTGGAAATATTGTATTATATTTATATTATTTTCATCGAACATCACCATGATTGTAATTCGGTATGTCCATAAAGTTACTATGTACTAATAATTATGATTTTCTTCCAATTAACGAATACAGTTTTCGATATTTTAAAACCCATTCCTTCTTTTTCTTTTTTAAATGTTCCTTCCAGCGAAATTTACAGCGAGATCCATTTCGAGATATGTATTATTTATATTATATTTATAGTTTGATTCGTTAAATTTTATTTCCTAGTTTTGGGTAGAATTATTTATGTTGTCACTTGTCTGTTATAATTTTCGTCTGGCTTATTCGCCATTGTAGCAACAAGAATCGCAGTGTCGTCAGCAAATGTAGCCACCACGATATTTTCCATTTGTGAAAATTTCTGGAAACACGTGTGGACTAGATACAAAGCCGTCATGCCATACCTTATCGAAAGTTTGTGCTGCATCTAAGAATATAGCTGAACATACCTATTTATCTTGATAGGCTTTTTCGATTACATCAGTTATTCTACGCATCTGGTCAATTGATAAATGTTTGTTGATAATCCCAAGCTTATGTGAAGGTTTTTCTCTCTGTAATATTAATCACTATGTCCGTTTTTGAATCGCCTGATTCATTTGCATTAATTTTTGATAGTGGAGGGTGAAATTAATAATAATAAATTAATGGTCAAAAGTTAATTTCATGTTAAAAGTATTCTTTTCAAAAATTGAGCCAATTTATCTTTAAATTAAATGGCAATTGTTGACCTTCTCTTCCTTCACTTTAGCTAACTTTAGTTAACTTCAGATGAAGACGTTATTGTTTCGGTTGTTTTTGAATTACTTATATTCACAGGTTTTTGAGAAAGTTAAATTTGATAAAATTCACCAAGTCACAAAAGTTCTGTTTATGTCATGTTAAGCAACTGGTCATTTCATCCATTTGCAATACAAAATTTAAAACTAAGTGACAAACAAACTCTTTGTTTGATGAATATAAAATGAACAAATTAATTGATCATTTATTTTTAATACAAATGACAATTAAGCGCCCATTTAGACACAAAAAGCATTTTGAGAATCCTTTTAAGTGCCGGCCCGGGTGGCGAAGTGGTCAAGGCAACAGGATTAGTCCTCCTGCTCTTGTGATAGGCATGTGGTGGCATGTTCGTAAACTTATGTTTGTGATTGTATATAATCGTGATTATCCAAAACACAAGGAAAATACGATAAGAAATATGGCCCCAGTTACGTCAGTAACTAGGCTAGGTAAGACCGGATGCCTTCTGGAATTATCTCTTTAAGTGACCAACTAGTAGCTAGTTGGTAGGCTTAATGCCGAGGACGGTACTTTGTAAGTGTATTAATATTATAGAATGTCCTTATATCTATAGAAAGAGATACCCCTTATTACTGAGAACAGCTTTTTAAATATTTAAATTAGAAACGACACATTTTATTAGAAATGTAAGTAATGAGCAAATACGTAACGATAATAGTTAACGACATAAATATTTAATAAATAGAAACGGAAACATTTTTATATAAAAAATATCCCTGTACAGACTGAAGAGAACCATAACTGACACATTTATCATTTTTCCTTTTTTGTTTTCGACGCGATCGAAATAAGAAGTGTGTTTAGTATGATTTCGTTCACAATTCAAGCGTAAGTCTGATGGGATTTAGGCATTATGTTTTGCAGGGGAAATATCGGATATATCAAATTCAATGAACTGGAAATTTCGCGCAATATAATGTCGTCGTCCCGTTTAAAATTCCGTTAAATATTTCGTATCGAAGCGGTTCTCAATGGTCGATAACATCATCAATAGTCAGAAATAAACCAGCGGTTTTCAATCTTTTGTTGTAGTGATTGGGATACTAATTTAAATAATTTACTATTTCTCTATATTTATATATATATAGGGCGACACGTTTCATGACAATTTGGGTAAATGTGTTGAAAGAATTGTTGAATTAAAATAAGAGATTAGAATTGAAAAATACCATATAAAAGTCATATATAAACCATCAACCATGCTTATTACTTATCTAGCTGGTATACATTTAATAACACATACCAACTCTACTACTACTTTTTTCCTCAACGGGGTCCCTTTTTGCAATTTTCGCTTTTGGAAAAGTCTATCTGAAGCGTTTAATAGTAGTGTGATATCATTGAGATGCTACACTTTCCTTGGTATATTTTCTCTATTTCTTTAATGTTCTCATCATATTGTTGACGGAAGTGTGTGCAGGTTGTGATAGTGTCAAGCTGCGATTGAGGAATCCAAGTTTTTGCCTGTTGGTTTGCCTGTCCGGAGTTAGCCAGATTATTAGCGAGTTGCCTATCTCCCCCGTTTCCCCAGGCTGACGTCTGGGGTGGAGCGGGCTCGGTAGATGGTGCTGGAGATTTTGACGACTTTGTTTTTGGTGATTTGTTTGCCGGTCTGCAGCTACAGCCAGAAACCATTATATTGTAGCGACCTTGAGGCATGTCGAATTTTATATCGTGGAATAACGGAACAGAGTACACAGAAATATAATCCCAGATGTTGAACACGGGCGGGGTGCCAGCAGCGACAACTAGAACACAATAACAATTGTAAATACACGATAACGTCTGGCAACCCCGAGACGTTTATTTGGGATTTTATTGAAGGGTATTTCGATCATTCAGTATGTGACCACCGTTCAGTTTAGATGTGCCACCATCGACTGCCCAAGCCTCGTCACCCGGTAACACCGCTGCCATCCATTTTATCTATTTTGTATTTTCTGTTTCATTCACACCACTATTTCATTTCATTTTACCTCCATTCTCCGAGCCATATCATTTACCCTAAAATATTTTACTACGTAAAAATTAAAAAAATAGATCTATTATATTGTTGTGTTGAAGTTTATGTTGTGCTGTATATCATTTAAGTTGTCATTGATGTGTTATTGGCTTGTTTGGTCATCGTAGTTTAAAAATATTTTTCTTAGGTCCATCCACTATTGGATACATGTTTCCCGACTAGAAGATCTTTTCATTTTAAATATAATAATTTATTCTTCGAGGTATTTCTTGGTTTATAAAATATATTTATTGGCTGTTTTAACTAAACTAGTACATACATTATTATGATGAAATATTTAGTTTTCCCATGTTTCGAGTTCATTATATTTTATAATTGAAAATACATACTTTGTCATATTAGTCAAGTGGTATTTTCGCGTTAATATAACATTGCCATTCCGTTTATAATTTGGTTAAGTATTTTACACAGAAGCTAGTTGCAATCGGCAACAGTACTGTTTAAACAGAATAGTTATTTCAAATAGTGCATCAACTAAAACAGAACATTAATATCTACGTAGACAGCTATATTAAAATTATTACATGCTATTTCATTAGATTAATGGCATAAACGTATAAATGCTAGTTAGAATGAAAATCGTGTCAAATCGTAGCTTTTACGTCTGTGTTCAGTTTAAGCATTCACTGATTTCTCGATTATTAATCCTTTATCACAGTAATTCATTCATAGGTTTTCGGCTTGCGTAAAAATAATTATTCGTATTGGATATAGATATAATTTATTTTTTTATTTTAATCAGTCCACGTTAGTTTAATTCATTATGAGTTTCTAATATTCCCCAATTCCAACCAAAGTATATGTCAGTGCCTTGGAACAAACTTCAGAATGATCGAAACACATAACACTGAATGTATTTTAGCAACAACAGATTCTTTGAGCTAAACCTGATAACGGAAAATGTATTTATTTATTTATAGATTACCATATAATTTATAGTTGAAGTTACTATGCTTCCTGAAAATAATACAGTACGAAATTGAACTTGATAAAACAATGATGGTTGTATAATTGTAAGTTGTCACTAAGTTCTCTCAATTAAAATCTATGGTAAAAAATAATGTTTTAATTGTTTTTCTCTATATCTTAGAGTCCCCTTTTTACTAATTAGGGTTTACTGAACCTCTACTTCTTAACGTGGGCTCGAAACCATGGGCCTTGACATTAAGCCTACTAAGCCTGGCGAGTGACTAACATATAGATCATTCCAGAAGGTACTATAAATTGGCAACAATATTGCATGAAAATAACTTGAAACCAATTTTCTGATATCAAATTCTTGAGCTATAATTTCTGGCGTCTTTAAGCCGAAATTACAAAGTTTAACTTATTTTTTGAGAAATTGCAGAGAACTTTTGCCTTAAAAAATTATTTGATACGTTTTTCATATAAGTAAATTATTGTTGGTTTCAAATTTTGATACAGTCTATAAAAATTAATAGGAATAAGCACTTCTTGTGGGTGTCGAAATGGAAATTCAAAGAGCATAACATATTCGTTGATGTCTGCTCATATATGATAATTATGTATAAAAATTATTTGAAGGGGTTGATGCGTTGTGTTGGTAAAAAATGATACAAGAGCGGATTTAAGCGTTGATAAAGAAGGATTAAAATCACTTTTTATCTAACATTTTTTTTACCAATCTTTAAGATAGCATTCTTCTGTACGGTTGTAATGAATGTAATTGAACAGACCGTTTAGATGTTGATGAAATATTTTGTGTTTGTTTATATGGAGTCGAGAATGGCTTATAGATCCCGTAAGTAGCTGTAATAATGGCGGTATATGTAGAAAAATTAAATATTATATTCTATTGATATATTATTCGTAATATTTAAAGTTAAGTTAAATTAAATAATTTTAGTGTATAATACGAATGTATTCATCTGGCCTTGCACATATTTGCCGACTTAGTCCTTTTGTGACATATAGTGTATTACATTATGTTGTGAGTGTGTTAATTTACAGTAATAAATTGAATAACAAAAATAATATTGGTAACTGATGGTAATATTTTGAAAAACTACCACTTTTAATCCCAATATATGTTTGTATATTTATTAGTGAAATTTCGTCTTATATTTATTTGTTGTATATTAAAATACAATGTCTTCGAGGACGACTAAGAATTATTGGTCCACGTATATATAATGTAGAAATATTCCGTAACTATCGGTTAAATAGAACTACAGAAGAACACTTGACGGATAATGTAAACTTAAGAAACCGGATTGCTAATTCGCGTATAAATGAATTTAAGGACAGAAGTGAATCGGCCAGTCTCTTCAGCACATCAGGCAAAGTTCCACTTTCATTATTAGATATGCCACGAGAACCATTGAAAACATTATCAGCTGGAGCCACATCTCTATCGATATTATTTTTGCGTAAAATTCGTAAATTCAATTTTAGCTTCTAAATGGAGCTTGGAGGAAAAAATTCGTCTAGAATGAGGTTGGTCGTAATTTTGATCAATATCAGGGCTAAGTGTACAAACCAAACAAACTGCCATCTGGAGAGCACTTGCAAATGAAGTTCCAATTGCTGTTGGTGGTAACCCATTTAAACGTTGAGATATACGTATACAACTCAGAGATAAAACGGTGCAGATGATTTAAGATTTCAAGTTTCTATCGTCAGTAACGTACTGCATATATTCTTCCATCATATACTGGTAGTCCGCGTCATATGCAAGAAGATATTCCAGACGCCATTATTTGCAGATCAGACTGAGATTAAATTAAAATTTTGTTGTTGTCAGGTCAAACATCAATGCTCTGATATTACTGCATGTGTGTGATAAAGTTGATTACACATCACTCGGCACGAAAAATAACGTTTGATATAGCTCTAAGATATGGCCACCGTTACAGCCTATTTGTAAGCTTGTAGATCCTAAGACGCAGATTACAATTATTTGAAGATATAACGCTCAACTCTAGAAAAACATGAATTAATATTATAAAAATGATCTGAAGTTTAAGACGCTTTCATAGTGTCTAAGATTCGTAGGCATGCGAATGTAACAAAATATTAAAAAAAAATAATAATCAATATAAAAGCAGTAAAATCAGCGAATCTAAGATTGAAAATTGATGGTATTTGGAGGTTAATATTTTCAAAACTGAATCGGCATTTTATTGCAGACTCTATTCTACAGATAAAATTATAAAAGCAAAATAAACAATTATAAATCGAGCTCTATTTTCCGCCCGTTAAAATATTTGCTTTTCTCAACGAAGGGGCGAGACTGATAACTAGAAATAACAAGAAAAGTCCACGGGCTAAATATTAATTCGTCCTCGCTGACCCACTTTTTAACGGTTATCGTTCGGAATCCCGTAAATCACGACCCAGACAAACAAAACATCGACCCTGCGGATTCAGAAAAAGACCTTTTTTATTCGCTATTTTACAGGCCATTTGGCCGTTGAGATTACATCGAAACTTAAACGCCATCGATACCCTTAAAGCAACCATTCGTGCGATTTTTATTTTGTTATAGCATTCATTCTAACCACATAACTTTTTGTTCACTATTTTTTAGAATATTTATTATATATTTCCGTCTCTCTCTTCTTTTTATGTATGCTTGCTTTAAAAGGCGCTTTTAGTTCAATAGTTGATGGTATGAAAAGAAAAAAAATCGTATAAACATGTATTTATTGGTTATCACAATATTCTTCTGAATAATCCATATTTTAATTATATTATTTGAAAATGTTTTGTCACAAATGACACAGCATTCTTGTTAGTCAACTTTTGTAACCTCAGTGTTTTTGGTACAATGAAATAAATCAATCAAATCAAAATCATGCAAATCACTCTGAAGTCATAACATGTCATAACGAAGTCAATAATCTCTCTAATAAATTTATTAAAGTTATTTAGTTAAATCTAAAAAAGAATGAAAATCATAACTAGATACCTGGGGATCAGTTCTCACTAAGAAATAAAGGGGAAATTGACGGAAACTATTTTTTTTTAATTTGAAAGCACATAGCACATGTATTACAACTAGTGATTAACCTCTAATATCTAGTATATTGTTATTCATATTGTTCTTAAAAAGCTAATATCTAATATTTCAGAACTTTTATTCGGAATTTAAACTTAATAAGCATTTGATGGATGTACTCCTACTTTAGCACTTCACATATAGTTTTAAAACACGGTAGAGTTTTCAGACATAATTTAACTTATATTAGTTTAATGGTTTCTTTTTTGGCCGGCTTGGTTAACGCAGTGCTTAATATGACAGTACGATCCTAAATGATCCCAGTCATGCTGAGTAAGACCGGATGTGTTCTGGGATGATCGCTAAGTTAGTCATTCGTCAATCGATAGGCTTAATGCCTTAATGCCGAGGACTATAGTTCGGAGCTCAGGTGAAGCAGTAGGCCCATTCCATATAAATCCTAGTAAAAATGGAGACTCTAAAATATAATAAAAAAGGGTTTTTGTTTTTTCAACCTTGGGGTAAGCCTACTGTTGTCGAGCAGTACTTAGACGTCATATAATCTCTCTTGATGCTTTTCGCAAACCGTTTAATTTCTCCACAGACCGCTTCCAATATGCCAAGGCGTTAACAATGGTGTAATAACAGTTGTGTATTGTGGAGTGTTCATTCGGATTGTCGCCGAAGTAAGCACTATATGTTTTGAACTTCATACAAGATTCTGCTTGTTTCTTTTTAACATGCTCTTTCCACCTGAGCTTGTTCAGTGTCATGTCCAAGTATTTAGATATATTTGCATACAGAATTACTCTAGAAGCATTGTAACTGACAAGTAGTCTATTTTTGGCTGTGAAAAATTTCTTACTCTACTGTTGCATCTAAGTTATTCCACTGTTAAGCATTTCGTTGATATTGTTCTTTACATGAACTAGATATTAAATGGTGGAGTTGCTCCATTAAAATACGATAAGCCGTCAATAGTTAGAATATCAACATCGTAGCAACTGAGAAATCAACAAGTAACCCTATAACATTTGGGATAGCTTTTCAACAGAAATCATAACGATAAGATCTATAAAAAATAAATAAATCAATGAAAATAATAGTGAATAAGAATCAAAGGACAAAATGTTGAATGTGAGGATGTGGATTTGTGATGATGAATGATATATTTATGTTTTATTATTATGTATGGAAATGGTTAATAACAATACATAATAATTTAAATATTTTAGAGTTGTAGAAAAATATTAAATAGTTCTTTTCATGAAAATAAACAATAACTCTATATTAAAGAGATGCGATAATGCATGTTTATTATTATGAATGGGGTGGGTATTATATCGAAATTGTTGCACAGTTTTCGTTGATATTTGAAATTTTGGTAGGCGACGTCTATATTTGGTTAAAACTTATTAGTAAATATGGGTTAAAATTATGTAAATCTGTAAATTAATAATTGCTGGCAACAACTTTTAGATTCGGCTTTATAATATATATTGAGAATTAAATATTCTCCACATGCAATGTTAATGAAAAAATCTCTTTAATACTCTTTTCATACTTTGTCTCTTTTAATATTATTTTGTTGTCTCTACTAAAAATTCGGTGTTATTTTATACACTAGGTGAAGGATTCATTCAAGAAATATGTTTACTGAATTTGCATTTTGGCAACTAGAAGCAGTACCGACTGTTTGGAGCAATCTCCCAATCTGCACTCCTGAAGAATTGTGGTTTATCCTTAACTTTTGTTAATAATTACAAAGATACATTAAAATATCTATGTATGTTATATCATGAAACTGTCATTTAATGGTGAAACAAGTGACACAGGTGAAAATAAACGTCGAGATAGTGGTTGAGTTCGATAGAAACTCATTTTTCCTTAAAATAAAATAGTATTTTATTACAATGAATAGTTTTTGTATTTTAAACCCTTTCATATTTCATAACTTATAGACTTTTATATCTAGGCTCGAGAACAGAATTGTTTTTAATATTAAATTAAATTAACAGTTTGCATCGTTTATAATTGTTGCATTCTCATCGACCGAATCCATTCTCTCTACCATTTCTTTATCAATTTCATTAATATTCTTTGTATAATTAGAGAACTATATCGAGAATCATCTAGACCGTTCTTAGCGTGGGAAAGAGGTTGTGCGACAACAATCAATAAACGTCTTAGCAGCACAATAAATGTATCTTAGCGAGGAGAACCTTCTGGTATAATGGAAGATTTCTGTTTCCATTAATTGCCGTGTAAAGCCCTGCTCTTGGCGTCAATAGTGGATTGTTGTTTTCGTTTCCGCTTAAACTAAATTTAAACTGTCAGGTAAATCTTCAAGTTTCGAGGACGATCCCATCATCTCAAAAGGCCATCAAGTAAATCAGCCTGATGTTTTCATCAAGGTTTACACTTGTAATTTAATAATAATTTATTAACATATATGATAAAGTTTATTTACTATTAGTATTATTACAAGTCTAGTTTTTAAAGCCATACTTTTAAAGAATTTATACATCTTTTTAACCGACTTCAAAAAAGGAGGAGGTTCTTTGTTCATCTGTATATATATTTTTAATGCATGTTGGCCGATTTCTTCGTCAATTATGGACCGATTTTCAAAATTAATTTTTCATTCGAGTGAACTTCCGAGGTGGTTTTATTGGAACCAAGTCTGGGTGTGATGGGGGCAAAGGGGTATCAAACAATACAAAAATAATAATATAATTTTGTGACATATCCACACAATTAAATTACGAACAAAACAAATCTAATTTGTTTCTCGTACTGACTTCAAAGTGATCAGTTAGTTGTAGTTAAAATAATATTGCAAATAGGTAAATGGGTTTAGATAGTATATATTAAGCTAAATTGTGTGTATATAGTGGAATATAAAATACGTGTAGTAGATAGGTTAAATAAGGTTTTTGTTTATTTTTATTTAGTTATTACGATTATTATGTACATATTTTATTTTAAACTGCTCTTTTTGTGTTAAAAATCTTTGTTTGTTAATTTTTTACTTTTTACTGAGTTATTTATTAAGCCGGTTAAATTATTTCTGTTAAAAATATTTTTTATATTATTGTTGATATTTTTTTCTAGTAGTTTGAAAAGTTTGCAGTATAACCAGAATATGAATATAACAGTAAATGAATATAATATTTTAAATTACCTATCAACACTTTCATAAAGTTTTGATTTGATAAATAAGCATAAATAACATACGACGTATTGTATATTGTATTAATTTTTGTTATTGTTTTAATAAATGCCTTTTTAGGGCTTTAAAAATTCACTTCTTTCCTTAAAATAAACTAGTATTACAGGATATAAGGGAATAGTTGTTTGTGTTGTAAACTCTTTCACATTTCATAAGTGACGCAGTAGGTAGGATTCCGGGGAGATCATAAGGCTTTTCTATTAAATTTATTAACTTAATTGGAGTAAAATTAATTAAAAAGACAATTTGAAATTGAATAGGCAATCGTTTTGTAGTTACTTGAAGCATATTTAAGGTCTGGTAAAGTCTGAAGCTATATCAGGTCAATTGAAAAGTCCCCGGCCTACCATAGTAAAACACACTTTTTTGGCAAAATTAGTTATTTTATTCAACTCTTCGATAAAATAGGCCTTAGTTTCGGCGATCACCGCTTCATTCGACGTAAATTTCTTCCCAGCGAGCATTCTATTGTGATGTGAGAACAGGAAATAGTCGCTGGGGGCCAGATCTGGGGAATACGGTGGGTGAGGAAGCAATTCAAAGCCCAATTCATGCATTTTGCCATCGTTTTCAATGACTTGTGACACGGTGCAGTCTTGGTGAAGCATCACTTTCTTTTTCTTCAAATGCGGCCGTTTTTCGACGATTAACCCTTTAAACGGTTCAATAACGATATGTAATAGTCGTTATTGATGATCCTTCTTTTTTCAAGGTAATCAATGAAAATTATTCCATGCGCAGTATTCCAGCAATACAGACGCCATAACCTTGCCAGCCGACTGTTGCGTTTTCCCACGCTTTGGAGCGGGTTCATCGTGTGCAGTACACTCGGATGACTGTCGATTGGACTTCGGAGTGAAATGATGGAGCCATGTTTCATCCATTGTCACACACCGACGATAAAACTCAGGTTTATTACGCTTGAAAATGATCAAACACTGTTCCGAATCATGAACTCGTCGTTGTTTTTGGTCAAAAGTAGCTCGCGGCACCCACTTTGCACAGAGCTTTCTCATACCCATATATTCGTGAATGATATGATGTACACGTTCAGTTGATATCTTTAGAGTGTTTGCTATTTCATTCAATTTCAATTCATGGTCGTTCAAAATCATTTTGTGGATTTTTTCTGTTTTCGTCCGTAACAACCTCTTTGGGCGTCTTACTTAGCATACCGGATTTCCGGCAGTGTCCGGAAACTCGGCATCAAGCGAAGTTTTTACTTCAATTGTAGTTTTTCCCTTCAAAAAGCAATATTTACCAACACGCGAAATTCCTTTTTATTCATTTTTTTCACAATAACAAAAGTGGCTTCACTCAAAATGCGCACAATGCACAATTCACAAACTAATAATCCGACAGTTGTCAAATTCATACACGCATCTTTTGAGGGTTAACTAAAAAATATATGGATTTAATTCTAGTAGCGCCCTCTATGTGTTAGACCGGGGACTTTTCAAATCACTTTTTATATAACGATAATAATATTTACTTAATCATTCACTTCCATTTATTCCACGAATTTTCTAGTTGATGAATACATTATTCTATATAAACAATTTAGAAGGAAGTTTGTTTAATTTTCATGATATTATTTCTTGATGGTGATTACTTGGTCCGTAGTTATTTTAAAACAAAACCGCAAGTCTCCAATTCATGGCATTTTAAAACGGATCATAACCGACCCCCCTCTATCCCTTAACCCTCCGACATAACTATTCCAATTAGTTTTCGACCCTCATCGTCTTTATTTTTCGGTAATTGAAAAGGGTGCCGATGAAATTTGACCCGGTGACGTCGTAAAAAGCGACATAAAGCCGTCCGCGAGAGCGCTCATGCCGCGAAGAATTCCACGTTTGAAATTTTAAACGATCCGACTTTATGACGGATACTGCCGTTATTTTAGTTCACTGGGAGACGTGGCGGGCACGTGGTGCTGTTAAATATCAAACGGGCAAATTCCGGGAGATGTCGTCACGTCTTTATATCAGGACTGTTCTACTTTTTATGGCATTGTTGACGGTTTAAAATTTTTACGAAGCCTCTCGCGAGTTTTCATTTGCAGACATAATGCGCATAGGACAATAGAACCATCAAAAATTTTAATTTTCATTTAAACTAAGACTGTTTTTGCTTGTTTATGCTTGCTTATCGATTAGCAGAATCATTTGTTTTAATTTGCATATTATCTTATTTCAGTCATTAAATATCTTTTCCAATCATTGAGGGTCTAGATTTTATAATCGTTGCGCCAATTCTTTCTCAGCTTACTGTTGTCTTTCATTATAAAGGGTTTCGAAATCGTAGCCTTTCTATGAATGTTGGCTTTGTGGAGCTCCCGTCGTATCGTTTTGGTCCACACAGTGTTACTCAAGTGAGTGTTGAGTTGTTGAGCTGCTGTCACTTTTGCCGCGGTAACTTTATGTTGTCTGTTCCCAATTAACTTTGGGTTCCTCCCACTATTCCTCATCGCCGATGATGGTTTACTAATATTTTGTGTATGCTGTGATTACCGTGGATACCGTCGCTCGAGAAACGTCGAAACAAGTACAAGATATTATACATTTCACCGATTGCTTGTCGTTAAACCGTATTCATATTATCTGTATATTGAGTGAATACAGTATAGATTGTGGAATTGCACACACGTGCCTAGCAATGAAAAATTATTTTTGTGGAAAATTGTGATGAGTGAAGAAAAATATTTTGATTGCGATAATATGAAACGTAAATTATCTCATTCTATTTTATTTATAAATTATTTATTTTTTAATTATATATGAATATGATGAATATTACGTATACCTTTTCACTCCTTTAGTTTTTGGAAGATATTTTCTCTGAATATATAAAGTGTTATTGATTTTGGTCCGGTACTCAATTCGATAGAAGTTTATAGTCGTTCAAAAATGTCGTCCAACATAGACTCTTTCTTGTTATCCGGGACAACTGTCATCAGTGCTTCTACCACCGAACATTCAGAGTATGTTTATGAAGTTACTGTTTTAACAATATTTTCTCCACCAAAAAAAAAATCAATAAATATACGAAATTGTATTTCTTTGTATGTATGTATTTTGGAAATAACAAAAGTTACTATAACCATTATAAATTGTAAACTTCAACATGTTGGAACGTTACGCAATTTTAATGCATATACTCTGTTATCGTATTTTTGTATTTAAAGGGAAAATTTATAAAAAAATCGGTATGAATGTATCTTAAATAATTTTATTATTAAATAATGAATATTTAGTTTTTTAAATCATATATGAGTTGCTTCCTTTCAGTATATCAGATTTTTCAGGAGTGACTTTATTTGTGACTCAATATTATATTTCGGGACCTTGAATAATGTTTATTTTTTCTCTGATATTAATGTAGTATAGTATAAACAAGGAATAAATTTAATGTTTAAAGTCTTTTTTTGTTTATAGGTTTATGCCAAGGTAAAAATGTTGACTATGTTGACTATTAATAATGAATTACTAAAAACGCTTAACGCGAATGAAATGATCACAAGAGATTTCTATTAATTGCGGTTAGTGCATATAACTCGTGTGTTGAATGTAAAACAATGGTTATACAAGTAGAGGTGACGTGATTTGGTAATGTCATGGTAATAACATGGTAATGCTTAAGTGATATTTGTAAAATTTGGTGGGCTCTAAACCTTTATTCTGACAATATAGTGATAAGCATTACTTGGAATGATATGTTAATTTAAATAAAAACAGCTATATTTCATTCAAGGTTCTAATGAAACAACATAGGTTGAAAAGTAATGTAAATATTTGCAAAACACGAGTCTTCAGTTAGTAGAAAAGTTGAAATTCCTGTCACAAACGATAATAGTCTAAAGCGATAGAATGAATCTACAAACTTATCATTTAACTGGAGGATTAATAATAATAATAATAATAATGTTACATATCAATTAATTTCGTTATTGGATGAATTGAATATTGTAAGTCTACGAACTATGGTACCACACTGTTTTAAACATGGATAAATCTTTAACTTTTGAAATGAATGTCAGTTACTTTGCGCGAAACATAGGTAAAAAAGACCTGAAGATGACACATGAGTTGCTACCGAAACGTAGTCGAAACGTGTGTGAAATATCATGAAAAATAAATATACGATTTTGAATCTTACTTAATAAGAAACTTCCGTACATTAATGTACTTTTTGCCTGGCAACCTACCCTCGTATCTAATACTGCATATAAATTATTAGTTCATCGACCGTTCCACATTAATACTTCAAAATTCTACCAAAATTCCTTAAAAGCAAACTTAAAATAATAATACTTACTGAAAACTAGTTCCGTAATTATTTGTTTGTCTCACACTTACCTATAAGAAAGAATTTAATTAATTAAATAATAGGAGAAAAAACATTGATACTTGATGTAACATGTGATTAATAATTCATTCGTAATGTTACTGCCATATTAATAAATATTTAATGAACGACAAATGACTATAAGAAACAGTTATAATGATATGTTAATAATCAACATTTACATTTACATTATAAAAATATTATGTACTTTTATCAAAAATATTGGAATATGTCTCCATTCAATATTATTTCTCGTTATCCGTACCTATATTGTAGTTTTGTCATATTCACCCACAACTAATTGATTATTTTAGCTGTAGAATTCTTTAAATTAAAAAAGTAAATCAACTAATAGAATAAAGTTAGTTGAAAGAACGAAATTCAACTTTTCAACATTTTTATATGATGTTCTGTATCAGGCAATTGACTTATTGTTTTAAATCAACTTGTACGTATCGTCTTTTTTTTAAGGAAAACTTATTTACTGTTTATAAAGACAACATTTCATGTGAGAAAAGTGGTGCTATAAATATCAAATGAATATAAAATAATTATATTTTTAAAAATATGAAATATATCATTATCAATAATGTTGTTCATGCTAATATGAGTATATTTAATATAAAAATATAAAAACTATCTAAATCTACCTAATAAAATCATTGAATAAAAATTGATCTTTGGATTATCACAAAAATAATATTAAAATTAATTATCCAAATTCAGCAAGGAATTTAAAATATACTGGTAATTCAAAGGTGCTTGGTTTTGTTCAATATCACAGCTTGTAATTTAAATATGGAAGAGTGCAATAAATAAGGAAAAAGTGCATTTTCATTCACGAATATAGGTAAGTAAGTTATTGTTTAGATGGAAAACATGATGGACTAAAGAATGAAGATTTCTTAATAGGTTATGTGGATGAAATAATATGGAAAACATAAACAAACTCACCATGCAATTTGCATTAATGGCGAACACAGTATAAATAAATAAATTAGTCATCAACTGCAGTAATTTGGTAATTCAAAGTTTAAATAAGTCTTCTTTTTATTACTATTTTGTCGATTGTTAGTGTAGTTATTTATTTGATAAACATAATTGTTAAAAACTTATTAGTTTTTATAATTTTCAAAATGGTATTAGAAATTCGACATAAAGCTTGCTTTGAATGTTCCACAACAATTACCTTTGTCTGGTGTTTAAAAAACTGCAAAAATGGTAAATGTTATGATGGCAGCAATGGTTTTTTTAATAAAAATATTAAATGTAGAAATATCATCGAAAAAAAAAACAGTGAAAACAATGATTTTCCATCAATTCCCAGTTGAGCCGAATTAGTAAACTGTTCGAGCCCTTTTGGGTATGGTAAAATAAAATATTTGTTGTTAACGTACATTTTTTTGTATGGAAATATTTATACTCTCTATAACTAGTCTCTGACAAAAAAATATTAACATCGAATTTGAATGGATTATCTAATATCCATCACTCCAAAATAACACAAATATCAACGATCACTGTAAATCATGAGAGATTAAATTAAAACTAAAGGTTCATTGTGCCAAATTGTTATTAATATTATTTGATAATTGTTTTTAGGTTTAGTACACTTTTAAAACATCAAAACGATTAAAATATATGATATATATATATATATCTATCTATATATATATATATATATATATATATATATATATATATATATATATAGATATATATATATATATATATATATATATATATATATATATAGATAGATATATATATATATATATATATATATATATAGATAGATATATATATATAGATATATATATATATATATATATATATATATATATATATATATATATATATATATATATATTGAACATAAATGCTAGTCGGATGGAGCTAAGTTTATCGGTTTTTATATAATTCATCTGTAAACGTAGGTTTCATTTCAATATTCTCTGCTATATTGAATATTAAAGAAAAGCTGCTATGGTCGTGGAATAATGATATCGAAAACGGCCTCAACAAACGGTGTTACCCAGTCGAAGCGGGCAACTACTTAATGAACTTATTGCATTATTATCTCGGTTTGATCCAATTTAGCTGGTGCTGCTACGAGGTACTGATTAGATTTAATAGAGGTAGGAGCGTAAACTTCATCAATTTGAGTCGCTATCGAGCCGAGAGAGAGGGAGATAATGACGGCAAATGGCGGAAAGATAACGCCCGGCCGACCATCCCGACGGCCATTGTCCAGCGGAGGGATGGTCAATTTAACTGAATCGATTTGGGACAGAAATATTGGTTCCGGATCTATATAAGTGAATTTATATTCTATATTGTGCCTATATTAACAATATATTTCCACGATACTGGAAAGCCTTGTGCTTGGTCTCTTGCATATTCGTCGGAAAAAAATAAAGAATTTGGATGTTGGTTCACACAATACTAATAAGGGCCCATTATTTGATTTTTAAACAGCTGCAATTCTTCACGGAATAGATTAGTAGAGTGTTTGAATTGTTTTAAGCGGAATGTTATCCCATTTTTGTCAACTGGTTCAATGCTGTAGGATATAGAAATTACTGTATTCTCTCAAACTTCCTATAATGGTTTAATTACGTTGAGGTCTGTCGATTGTGTTGGTCCAGGAAGATGTTTGATGATGTTTTGATGCTCCTCAAAAAAGTCTGAACCTCATCATTGAGGATGTCGAAATATTAATTTGCATTAATCCGGCCAGTGATGTAAATGAGAGGACCAGCTGAACACCACGATATTACCGACATATTGCAAATTGTGGCGTACTTGCCACAATTACTTAAAATACTTGATTGTAGGAAGCGGGCAACCCAGGTCCGTAGACTTCTCTTGGCCGTTTTTAGGAAATAATATAAACGATGATTCATCCGACCATATCACATTCTTCCAATTATCAAGTGTCCCGGTT
Source organism: Rhynchophorus ferrugineus (assembly GCF_030347505.1). NCBI lineage: Eukaryota > Metazoa > Arthropoda > Insecta > Coleoptera > Curculionidae > Rhynchophorus > Rhynchophorus ferrugineus. Next base: position 44,244,310 of record NW_027472580.1, on the reverse strand, counting down.
TTAGAAACGTTGCATCACTTCTTTTGCAGTGTAGCGTTAGCTTTTGTTGAGTTGCGGTCTTATTTTTGCCAAGGTACCTTTAAGTTCGCTATAATCCTTTTTAATGTTCGCTGGTCTTGTTTAGTTAAATTTTAGTTAGTTTTTACCACTTTTACCATTCGCCTACTTTATTACTAGGTATTTTACTATGTTTTGTGTATGTTTTGATTACCGTGGATACTGCCGCTCGTGAAACATCTAAAAAAATCTAAGAGATTACATTTTACCGATCGCTTGTTTTAACCGGCACAGAACAAAGCATATAACATACTGAAATTAACGTACAAAACTTGATATGTAAACGTAGCAATACATACGCTTTGCTTTATTTACACTGAAGTAGTGTTGCCAACATGTAACAAGATGTAGTATATTGTGTGGTATTATTTTCTCATGAATGTTTAGCGAATCTAACCTAGATGTGCAATTATCTAGCACTGAAAAATGTTGTTTGTGGAAAATTGTGATAAATGAAAAAAAATATATCGTTTACAATAGTATAAAATGTAAAAAATGGTGGGTATGTCGAAAGCAACTCAGTAGATGAACGCATAACCAGGACATCCACGTTTTTTCAATGGAGGAACAGTTTTCACTAACACTGCAAGCCTTAGTGGGTTGAAATATGAAGCGAATTTTCCATCACGATGGAATTTGCACGTGATTGAGTGATGACGCTAGATTGATAAATTAATTTCATTATCTATTTTTATAAGAAATGCATTTGTTGATAAATCTGTGAAAATTAAGTCATAAAACTAATAAATTAATTTTTAAAATAGATTAGAAACGAACCACTGGATTTGTTCCGTAATGGTCAAGCTTATTTACTAGAAAGTCAAAGTGAAGGCAACAGTGAGCAGTAGAATATTTCGGTGATGGTTGTTTAATATGATATAATAGTTTAAGAATGTTGGACTCCTAATAGCTTCTTCATATTATTATTTTAGAATTTAGGACAATCCCTAGTTTTTTGTCCACCAAAAACTAAAAAAAAAACAGTGAGCTATCTCTTGTTTGCGTAAAGAGCGAATAATGTATAAACTACGCTATGAAAAATATGACCTGAACTAAAAATACTTCATGTCATTCCTTGCTATTCTCGGAGCTATGATAGTGTCGGCAGGTCATACCTAAAAAACATATGGATGTGGGATAAGATAAATCAGTGAAAGGTTATCAATAATTCCATAAATATCTTTCGAATTCTGAGAATACCGTAAGATGACAAAATATAACTTACGTACTTGATATTTTCAAACTAATTTAACTGATTGCAGCTTTATTTAAGATAGCGTTACTTATTTCTAAAAGCAGCTACGTATCTTAACTTAATTTTACAGCACATTAATTATTATTGTTGATTACATTTTTCGAGAACCAGACGTTGATCAATTGTTTGTAGACTGTTAGAATAATACTAGTTTTTAATATATTCACATAAAAATAAGCCAACAACAACAATGTTGTAATCGGTTTACCCAATACATTAATATTTTTATTTAAATCGTATAAAAAAATGGTTTAAAAAACTACAACTATCAACTGTATACTGGATTAGTTAGCTTCTCTATCACAGTAAATTTCAAGATAGAAATACGCCTCGCTTTCAAAGCACGACTTTTCAAAATATTTTTCATAATTCCTAATACTGAATATCGATACTCATGAAGAATAAAATCAACATCTCCAGAGATTCCATCCGTCAGTAACAAGGCGAGGCGGGGACGAAGGTGACCATGTCCGTAGGGCAGAATTAGCGAGTTAGCGCTAACTCGGCATTAACTTACGAATTAGTTGGCAACATTCGGATTTATTCGCCTTTGGCTTCTCCACATTGTATGTGATTTTTAACGGAAATAAAGCAGAACCACAGGAAATACGTCTTTGATAGCGGTTGGGTTTATAGAGAGGTGCTTTTGGGGTGTTTGAGCCTCAATATACGAAAATCTTTTGAGTTATTATTAGATCATGGGATATAACCAGAATATAAACTTGAGTAGAAGTAGGAGACATCTGGATGTGGGATAAGATGATATTACATTTACAGATAAGTTAAAGTTACATTTTCAGTTAAAATATAAAATTAGAGTTAACACCTAATAATATAACCAATAACTAATACTATAACTAATGTAACATGTTAACACAATAAACACGTTCATATGTGTTCTACATACACATTCATATATTCATATATATTCTGAGAATAGCGTAAGATCATAAAAATCTAACTTATATACTCCGCAACTTCATATTTTAAAAATTGTTTTCAATTATTGCAGCTTTGTTTAATATAGTACAATTCATTTTTGAACAGCATCCTTATTCTTATCTCATTTCTCCTTTTTTTACGAAGAAGTATTTATGGACTCTCAGAATAATACTGGTTTTAATATATTTTTATAAAAATAGGCCAACAACAATTTTGTAATATGTTTACCAACATGGTGAACATTTTCAATTTGAATAGTAATACCATCATTAAAAAAACCTTCAACTTTTTGGGTTTGTGGATTTCTCTATCATCACGACCAGCGTTGTGAACTATCGAGTGAAAATATGTAATAAATATAAACAGTCGATAGTGGCAAAACAGCTGAACTAGTCTATAGTAAAAAAATAGTAATCGATTTATTTCTATTTCATTACAACATGTGTTTACTTTTTCTTTCAACCGTGCCATAAGTAAGATGGATATATACATATTTTCTTTCAAACTTTCTTTGACAAAAAAAAAGGAAACAGATAATTGCTGTAGTTATATAGTATTAGCTTCAAAGTAACAGTTTCATTTTGGATTATTTAAAATTGTTTTTATATTTTATATATTTGATTGTAAAGAGGAATGGAGTTATCACCACTAAATATTTGTATCGTCTCTTCTCAATAAATCTATCAACTATTTAACCATCGCATCCGCTTTAATAAAATAGTAATTTTTTTATCGTTAGTAATTAATATTTTAAGATTATTCGTTGAAACTTGAACGAAAGAATTTTTAACATTGAAAATATGTATAAATAAATAATATTAACTTGAAAAAAGACCCAATGGTTGCCATGATAACATAAATGCAGTCAAAATTATTTTTCTGCTTATCTATCAAAATGTTGCTTCATTTTACTGTATTATATTAATAAATAATGTCGAAAAATAGAGTTCTGTTGTTGCTATATTAATGTACGATATATTGTTATTTATAATTCTAGTACAAAAAAAAACATAAAACCATATATATTACACATAAATGTATGTAATCATAAATTCGGCACATCAAGGTCGCGGCTAGGACGGCAAAGCCAGAACATTAAATACGAGGGTCACTATTTATATTTCAGGAATAGGAAAAAACAAATAGTTAAGCTGTGAATATATTTGCATTGTTTTTCAAAGTACTCGCCACGATAATCGATACAATTTTTTTTGCATACGCTTAAACCAATTTTCAAAGCATTTATTCCATTCCGAATGAGGTATCTTCAAAACATGATTTTTGAACGCTTCAATAGCTTCTTCGGACTATGAAAATCGTTGACCACGCAGTTTATTCTTTACGGATGGGAACAAAAAGAAGTCATTGGGTGGCAAATCAGGGCTATACGGCGGATGACCCATCAATTCTAAGTTTTGAGTGCCCAAATAGTCTCTTGTTTGAGAGCTCGCGTTGCCATGAAGAACAATCCGGAGCCTCTTGTCTGTTTTCCTTATTTCATCGAAGACTTCTGGCAAATAAATGGTTGTGTACCAATTAGAATTTACTGTTATACAATCCTCTAGAGGCACTGTTGCAATATGACCACTTTTCCCGAAGAAACAGGCCACCATTTTCTTTGAAGTGCTTCGTGTGCGAACAACTTTTGTTGGTTTTGGTTCATCTTGGAACACCCATACGAATATATCCATGATTTGTCACCTGTCACGATTTTATAAACGTCTTTTGAAGCACCGCGATTGAATTTCTTAAGCATTTCTTTGCACCAATCGACACGAGCCTTTTTTTGAACGATTGTCAAATTGTGTGGGATCCAACGCGCGAATATAACTTTCGCACAGCTAAGTGTTCATGTAAAATCGCATATATGCTGGTGGAAGTAATACCTAGGGATGCCTCAATCTCATGATTGGTGACATGACGATCTTGCTTAATCATTTTGCACATAGCATCGATGTTTTCTGGTACAACAGTCGATTTTGGACGACCTTCACGAAACTCGTCGGACAGCGAACTACGACCACGATTGAATTCATTAAACCAGCGACACACGGTGGATTTTGATGGAGCTTCGTCGCTAAAAGTCAAATCAAGTTGATTGATGCACTTTTGTGATAATCCACATCGAAAATCGTAAAAAATCATCGGACGAAAATGTTCACGATTCAGTTCAATTTTTTGCCGAGACGAAACTTTCAACTAAATATAAAATAAACAACAAACATAGCGTCCGTGCGGCAAAATATTATGAGTACGTATATCATCAAAAATGTTAAACTTTACGATGGAACCGTCAGATGGACTCACATGACAACAGTGTTCCCAATTTCCGAAATACAAATAGTGACCCTCGTATCAGTCGAATGAAACTAGTAGGTCCCAAAATAAGAACTGACAGTACACTACAGAAACAGTCTATGATAAAAAGTAGTAAAATTAGTCAATTTAGTTTAGTCAGTTACTAAACAGTCGATAGTTCGTAACACTAATCGCAGCCTTTAAACTGTCAATTCTGCCAATATTTCATAATAGTGAATATCAATACATACTCCGCATAAAATTAGTCGGTAACTAAAGGTGGTGGGGAAAAAGTGACCATGTCCGTAGGGGAAAATTAGCCAGTTCACGCTACCTCGGCATTAACTTCCGAATTAGTTGGCAAATTAGTTGGATTTATTCGCCTTCGGCTTTTCCTTATTATATCTAATTTTTAACGGAAATAAAGCAGAACAGTGAATATGTCTTTGATGGCGGTTGGGTGTATAGAGGGCTGGTTTGGGGAGTTTCGACTTCAAAATAGCATAAACTTTCGAAGTATTTTTGGATTATATGTTATAAGAGGAATATAAACTTTGTTTGAGTAGGAGCAGATTATTAAAATGAGTAGAGCAAATTTATATATGGAACTGATATATAAATATCATCAGATAGGAATTATCAAGTAATATATTATTGTGTTCACATTCGCGACAATGAAAAATATATTTATAGTTTTATTTATAATTATTTTATTTTTCACTATAATTTCATTCATTTCATTAATTCTTAATTTCATTAATTCTCTATTGCTATTGTTTTTTTGGTTTGATGTTTGGTTAATTACGTTCTTATGAAATATTAAAACAGATCAATTTAATTCTGCTGTTAACGAGTAGATAATTCTATATAAGAAAGGAGTTAAATTTAAAGTTTTGCTGTATAGTATTCTCTAAGTTGTTACTAATATATGGTGGTTGAGTAATAGAATATTTGTACAATAAATCTATAATTTTTTATTAATTTTTACATATTAACGTATTATAAAATACACTGTTAATTAATAACTTGTAATTGCATTTTGAATTAGTTCATGTGTTTAAATAGACTAATTATAATAGCGTTATTGAAATTAATTTCGAATAAATATTAATCATTTGTAAATTTTTAATATTGTTACTTTTATTCAGTCTCCACTTCCATATATTTACTTTCCCATTTGGGTAATATTTTAAAATGAATTGAATGGCTGTTACAAAAAACAGAAATGCGAGATGGATGAGGTCACATGTTGATTTGATAGCGAAAAATTCATCAGTCATATATTGTAATCGAAAATAACCAATAGCTCAGCCTGAAAATTCGATATTTCTATTTCGATATTTATAGTTTATTAAATTTACAGCTCGCTACTTTATAAATCAATAAAATTTACTCTTTTATTTTCTCTATATTTATGAGTGAAATATCCAAAAATTCTTACTGTGTAAGGTCTATTTGATACCAGAAGTCAAACCAAATTTGTTGAATGAATTATATATCATAATCTCTTATTAAAAGTAAATTTGTATTCGATAAATTAGCGAATAAACTATGTTAATTTCAACTTATTCATACCAATTTAAGAAATGTATAAGTTTTATCTTACATTTTTTAACAAAATTAAGGGACTGTTCTAGACCCAAGGGCCTAGAGACTAAATTAGAAAGAAAAGAGCTATAAACTTCTTTAGTTAATCTTGCTAGAGACATAGATTCAACTAATTTTTGTCTAATTAACATCTTAGCATTTGATGAATTAGCTGCTTCCATGTATTTACATGCAAAAAATTCAAAATGAAAATGGCTTATAAGTGGAATATTTATGGCCGTAAAGTTTTCCTATACACATGGTGATAAAAGAAAAGTATAATGTGCTACAAGCTGCTAAATACGAATGAAATTGTTATTGCAGATGTCTGCCGATGCCATTTAAATAAATTGAGTGATATGTTGTTGCATTAAAGACCAGCAGTAGCGAGTAACGTAAAATAATCGCATGAGTTTGCACGGTGACATGTTGATTTGTGAAGAGACAAGATTTTTGTAGGATAAACTGTTGCTGCTCGAATGGGAAGTCCTACAGAATCCAACGTATTTTTCCCAGATATAACGATCTGTTACTTACGATTTAGTTTCCATGTACTGAAGAAGTCCGAAAATGGTTGTATCGATGACTGAATCGCTGCCAAACGAATATTGATTTTTCGACATGTTGTATTATAATAGCAAAAATATTGTAGCAATTTTCTTCAATAAATGTGAAAAATACATGCAGCATCAAATATATAGCTTTGTTTGCGTCTATGTTATATGGATATAGGAATTCTGCTATTTTTGACAAATTTGGAAATCTTCAAAAATATGTACAAATTTTCACCATTTTACTAATTTACCTAAATTTAGGCCTCTAGGCTCCTTAATATGTTTACATTTTTTATTTTCATTATTCATTTTTCATTCGAATAGAACTTACGTAATCTTCCAATAGTATAGCTATTGCAAAAATAGGTCTTGTTTCGCAGAATGTGAAAAATGCGGCAGTTACATTTTATAAAGTGAATAAGGAATATGTGAATAAATGTTATCATTTGACGGAAAGCCAGAACTCTTTGGTTGAGCCCATTAGAGAATACTATCTATATAGGAAGAAGTTCAAAAAGGCACCATTGATTGGATGATACGGATTGCTAAAGGCGGTAGCAATCAAATATGGACAATTGTTAAAGCACCGTTGAGTGTAGCAGTTTTAAAAACCACTGAGATAACCAAGATTAACAAATATAAAACTATATCTAACTTTATAACAAAATCTAGTAAAATACAAATAAATAGTATTAATATTTTTCAAAGTTCCTCATTAGTATCGTTAATAAATTGTTACAAAATCAGATATTTTTTTGATAGAAAAATGTTTCTTATGTCACATGTCCTGTTAGTTTCATTTAAAACATGTATTTCATTACAAAGATAAATTCCAACATTCTTGAGTTAGTTTTGATATAAGTAAGTGAATTATTTCCATGTTAATGCTATATCGTATCGTGTTTCAGTTTGCGGCAATAATCAAATCTGATCGGCTGTGAGACGTCACTGAAGCCGTACATGAAATTAGAATGCGTACTGAAATTAGTTTGTTGCAGTTTATGATGCGCCTCGATTCTAAAATCGAGTTGGAAATTTGAATTCGTGCTAGCAATGTACTAGGAAATACATCTATATTTAAAAGATAATATCACTAAAATATACGCCGTTAATGTAGGAATTGTATGAAATGTTGATAGAGACACTTTACTAGTTTTACGATCGTATTTTTATGCTTGATGTTGTCTTATTAACCGACTTTGAAAAAGGAGGAGGTTCTATGTTCGGCTGTATTTATTTTTGTATGTTTGCCATTGTCTCTTCCGAGGTGGTCCTACTGGAACCAAATCAGGATCTGTTGGGGGAAGAGGAGGACATCGAGGGAAACGCTAAAATTTCAAAGCTACGTACAAAGTTTTCCCATATTCTTTATCTAAAATAATCAGATATTTGTGTATAATGTTATTGCTGAGATCATGTGACGGAAAATCAGAAATCGTTTAGTTAAAAGCCATTCAGTTCGTGGTGTTCACTATATGTAATATATAAACCTTGTAGAAATATTGTTGACACTTGCTTTTATGGTGTAATTGCTAAATTATTTAGCTCCCAATTAGAGGCCGCGGGTTCAATTTCCGGCGCAGCCAGTAATTTTTTGTTATTCTAGTTTAGTTAGAATATTTGTCAAATCACCTAGACTAGATGGGCACAGAGCCTGAAAGCGCTCTTTATTTTCAATCGTTGCTTATCCCTATTTTTCATCATGCGGGCTGCACCTTTTCTTGGCCTCCCCATTGTGATATTAAATAAAATAATTGCGTAATTGATTGAGTAAATATCTAACACTAAAAAGAGAAAAATAAAATATTTTTAACAAAAAAAACTGAACCGACTCACTAAAAATTAAAAAATAATCAAACTTAGATTTTTAACAGAATTTTTTTTTAAATGAAATATGTACCTAATAATCTTTGTAATAACTAAATAAAAATAAACAAAAACCCTATTTAACTTTTCTACTACCCGTATTTTATAATCTAAAATATACACAATTTAGCTTAATACCTATCTAAACCTATTTGTCTATTTACAATATTAATCACTTTGAAGTCGGTGCGGTGCGGAGCCTAAAAATACAAAAATAATAATATAATTTTGTGACATATACAAAAAATTAAATTACCAACAAAATAATTCTAAATTAATATAACTATTTGGATTCTTAAAGTTAAATTACGAAGAAAACAAATCTAGTTTGTTTGTTTTTTGTAGTTTGATTAAGTAGTTTGTGTAAAGTTTGATTATATTTTAATTTTTATTGAGTTCCTCAATTATATCTTGAACTGGGTCTAACATTTTTGTTAAAAATATTTTATTTCTTGTCTAAGTAATAGTGATAACCATTTTTATGGATCATGCAACATCTTCAACGATGCAGTTCGTACAATGCCATATTCTAAGATGATAATGTGCCCATGCACACAACCAAACAGTTTCAGTCTTGATTTGAGGAGCATCATAATATCATGAAACATGATACAGCGCAATCGCCAGACTTAAACATAATTGAACCCTTACGGGAAGTTTTAGGGCAGATAATGAGAACTAGATGTTTTAGTAGAAGAATGGAACATACCATCGGGAATTATTCAGACATACGATATCTATTTCGTGAAGAATTGCAGTTGTTTAAAACATATGATGATTCAACACCATTGATAAATTAATAATATGTATATGGCAGGTGATATGTTATTCTGTCTATCCCTTGTCTATATTAATATGGTGTGGCAAGAGTGCAACATTCGACAAAGAAAATGATCTTATATATATATATATATATATATATATATATAATATATATTATATATAATATAATATATATTATATATAATATAATATATTGCTTCAATACAGCTATTGAGGTGTATATGGCAGGTGTTATGTTATTCTGTCCATTCCTTGTAAATATTAATATGGTGTGATAAAAATTAATAACAGAAACCTGTTAAACCGGCTTGGTTGGCGCAGCGGGAAAAGCGACAAGACCATTCTCTTACTGTTGCGATAGTCGCGGGTTCGCATACTGCTGAGTGAGCATGGACGTAAATTTATGTTTGTGATTGTCCGTTGACAAGAGTGCTAAATCAGATAATGATAATGATCCCACTTACGCCAATAACCAAGCTGGTTAAGACCGGATGTCTTCTTGGATGACCTCTAACTAAAACTAAAACTATAACTGAACTAAAAACTCCAAGAGGTTGATTTAACTAAAATCCACAAAAAAAGAAGTATTAACCGCGTCTATATTTTTTAATTACATTGCCTCAATGAAGGCCTTTTCGGTGGCTATTGATTCTTATAACCAAATAATGGATTTAGCCCAAATTTTGTACTTTTTACTGATTACCAGTTTAATTGATTTGTTTTGATGTACACTACCATATTTTTGCTGTTTATTTTCAATATGTTATATACTATATATTAAATATACAATCAAAATTCAATTATATTAATTATGCCTCTTATGTTTCTCCAATAATTTTTACGATTAATTTTCTAGTACTGACGGCAGTCCCTGAACACTGATAAAACAGCATAACAATTAAGCCTTTGATAAATCATGTTATTAATTCAAAGAACATGTATAACGTATTAGGGTATTAAATGTGTAGCAACCCTGTGGGCATATCAGTCGGTTATATACAAATATAAACGCTTTTGACTTCGTATCTAATTATAACTCTTATAATTAATTGTTAATCATGCACCTCAAAGCAATTTAATTAACCCATGAAACGAAATATTATAGTTATAAGTATTTGTGGTTTTTATATTATACGGATTTAATAAATAATACAACTATTTTAAAATTCTATGGCGTCAAGATTAATCTTTTCAATTTTTTGACGAATTATTTATTACTCATATAGAAGAAATGTGAAATAATATTTTTTTACTTTGAAGTCTTTTTTTGTTAAAAATAGCCAGTGATTATTTTTTAAAACAGTATTCATACTATTAATAGTATTGCTTATTAGAATGCATAAATTATTTCCATTTTTCGTGACCTTCAGAACGAGTATTTACTAAGATAAAAAATATTTAAACAAATACAATCATGGCATTTTAAAGTGCGCATTTTCTTGTAGACTATCTTAGGGATAACAATAGAACGCAGATACTACTGCCAGTTTAAGGAAGAAAAACAAAAACAATTTTTTTTTGGGTTTTAAGGTTTTAGAAAAAATCTTAAGATCTTAGGATTTTATATAATAATTCTGGGCATGTTGACCAGTGATGAGAAAAAATATAGGAAGCTATTTTGCGAGACTATTACATAATTAATAAAACCTGAATGAATGAAGCATAAGGTATCCACCTGAAATCATCTACGTCAAATAAAATTTTGTTGCTTAACTCCATTACATAGAATAGGGGTTTGGACATGTCTTTGTAAATATGCATTATATAGCGATATTCAATAAGGGCATTCTTTTAACATTTGAAAGGGCCATCCATTCAGAAAATTCATGTTGGCCTGTTTAATGTGAGCTCCGAACCATGATCCTTACCATTATTTTTATCGACTAGTGAATGACCAACTTAACATATATACCATCTCAAAAGACATATGGTTTAACATAGCTGGCGTGACTGGAATAGTTTTCTTTATTGGATTTTACACTGGCTATGAAAAATCACAAATATATATTTATAACCATGCCCCGGTGGAATTCGGACCCGTGACTATCGCAGAAGCGGTATAGTGGACATAAGGTTTGGTTTGATGAGTATGATATGGTTGTTTTGTTATGAATTTTAAAGGAGATATCCGCTGTATGATATGTAGCTTATCTTTCTCGAAATGTTGATTTATCTGTAAATCATATGAATAAACCGATAAATATAATAATTCAATTAGAATTTTATATTTTAAAACCTAATTTGGTTGTTTCGTTCGTTATGTAAAATGACTGATTTAAACCCAGATTGTTCATGTAACAATGTTAATCTGATAAAGATTATTTATCTCTGAAACGCCTACTTTAGATTTGTCCTTAGTAATATGGTGTGTTCTTTATAGTTTAAATTTCGCAAAGGCCTTCTTCCGTCTTAAAATAATATTTGAAACATATATAGTTTCTTGGTCGTTTGATGTTTTTAAAGAGACAGATGAAATATTTCAGAAAACCGAACAACAAGTCTACGGTAGATTGCAGAATTGATTTTAGTACTTGAATTAAGAGCTAATAAATAAGGAACAAAATCAGGAAATTCAAAACTATTTAGAAAATTTAACGCCAACTGATGCAACGGAATATTCTCTCTGGAAAGTAGCAAAAAAAATTTAAAAACCTCAACAACATAATCCACCCATTGAAGTCAACCAAACAATACATAAAGAAATCAATTCTAAAACAGCTCCTGGTTTTGAACTAATAACTGGAAGAATCTTAATGGAGTTGTCAGAAAAGTGCATCAAATTAATAACATTCATATTTAATGCCATGCTAAGACTTAATTACTTTCCTAGCACTTAGAAAGTGGCTTAAATCATTATGATTCTTAAACCCGGGAAAAAATGAGAAGACGTCTTCTCTTATCGTCCAATAAGCCTGTTACCTGTGATCTCTAAAATTCGAAAAATTATACGTTAAGAGACTTAAAATAGTCACAGAGGAGAGAATTTGTCCCATACGCACTTTCATCTGCTAAAATCGTACCTCACAGACATACATTTTATTGTCAAACAGGGTGACGAATACATTGACCTACACTCAACATAATTGGGTGTTCCGCAGGGCAGTGTTTTTGGCCGATTGTTAGATCTATTGCATACAGCTCAACTACCGACCTCAAGAAACACTACAACAGTAGTGTTTCTTGAGGTCGTGGTGACGATGCAGCGGTTTTGTCATCATACAAGGATCCAATATCAGCCACAAGAAACCTCCAACTTCACCTTAACGAGGTCGAATTGTGGTTGAAAACGTGGCGTATCAAATGAGATAAAATCTACCAAAGTGACATTCATCCTTTGTAAAAGAACATCCCTCAGTAAAATTGAATAATCATGAACTTCCGCAAGCAAACAACGTTATCGAACGACGTTTGATATGGAAAAAACATATAATGACAAAACGCAAATAACTTGGGGTCAAACTAAACCAAATGTACTGGCTGATAGGGCTTAAATCTAAATTATCCTTAGATAACAAGGTTTTGCTGTATAAGTCAATACTTAATAATAGCCTTTAGAATAAGCTAGAATAGTATCTGGAATAAGATTTATATTATAAGTTGTCCAGTAGATCACCTACTGAAGTGATCTTCTACATGACAGGATACTAATCATCTGATTATGTATATAATATTAATTATAATAAATTAATTATTAATTATAGATATTAATCATCTGAACTGAACTGAAATCATATAATAATACTTATTACCCAAGGGCAGATTGTTGACGTTCTACGAGATTAATAATAAAAAAAAGTATTTGAATTGATGAAAAATTTAACTGGCACAAAGAAGGAAAATTGTTTTAATTAAGCAGTAGTAAGTCATGTTGTTACATGAAAACGGATGACCTCCTGTTACTCGTATGACTCAGAAAGTCCTCTTGAATCTAGGATGGCAGGTTCTCCGCACGTGGCATATTCATCAGAGTTGGCCCCATCCAACTATGTGTGTTTTTCTATTTCTAAATAAATATATAATGGGATATTACAAAAAAAGCTTTAAGTAGTTAAGTATTAATAATAATTAATTTGAAATAACTAACATTATACATATTTTGTACGGCCTAGATAACTATAATTCATATAACTTAGATAATATTCTTTACGTATTCGGAGCACACAGCTTAATTATATAATGTAACAGTTCTAGTTAAATGTATGACTTGTAAAATGTATAATGATTATTCACATTAAATCGTCGCTGGTAAAATGTTAACTGCCATTGAGCTTCATAGTTAATAATATAATGAATAATTAAAACCATATTATTAATATTCATATCTAATTTAATATTTCAAAAGTAATATTTTACTTTAAAATGACACTATGATATGATAATATAAACTTATTAACAAATTAATTAATCCAGGTACTTTCAGTGGTTATATTTAAATTTCGAATAACGTTCTTTTACTATATGTATATTTATATGTTATATATAGGAATAAAAACATATTTTCAATGCGTATTTATCGTCATAAAATAGTAAACAAGTAAATAGAAATAAACGGCTTTCTAGGTTTACTTTTAAAATTATTGTTAAATTTAAAAATATACGCGACAATTTGGTTTTATTTTTCAGTATTGCAGATTATAGGGTAGCCTGGGGTTTCAGCAATTTTTATTTATAACTCATCTATATATTGTCCCTACTTGATTTCTGTTAAATTAGTTGCTTAAAAATGCTTAACTTAAAAATATTGGAATTGAAAGTTTCAATATTTTTACCGCAAACGGTATTTTAATCTTACTCTGAATATGATATTTTTAACTTTTGAGTAAATTTACTAGTGAAAAGACGATCCTGATTGTTCTGGTCAATAGGTCGATGCAATATGCTGCAGTGGCCAAATAATTGAAAACGAGTTCATAGAAGATAATGAAGAATATGAAGTTTGATAATGCTTATGTTATATAAATTCTCCGAAAAATTTGTAAACGTTAAGTTTTAAATTAATAGTTAGTGTTAGCATGATTTTTCTATTTATAAATCAATATATAATATCATTTATGTATTTATAAGAAAATTTTAAGGAGTTTAACAATATTAATAATTTTCAAATAAAGTGCATCATATATATTTTGCATTGCTTAGAAAATAAATATAATTCATATAACGTAAAGAATAAGTACGTAATTTAATAAGTTGTGGTTAAATATATAGTTCTTTAATTACTATTCACATTAAATTGTCTTTGGTAAAATAGTAAACTTTTATTGCGTTCAAAAATTGTTAATATAATGAATCATGAAAACTTTATTATTAATATGTATGTGAAATTTAATATTTCAAGGGTATATTTTACTTTGCAATGCCGTTATGATATGATAATATAACTTTATTATATAACAAATTAACTAACCAATATACTTCCAGTGATTTTATTTGAATAACGTTTTTTTCTATATTTATATGTGTATATTTATAAGTTATATATAGCCATAAAAGCGAAAACGTATTTTGGATGCGTATTTTTTTACAAAAAATCGTCAAATTTAAAATAAAATAATATATGTATAGGACCTTTCTTTTATTTACTCTATTACTGGTTTGAAAAGAAAAGTTAAGAATATTTAGATTCATAGTTGTTTTTTGTTATACTTTAGAGTGTGCTTTTTACCAACTAGGGCTTATCTTACTGATTAACGTGAGTTCCGAACCACGGTCCTCAGTATTAAGCCTACTGATTGATTAAAATATTTCCCAATAAATAAAAAATATTATCATATTTGCTAAATATTATATTTATAATATTATACAATAATGTTATAAAAAATAATCGAAATAAATAAAAAGTAGTTTTACAGTTTGATGAAATTTTGATAAATATGAAGTTCAGAAACGTCAGAGTGAAAATTAAAAAAAAATTAACCATCTATAATCCCGTTTTTCTCAGAGGAAAATAAACCTGTTTCTTTTTTGTTAATTATTTTTACAAGTACTATAGTTTTATAGTTAAATAATATTCTATCTATAATATTATAATACCTGATATAATATTATAGATCTGATAAAAATATATAATAAAAATATTAAACATAATTAAGTTATGTGGTGCTATATATTTATTTTGGTGGACAGTAATATTTGTTTAAAATATTAATACAGACATTCCTAATGCAAAATAAAAATATATCGCCCAATCTTGGTTTAATTAAATAACTAATTATTCGGAGTGCAAAAAATTCTCAGAAATATCGTGATAAAGTAGATCAGTTAATCTATTATAACATCATTAATTAAAGCTAAAATATAGGAACTTGTATTCGAGTGTTAAAAATTGTAATTGATGGTAATTTTTTTGTTGGAAATGAATCAGGCAAAGTTATATTTTTTGTTATATGGCGTTGTGTAATTTGTTTAATTACTTACTAGGCAATATTGAATTGAAACATATCAGATAAACATACTTCTACTGCACTAGACTATCCCAAGCAAGCATAGAAGCAAGTGATAGATTATTTTTAATATATTTTTAAAGTCTCTTTTTGCAAACTAGAGGTTTATCCGGACTGGACCTACAGTCTAACGTGGGCTCTGAACCACGGTCCTCGGCATTAAGCCCACCGACTGCCGAGTGACCAACTTAGAAATCCCGGAAGACATCCGGTCTTACCTAGCATGGTTACTGGCGTGACTGGGATCATTTTCCTTGTCGAATTTTACACTATTGCCTAGGACAATCATAAATATTAAACAATCACAAACATAAATTTACGACCATGCCCCAGCAGGATTCGAATTCGCACCAAGCCGGCTAAAATGTTTTTGAGTACTTTACGAAAAACATGTTTTGATATTTTGAAAAATTTGGTTCCATAATTCGATCAGACTAGATTATTCCAGTTATGGTATTGCTAAAACTAAGTAAATTGTATGGAAAGAACCTCTTGTTCCTCTTGTGAAAATCATTTTGGGCTTAGGATGGGAGGTTCTCACACAAAAGTTAAATATTATAATAGATTTTTCAAAACCCATGAATGTCGCATTATGTAATATATATTCCAGCCATTGTATTGTAATATAACTTTAAAAATGTTTAAATGAATAATTGCTACCGCGGAACCTATCGAAACTTTTCTCAACATTTAAAACTATTTTAGGTGAAGTTCCGCAAGGAAATGTCTTGGGAATATTTCTGTATCTGCTTCACGTTGTTGATATCCACAACGACGACACAGTTGTCATGACAAAAGACATATAACACTTTAGTATTAAGTAGTAGTCAATAAGGAACATAAAATAAATATTAGTAGCTGGAAATTCGCTCATGACAATTTTGAGTTGCAGCGAAATGGCAAGATACTAATTATATCATTTGATGTCTGATCCTTTAAGAACAATGAGGGAAATATCTCGAGATATATTAATTTTAATAAATTATTATTTTATTCAAAAGCTGGCCTTTGGTTATCCTCAAAACACACATAAAGATCGCAGGAAAAATGGCTAGGAATACTGAATTTTTAATTTTTTTAAAAATCTCTAATACTAATAAAATCACATTCCTTATAGTAAATATGACCGATTAATAATTAATACCTGATTGAGTATATTTCATTAAAATACAATGGCGAAACATATAATAAACATTAGCTGAGCTTATTAGAACTGAGTAGCAAAAAGTAATAAAACAAATTAGTTGTTGGGGCAATTGTTGTTCTTTTACTATGGTATATCGTATATCATTATCCGAATGGTATCCCTATTCCAGTGGATTCCCGTAAAAGGGTTTTTTAGACCACTTTCCTTTTATTACGTCTTCGGCTCAAAAAAGGCAGGTCAATCCTCCGCATTTTTCTGTTATTTAGTTCGAAGGGCAGGGCCTGTCCGCCTTACGTAATGTATTTTCAATACGGTTTAGTCTTTGCCTTTTGATTCGATTGAATGGCGAAGAC
The DNA here is from genome assembly GCF_030347505.1 of Rhynchophorus ferrugineus. Classification (NCBI taxonomy): domain Eukaryota; kingdom Metazoa; phylum Arthropoda; class Insecta; order Coleoptera; family Curculionidae; genus Rhynchophorus; species Rhynchophorus ferrugineus. The sequence continues at coordinate 44,227,028 of NW_027472580.1, read as the reverse complement.
AACTGAAAAGGGGCAAAACCCGATTATTGGCCCGCGTTTCCGGGTACAATTGGCAAGATTCCGGAAATTCTATTAGATAATTACATATTAAATTTGCTGACAGCACCAGAACTGAATTGTTCTGATCACGAGATAATGTAAATGTTTTATAAATTGTCTTATATATTATTGATTATTATTTATTGCTAGTTTTTTATTGCGTTAACATATTTCATTATTTATATGAAAATATAAATAGTATATATATATATATATATATATATATATATATATATATATATATACATAACAGGTCAATTGAAAAGTCCCAGGCCTACCATAGCAAAACACATTTTCTTGGCAAATTAGCAAATCAGTTTTATTATTCAACGTAATTCCCTTCAAGGGTGATACACTATTATAGGGATCGTCCAACTTTTTGATACCATTTTTGTAGTACGATTTGTCTTTTGTTTCAAAATAGGCCTCAATTTCGGCGATCACATTTTTATTCGACGAAAATTTGTTCCCAGCTGATATTCTTTTGAGATCTGAGAACAGGAAATAGTCGCTGGGGGCAGATCTGGAGAGTATGGAGGATGAGGAAGCAATTTGAAGCCCAATTCACAGATTCTTGCCCTTTTTTTTAACTGATTTGTGACACGGTGCATTGTCTTGGTGAAGCAGCACTTTCTTTTCCTTCAAATGCGGCTGTTTTCGGCGATTTCGTCCTTCAAACGGTCCAATAATGCTACATTGCCACATATCGACGCAAAAACTCGGGTTTATTACGCTTGATAATCTTCAAACACTGCTCCGAATCATCAACTCGTCGTTGTTTTTGGTCAAAAGTGAGCTCGGGCGGCACCCACTTTGCACAGAGCTTTCTCATATCCAAATAATCGTGAATGATGATGTACACGTTCAGTTGATATCTTTAGAGTGTCTGTTATTTCATTTAAATTCAATTTACGGTCATTGAAAATCATTTTGTGGATTTTTTAAACGTTTTCGTCGGTAACAACTTCTTTTCCTTGGAGATCCTTGATGGCTGATTTTCCTGGGCCAATGTCCGGAAACTCGGCATCAAGCCAAGTTTTTGCTTCATTTGTATTTTTTCCCTTTAAGAAGCAATATTTTATCAACACGCGAAATTAATTTTTATTTATTTTTTTTGTACAATAACAAAAGTTGGTTCAGTCAAACTGCTATAATTCACAAGTTAATGATCCGATAATTCAATTGACCTGTTATGTAACGATTCTACATGTTTTCATTGCTATTAAAATAATTTATAATTTTTTATGTATTTGATAATTGCAATTATTTCGATCAACAACATCTATTGGTTAAAATGTAAAGTAACAATATAAATAACTGTTAAATTCGATGATTTTGACATTTCTTACATAAAATAACTGGTTTCAATTTAGTGTCGTTCTACTTAGTCTATAACAGTCAATAATCATGGAACGATCAAAATTACACATTCGAAGTTCGTTACTTTTGTTGTTTGATCTCAATGGTCGGTTTTGGCCTCAATGATTTAAGTGGTGACTTTAAGAGATTTTGGGGGCGTTCTTGAAACATCATAAAGAATTGGTCCAATTTTTCAACATTACTTCCAATAGACCACTAAACGACAACTACATAATTATTAAACTGTTATTAAACCAGACAAAGTACAATATTACGGATGGCGACTAATATTATTGATTATGTTATGATACATTACATATGATTATGATAGATTAAGATTAATATTTAATATTTAATTAAGTTGCATCAAGCAATGATTCGTTTTGAAGACTACATATATTTGTCTGATTCTATTGTTAGTAGTGTAGATGGAACAACTAATTCGACAACATTAGTACCGCATATATTCATCCATTATCATATAGTGATAGTCCGCCTAATGTGCAAGAATATATTCAAGACCTTTGTGCTTTCCCATCTCCATCAAATGCTTATTTTACAAGATGTTAATTCGGTCCGTACTCCTCTACGGATCTAATGTCTACTTCAAGTTTGTTACACCTAACCAGGTCAAACGGCTTCAAGTTTTCCAAAATAAGCTCCTCAGGAGAATATTCAACGCTCCATGGTTTGTCAGAAACAATCAAATTCATAGGGAAACTGACACTCCAGAAATCAAGCACTTCATATCTCAATCATTCCACAAACAACAACTCAGATCAAGTTCTTCTGAAAACGCGCTTGTTCGCGAGCTGGTCGACATGCTGGGAGCTTAGCACCGCGTCACCGCCAAGCTCCCCCCCTTTTCCAGGCTGAAACGACCTCATCCGTCGCTACAATCATAACTTTTGGCCCCATACAACAGTACCCAGTTGTGTGTTAACTCAGGTTCGCGAATCAATAGAATCGCCGGGCCCTCGTGCCCAATAACGGCTGCCCAATCAGCGGGTGCCATATCCCCAAATTTAATGCAGTAGCAGTCCATAGGGGTCAACCGTGAGGCGGTTTCGGTTTAGTGTATTGGTAAGCCCAGAGGCAGTCCCACATAACCCGGTCCAACTTGTCACTCCAGGGCAAGTCTCCGCGACCAGGTATGCGTCATGCATTCCACCGCCTGGTTTTTAGGCCAGAACAAAAAAAAAAGAAAAAAAAAAAGACCTTTGTGCGTATATCGACGATCGACCAGATCTTTTCGTCACATTTATGTGCAATATAAACAGCGATGATATTAAAATTTTGTTGTTGCCATGTTAAACAATACATCGCCATGATGATGTACGACTGTACGTGTGTTCAAACAAAAATTAAAATATTTGATAAACTCACTTACACTCGGTGTCGGTGTGAAAAAAGATGTTTGAACAGTTTGAATCTGTCGGATCTGCTAGTATATTTATAATTATCTTCTTATTTTTTCTGGGAGCATTAAATATTCATAAAAACATCAAACTGATTTATATGGAACGGAGCGGAGACAATGAAATCCGAGGGGTACGTCACTGCTTATTACGCTACTTAGGAATTCGTCGAGGGAGCGTAGAAAGTAGATCGGAATTGTGATGGCGAATGCGCCCTTGTTGATTTTATACCCCATCATATATATGTGGCTGGGCGCTATTCGATTTGTCGTCGTAAAGTTGAGTTTTTACGACGAACCAGCCGTTTAGGCTATTACGACAAACTCACAAGAGGGGGGAGGTGCATGTAAAAACTGCTAGGTAGTTGGACATTAACCTCCAACCCTTCGTGAATAATTTTTTTTATTCTTTGTACAATATTTACGTAAACTAGTCAAATGGTTATTCATATTTAATAGACAATTAATGTTGGCATCTCACTCAACCGGAAATCGATATAAAATTTTAATATATTATGGATTGATAGATATGTTATATAATTTTCAAATATATCAGCGTTCACTAATTAATTTACTTTTCATATATATATTAACTATGTATTATCTAAATATGTTGTACAGTAGCAAAAATTCTTCAAAATTAAATTAACTAATTTATTTTATATCATTAGCCATTTATGATGATTTGAACATTTAGGCTTAAACGCTTTTTTAAGTTTTAAATTCCTTTTTTTTAACTTAAATATTTAAAATTTAATTAGTAGTTTCTTGGTGTGTAGTATGTGCTTGCATGTTTTCTGATCACTTTTTGTCTTTAAAAACATGTAATGAGAGAAATTGCTAATAATAATTTTGATGAATATATATTCATCAAAATGTTTTCCGTAATTTTCTGTAACTTTTTCTCATCTTTCTGATGAGTTAGTTTGGCTGTGGTCCAATCATCGATTTATTTTCGCCTTTCGTCAGCATTTCGAAACCGTGTGACAGCCAAGATATGCTGTGGTAATCGGCAAGTGCTGCATCTGGTGAATAAGCTGAGTGCGGCAGAACTTTTATTCCGTTTCGGTGTTGATATGGATGAATGTGCTGGACTAAGCCATGACTTTTTAAGCTTGAAAACAGAAAACTATTCTTTATTTGCTTAGCAGGCAATGAAATCGCGATATTGAATCTCTGGATCTTTTTCATAGCGTAGCGTTTTCATAAACTTCTGAAAAGAGTCTATTCATTAACTGTAAAGCTGTTTGAAAGTTCGTTGAGAGATTGAGGTGAGTTTTTCTTGCTGCAATTTGAACTTTTTGGTCCTGTACGCCGTCATTGACATCAAAATCACCACTTCTGAATTATTGGAACCAAAATCAACAATAGGGATATAACGGAGCAGCATCACAATACGTTTCTAAAAGTGTTTGATAAGATTCGGTAGACGATTTATTCAAATCAGCAACAAAAGTAACGTGTAAAGTAAGGTAAAGTTCCGTGGCGCCAATCATGCAATCACACTGAATAATTCAATAATACTAAATTGTTTACATTAAACCCTCGCATATTTACCCAGAATCAAAATACGTACAAGCATCAATATATCCATTATTTAACTGTGAATAAATAATATTTAAAATTCCTTGAGTGTACTAATAGTAAAAGAATTTCTAGAAAATAAAACGGTCGATAATGAAGGGAACTGCGTCGACAAATCTTCCGGTGGACCATTTCGACGGTCTGGAAAGGGTATTTATTTTGGGGATGCAATCGCGGTATAACTGCAGTTTAGCTCGGAGCGGGAGCTATGTATTTTAAGTTCCGGTTAAGTTTATGAGAGAAGTTAAATGAAACTGTAGTCGCGTTCCACGTTACCATTTCGGAAAATTGCATAGGGTAATCGTAGTACTTTTTCGTCAATATTAATTCAGTTTCGTATATCGGATTGTGGAAAAAGTAATTTCGATATTCCATCTTTCCAATGATATTTTTTATCAATCCTTCTGGTAAAAGCATAATTCCGTCGTTGAACTTCTGATATATCTGATAAGTTCACACTCAGAAAGCCAACATTTTTAAATAAAGCTTTTATCGGAACAAAAGGCAGTCGGACGAAGCAAATCTCGGGCTATATGGAAGACTCAATAACACTTCCCAACTAATTTTTCTCAATTTAATTAAATATACGTTAGGTGTCACAGTAGAAATATGACAGATTGAATTAACATTTTGGTCAGGTTTAAGTAGCTCAACATTGACAACACCATTCCTGTCCAGCTAATGCTTTCTTTATAGACTTTGCACTTGTTTGTGAAGCTTCCCGGGACTTCGCCATGGTCTTTCTCGTACATTATGGTCAAACGTGATTCGGGATAAAAATGGCTCAATTTAATGTTATATCAGCAGAAATTATCATTTTTTAACAAAAGCATTTTATGACTGTTATTTTCTGTGGAATTCAAGTATTAAGCTTCTCTTGGTATCCATTCTTATAATTTAAATGATTTACAAGATATGTTACTGTGTATTAAATCGCATCGGGTATATTTGAAACCAAGTTTATGTTGAAGCCTCACTGACGACAGGCTTCACTTTTTAGTTATTTCATCCAACAAGTGCCAACAAAAACAAAACTATTTTCACTACGTTCAAAATATCTGAATTTGCACTGAGTAAAATGCATTTGCGGGATATTTTACTTGTTTGTTTTACACAACAATGTTATTTTTCAGCATAGCAACGCTCGATAATATGTTGCAGAACCGGTGAAAACATACTTGGAAACATTAAAATGGGAAGTGTTACGCTACCCGCCGTATTCTCCAGACCTTACTCCTTCTGATTACTATTGTTCCGATCATATACAGTAATATATTAATAATTCTAATATTAATAATGCATATATTAAAACTCATAAGACGTGACCTGTGTGAGCAGCGCTTCAATTCTTTGAATATACCAAAAAACTGGTTTATTCGACTATAGTCTCAAAAGATACATCGTTCTTTCGAAATAGAATGCGTAAATTACCTGAAAGATAGGAAAGAGTAGCGTTTATCGATAGACAATACTTTGAATAAAATGTATTGGGTTTTCGCAACAAAACTTCAAATTAAAAAAAACATTAAAATTAATTTATAGGTCTAATAAAAAAAGCAAAATATGGCGAAAATGGCCTTCTGGAATATAATTTTTAAAGCGCAGTAACGTTTGACTGAGGAAATCAGTGACTCTATCTTTATACTTGTGCTAAAAACAAAAAGTTACACTCCAACACAATAACTAGTTAAAAAACACTTTAATAATTACATTAATAAGGAGGGCTAGCTATTGAGAAAAAGCTAAATTTAATTTATGTATAGGGTTTTTCAGTAAGAGTCATCCGATTAGTATAGAATGTGTGTAAAGGAAATTAATAATGAAAAATATCATATTAATATTCAATAAATTCATTCAGGCTCAAAATTCTTGGTATCGCTTTTCAATTTTCGCCATATCTTGGTGTGGTCCAAATTTTATGGGAAAAAATCAATATGCAAATCCAAAAAATGTATTTTGAGAGATATTCGAGCTACAATCTTGTGTAATTTTGCAACAAACTGTTGACCACTTGCTTGCTTGTTTCAATTATTGCACCAATATAGACAATATGTTACAATTGAAAGAAGTAGTCATTAGTTTTCGAATATTGCGTTCGACAAATATTTCTTAACAAATTAAATACCTTTCTTTTATAAGGAATTTGTTTTCATTTCCCGCTGATAATGAAGTCGCCGTTCTTAAAGCATTTTTTTCACTTGTACCTGGACAAACTGGCATTGGATCACTATCCGTACGTGGAACTGACTTTAACACTGATGATGATCCACCTTTACCGAGCATATGACAGCTACAAACGTAACAAAAACACTTTGAATCGACACTGTAACGCTGTCTCTTCATTTTTACACGTTCCGAGGCACAATCATAGCACAAAACAAGTTCCAAATGATGTTTAATGCAACGTAGTCAGCTGAGAGCCGTTATAAGAGCGCAATGTTGCCATTATGCGAAAGCTAGAACCAATCTTGACACACAGATTGATCTGAGTTCAGGCCACCAAAGAACGTTAAGAATCGTTCTAATCTGCTCGGGTCTAAAAGTTGCCCCGAATTTATAAATTTGTGTAATTGAATCATAGTTAATAAAAACCTTCATGATATTTTGATATAGCGTATAAAATAATACCATACACTTGTAAACAAACAAACTAATGTCAATCAGTCCGGAATAGGAGATATGTGTAATCGATTCGTCAGAATTCGAATTCTTTTATATTTGGAAGCGTTAAATTAATTACATCACTTGATCTACATTAAACTAGTTCACCGCTGATCGCGCTTAACATTTACCAAAAGCCTTTCGAGTAAGAAATTGAAGAGAATGGCTTCGCGACTTAAGCGAACGAACGTACGTGACCGAACGTAAGAATGATAACTTACATCCTATCGAATGAGATGCCACCTGGATGGTAAATTGATGTTTTGCCGCGCCTCTCCAAGAGCTATTATCTAACCGTTGTTGTATAATGATGCGACGCGACTGGAAGCTGTAGTTAATAAGAGTGCTTCCGGTAATAAATCGATCATAAAAATGGTAATAGTCGAACGGTGAACTAAGATAGAAGAAATACATCTTCCACAAAACTAAATAATTAATTTAAACTTATTATGATTTAATCAACATGTTACTTTAATCTAGGGATGTCGAAAAAATATCGATATATCGGTCAAAACAATATCGGCCGATATACTCTAGCTCGGCCGAGCTACTTTTGTCAGACTATATTTTTCGATATTTTTTCAAAAATTATATTTCCATCTTTCTATTAAGAAAAAGATATTTCTGAAACATCATGAGAAACCTTTTTATGATTTTTAATAAAACTTTTAAACTGGTATTTAATTTTGAAGGTTTAATGTATTTTAGTAGATAGTTTAGTATGTTAGTAGATAAGTCAAAGATATATATGCCCAAGTCAAACAAATAGTAGTAGCAATACAAAGCAAATATAAAATCAAAGGAGAAACTTGAACAGGATCGATGGAATCGAAATTAATAAAAGAGAAATGTTGCGCTTCGATTATAATGCAGCAATCAATTGCAGCAATAAAACGTCTATGTCTTTGCTATACTTATGCCTGTATCTATGTCTATACAAAGACTTTTTGTAAGCAATGACATATACATCACTTTGCGATTAACATGTCTTGCTGCAATACCTTGGCTATCACAAAATTTCTCGGACGCCTGGCTTCAAATTAGAGTATTGTTAGTTTGAATGTCCAACGGCAACTTGAACGTTGATTGAGCTGTTTGAGCGCCTTCCAATAACGTAGCTGCAATACTTGACGAAGCAAGTGTAACTACATTTGCGATCGAATTCTTATCAAAATCATTAATATTAAACATATTTCTGCCATTTCCATCGTTCACTAGTTTTACGAACGTTTCGTATGCACATTTCTTTGGTTGCTGATTTAAAAGGGGAAAGTTCCTTTGAAATTTCGGTCTTATTTGAATCGTATTGGATTTCGGATCTCAACTCTTGATTAAATGCATTGTACATTGGGCGCTGAAATTCCCAATAATATTAATCCTTTTTTGGTAAGAATGAAGCAGATGTTCGTTCAAAATCTAGAAAACTATCAACATTATTCGTTTACCCACCAGGAAACAGAACTATCAATGTTGTGCATTAAAAAACATTACAGCCGGCTTGACGTCGCAGTGGTAAAAGCGACAGGACAGTCCTCCTACTGTTGCGCTAGCCGCGGGCTCGAATCCTGCTGGGGCATGGTCGTAAATGTATGTTTGTGATTAATATTCGTGATTGTCCTAGGCAAGAGTGTAAAATCCGACAAGGAAAAGTATTCCAGTCACGCCAGTAACCAGGCTGGGTATGACCGGATGTCCTCTGAGATGATTTCTGAAGTTGGTCACTCGCCTATATATAACATTACAATAAACACTACGTTATTGAAATATTTTTAAAAATTATTTATTGTAGTTCGAACAGAATATTCACAGCTGAGAAAGAACAACCCCTGTGATCAGCTTGTGTTATGTAAAATGGGCCATACATAACCAGAACTGTCACAAGAAAAAATTTGCAAAATTTTCCTATTTTGAAGGACAAACATTTAATGAAAAAAATAGAAGTTTAATCATTCAATTGCCAAGGCTACGACAAATTTTATATATTACAAACACAAGAATGAGTTGTGGGGAACACTTGAGCGTGTCAAAATAGTCAGTATACAAGATATTAATGCGATAAAAAATAGTAAGTTTGGAATAAAAGTCAAACGGATTCATTTTTCAAATATAATGTGTCTAGTCTTCGAAATACGTGTTGACTATTTCTGGAATATTCTTTATATACCTCTTTGATTCAGTTTTAATATCCTCACTCAATAGACTCAAATAAAAATGTATTTGATTTCTGAAGAGATTTCTAAACGAATAAGGTAATAAGGCAATCAAATTTTGCAATGTCATACACATTGATTTTGACCCGATATATCAAATCTTTTTATCACTTATCATTTTTATCAAAGATAACATGCAAAAAAAAACATGTAGGTTTTATCCATAGAAATAGGATTTATCTAAAATAAGGTATTAATAATTTACAAATGAAAAATATAGTACAGTGTCAATATATATCACAATATTATACGTGTGTTAAAGAACACCTTTTGAATTAAAAAATCTGTATACGTCCGGGTAACACTAATCATAACTCAGTTAATATAATCCACGTCTAGAGGGGATAAATCATTATTTATGGCCATAGAAAACCAGATCGCAGCGCATTCATATTGTTCGCGTTTTTTAAACAAATACTATGCTACAAATATAAAATATGGCCCAGTAAATATTGTAAACAAGAATATGAGATCGTAAATAATCTCTCGAGCTATTATTTCCATTGGATCCAAATAATCTGACATCAAAAATAATTTAAACGTATACGGAATTGTAATATAATGCAATTGTGAACAATATTGGCAACTAGACATACATATATTTTTATTTTATTCGTGATATGTATATAATTTAAAAATAAAATATGGAATATTTACTTTCATTTCAGTTAATTAACTCTGTGATAATGATTTACTTCTATTTAAACCATAAAATGATAACAAATATAGTAAAGTAACATATATAATGAATATAGGTATAACATAGTTTTTGGCCAAAAATTCGTGATAATGACAACCTTGTAAAACGGTCTGTTGTGATATAAAAATCTAAGAGATTTCTTTTAATCAACATATCATTTTTCGATGAGTTTAATCTTTTATATACATTCGTAATTATATGACGATTTCCAATTACCATTTCCGTTATGTTAACGACGTTAATTTCTTTTAGTTGAAGATGTTGATGGCCGATTACAGCGAAGCAAATCTTCTACCATATTCGATCACTATTGAATGCATTAAATCACTCATATATCGTATTTATTGCAACATTTATAGCAGCCAGAACACGAAATATCAATTTAAGAAAAATTATTAAAAATTAATACACTTTCTTTCTTCTATGTTATTATTTATCGCAAAAGTCTCGATCGGCTGAGATGAATCAACAAAATCGAATACCATAATAGAAGTAAATCATGTCCACTTAGATACTGAATCGTTCTGAACTTGAAATATGTTATGTACGAATTCTTCTATAGTGATAGTTGAAGCTTGTCACTGAATGGTGGCAATACTTGTATACTTTGCAAATTTAATGGTATTATTAACTAAAATATGTCCAATTATATTCGAAGCTATACCATAGCATAACAAATACCAAGATAAAAAAAATTAATATCACAGCAAAACCTCAAAAATTAAACAAAACGCAGCAAGCTGCATTAGCATTTGTAATAGTAATAGTTTTAAATTACTCGTTAAGAAACGAAACATAGGCGTTCAGTCGATGATAATTAGGCCATATTTAAAACACGGGCCTTTGAAGTCGTTCCTAAACTATAACTCTTCTCTAAAAGATAATATAAATATTTGGAAAGAGTTGGAATATTGAACAAATAAACGCCATCTGGCTTCGAGGCATCCAAATAAATGTGTTGTTTTAGTTGCAGGTCATATTAAATTGTTACTATACTACTATATTATTCCAAAAGATGCATCAATACCAGAAATCGTAGCATAAATACTCGTAGATCACTCGAAATATATCATTAGAGTTTTACATTAAGGGCGGGTCGATGTTGACATCTCTGGTGACGTCTGTTAAGTTATAGCAGCGGTACGTTTAAACGATTAGACTTTATTGTTACTTTGTCAATGAAGTGGCCATTAGGAACCCAGTTTTTGTCCCAAAGCCCATGAGATCCATTTTGGACGAATTAACAAACATAATGGCGGAATAATATGGAATAACGTCTACATACACTAGTTGGTTGGTTTAGTGCAGATTTTCAACTTGCGGCGTTGTTAGTCTAGGATCGTAACTGGTGATAGCTCTATATAATACTGATAAATAAATAACTTTTCAAAAAAACGATGCTCACATTTAAAAAATAGTTAATTAAAATACATATGCAATATATATTTGCCAGACTTAGGTACCCTTTATAAATAATCAGAAAGAACTAGAAGTGAGTTCCGAAGTTTAAGGTAATCAATTTTACAACGCCTAAACATTAAAAAAACTCGTGGAGGAAACCAATTTTCATCAAACGATATTAGCAAGAGATAATAAGAATTGTGGAAACAAAGATCGACAGTTTCTATTTCCAGTTGTTTCCAATCGATGAGAGAGGTCCAAAGGAGTAAAGGGTGACCATACGAATTGACTGAAAATGTCATTTCGAAACCAGCCAGGCAAAAGAAAAGAGTTTTCTGTGGTATTTTGTGATTACCGGTTGAAAGTTAATCTGCAATGGCATTTTCAAGTGCAAAAATGTCAAAGGTCAAAATGTGCAATGGTTTTAAATTAATAATTTGTTACAGATAAGTTGCCATGGTAATAATATATTTTTATAATAGTTAATATTAGAATGAATCATAGAAGTACGGCGGAGAGAGCATAAATATAAACTTACACTTACCTCATCTAAACTACAGAATAAGAAACTATTTTATTTTGTGTCGATACATATTTTTTAAGTAAATTACCTACTTATTGCTGGCTTACATTGTTATAAAAGCATGTTATGTAGTACAAGCCTAAATATGATTACTAAGAATTAAGATAACTGCCGAACTAAGATTTCAATATTCAATGTTCAATGCATTTTAAGAAGCTTAATATTCCATTAATAAGATCTGAAATTGTAAGCCTTTGGTGTGTTATAATGTATTATAAAATATATTACTAGGTAGTTAGACAATTCTGGATAATCAGTCAGATTAAATAAGATGTGATTTTCATGTATGCAACTAGATTGCTAGTTAATTAAAAAGTATACGCTAATTAACTCACTTTCTATTAACAAGAAAGCATATGGTAGTTGATCTGAATTGATATGAATATAGACGATTCAAAATATTATATTTCCGCGAAATAATCTGTTAGTTTGACTTTAATATTTAGAAAAGATCTGAACTACGCCGAGATTTAATCGAAGGAAAGCCCAAAACTTCAGATGCCTTAGTTGGGTGGCGATAACTAAAACTTCCATTTTTCTGACTAAAGAAGGAAAGTTTCTTCGCTGGGAACTTTAACGATGTTTGATACACTGCATTATTTCCCAATATTTAGTAAATGTCGCCGCTAGTTAACTTTGGATGCTGAGTTAATTTCTAAAAAATGGGAATGAGTTCGCGTGACATTTGGAAATGATTTTACTGGAACTTGCCAAAAACTTCTGTCAAATAGCATGTGCCAATAATAGGTCAATAGAGATTTATTAGAATTCTTAGAGCTCGTAAAGCGCTGAATTACATTCTAAAACAAAAAATTGATGAATAAATAATAAAAAAAGGCTATATCAATACTAATTTATGGAAAATGAGGTAATAATAGACTCCAGTACTAGAATAAGGTTTTCCGACCAGTGCATAACAGTCAAAATAATTGATGTATATGAAATAATTTCTTGCTGTATAAATGAAGACAATCGCGAAAAAATGAGTCAAGAAGAATCGAGCAATATTTCTCAAAAATGAACAAACTCAAAAACGTTATCGGTTTCTAATAGAGATTTTAATTTATCTGAACAATAATATATGAATCTTTGAGATGGGCTATATATGCTTAAAGGATTAAACCATGAAAATATGAAAAAAAAAAATAGGTTTTTGAACATTTCTACCAAATTTGACAAGATGTTGCTGACTATTCTTAGGACTTTATAATTTCCTCTTAAAATTTATTATTTTATTTACTTATAATATTTATTTATAAAATTTCTTTTTCATATACATTTTAAAGGGCAAGGTGCTTTTAAATATAAAATAAAAATAGCGAACTGCCTATAGATGTAGAAAATATGAAATGTAGAAACTTAAAACATTTTTATTTTCAATAATTTTAACTTTATCCTCCTGTGTCCTCAATATGCTGTTATAAACTTGAGTTGTACAAATGGTTATTATAAAATATAAAATTATTGAAGAAGGTTCTTTAGTAAGCTTGAAAATTATTGTAAGTTATTTAACACCGCTAGATCATTTTCGGCGGGGATATGTAAAGTCGGTAATATACATCGATAAGCCAAAGACTATTGACGGCTTGAAAGCAATATTCGCCACATTGTTACTGATATACAGCTCGAAGCTGCCAGCCATATGCCAGAAACCATAGTTAAATAGAAATGTTAACTTTTTGACAGTTTAATGTAATGTAAATTTAAAATTGATTTATGTTTTACTGCATTTTACCAATTTGTATCTCTTAAAATAACTTATATTATATATTAGTACACGGGAAACCGAGTAATGGCTCGACTATTCAAGGTTTAATATTTTTTATTTGTGATAACAATTAAATGATCTCTTTCTTTGTTTAAAAACCCTACCCGTTCTTTATTTACATGCCTGAATTTTTTAAATGAGGCTTAAAAGTATTTATTTAAATATTTATAGGATTATTTTATCGTCGTTAATAGTGACGGTACTGTGGCAGTTAGAATTAGATGTTGTTTTAGAATTATTACTGTTTTAGAAATATTATATTTAGAATATTAGATGTTGTAGACTCAAACGTTGTTCTGACGCTATGCTTGTTTTGATAAATTTCAAATCGCTGCTTAATATTTGTAATTACATGAAAATTCCTAAGCCAATAAATAGTCAGCCAAAAACAGATTACGTTTGACATTTTTTTGGATCTATTACATTACATAATGATCTTCCAGATAGAATGTTAAAATAATAAGGTGCGCAATTTACTTTGGGAAAAAACAGATAAACATAATTTTGACAGGTAAAGACTTATCCTTTCTCAAAGTTCACCAAAGTATATGTATATCTATTTTTACAGTTTTTATTTATTTCATTCATTGAATTTTATTTACTAAACTTATTTCAGAAATTAAATTGTTTTTTATTAAAATTTTATTGGGCAAACACACGTGACGTCAGAGCTGTCACTTACCAACCTCTGTCAAAGAACAAATCAAATGGCTTCACTATTTACTATTTAGTTTTCTCTCTATTAATCTATGACTATAGTGTTAAAATAAATTATATTTTACAATATTTTTGTTTAGTAGTTTTATTTATATTAAAGTGTTAGAAAAAGCAGTAAAAGTAAAAGTTTATTGCTGTAACATTGCGACGTTTTGACGTAATAAATTTAGATGACGTGACCTAAAGAACATACAAGAATTGTTCGTTTAATGGTATAAGATGTATAATATTTTTAAAAAATATATGTAAGATTATTTCAAATCTCTGCTGGCGGGAACGCCACTTATCAAGGTTATAATACTGAACTCGCGATGGTCCATTGATCTATCACGTCGCGGTCTTTTGATCATCGCGATGGAAAAAAATCGACGCCCCCATCTCGATCCGCTACGGGCCGCAGCCCGACTCGCTTTTGACAAAGTTCAAGTGGCCGCGTTCAAGTTAGAGTTCGCCACAAAGTGGTGGCATGTACATGGCGTTTCAGTCGTCGTCGTACGTGGCGCAAAGTTTTATTGGCCATTTATCGAGGCTCCGAACTTCATGCCGGGAAACGGAAGACGAACGACGCCTGATGGGGAATGGTGAGCGGTGGTGGGGAAGTGAACGGGTGGGTTTAAGAGTCTGCTACGCAGGATTTTCCTGCTGGAGGGATAATTGAATACTTGCCGGGATATCATAACTGCGATATCAGCTAAAAGACGAGAATGTAGTTCGAGAGAGGGAAGTTTTGAGATGGAAATAATCCGCGAGATTTAGGTGTGTTGGACGGGACTTGTGACAGTTCGATCTCCGAGGGACATTTCGTTTAAAAACGACGATTAATGAAAAGCCCCCTGACCTTGAACTTTCCGTATTCGCTTTTTTATTTATCAAAGTTTCCAGAGTTAATCTCCTGGTTTGTTTATTTCTAAATATATTTAATTACATAATTACAAAAAAAGTGGTTTCATAAAGACATCGAAAGTATAACTTTTACACTGATTTTAAAATCTAAGGCTTTATTATCAAAAATTGTCATTGGTTTGGTAATTCAGTTATTTGTGTAAAACCGACTTTTATTTGTTTAAAATTTGTCGATATTTTTTTCCCGACAGACAGACACAGACATGTAGCATTCAAGAAAATCATAAATCGTTCTGAATGTCTATGGTACTTAGAATTCCATCTCGTAGTTTGATATTTTAGACGTTAATAGTTTTATGGTTGCAACTATAAATATAAACTATATTGCAGAAACTAACGTCAAAGTGGCTAAAGTTACTGAAGTGGACCACCGAAAGTGGTTTCTGCTAGCTCTTGGTAGCAGCATATCTAGCGTATGGCTTTTAACTTTCTCCCTTGACGAATTGCACGTCCATCATAGCTGGAGCTGGAGAAGTGAGTGCACTAGTAACAGTATTCTGTTCATTTATTTATTTATTTTGAGAATTTAGCTTAATCCTAGCGAAGCTTATTAACCATAGTGGTAGCAGATCTCGCGTGTTACTTCTCTTGATCTCTTGCACGTCATTATTGTTATTGTGTTAGGACATAAGCTGGTATGTTGTGCGTTACTTTTCCTACTTACATCCTAGCATAGTTTATCATTATTATCAGTTACCATTATTGTCTGTTTTATAATGATTGTCCGTCAATTATCGACTACTATAGACTAAGATTATTGCTAACTATCCTGGTTAATCTATCATTTTATTGCCTACCATTGTCTCCGTCTTTATTTGAGATTATCTACACCATCCATTAGCAATATTTGTCGATATATTCATTTATCCATACCATTATTATGGATACTATTATAACTGTCAGTATTTTGACTGCTAGTACCGTTATATTTTAATTACCTGACAACAGAAGCATCTATCTACGTAATATGTAAATTATATATTAATTTCACCCTCGTCATTGAAAATTGGTTGCTCAGGTAAGTTTTATTATGTTTGCAGAAGTATCACACTACCACCTCGAGTATCAAGAACTCCCACGATTATTTGCATTATTTATTTTGCTGTTTATTGAGTAAGTAGTTGTTATATTATTGATTTTAATTTCTATTTTTAATAAAATGTAATTTTAATTTACGTCGTGGGTTTAAATACAATCCAACATTTGTTTAATTATTTTTTAAATAGGGAAACTAAACTTGTTTTCAAAAGGAAATAAGACATAATTTAACTCTAATAAAATATTGATGTGAAATAAATGAACCGGGAATCTTGTACGTTCACACGGTTCAAGGAAATACCGCTCTGGGCATAGATGTTGACAATTGTTTAGATAAAAAGTAATATAATCTATATAAAACATATAGTGTAGTTTATATGATGCTGTTAAATTATTAACACTATTGATATTTTTTGAGGCTAGGCCTCTATTTTTGTTTATTATGTACTCGTATATGAATCTATAATAATTTTGTTCTTTATTTAGTTATAAAATAATGCGGAAAATTATACTCAATATAATGCAATGGGTTCGGTCGTACTAGTATGTCACATGAAGTCACTATAAATTTCTACAAGTTTCGTTTGCCAACCAAACAGAGGAAAATGGGTTTCTAACTAAACTCAGTGAATATTCAGTGCTGTTCATCACTGAAAGACCATATTTCCATATTTTGACCATATTTCAATAAGTGTGTATTAAATTCCACTATGATAAATTTAAGCCAAAAGCCAATATAAAATATCTGGTTTTTTGTTTCAAACATTTCTAACTTGAGCTAACGTACAGACAACGTATGCACTCAAATGTCACTGAAGTAAAGTAAAAGTAACTAACAGAGATCTAGTGTAAGAATTTATAGGTGAACTTCATATGTTAAGAAATATCTAAACAGAGACTTTTATAATGTACTTCATGAAGTTGCACGTGCTGATAAGTTTGTAAGGCTACTATTAAAATAAACTTTAAAATTACATTTTGTGCATTTTAGTTACCCAAATATTACAAGGTAATTTGATATAATACCAGATACACCTTTTCGTTCCATAGAGCTGCTAAAAGTTTAATAAACTCAAATATCCATTATCAAATATACATGATTTAAACCTCTTTTGTATTCTAATTACTGTTATTTGTGTAAAATGATCATTTTGATAGCCCTGTCAAACATATTTGCATCTCTATCTTCAAATTATTATCATAACACTTTTCAGTAGGTTTACCATCGATACAATCTTGATGTGTCATACCAAATGTACGGAGCTTGATTGCATTAGTACTATTCTCTCAGTTTCCATCTGACGATTGTGCTATTACTGGGTACTCTGTAGAGTTACCTGCACTTAATAATTTTCTTGGAATGTGTTAAATACTAATAGTATTTTGTCTTAATGTTCCTCAATATTTTACATTTTATAATTAATGTATTTGGAATATTCACTTATTTAATTTTCATAAAAATTCTAGTATTCGTTTTAATATATTTATTTTAGTTACAGTCACGTAGTACAGTTACATCCTGGGAAAATTTAGGTTATTTGTATTTATAAATCTCAGTTGAATTTTTTCATTTATCTTTTCTTTCCACTTGTATATTAGTATAAAACTAATGTTTTAACTGTGACATATAAAGCAAATAATCCAGATAAAATCGAAACGCCCTGAAAAGTTCGAATGTAGAAATGCGAAAATGACGGTTAGGAAACGGTAAATGATGTCAATGTTCTTCTCTCTGACAGGTGTTTGCTTAACGTGGCAAATTTTGAAAATTTTTGTTTTTATTTCTGGTAAAATCTTAATAATCCCTTTATAGTACATTATTATTACAAATCAATATTTTTGTGATTCTTTATTACAGTCGCATAGCACATTATGGTTTTACTAGAGAAGTGGCAAAATTTATTACAACAGCACATATATCACTGATTGGAGAAACATGAAAACGAAATTTTATTTTCCCGAACTTATTATTTGTAATTTAATTTTTTTGACAATTAAAGAGGACATGGCATGTTGTAAAGTGTTAAGAAGGAATTATAATTTAGTTGTCTTTTAGTTGTTGTTGTTTAGTGTTGGACTGAATATTTTTTATGTATGTTCATCGATTTCTCCGTCAATTGAGGACCGAATTTTAAAATTCGTTTTTATTCGAAATAATCCAGTTCCGAGGTGGTTCCATTGGAACCAAGTCAAGATCTGATGGTGGGAAAATCTAATCAGTTTGAAGTCGGTGCCGAGCCCAAACAATACAAAAATAATAAAATAATTTTGTGTCATATACACAAAATTAAATTTCGAAAAATCTAATTGGTTTTTCGTGCCGAAAGTGATCAATTGATAGTAGTTCAAATCATATTGTAAATAGATAAATAAGTTTAGGTTATTAGTTATTAGGTTATTAAGCTAAATTGTGTGTATATAGTAGAATATAAAATACGTGTAGTAAATAGGTTAAATAAGGTTTTTGATTATTTTTCTTTAGTTATTACAACGATTATTATGTACATATTTTATTTTAAAATGTTTTTTTTTTGTGTTAAAAATCTAAGTTTGATTATTTTTTACATTTTAGTGAGTTCCTTAGTTATTTTTTGAAGTCGGTCAATTTTTTAATATCTTTATTTAAAATCTTAAGCAATAATGCCTTTTCACCGATCTACTAGAATAGAATATGTCATATTGATGGTCGTTGTTTTATTTTATGAATATGGTTTCGGTGAGGTTACGCCTTGCATTATAATAAGTCACAGACGGCCATGGGCGACCGAAGACCGGATATCCGGCATTGCTTAGCGCGATAATGCGTGTGACAGGTCGAGGGGCGGCCTACCAAGGGGGATATGGTAATTAGTAGGGGGCGGACCGCAGCCGCCTCTCGACGACATTATCGATCAGCGACGTGAATACCGCACACGTTTACACCTGAAAGGGGCGAACTTTTCCAGCTTTAATCTTGATTCATTATAGGTTTGTTGTTAACAGTATTAACATACACAAATATCTTAAACAATTACGATATTCAATTTAGAGGTTAAGATTTACCATGGTAAAATGTAAATTTTACGTACTTTACTCGTTTATAAGAACGGGGAGATGTTTTTAAATTTAATAATAATACTTTGCTATCGATATTTTGCTAAATCCGATTTCTAAAAATAGATACTTTGTTATGAATAATTAAAAATAGAACCTTTTCAGAATCTTATTGTAGCATTTGATTTTGCATTTTTTAACAAACAAAATGCCAAAACAAGCTAAAACATATTAAAATATTCCATTATTTTAATAAGTTTTAACGGATACAAGAGAACATCGCACGAGAGGGAACCAAATATAAACGGTAATTTTACTATTTATTATTTAGTTTAGCACGTAATTCCGTTCTTTGGTTTATGAGGAGGGGTTTATTTTTTGTTGGCGCCCATGAAAGAACCACTTGGAGGCAAAATATTTGAAAGCAATTAAGAAGTAGGTGAGTATGTGCATTATTAAACTCGCCCTCAAACTTTTTATGAAAAAGGAATATTCAAGCTTTCATATCGATGTTAAAAGTGTGTGGAACACGAAGGTAACTACACTGAAAAATGGTAAATCTTTAGTTTGTGTAAATTTATTTTACAAAATTACCGTTTATATATGATTCCTCTTCGTATATTAAATTAAATAGATTTAAATAAAACAGATTAAAACAAAGAAACAATTTGATGATACAGTTAGCCCTGAATCTTTATGTTGATTCAAAATGACGACCATCTTCATTCTGAACGATTTTTGTTGCTCCAAATGATGCCATTAAGTAAGAAGTGAATTTACGAATTTTATGTAAAAACTGCATGTGACTGATATGTTCAGTTTACCTGTCGACCACAGCACGTTTTACTTATTAGTTATTCTAAACATAGTGATCGCCATTATTGCGGTGGCTACATTGAAAATGCCACTCGTATGCCAGTTGAAATAAAAAATATTTGAAAAAATGTCTAGTAACCTTATCGCAACCACTAATAATCGTTATCGGGTCTAATTGTGGCTATAAATCGTTCTCGAACCCACGTAGACATATATAAAAAAATATCAAAATCAGCCCAACCGTCGAAGATGAGTCGAATTACATACCTGGACAGAAGAATTATATATACAAAGATATTAACTCCAATCCAGCAGCTTTAAATAATAAAGGCGTGACGGCCATTTGTAAAGATTTATTTTATATTGTGTTTAAATTAAATATTAGTACTTTATATTAATATTATTGCACGTAATATTTAGTACATACTAACACCCGGAATTAACTTTTATCAGTGTTATCTAATGGATATAATTCTAATACTATGATAGCAACAACGTTGCTTTATATTAACAAATCTGATAATTAATGTTTCATCAATTCTTGGTTCATTATTCACGTACATAGTATTTTATTTTCCGTTAAGAATTGATTTTCAGTTATTAAATTGTTTAAATCTCCGACTAAATCCGCTGCGGAAGACCTTCAAACATTTGTAGAAGTTTATGTATAATTATAATTTTCATTTTCATTACATCCATGCAGTTAGACTTCAATGACTTAAAACTGTTTATTTCAAAGTCAGTGGTGAAGAACACTCGGAACAAAATGATAAGATAATGTTTGCTGTTGATCTTTACTTACCATTCATCTCTTGGATCAGGCAGACTCCTGTGGACACTAATCATGTCACTGGCATATTGGTTGAAAGCATTTTTGAGCCAACCATCATCGACCATTTTTTTCACAGCCTCTGTAAAAAATAAGAAGTATTTCAAATTAGAAATGCAAATTTAATATCTAAATTCTTCATATTATAGTGTATTATGTATCATTAGTGACTTATATTTTTAGAATTATAACATACATATTAAATTATTTGTGATGAATGATGATAATGACATATATTTAACGATCGGAAAGCATACGGTAAAGCAAGAATTAAAAGAAAATCGTCAGAATCTCGGAGATGTACTAATACTAGCGTTGGGAACTATCGACTGAAAACAGTCGAAACAGTCGATAGTCCCAAAACAGTCGATAGTCAAAAAAATAGCGACTGAAAATGGTAATTACTCTTTTTAGTCAAATGCACGGTTCGACTGTTTTTTTTCCATTCGTTATGTCAGACGAAGATGTACGAATTCTTGTCTGTATAAAATGTGAGATAGGGAAGGACGGAGATAAATGCTTGGAGCAGTTAATTTTAAATATCTTTATATACTCCAATGGTACTATAAGCGAGACAAAGGTGTACACATATTCATTAGCGTTGGGAACTATCGATTGAAAACAGTCGAAACAGTCGATAGTCAAAAAAATAGCGACTGAAAATAGCAATTACTATTTGCACGGTTCGACTGTTTTTTTCCATTAGTAATGTCAGACGAAGATGTAGGAATTCTTGTCTGTATAAAATGTGAGATAGGAAAGGACGGAGATAAATGCTTGGAGCAGTTAATTTTAAATGTTTTTATATTCTCTAATGGTAGTCTAAGCGAGACAGAGATGTATATATATTCATTCATTTGATAACTTTAAAAAAGAAAAGGAAAAAAAAATTAATTTCTATTATCATGTAATAAATAATATGATTTTAAAAGAAGTAGGATTACTTTTATACTGAATATTCTGTGGATGTGTGAAAAGAAATGGAATAATAACACCACAGATGTTTTATCGTGTTTTACTACTTTTACATTAGTGTATATATTAAATGCTATTTTTAAATAACAGAATAATAAATATAAATAGTACAACACAACTTAAATAAACCTTAAAAACTAAAGATTTTCCATAACCATAAGTACTAAATAAAATGTAAACGTATACCTAATCATCGAAAAATCTAATCCATGATGAACCTAAAAATAATGGTACAATAACTACCAGACCCTTTTTAAATAAAAGTTTTATTTACTTTTGAAAGGAAATATTTTTAAATTACTGTGTATTATCATGTTCAAATTTTCTCCCGTGAGGCGATTTCTTCAATCTTTAATTATTTACCCAGATTTAGAAAAAACTCGTTCCCAGGGGACAGATGTTGCGGGTATAGAGGAATATTTTACGCGTAACTGATATAATTCAGGTAGTTTCATTTTATGGGTTTGCCAAAAATCCAATATGTTTTCTAAACGCCTTATAAATAGAATTTCCAAATACTGCTAAATCTGTAAAGTTGCTGCAGTACTTGGAGTAATTACTTCTTTCATTCGAGCCATTTTTTTTATCAAAATATCTCCAGATGTCAATACATTCTTAGTCAGTAGTTTTGTCTTGAATTTCGAGTTGTGGAACTATATTTGAATATTTTGAAGTTAGAATGGAAAATACCTCTTTTGTGATACCTTTTTGTATCGCCACAGCATTATTTGCAATACCAAATACTGCTTTTTTAAATCTAGGATCTAAAAATGTGGATTTCCCGCATATCGTATTCATTTCTAAAATTGCCAGTCTTTTATTGATGACATCTAATAGACAATTTTGTCATGTTTCTCCATCCACTTGTTAAAATCCTGGATTTGATGGAATGTTGCAGTCCTCTTATTAACCGTATAATTAAAGACATCGTTGGGATATCTTTCCCCAGATAACTCGGTGGTCATTATTTCAATGGGCTTTAAAAGTTGAAAACATTCTGTTAAGACAGTTAATTCGTAAACAAATAAAAACTGTGGTGCTCTTCTTAATAGCCAACAAAATAAATTGTTGAATATTAAAGTAGAATTTTCCTATCAGAAAATGTATTTATTACAAATATTTAATATACTTTATTCGCCTCTTTACGGTTTATATTTTTAAAAGAAATTTAACAAATGCTACTGTAAAAAAAAATCAAATCTTTTGGATCTACGCAATTTCTGAAACCTTTGGAACCTAATTTTGGGTTTGGAAAAAAATCGTGAAAATTTATCAAAAAAGTATTACCTATTATACCAGTCCAAAGTATTATCTACAATGCCAAGTCAAAAGTATCTTACTATTTATCATTTACAATTTAATTTTTTTGCCCTCGAAAACTAGCGTTGCAAAATGCTGCTATATTAATTTACAATATATAGTTATTCACAAGCAAACTACAAAAAAAACATAAAACCACATATATTACATATAAATCTATATAAGCATAAATTCGGTGCATTACTTTCAAGGTCGCGGCTAGAACGGAAATCCAGAACGTTAAAAATCAGTCGAATGAACTAGTAGAACCGAAAATAGTAACTAAAAGTAAACGACTGAAACAGTCGATAGTAAATAGTAATAAAATCAGTCGGACCGAAAATAGCGACTGAAAACAGTCGACTGAAAACAGTTACTAGTAAAAACAGTCGGACCAAAAATAGCGACTGAAATAGTCGATAGTAAAAAGTAGTCAGTTACTGAACAGTCGATAGTCGATTTCAGTCGATTGTTCCCAATACTAATTAATACAATAGATAACCATATTGTTGAAAGAGTCTTCTGCTGGTTAGGCAAGTTGTAATAGTAATTATGAGTACCTGATATTTATTGGAGATAATGTTAATTTGGTGATATGGGGACATCTCTGATATAGCTATATCATATATGTTTTATACCAAATTTATATTCTTTTTTATAGCCTTTTAGATAAGAATTCTGTGTCAGTCTCAAAATCACTAAAGATGGAGCATCATAGAGTATGACAAAATGTAGAGTACAACTCTATGAAACGTTTAATTAACATATAACATAACTTGTATATTACGAGTGCTCTACTTGGATCTGCCTAAATCGGACCAGCGCAGGAGGTGATATTTGTATGTCTTTTAATCAGCGTGAAAATTCGAAATATTAATGTGAACTGACTAAACTGAATGTGTCTATGCAACCTATTTCAATGGTTTTGACATTTATTTCATTTTTGACAATCATTGTGTTATTCAGGCATACAGACACTACTCACGGAATGCTCAAAATTGCATTGCAAGATAATATTTTCGCACTTCTTCGGAATTTCGAAATCGTGTGCCAGCCAAGCCATGCTGCATCGATCCGAACAAGTGGTAATTAGAAGGTGCTATGTCTAGATGATACTGTGCATTTTCGCCAATAGATATCGCTGATCGACATACGTACACCATAACACCTGATTAGCGTTTGGAACTATCGACTGAAAACAGCCGAAACAATTGATATTCGCAAAACAATCGATAGTCAGAAAACTAGCGGTTCGACTATTTGTTTTTCAATTCGTGATGTCAGATGAAGATGTACGAATCCTTTCCTGTATAAATTGTGAGAGAGGAAAGGATGGAGATAATTGCTTGGGGCAGTTAATTTTATATGTGGTTATATTTTCCAACGGTAGTATAAGCGAAACGGAGAGGTTTTATTGTATTTTAATGTGTTAATTGCAATTTTTAAATAATATACTATAATAAATATACACAATAGGATTTAAACAAAACCTAAAAACCAACAATATACCCATAAAATACTATATAAAAATTCAATATAAACCTAATCATAAGAAAAACTAATCTATGATATAATTAAAAATGGTTATGAATGAAATGATATAAATCCTTTATTTATTATTGAACGAAAATATTTTTTAACAAAAATCGAGAGAGTAATCCATATATTACCTATTATTTCCATAAAAACAGTTAAATGTATTTTACTATTTATCATTCGCCATTTTAATCTTTTTGCCCTATTGCATTAACAATCCCGAAAAATATTGTAACAAAATGCTATAATAGTAATATACAATATATTGTTATTTTCAAGCAAACTACCAAAAAAATCATAAAACTACATATATTACATATAAATCTATATAAGCATAAATTTGGTACGTTTTTGTCAAGGTCGCGGCAGGTTATAGCCAGAACTAAAAATCAGTCGAATGAAACGTACGACTAAAAGTACGACTGAAACAGTCGATAGTACATAGTAACAAAATCACACAGACCGAAAATAGTGACTGAAAACAGTCGACTGAAACAGTCAGTGATAAAAAGTAGTAAAGTCAGTC
This sequence comes from Rhynchophorus ferrugineus, assembly GCF_030347505.1. Classification (NCBI taxonomy): domain Eukaryota; kingdom Metazoa; phylum Arthropoda; class Insecta; order Coleoptera; family Curculionidae; genus Rhynchophorus; species Rhynchophorus ferrugineus. The sequence goes on along the minus strand of NW_027472580.1, from coordinate 44,201,634 downwards.
GAACCGAAAATAGCGACTGAAACAGTCGATAGTAAAATATAGTTAATTACTAAACTATCGATAGTCAATTTCAGTTCATAGTTCCCAACACTATACCTGATATATCGGACGAGTAACAAATTATATGTAAAAGTACCGTTAAGACAGAAAGTGTATACAATATGAGTAAATCTTATATCGCACAATTAATGCGGATCTGGTCGCTTGAAGACGGCGGGTATCTGTTAGATTAAAAGATATGATGAGAGAGGAATCTAGAAATAGGGGTTCTTTTATAAAAGCTATTAGGATTTCATGCCTTATATTGAATACAATTTACCCTTATTGTATCATACCATATCATTTACTGAGTACAGGACAAAAACATAGCACACAAATACTGTTGCAGGTTGATGCTTTATTTACCTTGTTAACCTAATGATGCATGCTCATTCTCTTCTAAATTTTAATCGCTTTCATAAAATATTCTTAATCTGAAATCGTTTTTACTATGAATTTACTGTGAAAAATTTTGACGTTGCTGCAATCAATCACAGAGAATTTTTTTTAATAATGTTATTATTTAATATATTTTATAATTATCTAAAGACGCAATATATAAAAGAAGTTTAATTTAGTTTTACAGTATAACTCTTTTGATTATCTTGCACACAAAAATAAATCATTTTTAATTGACCTAGATTACTCAAGAAGTCATAATAGAAAACTGGGCCACTATTTGAAATGGAAAGTTCAATGTTTACACGAATTAATTCTTTAATGGAATCATTCTGGCTGAGTCAAACTATGAAGGCTTTCTGGTATAACATTAACGTAATAATCAATGAGATATTAGCATCGTTCCAATACAATAATATCAAATTAGAATGTAAACAAAAAAAATTTAGAAAGGACCGACAGCCATTGAAAATGACGGGCTGTAAAAAGGTTCCGAGCAGGTGATGGTAGAAACTTTGGGAGTTGCCATTAATTACGTTCTCGGTAAAAGTGATTTATGACGTATATAAAATTAATGAATATACATTTTATAGCGTTATATTTGGCAAGCCAAACTTTGAACTTTTCGTCATTAAGATATTATTGTTGGGTCGTTTATTGTGTTTCTTTGTGGTCGATGCGTTCCACAAATTTAACGGCGTTCTTTTAGATTTCGTCAGCCGTTTTGTCGCCATATTATGTACCAGCCAAAATTGTTAATGGTGATTCAGGGAATGTGTTGAAAGAGACAAATTTGTTTTTCCCATCTGGCAATTGAACATATATTCGGGATCTAGTAGAAACTCTCTTCAGTAATCATTCATTTCCAAAATCATGTACTTTACTGAATCTAATGTGTATTTAATCACTTTATATACGGAATTAAATTATATCATGTTTATATCATTTAATCTATTACGGAGAAGGTATAACATATTAAATTCTATTCTACCTATAATTTTAGCCATTACATTTAAGTAAAGCAAATATAGTCTATTCAAAGTTTTGCTTTATCGTTTAAAAATATTCGATAAATTCAGTTCGAATTTCGAATATCCCGGAGGGCTGTGTCTAACAGGTCAATTGAAAAGTCCCCGGCCTGACACATAGATGGCGCTACTAGAAATAAATCCTTATGCTTTAACATACGTCCTAACCATTATAATATATGTCCTAGCCCTCAAATGATGCGTGTATAAATTGGACAGCTGTCGGATCATTAGTTTGTAAATTATAGCATTTTGAGTGAAGCAACTTTTGTTATTGTGAAAAAAATGGATAAAAAAGAATTGCGCGTGTTGATAAAATATTTCTTTTTGAAGGGAATAAACACAGTTCAAGCAAAAACTTGGCTTGGTGCAGAGTTTTCGGACACTGCCCCAAAATCATCCATCAAGGATTGGTATGCTAAATTTAGACGTGGTAAAATGAGCACCGAAGACGGTGAACGCAGTGGACGCTCAAAAGAGGTTGTTACCGACGAAACATTAAAAAATCCACAAAATGATTTTGAATGACCGTAAATTGAAATTGAATGAAATAGCAGACAGTCTCAAGATATCAACTGAACTTGTACATCATATTATTCACGAATATTTGGGTATGAGAAAGCTCTGTGCAAAGTGGGTGCCGCGCGACCTCATTTTTGACCAAAAACAACGACGAGTTGATGATTCGGAGCAGTGTTTGAACATTATCAAACGTAATAAATCCGAGTTTGTGCGTCGATATGTGACAATGCATGAAATATGGCTCCATTATTTCACTCCGAAGTCCAATCGACAGTCATCCGAGTGGACTGCACACGATGAACCCGCTCCAAAGCGTAAGAAAAGAGTCGGCTGGCAAGGTTAGGGCGTCTGTAATTTGGGATGCGTATGGAATAATTTTCATTGACTACCTTGAAAAGGGAAGGACCATCAATAGCGACTATTACATAGCATTATTGGACAGTTTTAAGGACGAAATCGCCGAAAAACGGTCGAATTTGAAGAAAAAGAAAGTGCTGCTTCACCAAGACAATGCACCGTGTCACAAGTCAGTGAAAACGATGGCAAAAAATCCATGAATTGGTCTTCGAATTACTTCCTCATACACCGCATTCTCCAGATCTGGCCCCCAGCGACTATCTCCGGTTTTCAGATTTCAAAAGAATGCCCGCTAGGAAGAAATTTTCGTCGAATGAAGAATGAATCGCCAAAACTGAGGTTTATCTTGAAGCAAAGGACAAATCGTACTACAAAAATTGTATCAAAAAGTACGAGGGTCGCTATAATCAGTGTATCACCCTTGAAGGGAATTATGTTGAATAAAAAAAAATAATTTTGCAAAAAAAATGTGTTTTACTATGGTAGGCCGGGGACTTTTCAATTAAAGTCACTGCAACACTACGGGAGTGACGCAATTTTATACAGATTATGTTCTATCCTAAGTATCCCGGAGAGTATCAGTAAGTATAACTAAGAGATGGTCAGAAATTAATGGAATACTTGTTACCCAGATTGATGTTACTTAGGAGTTTTTCTTGCCAGTTACAGAATAATGAATATTTGATTATAACAGTGTCTTTTCTCTTCTGTAGATGTCTATAATTTACTCCTATTTTCGATTTTAACTTAAAAGTTATATAATATTACTGATTGTTGCTTTTTTATGATTGACTTGATGATTTTCAATAATTTTTGATAGCTTTAGCTGTAATTAATTATTATATATATATATATATATATATATATATATATATATATATATATATATATATATATTATATATATATATATATATATATATATATATATATATATATATATATATATATATATATATATATATATATATATATATATATATATATATATATATATATATATATATATATATATATATATATATATATATATATATATATATATATATATATATATATATATATATATATATAGAGCCTGTAATGAACAGGAAAATGCTCAAAGTTCAGGAAGTGATTCTACCAAAGTTTAAGTTTATGTGTGATTGTAGTAAGTAATATTTGCTTTTAAGTATATAAAGTTAATTGTGACCTTGCTATTATGTTCTTAATCATAATATAGCCGGCTTGGTTGGCGCAGCTGTAAAGGCGACAAGACATCCTCCCCCCACTGTCGCGATAGTCATTATTGTTTCATATAGTCATTGCGGGTTCGAGTTATGCTGGGGCATGGTCGTAAATTTATGTTTGTCATTGTTGTCCTAGGCAAGAGCGTAAAATCCGACAAGGAAAATGATCTCAGTCACGCCAGTAACCAGGCTGGGTAAGACTGGATGTCTTCTGGGATGATTTCTAAAGTTGGTCACTCGCCAGTCGATAGGCTGAATGCCAGTAGGTCCATTCCAGATAAACCTTTGTTGGTAAAAAGGAGATTAATATATATATATATATATATATATATATATATATATATATATATATATATATATATATATATATATATTATAAATAATTACGTTTCATATAAAAATAAATTCAGGTTATAAATCATGTTATCAGTATACAATATTTTGTTACATAGCCTTGTTCTGCTTACCATTACCCCTTGAAGGATCTCATTACCTCTTACTTTTAATAGGGGTAAATATTTTTGTTTGGTAGGTTGCCTCTTCATTGGATAAGCCTGATTAGTTATATTATAAGAAAAAAATAAAAACTGTATTAAAGAATCAACACTGTAAAAATATCTTGCAGTTTTGTCTCAATTTCCCATAAATACTCCTTTCGGCATTAAGAAATAAATGTGTGCCAGAACTGTACGCATTTATTGATTAATAGTAGAGGTTGTGTCTAAAATTACGTTTATAGATATAAGTATATACAGTTTTAATGTATAAACTTTCGATTAGTCTACTCACTATCATAAGTTATGCTGTGATTCTAGCCGGCTTCCAAATAGTGATATTTATGTACTTCAATTTTTATATAATATAAACAACTATTAATTCCAAATATACTAATATGGTGAAGGCGCCATGATATAGATGCTAAATATCACAAACTAGTAAATATTTTCCAAAACGTTCGAGAATTGCGAAGAACAAAACCGCATCAGTATATGCCGGGAATTTAATTTACAATACCGTACAATCCGTAAACTAAATAGTTTGGAAATAATAATAAAACGAGATTATACTGAGATATTTTATATTTTTATGGGATATTTCATGTTACTATTATTCAAGATTCATTTCAGAATATAGTGACGCAAGTTTATTATATTAGGCATTGCCTAATATTATTTAATAGTTCATAAGATATCATATCCTTTTTCTCTTTTGTCTGTGAAGCAGTAGGTAATAAAACTATTATTTTAAAGGTTTTCAACCATTTATCTACTGCTGACACGAACTTCAGAGCATTGATTACGAATGGTTCTAATTCTTCATCAAAGAAACTTCGATTAAAATCATCACTTATGAGATAAAGAAACAATTTTAGGTAGAACTTTTCTTCATATTAATATAGATACTGTAAAATTCACTAGAAAATATTTGTAATTTACTGGAAAACAAGAAAATGTAGTTTTTTTGAGCTTTTGTATTTCAGGCCTAATATTGTAATAAAATTAAAATTGAATTTATTGTTTTTCAAAATATTGTTCATGTAAATTAACGATGCGTTTTGTTTCGCCTCAACCGCTTCTTTGGGTGACCACGTAATTTGGTTTTAAGGCGTAAAAAAAACATTATTGGGTTCCAAATAAAGACGGTATGGTGAATGACACATCGATTATATATTTTGGTCGATCAAAATTTTTATTGATTGCAGCATTGTGTATGTATGCATTGTTGTAATACAGACTTCCCATATTGTTTAAATTTTTTGCTGAATTTCTCCTTGACGACTTGACAAATAAATTCTTGTATACCAATCACATTAATTGTTCTTCAATGCTCATATCTTAACGGCAATGCTGAAGAAATCATTTGCTTCGATGTGCTTTTTCCGCGAAAAACTCTTGTTGAGTTTGGCTCATCTTGGAAGACCCATCGACTGTATATATTTCTAGTTTAATTCAGGATTATAGCTATATATCCATGATTCGTTACTTATGTGCTTGTTATACACAAGTTTTGATGAATATTTCCTTGAATTAATTGACACGATCCATTTTTTTAGCAATTTTTAGATTCTGCGAGATCCAACACGAACTCATCTTTTTACAATAATACAACAACAAGAATAAGACAAACGAAATATCGATATAAGATCTTATTTATTCTTGTCATACTTCTGTCCAAGGATACCTGATCTTGTTTTATAAGTCAGTTCGATGTTCTGTTCAGAATCGATGTTTTCTGGTATAATAACCGATTTTGGATGACCCTTCCTGAATTCAATCTGGAACGAACATCCGTTACCATTGAATTTGTTATAGCGGCTTTTTCCAGTCCTCCAGGATGGCGTTTTATCACTGTAATTATTTTAATTAAGCTTAAATCTTGGCAATCTATGTTGAGTTCTACTGCGCCCAAATAACAACATGTTCCGAAGAATGTTATGTACTGCAGATGGCGCCAGACAGCATTGGGTGCTGTCAAGAAAATATAAATAGCAACATATTATTTAAGCTATATTTTGTAAAACTCTATGAATTTGTTTCACTGCATATGCATTTTATATATTAGATTGATTATTTTATTCTGTTCTAGTTCATTATACGTGGCCTCATACTTTTTAAAGTTCACTCTTGAAAAGACATTGAATATTGTACAAGGAAATAAATCACGTTCATCATAAAATCGAATACATAAATGAAAATATTGATTGCTCTGTAATTACCAGTCACATTTGCCCGAAAACAAAAAAACAAGAAGGACGAGAATGTCAACGAAAATTAATTGAAAATAAAGTACCACGCTCATGTCGATTTCTTCCACTCCAGGATGGAATTACTGTCAATGTTAATCGGAACTTTAAGCGTCTATAATAACTCAATTTCTTCCGCTTGCGTTTTCCTTTTATATCTGCCCCCCCAAAAAAAGCAATTTTTAATACAAAATATATCGTTATAAATCATTTTTAATGGTGTCTTTGACTTTGAAATAAACTCAATAAAGATCTTGAAAGGATCTATATGTATATGGATGGAAAGCTTTCTGAATATATTTTTGTAGCGAGTGGGATCTGTCTGTGTATTTTGATAATCTTCAACATATTTGTACTTTATACATATTTTAGCAATAATCAGGTTTACGTAAGATACTACGTAAAATAAATGAAAATTATATTTTTAATATTTTAATGTGCCTGTGGTGTGGATATATACAATGGAATTAAGATTTTGCAGGTATTAAGCAACATCTAGATATGAAAAATTGTAGATTAGTACATCACTTTTAGTTGGATTATTTACATTAATTAATAATCACTAAACTAATTTTTCACTATTATTTGCTGCTTATCAGACGTCCATTATATTACTCCAATTGCAATTCCAAACTAATTAGTAGTTCAAAGCTGCGGAGTATAATTAGCCTTCTTGTTGGAACTAATGGCCAGAAGACTAACTTATTAATTTACTCTAATATGAAGTTTTCATTCGACTACCTTTTACTATTTTAGTTAATTATATATAAAGATATTTATTATCAAATATATGAAGATTATTATCTTCATATAATCAAACAATATATCGTTTCAGTTTCAGCAATAGTATTTTTTAATATTTCACAATTTTTTATTTTCAAAAATCAATATGTTGAAAAACAATAGATACGTAGATTTAGAAAAAGATCTTACCTTTTTATTTCATAAAATAAAATTAAATAATACAGTAATCCGCCATGATAAGGTGAACACCAATCAGAGCGAATTACGTTAAATTTATGTAAAGTAATGCAAACAGCATTTTGTACGAACTCGACAATCTCTGCATTTTTAATTGTTTTTACTTGCGTTTGAAGAGTTTTCCGTGGTTCATACTACCAGTTGTTTAGTTTCATTTTCATTTCATCAGTTGTTTTTAAAGCGTCACATTATAGATTAATATTAAAGGTTGTAGTACGTGAATACTGTTCTTAACTATTATTATATTATATTATATATTATTAACCACAAAAAAAGTAAAGTCAATGTATGTAATAAATCTTATTATATATAGTATAAATCATCTCACACAGTACAGTCGATATGTGAAATGTTTTACTACAATATATTATAAAACATAAATACTAATTCATCATTTCTTTTTCTATTCATGTATTAGCAAAAACAATAAATTTGTGTCTTTTTAAAACTATTATGAAAGATCGGTTGCGGTGGCTGTGATAGGTTAGACGTAGCAAATGTTAAACTAAAAATTACTAGTAAATTAATACTAATAGATAGGCATAACACATATAACACATGGGCTGAAAAGTACCGCGAGTAACAAAGAAAACGCGTTTTTTTTGTTTAAAATTGTTTTTTTTTCATCAACATAATCTCCGTCAAGAGCTACATAATCATTCCAGCGCCGCTCTAATATTTCAATACCACTTTTGTAGAACGATTTATCTTTTGCCTCAAAATAGGTCTCAGTTTAACTGATCCTCTATATTCAAGCAAAACTTTTTAACGGTGAGCATTTTTTGAGGTCTGCGAATAGCCAGTAGTCGTTGAGAGCCAAATCTGCCGAATACGGTGGATATGGGAGCAATTCGAAGTTCTTTGTTTGACTTGTGATACGGTGCGTTATCTTGTTGAAATAATTTTTTTCTGTGTCATATGAGGTCGCTTCTTTGCAATTTCAAACGCCCCAATAACGCTGTATAATATTTAGTGTTGATGATATTTCGCTACTCAAGATAGTCGATAAGTATTGCACTACGCGCATCCCAAAATACTGAGGCAATAAACCATTTCCAGCCAATTGTTGTCCTTTTGGGCGGTTTGGACAAGGTTTACCAGTTGCTGTCCACTCAGATAACGATCGTTGTGATTCCAGAGTGATGTGATGTATCCATGTTTCATACGTTGTCACATATCGAGGCAAAAATTCTGGTTTATTACGTTTAGACATCGCCAAACACTGTTTAGAATCATCAACATGTTTTGATTTTGGTCAACAGTAAGCAAATGTAGAACCCTCTTTGAACAGAGATTTCTCATAGTCAAATGATCATACAATATAAAACTAACATGCATTTTGATATCTTTACGATGTTAGCTAACTCACGCAACTTCACTTTTCGATCACTCAAAACGATTTTGTGTTTTTTTATTGTTACCACCTCATTTGGACGTCCACTGCATTCTGCATCATCGGTGTCTCTAACGACCACTTCTGAAGTCAGAAAACCAACGTTTTATTGTTGTTTCTGATGAAGGGAATTGCTTTATAACACTTGAATGGTATTTTTTCTTAAAACACGAAATTGTTTTTGAGCCATTATGTCACTCTTAAAAACTTAAACAACCTAAACTAATTATTAAATTCGATTGCCTTGAAGATTTTCTATATAAAATAGCAGTTTTTCATTTTCATTTAGTTATTCACCGTATACAGACACTAATCACGAAACTTAATTTACTTTGTTATTTGATTTGAAGAAATCAGTTGTTGAAACCCATAAAAAATGTCCAGAAACTTACGGTGATCATAATCTCAATTGTTAATTTTGATTTAAATTATTTCAATTACAAGGAACAGTCTGGAGAACCAAACAAGTTTGAAGATAATGGAATAAAACACTTGTTGGACTAAAACTGAGTTTAAACTATCAACTAATTCCAGAGAATGCGATAGGAAAGATTCAAAAGGAGGAAAATGGCTACCAAATTAACTGACAGAAAATCCAATTACTATAGTTTCAACATCTCGGCTCCATTGCTTGCCAAACAAAGAAAGAACAGTTTTCTATGGAGTATCGTGACTGTTAATCAAGTGTGGATCCATTACCAATTCAAAGCGCAAAAATTTTTGGAGAGTTAGTATAGGAGAACCAAGAGTTTCTAAATTCCTTTTTTAAATAGAAACAGTTATTAGAATACATGCAAAGCATATAGTATGCTCATTACCGTATTTTGAATACAGAAAGAAATCGTTGACAAAAATGCATTCCATCGAAGGAAAAATAAATAATTTTTATTATTTGGTAAACGGCAAAACTATCACCTTTATGTGGCTCCCTTCTCACTCTCGGATTATCCCAAATGAAAGAGCGGATTACTTAGCCAAGAAAAGGGAAGGATCGCTTACGGAAAACTTTCTCATTTGGAGTGGAGATACGAAGCACCACTCTTCTAGGATTTTTAGACATCTAGATCAGCTCAGATGGAATCTAACAGAAACAACAAGCTTTGGGAGGTGAAAAAAGAGTATTATCAAGGCCTTAACACCACTAACATCAGCAGACGCAACTTAAGTTTATTTTCCCGTCTCAGAATTGGTCACTGCGAACTGACCCATAACTTTATCATTAGGGGAAGAAGGTCACCACTGTGCGTTGAATGTGGTTCCACAGTGTCTATCAAACACATACTAACTGAATGCCGAAAATACAACTCGAAGAGACTGTTGGTCAAGCTGAGAGAGACGATGGACCGGTGTCTTACTATAAATATAATAGGGTGCATCTATGTAACATGCATGTTCGTTTACATTTTATGTATCTTGTATCCTTACTACTGTCATGGGTTGTGCGGCCAATGTACTGTTGTATTGATATATCCATGCATCTGTATGCTTTTACATATTTTGCTTGTCATCTTACAATATGTACTCTTTATCCTATACATTTAACTCTAGACTTTAGATTTTGACCATGTTGTATATTATTCTTTGCATTTTATACTTGTATTAACATTGTATACTTTAACTGATGTAGATGTGTTGTATATTGTATATTTTTAAGCACACCCTAAATGGTCTAGGAGGCTGATGGGTCTATAATATATAAATAAATAAATAGTATTTTAAAAATCGTTGAAATATAGTTTTATCCGTAATGACACAATTATTATGATTAAACATAAGGAATAGGTATTAAATAATATTTATTGTAACTGTTTCTTGCAACAAATTTCTGATTCGAAATATTATATTATTAACAATTACTTATATATGGGTATATATGTATTTATTTAAAAAAGTAACTCGATTTTTCAGTCTATTACATTTAAGTAGACTTGTCTATGTCAAAGGAAAACTTTAAGAACTTTTGGCTTCTTCTTTGGCCCAGTCCTGACAGAGTCGAATAAATGAGACCAATTTCTTGAAGGACTCCGGGGAAATCTTCCAAAAAAATCGGATATAGAGTCGGAAGGTTTTGAATAATATATAACTAATTTAGGTTGAGCTGATATGATTTATGTTTTGCATTTTTCTTTCGGGCACCGAGGCGTTATAGCAGCAATGTCACAATTTTTATTACATAAAAAATCTTACAAACGCATTTTTTTATCCTTTCATATAATTTTAACAGGTAACACATACGTGCAAATCATTCAAGAAATATGGAAACCATAGTTTAAAAAATAACAATGCACAGCTAAAATATTGAATTGTCGTAAAACAATTCTACGACTAAACTAGTACATGTGAAGTTAAACGCAGAGTTTTCATAATATTTTAGTATTAATCTTCTATGTAACAGGTCAATTGAAAAGTCCCCGGCCTACCATAGTAAAACATTTTTTTTGGTAAATTTTTTTTTAATTCAACATAATTCCCTTCAAGGGTGAAACACTGATTATAGCGACGCTCCAATTTATAGATAACATTTCACCTCTTTATTTGACGAAAATTTCTTCCCAGCGAGTATTCTTTTGAAATCTGAAAGGAAATAGTGGCTGGCGGCCAGATCTGGAAAATACGGAAGCAATTCGAAGCCCAATTCATGGATTTTTGCCATCGTTTTCATTGATTTGTGACACGGTGTCATTTTCTTAGTGACGCAGCACTTTTTTTTTCTTAAAATGGGGTTTTTCAGCGATTTCGCTTTTCAAACGGTCCAATAACGCTATGTAATAGTCGATGTTGCTTCCTTTTTCAAGATAGTCAATGAAAATTATTCCACGCGCATCCCAAAATACAGATGCCATACCCTTGCCAGTCGACTGTTGCGTTTTCCCACGCTTTGTAGCGAGTTCATCGTATGCATTCCACTCGGATGACTGTCGATTGAAATTCGACTTCGCAGTGAAATGATGGAGCCATGTTTCATCCATTGTCACATATCGACGTAAAAACTCGGTTTGATTACGCTTGATCATTTTCGAACACTGCTCCGAATCATCAACTCGTTATTGTTTTTGGTCAAAAGTGATCTCGCACGGCACCCACTTTGCACAAAACTTTTTCATACCCAAATATTCGTGAATAATATGGTGTACAAGTTCAGTTGATATCTTTAGAGTGTCTGTTATTTCATTCAATTTAAATTTACGGTCATTCAACCCCATTTTGTAGATTGTTTAAATGTTTTCGTCGGTAACAACCTCTTTTGGGTGTCCAATGCGTTCACCCTCTTCGATGCTCATTTCATCAAGTCTAAACTTAGCATACCAATCCTTGACGGTTGATTTTCCTGGTACAGTGTCCGGAAACTCGGCACTAAGCCAAGTTTTTACTTCAACTGTATTTTTCCCTTCAAAAAACAATATTTTATCAACACGCGAAATTCCTTTTTATCCATTTTTTCACAATAATAAAAGTTGCTTCACTCAAGGTGCTATAATTCACAAACTAATGATCCGAGAGCTGTCAAATTTATACACGCATCTTTTGAGGGTTAGGGGGCTAACTACAACATATGGATTTAATTCTAGTAGCGCCATCTATGTGCCAGGTCGGGGATTCTTCAACTGACCTTTTATATAACATATATGTTGTTGTGTTTGTGATTGTCCTTAGGCAAGAGTGTACAATCCGACAAGGAAAATGATCACCCGCTAGTCGGTAGGCTTAATGCCGAGGGCCATGGTTCGGAGCCCAACTTAAACTATAGGTCCAGTCCAGATAAACCCTCGTTCGTAAAACGAGACTTGTCTTTCCTCTATTTGTATAATTTTCTGGATTCAATAAATGTTAATAAGTTGTAGTAATTTTTTGAGGAGATTTAGTCACGACATTTTTTTGTCACGAAATTCGACATATTGAAAACTATATAACATATTCTTTGCATTATTTTTGTTTATACTATTATAGTTGCCTATAGGTACATTATAATCTACAAAATGAATTTTTCATGTTATACTTACTTGTTGTCATTAGGGACGTTTTAAAGTACTGAAGATATTTAAAATAATACATCCTCCACGACGTTTTGTCAAATAATCATGTCATCATCAATCACCTGACTAATTAATTCACTGAAAGCTACATATAATGAACAACAAAAGGCCAATATTAATGAGCTTTGCTAAAAAATTAGAATTTCTTATTGAATTGCGTATTAAATAAATATACTGTTATAAAAAGAAACAGAAACCAAAGTATCTTTTTTTGTGTTATTCGAAATTTAGTCAAGTGAATAAAACTTATAAATACTTAATGAATTCAAATCAAACGACTTTAAGAGTGTTAAAAAAAATTTGTTACATGAATAGGTATTTGTTTAAAAGCTTCAGAACTTAATTAATTTAAAGACAGTTTGTATTCTTGAATTTATACAAAAATATAATTTCAAAATACAGCTGACAAAATACAATGTTTCTTTAAGACATTTAAAACTATGTAAAACATTAAGCAATTAAAAAACAAAATAAAATATAAGTAATAAAATTAATTGATGTTATCGAATAATAATTAACTTAATAGAATATAACATGAAACATTTTGTTTAGTTCGCATGGATAAGGGTTAATTATATATTATTTTTTTAATTTCTTAATAAAATCGAAAACTTATTATAAAAAAGTGGTTACACTCTTACGGCCTAAATATTCTCGGTTGATATTACTAGTTTATTCAATTTTTAGGATTTTCGAACATATGAGTTTATGAGTCATGTTGCAAAGAAACTTGATAGCGACCGCTTTTCTTTTCTTTTTAACATTTTTTTTAATGCTTGATAAAAACGCATCAGCTGTTACCGATGGCGATATCCTCCCAAAATTGTTTCATTCGGTTTGAGCTCTTCATTTGGCTTTTTGACTATGCTTATGCTACTTTTATTTCTTACTTGCAATCTGACTGTCTCAACGCGTCTTAAGAATGCTGTTTATTTAGCTGTTTTCTTTCATTAGTTCACGAGCGATATTATCGGCAAAGAGAAATAATAGAAGCAAAACGATGTTAACCTGTCAACTCTGTAAGTTGTCAACTCTGTAAGTTGTCTGAAATCGGTGGACATTAATAATTATTGCTCCAGACAACATAAAACTACCGCGGCAGATAGTTCACAAAAGTCAAAAGTCAAAAAGTTGTTAAAAGTTACTGCAGAACTCAACACTCATTTGATTAATACTGCTTCAACAAAAACAATATGACGGTAGCTCCATAAAGATAATATTCATGAAAGGGTTGCAACTGCTTAAACCTTTATACCAGAACCCAACCCTAAGATGCGAAAAAAGCAGAGTAACGATCATAAAACCTGGACTCTTGATGACTGAAAGAATAAGCTATGGTCCGATCAAACATGGCTTACATTATTTTCTATAAACAGCAGGGTTTATGTATGGTGAAACCCAAAATAAGTCTATAATCCGGACTGCTTCCTTACTACTAAATTATATATTAACCACAGGGAAATTTTGTTCGAAAAAATGATTTGGACGCCAATATCGTGGTATTCAGTTGGCTCCCCATTCACATCATTGGCCGGATTACTGCGAATGAAGATTTCGATATCCTTAATGATGAAGTTCTTACTATGACTAGCATATTATAGCATCCAAGCACTACCATATTCCAAGATGATAATATGCCCATATGCAGAACCAAAGGTTCAGTCTTGGTTTAGAGCGCATCAAAATATTATTAAACATTTTCTCTGGCTAGTACTAAAGCCAGACGTCATCATATTTGAACCGTTATGGGGATATTTGGAGCATATAGTAAGGAGTAGATTTCAATCTCCAACATCATTGAAGATGGATGTTTTGGTCGGAAGTATGTGACAACACTCCGTTGGAAACTATTTAAATACTTTTCCGGGAAGAATTTTAAAAGCAAATAGTGGCTCAAATCCTTATTTATAAATAAATATTATGTATATGTCAGGTGGTCATATTATTTGGTACCCCCCCTGTAAATAATTAATTTTAGTTGCTTCTCTGTGCTAGAAATGCTGATTATTTGAGCTATTATGCCGGCTTGTGCATAAAAATTTTAATAAAACGATTCGTCTTATTTTTAATACGTTCCTTGTCATGTTACACTATTTTAATAAGTCTAACATATTTGCTGATGCTTGAACATAGTATCCTTCAACGTACAACCGCTATAAATAATCCCCCTTCTCCCTTTTCGACGTACACCGTTCATTTTGGCGGAGAACTGCGAGGAGGTCGAAGGGAATCGGACCACCTTTATTTTCTTATCATAGACGAGCTGAAATCGACGCTTTCCCCGATAAGTAGAAAAGTTTCTTGGTCGGAAAGTTGTGAAGGACTCGATTTTTTCCCCAGCGACTTTGCGGGACGTATTTTTCAATCAACATGGCGGCCGTTCGTTTTCTGTTCTTTTTTCTTTAGGTAGCACGTTATGTAGGCGTCTGGTACGTTTTTTCGTATTGTAATTGATATGACTGATATTATTTTGATATAGGGAATGCATATCTCCCTATCTATGTGTTATAATACTAATAATTAACAATAAGTTTATCAACGATTAATAAGTTACGATTTGGTGACAATATTAAATATATGAAATTGTTAATTTTAAATATATCGTTACAAATTTTTTTTTACAAAAATATTAATGTATATATTAATATTAACTATAAACATTCTTTTATTGATAGACTTATTTTCAGTTTTCTTTATATGATACTGCTTACTGCTGCTTTATTTATTATATAGGTTTTCCAATCATGGTCAGGCTGTTGTCAGGCATCAATCCAGAGACGATAGTAAAAAATCCTCTCTATCCATGCCTATACAAGTTTCTATTGGCTAGGATTGCACATGCGCACTTGTTCTAATATAGCCTGACAGTTTTCACAACTTGCGTCCTTTTCTACTGCACCTTCCGTACCATAGTCTTAGTTGTGGTTAGATGTCACCTTTAGGTTAATTTTGTATTTACATTTTGTTGAGGTAATATAATTATTTCATAGGCAAAATTAGGGACAGATAATGCGAAAATAAGTGTATAAGGTATGGATTATTAATAAAATATTATCATTTTATAACACTAATTTTGTAGATTGTTATGGAACAAATGATATATTTTTATGATAAATAATATGGAAACAGAACTTATTTGAAGATTATAGTAAAGGTAAGAATGAAATATGGTCATGTTTGTATACGCTTTTTGTCTAATTGTTATTATACTTATACTTTCTGATTTTACAGATATTTTAAAACATATTTCGAATCAATATAAATATGGCAATAGAATCTTTCAACAATGTATTAAAAACAAATATACTAATAAGGAATGCTAGGGTGTCAGTTGAAAAAATATTAGATTCGTTAGATGATTTTGTAGATTTGATAATTTGGAAAAATATTTCGAACATTGAAAGATTTAGTATCGCTAATGAAAACTGATCGCCAGTATCTATCAGGAAAGTATAATTATTGGTGCATACAGTCCAACAAAATTTAGGCAAATTTGATGTCAAATATTACAACAAAATATGTAAATAACAGTCAAATCTGCGAGAATAGTTGTAAAAGTTTGTATTGTAGAGTGTGTATAGGTATGTATAGCTGTCCAGAGTATATGATAAAGAAGTAGATAAAGTGCAAGCATGTGTATTTGGTATATATGTATGAGAAGATAATGGGCACAAATTCTTTTGCAGATAATGTAGCTAGTGCTCGGGGAGAGAAGACACTGATTAAATTGTAAGACAAGAAATTAGAAAAATCATACCAAAAAAACACACAGTGAGAAGCAGAAGCAAATAAGGAAAATGGCAACGATAACAGAATAGACAATATATCTACATATTCAAAATCAGTCAATCAGTGAAATCGAAATTGTTAATAATATAGGTGCTTAAGAGATTTTAACAAAAAAGCAATGCGAAACGAAAATGTAAGATAAGTTATTTTGATTCAAATTAAATTTGTTTTAATATTTTATTTATATAGTTTGTCCGATATTGATGTTAGATTACATTTTCTTTATTTATTTTATTCCATTTATTGCAATAAAATTTGTTAAATGATGTAATATCTGTTATCTGAATTAAATAAAAAATCACAAAGCTTCAAATCCTGTGTTATTCCAACCCCTTTCTATTAAGTACATCTTATATTTACACTGTGCTAAAAATTCATGACACCGTTTAAGCATTTAGCTTTTTTCTTCTTTTAAAGTATCTATAAAACCAGAAAGATATAATAAATGACAAAGCTTCAAATCCTATGTTTAATTACTTACTTATACACCTTATATTTACACTATGCTGAAAATTCATGACACTTCGTTTAAACATTTAGCATTAATTTTTTCTGTTGAAATATCTGTAAAATCAGAAAGATATAAGTATAATAACAAATAGACAGAAAAAGTGTACAAACATGACCATTTTTCATTATTACCTTTACTATAATCTTCTAACAAGTTCTGTTTCCATATTATTTAACAAAAATGTATCCTTTGTTCCATAAAAATCTATAAAATTAGTGATACAAAATGATAATATTTTACTAATAATTCATACACTTATTTTCGCATTATTTGCCGCTAATTTTGCCTATGAAATAATTATATTACCTTAACAAAATGTAAATACAAAATTAACCTAAAAACGACATCTAACCTCAACTGAGACTCTGATACGAAAGGTGTGGTAGAAAAGGACGCGAGTTGTGAAAAGTTGTCAAGCTAGATTAGAACAAGTGCGCAGGTGCAGTCCTAGCCACTAGAAACTTGTGTAGGCATAGATGGAGAGGTTTTTTACTGTGGCCTTCAATCCTGTGGCAGCTATGTTGTTTTTTGTCTATAGAAGTCGTTGTTTTATTACCCACTCACCGATGTTATATATCAGTGGAAAGGTAAGCGGATTAATGCACGATCGAACAGCATATCGGAATGATAACACTTAATTACTAAATTAAAGTTTCAATAGGACTCCAATTTTAGTCAAGTGGCTCAATTTTGCATGAATAGAGCTTATATGGAAGGACAGCAATAAACACGAGGTTATTGATTGCAATACATTTACAAAAATCTATGATTTGATACGAATTTTGATCCGGTGGCGACACTCTACTTTATTTTATTTCGTCAATGGTAAGTTCTCAGAGCCATGATTGATTTTTCCAAATGATGTATCCTCCAAATTAAAATAGAACTAAACCACTTAAGATGAGGTTAAGAGTAACACTTCTATACTATACAAGTTCATGTAGTTTGGTTGGCCAACATCTTTTAATTTCCGGCGTGTTTTTCAAGTAACTGTATTGCATCAACGTCGCTGTGATTTTTGTGTGCTGTTTCTTTATGTATCTTTATACCGTCTTTTAGACGAGTTATTCCCCGCTTATTCTCAAATAAATCCAATTATGGCTTAAAAGACATAAAATCGCTCTTACTGGATTCAATATGGATAGACTACTGACCTTTCGAGTTTAATTATTGACCTTCAGTGCCTAGTAGCAATTTAGGCTTGGTATTGGTTGTATCGCTACAAGCACCAACTCTCACATACTTCCTCTTGATATTCGTTATTTACCTGTACAATATGTCCCTAGTCCCCAGGATATTAAGTAGATTATGGGACACAGAATGTTAAAGTGATTTATTATATTTGCTTGTTTTATATGTTTAAATTTAGAGTTGGATTTTCATTATGTGATACATTTTTACATATATTTTATATTTCTCTATATTTTTACAATTTTATATAGTTAATTTATTACTTACACTTATAACAACTTTTATATTTTATGTTATTTTATTTATATTTAATACTTGTATTTGCTTAAACTTGTTTTTATTTCCTTTTTGTGTTTTAATTGTTCTCTGAGTCAGTTACATTAATTTTATTGTATACATAATTTACATTTATTTACACTTATTTTTATACTAAGGTGATCTAATATATTTTAATACTTTAAAAATATTGTTTTCAGTCACAAAATAACACAATAGTGTGAAGTAATTAAAATTATAATAAATATTAGTTAACATAAGAAATACTTATTACCCACTGCCACACAATAATAAAATAATTATTAAACAATATATATTTCAAATACCCCAAAATTAATTGAAATTCCCACAAATAGCTAATTTTAATAATTTTTTTATTTTCTTGACTGATTCATAACATTATCTAAATTAATCTTAAAAATAAAGATACCCGGAATGAGTAAAATTAAATAATAATAATTTATACAATTCTCTTAATACAAAATCAACGTTAAGAATATAATGTAAAAAAGGTTGGACAAAGACAAAAGTAGAAGTCAGCGATATAGTCCCTGTGCTGATTAAAAAACTCATTTGGGCGGCTCACGTGGAAGAAAGTTGAATAACTTTTTGGCGCGGGAACTTTCCTATTTATCGAGGGGGCTTCGATTTCAATGCGTCCGCGATAAGATAATAAGGATGGGACGGTGCAATTTTCTCCTGCTGCGTTTTCCAGAAGTTATTTTCTAGAGATTGAAATCTGTATCTAATAGCAGGAAGCCATTTTATGTTTACCTATATTTTTTACCTATATTAGGACATAAAAACGCCATTTAAATAATGTATAGCACATTACAATTGTCTTCAAGCTTTCCTGAAGCATTTGCTAATTAATATTGTAAAAAATAACTGCATTACTAAGGATATTATAAAAATGTATAATTTATTTGTTATGTTTTGAACTTATGTTTTGATATGGCTAATACTACAAAGCGTTGTTTTAATGAAAGTTGAAATCAATAGAAAGTGGTTTTATGAGGAACGAAATTTTCTATCAACTGTTAAATATTAAATTATATGGCGCGAATCATACGGTCCTGTGTATTTAAAGAAATGAGACTGTTTGGATGAATGGTATAATGAGTGAGACGTCTAGAGGTAGAGGTCTGGTATATTTGGAATATATTGAAACCGTCAGTATCATTTAGTATCTCCGTTCAGCAAATCACCATTTCTTTCTGCGAAATAAAATAACTTTCTTTTATAGAAAAACATTTTTTTTTGACGTTTTTTGTATTTATTCAAATTAAATTAATTATCAAGATAAGGAAATATATTGACGTTGGATTCATAATCGTTCAATAGTTTATCAAAACATTTCCCAGAGCCTAGTTAATTTCCATTAAGAAACATTCAAGTTTTAAAAAATACCCCTAGACCGTGGATTCAGGGACAGAAGGTTGTGGTTCTCGTCCACTAAAGGCGAATTGCAGTAGCTCATTTTCTCAGATTTAGTAGATTATTTGAATTTGGAGTCACCAAAATTTAGAAAACCATTCCATATAGGTATACCCGTGGATACGTGATTTGGTTAAAATTAGTGCTATTTAGAAGATAATCAGAGGCAAAGTGTTATTGCAAATCTTCATATTACACTATAACTTGTACATATGTTTTTTGTACACAGGTAATTTTTATTTAATTAGTCACACGTATAACAATTAGTGCTATAATTATTACTTAATATTTCAATAACAGATATAATGGAAAATATCGTTTTAAATAATGGAATTATAATTTGTGTATATCGATTAGGTTAAAATTATTCGAACCAGTTGCATATATGATAAAAATATGTCAGTGGCTATCTAATCGATATATAATATATTTTATCATTATCCATATATATTTTCATTATCTAACTGATAAAGGAAACAACTAGAAATTTCTCATAATAATATAGTTTTTTCGCTTGCTTAAAAACCCAAATATATATCTGAAATAGTGCATTTACCCGGAATTTTAGTTCACCAGCATTTTGTGATGAAAATTACCATAAAAAGTATCGTGTTTTTGTGGAAGTTTATGGAGAATATACACTAACCGAAAATAGCGATGTCAAACATAGACAACGTTCATACTCAAGGATTGAAAGAGTTACTGGATGAAGATTCATTCTGAATACAAAATAATTTGAAGATCTGTTCAAAATTGATCAAAAGCCATGAAGGGTAGATACTTCGAAAGACCATTGTATTGCTTCAATATCTGAAAAAGAAGTCTTTATCATATTGTTGGAAACAAAGATGATGAAAAGTGGATATATGAAAAAGGCGTATGTAAAATTTATGCCAAAGATAAAATGTTCATACTTTAAAGCTGTTATAACTGAACAATAATCTATTAAATTGAAACAAGCCTTGAATGAAAAAATACCAAACTGGACGGCGCCATATTTAAAAAAAAACAGCGAGACCTGCATGCATATATAATGTTATTGTTTTGGATCTCAAAACCGTTAAGTTTTATGAAGGACTGAAGATATGTAGAATGAGGAACTAAATAGACGTAACTGTCACAAATGAAATTTGAAGATTTTTTAAGTAATTAATTATGTAATTATTAATTTTTGTTTACGTAATTTGAAGAATGAAATTTGAGACTAGCAAGTTTAATAAACATTTTTTACTTGCAAAAAAAGTAGAAATGTATGTTTAAATAGAACCTGCAGTAGCTTTAAGAATGTCCATTTTACATTCTCGAAAGTATTATATTTAAAACTAAAATTAAAATGAATTATAAATACGGGAATGACATTTTATTTTACTTTTAATTAAAATTTATGGGAAGTATTTTTTGAAATAGTAAAATGTTAATCTTTTAGTGCTGTTTTGATTTTCTAATTTTTTGTGTATACGTGGTTATATCACATAATTAACAATTTAATTAAATTTTTTTTGCGTTTTATAGTATTTTTTAAAGAAAGATGGCGTTTTTATAATATATTCAATATTCCGTTGTTGCTTCCAATACCAGTTCTCATTAAATTTTAGGGTAATTATTTTTTAATATAACGCTGTCCACCCATTTCTAAATATGTCAAAAAATATTTGGAAATATTCAAAAGGGCTACTCTACTCGCAGTATTCCCCAGATGTTACTTGGTCCGGCTACCAATTGGTTCGATCAATGGCACATCGCCTGTCGAGGCAGGAGTTCATTTCTTATGAAGTTTACAAAAAATGGGTTAATTTATGGACTGCGTCTAAAGAGTTTTTTCAACATAAGACTAGTCTATCGAAAGTGTTAGCAAGTAATGGACAATATTTTTACAATTTCATTTAATACTTGACAATTCGTTTTAAAAGTGGTTAATATACTCTGATGGGGGCTATCAGAGTGCAAAAAATGGTTAATTTAATATTTTTGAGAGTTGTTAAATTTAAAATATAATTCCTATCATATAATTTGTAACGAACTCTAGGGTTAAACCATTTATATTTTAAAAATATTTTTCAGCTAACGAAAACGCTTTCGAAATACAGATGCCCAATGTATTAGGTTCGTTTAATATTACATTTTTAATACTTCAGTGCTATGTCAAGTAAGAGATTTTTTTTCTCTTGATCAGTAACACACATATATATCAAATGTAAATTTTATTGGCCTATAAATTAATTTTAAAGGATTCACAACAGATTATGTTACTATGTATTAAATCGCATCGGATACATTTATAACCAATTTTATGTTGAAGCCTCACTGACATGTTTTACTTTTCAGCATGTGTTTCTTGGAAGTGTGAAATAAAAAAATCATGCGTTGAAAACATCTAAATCTGTACCGAGTAAATCGCATTTGCAGCAACTATTACATTTTCCTTTTTCTTTTACTTCAATTTGAAGGAAGCGGCGGCTGAAGGGAATCGAATGCTCTGTGAAGCTTATGGCAACCATATCCCAACATGCAAATATTGATTTTAATGACAACGAAACAATAACATTTACAATAATAACATTATAAATTAATAAATAATAACATTTAATAATAATAATTACATTAATAATAATAACATTCAAGCAACAACGATTTAATAACAGACGAAAAAGAGCGTTCTGGGCAGTCAAAAAAATTTAAAACAAGGATTTGAAGGCTTTGATAATGATCCGTGTAAAAAGTAAGACGAATATGCAAAATTATAGGGATCAACACAAAAAACAATTTCCAATCGCCTGAGGAATATGGGAATGATCCAAAAATTGGATATTTTGCATCGTATAAACTGAAGTCATTGGAAATTGAAAGTCGTTTTGTAATGTGTGAAAGACTGTTTCAAAGCCAATTTTTTTTTGTTACTCGAGATGAAAACGAAAATAAAAAGCGAAAAATATTATGAGAATCACTTGTTGCAAAGCCAAATAACCTCGGCCCCAAGCTCTGTATTTGGTGGGATCAGCTTGCCGTGGTATATTATGAGCTGCTAAAACCTAATGAAACCATAAGTGGCGAACGCTAACGATTACAATTGTTGTGCTTGAGTAAAGCGCACGAAACGCCTGGAAAATAAGCAAAGATACAACAATATTATTTTATAACATGACAACGTTCGACATTTTGAATAACTGGTGAAAACATATTTGCAAACATTAAAATTTAATAAGGAACTGCCCCAGGTCACCATATTCTTTAGAACTTGATCCTTTTGATCAATACCTGTTCCGACATATGAATTTTGACCTGTTACTTCTTATGAAGATACCATGTAAATGATCGATGCGTGCGTAGCCCCAAAAGATACACCGTTCTTGCAAGATGGAATCTGTAAATTACTTAAAAGATGGGGTAAAGTATCCGCTATAGATAGCCAATACTTTAAATAAAATACATTGTACCTATTTTTAACCGACTTCGAAAAAGGAGGAGGTTCTGTGTTCGGCTGTTTTCGTATTTGGCAGCTGTCGGATTACTAGTTTGTGAATTATAGCATTTTGGGGCGACTTTTGTTATGTGAAAAAAATGGATAAAAAAAAATTTCGTGTATTGATAAAATATTGCTTTTTGAATGGAAAAATACAGTTGAAGCAAAAACTTGGCTTGATGCCGAGTTTCTGGACACTAACTCAGGGAAATCAACCATCAAGGATTCGTATGCTAAGTTTAGACGTGGTGAAATGAGCATCGAAGACGGTGAACACAGTAGACGCCCAAAAGAGGCTGTTACCGATGAAAACATTTAAAAAATCCACAAAATGATTTTGAATGATCGTAAATTGAAATTGAATGAAATAGCAGACTCTCTAAATATATCAACTGAACGTGTACATCATATCATTCACGAATATTTGGGTGTGATCAAGCGTAATAAACCCGAGTTTTTGCGTCAATATGTGACTATGGATGAAACATAACTCCATCATTTCACTCTGAAGTCCAATCTTCCGAGTGGACTGCACATGATAACCCCGCTCCAAAGCGTGAGAAAATGCAACAGTCGGCTGGTATTATTATGGCGTCTGTATTTTGGGATGCGCATGGAATAATTTTCTTTGACTTGAAAAAGGAAGGACCATCAACAGCGACTATTACATAGCTTGAATGGACCGTTTGATGGACGAAATCGCCGAAAAATATCCGCATTTGAAGAAAAAGAAAGTGCTGCTTCATCAAAAAATGAAAACGATGGCAAAAATCCATGAATTGGGCCCCGATTTCTTCCTCATCCACCGTATTCTCCAGATCTGTCCCCCAGCGACTATTTCCTTTTTCAGATCTCGGAAGTAGAGAGGCCTACTTTGAAGAAAAGGACAAATCGTACTACAATAATGGTATCGAAAAGTTGGAGGGTCGCTATAATCAGTGTATCACCCTTGAAAATTATGTTTAATAAAAAAAAACTAATTTTGCAAAAAAAAAAGTGTTTTACTATGGTAGGCTGGGGACTTTTCAATTGACCTCTTATAATATAAAATAAGTGTAGTAAATAGTTTAAATAAAATTTTTGTTTATTTTTATTTAGTTATTACAACGATTATTATATACATATTTTATTTTAAAATGTTTTTTTTTGTGTTCAAAATCTAATTGATTATTTTTTACTTTTTAGTGATCTAATTAGTTATTTTTTGAAGTCGGTTAAATTTTTTAAAAATATTTTACAATAGAGATTCAAATTTAAAAAAAACACTTTAAAACTAATTTATAGACCAATATGTGAATTTTGGAATATTACAAGTTATATTTTGTTTGTTTTTAATAAGTTCAAAATTCCTGAGATAACAACACATTCTTCTCTCAATTTTATGTTATGTAAAATAAATGTATGCTTCTTTTGCCAAATGTTATATTATCTGGTCGCCCGCGGTTGTTATAAATTACCTACCATTTACCTTGAGATTGTACCATTGAACTTTATTTCTGAACACACACAAATGTACAGATACGTTATTCACCTCTCCCCCTGTGTTTCTTGTTCCCTAGGGCTATACTTCAGGGAGTAAGGGTACGAAATAGATCTGCAGTTAAGTAATGGGAACCTCCGTAACGTATGGATACGGGTGTGTGGGGTTCGGTTTGAGGAAGTTTTTGTTGGTATTGAATTAAAGGCTTGTGGTTCACAAACATATGGTTTATGTTTAAGATATTTAAATTAAGAGCAATTAATAAAACAGTTTAGAATGTCATTAGGATTTAGACTACTATCATCCCTAAATAAAGTCTTTGTTATGTTACTTAATTAAATGTTCCTAATAACCAATTTGGTGTCGATTTTTTCAATTTTTTTAAGCAAAACTATGGATAAAAACTTTTATAATTTTTTTCCAGCAAATTTTTGAGCTCATTGGAAGTTTTGTTTGTATAAATCAGATATATTTTATCGCAAGTGTAATAACTGGCTGTAATAACCCTAGGTCCCCTCACAGGACAAATAATGTGAATTAAGAAATATTTCTTTTAAGTAATATATAAAATTCGTTACAGCGGGTGGTGATTTGATTTCCTCGAAAGAAAAAACTTATATTCCAATTGGCTAGTTCCACAACTTCATTTTATAATTTATGATGATTATTTATAATTATAATTTAAAATTAAATTAATTTTGTTAATTCTCAATGTAGTATAATCTCATAATGTAAATTAATTTCTCAGTAAATTTGTAATCATACAAAAATTTAGTTACTAGATAAGGTGACCAACAATTTTCTAGTAGTGGTGCTGAATGAACTTCAACTGAAGATGTGTGAGATAGAAGACCCAGTAGCCAACAAAAAATATTTCTATATTAAGGCAATGAATATTTCGACATGAGTTAATTAAATATATATGAGATAAAAATATAAATATAATAAAAAGTGTGAAAAGAAGAAAATTGGCTCGAAAGAACTAATTCGGCTCCAAAATAGTTTCACTTGCCATACAGGTCAAAAAGGATGAAAATTACTACTATTATTACCACAGGGATCAAAATCACTGAACAAATAATAAATAAATAAAATATTTTGAGCTCAACGCTTAACGGTTAAATTGGTTATCAAATATTAAAGTAAACCGTTGGAAAAATATGTCGGAAAATATGAGGATATTACTATTTTAAGAACTGTTGTCGCATCTTTGTTTCAAATGTTTATTATTTTCATTTCAATCTTTAATACTGTTAGTCTTAACCAAATATTAACAAAAATGTTATGTTTTTCTATGCTGTGTTATGTGTTCTTTTGTTTTAAATCTTTTTTGACAGTTCATAAGAGGCTAAATGTATATTACGTTACCTAGAGATCTTTCCAAGCCTAACCATATTAGTGATTATAGATTATTGGTTGACATTGATATTTAAATTTGCATGGTATTTAAGTATTTCAATTTGATATTCATGAAATGTAATAAAAGCAGTAAATTTACTGTACTTTTACTTCTTAACAGGATGGACTTTTACTTACCAAGACAGTCACTGAAATAGCCAATAATTTAATACCTGTTTTACAAATTTAAAGTAAAGAAAACATATATTTCTTAAATTTTATTATTACGGAGCTGTTTTGATTTATCATTTTAAATATAATTATATTATTAAATATATATATTACGGAACATAATATAATTTTGGTTTGCAAAAAATATTATAGTGACACTTACCTGTTAAGTTAGTGGGCAATACAACCGCTTTCCCCATTTCACCGGGTAATTCTTGGGGAGGAGCCAATACTAGATTATCCTCTTCCTTCTTCTGTTGAGGTTCATCATTGTCTTGGTCATCCTCTTTAAAAGGCATTACTGGACCAGCATCTGGATCTGGGAACGCGCCGCGATTTTCTTTGACACGATCGGACTAAAACCAAATAACTTTATGTTTATAAACGTATTTGTGTATATTTTTTATTGAAATAAAGTTCTTCTTTTGAATCTATTTTTATTACATTTTTAAAGATCGTGCGTGTTTAATTTATTTCAGGAGAAATTTTGCAACAAAACCATTCATTTGGATTAGGTAATTTTTATTACGATGAAATAATTTTTAATTGAAAATTTGTTGATATTTGTTATTCTATATTTGTTATATGTTGATTATGATTGTATAAATATGAGTTATATAACAATCTATAAAGTACGAAAAACTGCATTTAGACTTTATTGGTGAAACTTGGTACAAGATACAAATTAAAATATTTTCCCTCATTTTCTGCAACTCGTTCAATTTCCTGTTGACAATAATGTCGTATTGATAAAATGGTATAGGTTTGACAGCTATTTATTTATATATTAATATTAGCACTTCTTCAGATTTTCAGAACCAAGAATAAATGATATTCATAAAACAAGGCAGATTGTTACAACTGCGCAGTAAGTGCATATTGGCCTATTTCTTAAATTGATATTAGTATACCTCATTATACCAATGCCGTCAATGAATTTTAACGGCTAGTTACTTCCTTACTGAATCTTTTTAAAGATATTTAATCGTTTTACCACTATTGCTTCATAAGATGTAAAATAAAAAATATACATTATATATACATTATATTTTGGCAATTCTAAATTACTATGTTTTGAAAAATATTTAGATGTGGTTATACACCTTAAAAATGTTTCATTATTTAATTCGACTTAGATAGCTGTATATATACAATCAGTAATAATCATGTTTCAATTACCTATAGGCTTTCGAGAAAGTAAACAATTATACAATAATCTATTACAGCTGTTATCATTCAACTTATTCTTCAAGGTAGATTGATTTCAAATTCTTTAAATTACTCAGTTTGATAAGTGAATAATTAAAAATATATTTTTACCACACTTGATAACAATTATTTTATTAGATAATCTAAATGTTGTTGTTATCTGCGTTCTTAAAGGATTCTTAAATTATTTTATTTCTTTATAGAAATCTTAGTTATAACTAGTATAATTTATATATTAGGTGGTTTTAATTTGTCAATCCAGGGCCAAGAGAAAATATTGAGAAAGTATCAAGGGGCTAAAATAATATAATAAAATAAAGCAAAAAATGAGAAGAGAACGACTAAGGAAGAAAAAGTGCATAAGGCAAGAAAAATTGATTAATTCTTATGATTCTCAGAACAACTTATAAAATGAAGAATATTTTAAACGAACAAATCTTTTGTACTATCTAGTGGTAAATTTTATTTGATATCTCAATGTTCTGTATACAAATTGCTTAAGCTCAATATTCTTGCGGTTTTTTTCACTGATACATTCGTACCATTTTTACTTAGGCCATCCTCTAGTCTTTACTCTCCTAACCTATATCCTCCTCTAATGATTTTATATTAAGATCTTTTATAATTTTTGTGTTTCTCATCCTGTCCATCGGTCTTACTCTTCTCAACATTCTGATATCTGATCTTATTTACGTTGCTCGCATTCTGCCTCGCAACCTCGCAAAAAGGTTTTGTCACTTTATTATATTTCAATTTTTGTTTTGTTTGATATCTATGTTGTTAATAATTTGTTATTCTTTGCAAAATATAAATTCATATATTCATTCAGATTCATAACTTTTCCAATTATGGATTAATTTCATTTTCCAGGCTTTCATTACTTTCAATTTTAATTATTTTAAGTATTTCTACTACTTTCTACTCCCTCATCACCATAACTTTCATTTTACTTTTGCATATATCATATCAAGTTATCAGTTCTTATCAACAAAAGGCATCAGCAAAAATGCCTCTTTCAAATATCTTAATTTTGTTAGAAGATTTAAGTGATTCAGATTAGATTTAGTATTAAATTCTACTACTCTTATTTTTATTTACTGCTTTAGGGAAATCGTATTATTCAGTTGACAGTCGAGGATGATATAAGGAATTGCGGCATGTGCTTTACCAGGAACAAATATGAAGTTAGTAACATTTTTCTATGTTTTTACCATTTAGTGCATTTCATTAAACAATCATTAAAACAATACAAACAAAACCTCCTAGCTCAATGTTGTCTAAGAGTTGCAGCACTTCGGTGTTTACATGAGTGGAGCTATCGAACCATTTTCTTCTATTAACAGGGCCCGTAATCTTGTAAACCTACTTTTGTTTCTTTCATTTTTAAGAAAGCTTCTTCTTGTTTAATTCTAAACACCCTGGCTGAGATGTAGAAGTTTAAGAGATTAACGTATTGCTTCGGTAATATTTTATGGGGCATGAATTCCTTACAGACTTTATCGAAAGCTTGCGCTATGACCAAGAATATAGTGGCAGCAAACTTTTTCTTCTTTGTATGCTTTTTCAAAAATTTTCTTTCAATTTCAGGTGTATTATTCCAAGCAGCTTGCCTGAAGTCTACAAGTTTTTCTGTTTCTAAGTTTAATTGTGGGGTTGTCCCAGTCTGTTATATATTCATGTTGTCTATATCCTAATTCCATAGCTGCTTTATACAACTTATTAACTGTTGTCATTTTAGACCCGCATATTGCATTTTTAGCTGTTTCTCCTAAGTTGTTTAGTACGTTCAGATAATTTTCTTTATTTTATCTATCTGTAGGACAATTGCCGCTAGTATAACCAACAGCTCTCTAAATGCATTGCTAATGCTGTTACTTGATTTGCACTTAATCTGAGTCCTGTTTGTTGATAGTGAAAAGTGTTGTTTTTAATTGTTATTGCACTTACTACTCTTATGCTTTTAGCTGGATGTAGCGTATAGAAAAAAAAGTCTCTAAATTTAATGAAGGAATTCTTTGGCAGGTGGGTTAGACAAACATTAATTTTTTGTAATTCCAATTATAAAATTACAATTATTTATTAATTATTAACTTATAGCTATAGTTTACACTAATAATACACACTAAATGTTCACACAAGTTCGTATGGTTTTGTTCGTTTCAATCTCCTGACATCCTGTGCGCTGTCCAGCAGTTGTATTGCTTCCACGTTAGAATGATTTAGTAATCTTCTTTCGTGTTTCAAGGCGAAATCCTGCACAACTTCGCAAATCCATTTGATTTCCAGGTCATCGTGCAGTTCTTCATTGGTTACATAGCGATAGGCATTGGTAATCAATCGAAGAATCTTGTTTTGACAGCGTTGTATGACTAACTGATCTGAATTTTTAGTGCAACCCCATATTTGCACCCCATAGGTCCAAATTGGCTTTATAATTGTATTATAGATCAACCTCTTTGATTTTAGATCAAGTTGAGAGTATCTTCCGACTAACCAGTATAGTTGTTTTATTTTGGTTCTAATGTGTTTTGCTTTTTGTCTAACGTGATGCTTCCAATTTAATCTACCGTCAAGATGGATTCCAAGGTATTTTGCTGATTCTGCTTGAGGAATCGGGCATCCATTGAGTGATATAATTAGGTTTTTATTATTTCGCCTTAATGCAAAATTAACGTGGACAGATTTGGAGCTATTAAGTTGAATTTTCCAATCTTTTGTCCATTTGTAGATTTTGTTGACTGCCACTTGCACTTTTTCTATTGCCCTAGGCAGAATAATTTAAGTTTAGCTAACATTTTCATTAACTTGGCTAAATGTTTTTGGCTGCTTATTATCAGTCACTTTTTCTTGTGGCTTAACTAGAGTAATTGTATTTATTTCTTCTTTTTTGGAATGTTTTTGCGACTACACATTCTCTGTAACTTGCTCATTTTTCTTCGCTACACTTTTCACTTTCGTTTTTCGTTTTTCATTTTCGTTGCGTTCCTTGTAACTTCTTGAGTTACGTGTTTGTCTGGGTTTTATATATCTTGATTCTCGGTTGCAACATTTTGTGTGTGATCGTATCGTTGGCATCGTTTGTTATCACTTTGGCTCTTAGGATTAAGGTAGTTCCATAAATAGCATTTATATCCGTATCATATCTAAATGATATTTATAGAGGGATAAAGGTTTCTTGTAGACTATTATTTCTCTCTTGTTATTTTTATTGCTCTTTTTATCAAAATGTTTACTGTTTTAGTACATTAGGTCCAATATACTGTAATTTATTCATAATTTTTATAATTTTGGGTGATGGTAGCAGCCCTCTTGCAATTTAATATTAAAAATAATAAAAAAATAATGATGTTATAATTAAAGTTCAAAACCTACTTCAGCCTATTCAGGTTCTTACATAAACAAGCACTTTATATATTTAAAGATTTTCTGCATTACATTTTCAATAATAATACTTTTACGACCTTTGTTTAACCAGCATTCGAATTATATTCGCCAATATAAAAGGAAAGTTGTTCGTTCGGAGACGCTGCGGTCAGAGTTCAGTTCTAGTTAAGTCGTCGAAATCGCACTACAAGATGGTCGGATAGGAGGAGACCCCGTTTCCTCATTGCCATTTATTGGACCACTGTGTCCGTTCCGATTTCCGGATGAACCATTATCGGCGAGAACTTTTATTTTTGTTCGATGTCGAGCCGGTCGTGACCTTTCGAATCGAAATTGGTGGCGCGTCACTGAAACGTTAACCAGTGAAAGCGAATAGATGATGAGTTCGGGCTTTGTTTTTTTCTGTGGTATTTGCTCATCGGAATAGAAAGCGAAAGATGAAACGATGAAACTGTCATTAAATTTAAACGCATACATGTCGAAATTATCAAATTAGGGAATAATGCGTTGGTTAGTATGGCGGATATTTAGATATAAAATCGCTTGTTTATCTTTTCAATAACTGGTAATTATCATTCTAAAATAAGTGAAACTATCTGAAATCATGAATTTTAAATATTATGACAGATATTTTTTCTAGTCATAGAAAGAACATACAAAAAACAGTTAATTAAAATTAATAACAGGTGGGACAAAAGTCTCGCTGTTTAAATTTGGCAAAATTTTAATTGCGCGCCATCTTGGTTATGTAATGTTTAGCTCAGTTTCGCTTCAACCATTGCGTTGTGCAGACGTTCAAATTTTATTTTGGATAAATATACGTCACAAAAACGAGCAGGAATAGTGATAATATTTATTGAAAATAATCGTTGCATTATTGCCACACAGCACAAATTGCGTCAAAAATTTTCGTCCAGTGCCTCACAAAACCACAATTTATAGTTTATATGCGAATTTTCGACAGTAAGGTACGACAGCAGATAGGCCTCGTTCTGGAAGACAATGGGCAGCTCGTAACGCTAAAAATTGGCTTTGATGCGCAATAGTGTTGCAGAGTTTCCAGAAGCGTGAATTCGGAGATGTGGTTCCCAGTTACACTTATTTCTGCACGCAGTTTAAGGGGAATTTTGAAAACTGATTTGAAAATGTTCCCATGCAAAATGCAATTAGTCCAAAAATTGCTACCGGGAGATCCTGATCAACGAGTTGAGTACAGTAATGCAATCCTAAGGCTGTCTGGTGAATCTGAAGATTTGTCGACTAACTTGATAATGTGCGATGAAGCCCAGTTTCTTCTCAGTGGCCACGTTAATAAATAGTCGGTTATGGGGAACATCCCATGAATCCTCATCCCATGAGACATGCTGGAAATATCATATGTCCCTATTTTTTTGACAAAAAAAGTATATAAAGTAAAAGTATACAAAATGTAAAGAATAGATAGACATTTTATGAAAACCAAACTTACTTATCTTAATTTTAAGCAAAATTATACGAAATCAAAATGGTAGCGGGCTTTTGCACCACCTGTTATTATTAAGGCTGAACGACGGTATACGCTGATAAAATGATGGATTTAATATTTTAATTTTACTACATTTCCACCACAAAATAGAGACATATAAGTTAAAAAGACGCAATCATAACCATTTTTTAAAGATTACGGTAAGTACATTGAGAGGCTTTTTTTCGTTTATTCGCATATTTTCTGGAAACAGAGAAATATCACCAAAAATACTGTACATGTGGTAATATTTTAAACTATTTTTATGATTTGGTTTCGTTATTATGTATTATGTCATATATATGTAATTTAACAGTTTCAGTAATCTATTTTAATCCATGAGTGAATATTGCTATACCTTAATATTTTTATTGATTTAACAACATTCTCAATATTTTATGTCAGAAAACGTCATTCTCTTGAAATGTAGTTAATTGCCAGAAGTATTATCAAGGGGACATTACAACAGGAAAAAATATCAATAAATATCTTCAGTTTTGATGACGATATCATGCCAAATGTTATAAAAATAGAAAATTTTGAATTGTTTGTTGGAGATATTATTTACAAACATTATATTTAATTATTTAAATATATATATATATATATATATATATATATATATATATATATATATATAATATATACATTATATTTAATTATTTCAATTATTTAAATATATAGTTCCCTGGAGAGTTTAAGATCGGCAAGGCAAGTTCATCCTCTGGTCACATACATCAGAGAGATACAGACAAAGTTACTATTTAGGGGGGTAAGAATAACATAACTTTGGGTCCCCTCCCATAAAGGAATATCTGGAAATGAAAGAGCCGACCATCTGGCAAGTAGGGAAGAGAAGTCGATCAAGTTAAACGAGCTGTTTAGCAAAAAATATGCCAAAGTCTATATGATGGGCCTAAATAGGCAATTGACCCAATTAGAATGGGACCTTCTCATAAAAAACAATACATTATGGGAAGTCAAGTGGATCTTTTATCAATCTATAGACCATAATAGCACCAGTAGACACAAGTCAAGCGTCCTCGCACGACTGCGAATGGGGCACTGTAAACTGACACATGAATATTTGTTGAAGGGACAGAGCCCGCCCTTATACGATTTGTACCACATTCAACTTAACGTCAGACACATTCTACTGGACTGCTAAAAATATGATGATTTGAGGAGACAACTTGAGATGCCGACAACATTGGAACAATTGGTCCAACATGAGCAACTGAATCTGCTGATTGACTATCTAAAGACCATAGACCTACTTCAATTTATATACAATTTATACTTGTAACATACATCTATTATTGTGAATTGTGTAAAAAATTTTATTGTATATATTCTACTTATAATCTACTGTGTATTTTAAGCTGTGAATGTTCATATAATGTATTGTAATTATCAATGTATCACCCTAAATAGCCCAAGAGGCTGACGGATTTAATAAATAAATAAAATAAAAAAAAATAATAATCATACTTAAACGTAAAAATGATAAGAATAAAACACCGATCTTAATATCTCATAATTGATTGCTTATTTATTATAAGAATGATTGTTTTTATCAATAAATATAAACGCTATATATCAAACGTTCATTAATGCACAATAATGGACTTACTTCGATGCGATTCTGATTGGGTAGTCGATGGTCTTGACGATATGCTTCAGCAATAGGCCTATCTTCACCAGCATGACTGTTGCTATACAGCATAATTATTGTTATCCATGCTGTTCCCGCTATCACGATCAACTTGAGAAATAACGATCTGTAACAGAAAATAAATTCACTATTTATACGAAAATTATTTAACTGGACTTTAACTGGAAAATGTTTTACCCTATTTAATTAAAGACATTTTTACGTGTAATTCGTGATTAAAGATGTATTAGTGATGAATTAGATGCAATGTTAGAACATAACTATAACAAGAATCACTTGGTAATTTGAACAAAAATTATCGACGTTTAATAAACTGATAACTTATATATTTATTATACTGATATAACTGATAACTTTCATAAGCACACGTTTACATTTAGTTTGTTTAATGTTTAACTAAGTAGGATAGTAACATATAAAATATATGCTACTTTTTTTTGAAATTTTAAATATGTCTTTTGTATTTTTTTGATTATTTTAAATATTTATTTAGACCTATTAAGTGCGTTAAAAAACCTAATATATAATAATTAATATTCTTTGATTTGAGTAACCTTCCATCATTTTTTTGGAAATTATATACAGAGGAACGGTATCAACAGTTATGAGTTTAAAATTTAATTGAGACTAACTGGAGCAGCAGATAAAACTCAAAATAATTTTTAAAATAGAGCAATATATTGAAGATTACAGCTTGAATACTTAGGGTAAGCTAGATCTTGCGTTAAATTAAAATAGACAATGACTAAACAATGTAAATAAAACTGGAAGGTGAACCACGTGTTGGAAGGCTTGTATTTTGATCTGACTATCAATAAAGCAGCTTTATTAGCTACACGTTGTGTTTTGTATTCAGATTAATTTATATGCAAAACCGTAAATTTACAAATCAATTGCCAAATGAAAATCGATGTAATTGATGAAGATTAGCGAAAAAAATGATTATGATAAATCATTTTTCCGATAAAATGTTTTATTACTTGATGGTAAATATGAAGAGTTATGTGCTATATTCGTCAGACAATTTTATTTAAATTATTGTTATTTATCTTTATGTTGAGGAAAGAAATTGAGAATGTTGGCAAAAAGTTATTTAAATAACTAGATATTAATTAATAGGTTAATAACTCAAAATCTTTGCTTGATAATTGAAGTAAAATTTTAACATAATCTACAGATTTCATATTTCTCTAAATATTGTTTCGGACTACTATATTTTAAAAATATAATTAATATGCTAAGTTTTCTTTCAATACTGCCAATTATAATCTACGGGTTAAAGCATTCCAACATTTAATAGAAAATTTATTAAAAGATACTGTTACTAAGCGTACTATCTTGTTAGGCTTATATTTTTTTTTTCAAGATTAAGTACCACGCCTAATACCGATTATTATACTGATTAGTTTCTTGTCGGTACATTTTAATATATAGTAAAGTAGTAAATTGTAGTATATAGTATTTTTTAAAAACATTTCTCTTTACGAAATAGTAGTTTTCCATTAAGTATTATTGAATTATTCAGCGTATAAAGATGCTAATTATGGAAAGCTCTAAATACCATTTTGCATTGGGAGTGATTTTGTTGTTTCCTTTGAAGAAATTTGCTGCCGAAGATCATCAACCACTTTTATAAATCCATGATGATGCTACTCCATCATATCCTAATTGTCGATTTTGGTTTCAAATAATTAAAAGTAGCTATTTTGATGGCAAATAACGCCTTGGATGACAAAATAAGTTTGAAGAAAATAAATGGCGAGGCTGATTGATCGAAAAACCTGGCGCAATAAACCATCGAATCGCGATGTTTATTGACATAGTCTTATTTTGCATATGGTCGGCTCAGCAATGCATAGCGTATTACGTAGCGTAGTGTTGCTAGAACCATATCAAACTAACCATATGTCAAATGAATAATATGAACGATGTGGTATGGCAAAAATATCAGCAATAGCAAGTAAATCCTGATCTAAAGTTCTTCTCTAGCATGCCACTTAGCATAGCTTGGTATATATAGAGCCATAACTATAGCCTGGTTGACACAGGATATGGAAATGTTGAAAAAGTGGCAAAATGGGTTGATCTAAATCTAGATCGCTACTAAACCAACGTTGTGTTTCGTCACGGTATTGCCAGTTTTTTTTCAGGAAGAAAAGATCATGATTAAAATGTTGTTTAATACATGTTGTACCAATTTTTCTCAATAAATTCCATTTTACCTAGATAAAATGACTTACGTAAATCAAACAATTTTATTGCTAATATAAAATTTAGCTTTAACATTTTAGGCAGTTCAATTTTTATGTACCATTTTCTAAGCTTCATTCTAAAATGCTAGGAAGCATTTATGCAATATATAACCTCAAAATATTGAAGCCATAAAGTGTTCGTGGAAACAGCGTCCTTTTACCAACAGATTAATTTGTTGCTGTTAAATTTAGATCGCTTGACACCATCTCAGTTTTATGAAATCTAGAAAGTCGATAAGTTTGACCAGGCACGTACGAAGTTGCGAATAAAGCCCATTCCGATTAGTTTCACAAACAGGAGCGCAAAGTGAAAATTGCGCAAAACGCACGGTATAATTACATGTTTGATTTGAATCACCTCAAAGATCCGTTATGAAGTATCGCGGCTTTGTTACGGCTGAAACGTGTAATGTGCTTTAGCTTTGATCTGATGCAGTGTAAAGCAATTTAATAATAGTATGGTTTACGTAAGAAATAATGTAGTTCGTTTAATAATAGTTTGTGTAGTTTCACATAGTTCAATTGAGTACAGTAAATTGCATCTTCGCTAACAGGAATATTTGAATATTCAGATTTTATTGAATAATGCTGCTTCTATTCTTCAGCAAAAATAAAATATTAGTATTATCATAATCATATATTCAATATTATTATCATTAGTTCGCCACTTTTAAAAACATATATGTCATGTCAGATTATTGGAATGAATTACTGAACTAGTACTCTGATCATTTATTCACTTTAAAAAGCACTTACTGAGGAAAATTTGTACAACATTATACTAACCAAAATATTGTTCATCAGTTTTTACAACTTTTTAGCATCCTTCTGGTAACTTGGCGATATTATATCGAAAGAATAATACTAGTTTGCCATAGATTCATTTCCGTATTTCCTTAGCAAATCAAAACCGAGTCAAAATAAGTGGGAATCAGAATGTGCTGTTTACTGGGTACGCTCAGTACTATTTCAGCTACAATAATCTATTCTTCACAACTTTTCCAACGTGTCGTCCAACGATGTTATGCAGAAGAATGATTTTGCGTCCGTTACTCGTAATTTTTAATCTTTCTCAGAGCAGTACTTCTTTCAATTTCTTCAATAATGCCGGTATATACCACCACTATACCTTGCTGATCACACCATATGTAATGCGAGACTTTATGAATATTCGGTGCAGAAATTGATAACTTTTCTGGACTAATCCATGACTTTTCGAAAGAGGATTCCATTTACACTCAAGTGCCTCCTAGTTGTCTGTTGGAACATCTAGTAATTCCGAAATCCCTCATGGCAATTATCAGTAAGATTCCAAAACAGGCTCCGGGTTTTGACAGTATTTCTATAACCCAACTCAAGAAGCTCCCATATATGCAGTTCACTGAATTCTTAAATATAATTCTATTCTGAGACAGCCTTCCAGTTGGAAATAGGCTTTATGGCAGATATCTCCAAAAAAGGAGCCAAAACATTACCGTATGACCACGGACCTATCAGTCTTTTAACCTCAATCTTCAAGCTTGTTGAAAGAGCGAAGGCAATCAAAATAATCATACATGAACAAAAATTAATCGCGCCTTTAGCCGACATGAGAGACTTGGAGTGGTCCTTTTGGACTTAATTGAAGCTTTTGACAAGGTTTGGAACAAAGGCTTAGTGGCAAAGTGCATTCGATTAGGTTAACCTAAGTCTTTTCAGGCGAAAATCAAATATACTCTCTCCAGCTGTAAACCCATCGATGCAGGAGTCTCACAAAGTCCCCCTGGCACCCGCTTTATTTAATATTTTCCTTGCAGATAACCAGTTATTACTATCAGAAGATACCATGCTGAAGCATCATTCTATGCCGACAATATTGCTTTCTTCCAAACGTCGAGAGAAGCAGTGAGCATCCAGAATAGGCTTCAGAAGCTACTAGATGAGGCGGTTCAGTGGCTATATTTCTGGAAGTTGCAGGTCAATCCACAGAAAACATAGGTCATCCTCGTCCTTAAGAGGGGTTATGTCGCATATCTACAGTTCATCGCTGATCAGAATATGCTTTAAAAATATGTGTGCTTAGTCCGTAATAAAACTGCGCCTGTCTGTTTCCCCCCTTTTCGGATATTTCCTATCGGTGGGAGACATCTGGAAACAATTAAGTTGCTAAGTGTCTGAAAGCTCTTTTAACATTCTTTTTAATCTTCTTTTCGTAATTTATTTGTTCCTTGATAGTTAGATGTCTTGGCACAGATTAATCAAACAGACAACATTGTATCAGAAAAATTATTTATTATAAAGCATATTATGCTCGTGTCATTGCAAACGGATATTTTACTATACATTCATACAACGGTCGGTTATATTATACCTAAATTATATCTTTAAGCCTTTTAAATCTTCGTTTATATCAGTTGTTGCAGGCTACTTTCTTTTAGCCATACGTTTTCATATATAATCAGTAATAGTACAGATTATTTTCTCAGATAAAATAATTTTAATTGGTAAATTAATGGAGCAGTAATAAACTGGTGATTATGCTTTTTAGCATATATTACAATTTGTTTTATATTTATATTAACTTATGTTATTTTATTAAAATATTATAATAAATTATTCAATATATCACAGTTTTCCAGTAAATGAATATTGACATAATACTGACGGGCCCTGTACGACATATTTACTGTAGTAACTGTCAATTCACAAGTCTTAGCCCTGCTGCTTACAATATCTAGCTGCTAAAAGCGTCACCGATGTTTTAAAATATCCCTAAAAGGCCTTTCGGATTTAGTCATTGGTTCAGCCAATTTATTGAAAATATCCTCATTTCAAAATATTGTAATATTGTACATCCTGTATCTGTATCTTGACTAGTGTTGGGAACTATCGACTGAAATCGACTATCGACTATTTAGTAATTGACTACTTTTTACTATAGACGGTTTCGGTCGCTATTTTTGGTTCGACTAATTTTACTACTCTTTACCACTGACTGTTTCAGTCGACTGTTTTCAGTAGCTATTTTCAGTCCGACTGATTTTTAACGTTCTGGCTCTGCCGTCCTACTCGCGACCTTGACAAAAATGTATCCAATTTATGCTTACATAGATTTATATGTAATATATATAGTTTTATGACATTTTGGTAGTTTGCTTGTAAATAACAATATATTCTATAATAATATAGCAGTATTTTGGAACGATATTATTCAAGAATGTTTATGTAATAAGGTAAAAAGATTAAAATTGTGAATGATAAATAGTAAAATAGTTTTGACTGTTTTTAAGGCAATAATAGGTAATATTTCGGTTATTCTCTCGATTTTTGTAAAAAAATATTTCCGTTCAATAATAAATAAAGCATTTATCGTATTTAAAATACCTCTAGCAGTTATTGTGTAATCATTTTTAATTATGCCATGGACTAGTTTTTTCTTCTATGATTAGGTATATGTTTAATTTTTATTTAGTATTTATGGTTATTGTACAATTTTAGTTTTTAAGTTCTATTGTAATGTCTATATTTATTGTAGTATATTATTTGAAAATAGTAATTAACATATTAAACTACGACAAAACATTTTTGGGGTATTATTCCATTCGATAGAAAAATTCCATTCCATTTTACAGATCCATAGAACAATCAAGTATAAAAGTAATTCTTCCTTTAAAATTAAATTATTAATTGCATGTTAATAGTATTCAGTAATTATTTTTTCCTTTTCTTTTTTAAAGTTAATATGTACATCTCCGTGTAGCTTACACTACCGTTAGGAAACATAAGCACATCTAAAATTAACTAGTCCAAGCAATTATCTCCGTCCTTTCCTCTCTCACAATTTATACAGGAAAGGGTTCGTACATCTTCGTCTGACATCACGAATTGAACAAAACCGTCGAACCGTGCATTTGACTGAAAATAGTAATTACTATTTTTAATCACTGGCTTTTTGACTATTTTTCGACTCTCTTGCGACTATCCATTGTTTCGACTGTTTTCAGTCGATAGTTCCCAATGGTAATCTTGACTATTGAACAATGATTTAATAATGAGGAATAATGAGAATTAAGGAATGGTAATCTTTATGTTACCAAAGTTAATATGTCAAAGTCAATATGCATCCTGAACCTTGGACTGGAGAACCAGCAAGGTAACTATTTTATGTGTGGTATAAAATAACGAATAGAGTGTATATAGAATATAGGCCAAGAGAATACAACAACTAAAAAACGCTATTCGCAAAAGCAATATTGATTGGAAGGTA
Source organism: Rhynchophorus ferrugineus (assembly GCF_030347505.1). Taxonomy (NCBI): domain Eukaryota; kingdom Metazoa; phylum Arthropoda; class Insecta; order Coleoptera; family Curculionidae; genus Rhynchophorus; species Rhynchophorus ferrugineus. The sequence continues at coordinate 44,160,927 of NW_027472580.1, read as the reverse complement.
TTCAACCAATAAGCAGTCTACTCGTAAAAGCAACTGTGTAGATCCTTGAATCTTTAGTTAAAGTAACCAGAAAAAGCATAAGAAGAATTTTAAAATTTATTAGTTTAGCAACATTATGAGCCTCATAGTACTTAGAAACTGCTTGAAGCTCTTAGAGTAATTTTAAGTGTTGATGGTGATTTGTTACAAAAGATCATTTTGTTCAATAAAAAGGTACTCTTTCTTAATATTATAATATAAATAAAAAATTAATATTAATTATAAAAAAGTAATCTTTATTATTACTAATTAATTTGATTATTCATTGATAATATTCGTCTTATTTAGTCAACTCAACTCTTGGGAGATACAGTCTATTATTAGCGAGATGTAATATATATTTTAATCAAAAATAAAATTATTATTAAACACAGAATAAGTTACTTCATTATACGATTGACAATAACTATAAATATAAGTAATTTTTATTATTATTGCAATACGGGCGATACTTTAAAACAAAATTTGATGATATTTTGTTTTTCTTATATTAAGTATCTCTTAAAATGGCTATTATTTTACTCTAACTCACCCTACTTACTTAAGTAAACAATTTACTGTATGTATAATCGCTTTAGTTTTATTTTTTGATGTCTTCTGTGGATTATTAAAAAATAATTTGTTTTTAAACAAACAATATTCTATTATTAATGGATCTCCGGAAGATTTTATTAAATATATTTTCCTTCATGTCCAATATTTTTCTGGTGGAATTTTAATGCCACGCACGTGTATTTCGTTTTAAACATTATGAAGCTCCGTTCAACAACACTGATTTGCGTTAATTGAAACGTCGATGTCATATGCAAGCATCGTGCGTAAGCGTAAAATTACAATCGTTTTACCAAATTTCCCCGAAACCCTTTCGGTTGCCAAACCAGCCGCCATCCCCCTTCCCAAACGATCTTTTACACGATTATATTTCAATAAACATAATTCGCTTCGCGCCGTTTGACTAGAATGGAAAAAAATCGGATACAAAAGGGCAAAGGGAAAGGGCCCGAAGCAGCAGGAGCCCACATAATACAATTGCGGCCTCTCGCTAACTTCACGCAGGGGTAGAATTAGCGTCACGTTCGATATAGTCGAAACCAAGGCCGCCTGGGATTGAACGCGCGCGGCGCAGTTTCTTTACGGTATTAATTTCTCCGTTCGGTGTGCCGAGGCTTTGGGGTTTGTAATAAAATGCGACGTCGACGAGTAATTGGCGTTGACAGCCGATAGTTCTTCGTAAGGTGGTGAATTTTCGTCATTGATCGCCTGTCTCGTCTGATTAAGCGTCAAATTGAACAGTTACGTTATATATAATGTTGAATTTATATAATCTTGTTTAATTATAGGCAGCAAAAATTAAATTTGTTTTAAATTAGAATTAACGAACTGAGTAATCAAAGTGTACTGCATCATTGGTTGCCAATTTTTCCATCAATCTTTAATCTCTCTACAAAAGGTTTTTTTTTTTGAGGCGATCCAATTCAGGAGCCAATATTCTTTTTTTGTAGTGACCCGTAATATTGCGCTGCACTTTCTGGAGCACTTAGTAATCAGAAGGAGTAATATCCGGAAATTAAAAAGGGCGCGCTAAATAATATTTGCGATATGAATATTCAATTTGGTATTGATGTTTATGTCGATGGCCGTGTATAATATAATATAGATTTTTAGAGATGTCTTAGATCATTAATTTTTTTCCTTAATTACAACTCGACGTAAAAAATATCCTTGAAACTGTAGCTCGTAAGTATAAAACTATCTTTCATTGTTCTTCTGTTTCAGTTCATAATTGTTTATATCTTAAATCGTTCTCCAGATTACTCTTATTCACCTTCCTACGTAATATCCAATGATTCTGCAAGTCATCCTGAGCCTGATTTAAATCTCTTTGTTTTCCAAAAAATTCCTTCCAAAAATAGTAGTGAGTGTTCTGACAAATAATCGCAGCGGCAGCCACACATTTCGACCGACTGACCGACCTGACGAACATTTCTACAATATTTTCTTAAAACTCATTAAACCGTTTCAGGCATTTTGGTTTGAAGGCATGAGGAAGGATCATCATGTTAGCTGAGTACAGGTGTTTTCATTTTCATTTATTTAACATTCGTGTCAGTGTTCGCCAACGAAATGTTGTTTCCCCATTATTTATATATATACGATTATAGAAAATATTTTCAAAAGGAGACATGGCGTCTAACTATGATAATACAATCTACAAAACCGATCTGATATTTTCTGATGACAGCACTGTATTCTATGATACAGCTATTGATGGTTAGAGCATTCATTACGAGACAGTAAAGTCACGTCGCCAAAGAATAGATGAAGAAAACGCCAACATTTGGATGGAAGACACAAGCAATATCTCCAAAAGAGATGGGCCAATAGATCATAGTTAGAGATATGAAAAATATTAATAATGGCTAAAGCTAGAATCGTCGCAAATAGCGGAAGAAGTGGAAGTGTTGAGAAGTGGAAATTCTGCTCAAGCGCCGGCTATAGATTAACAAACGTGACAGACGAATGAGAAAATAGGGCCGATATTAAAAATAGGAGATAGTCAGGTCCTAAAACTATTGACCTGTGGTAATATTCACTGGCTATTAATTTGGCATGTTTCGTAAAGTGTGTATATTACCAATTCTTTTGAACAGCTTCGATATTTGGACACTGCTGTAGTTTAAACTATGTAATTTGGAACTATTCCAAATGCAATGTTTAAAACAAAATCTGTGAAAGTTATTGCGTTAATACTATAACAACTTGGGAATGTTTGCCGAATATATAATCAACAATATATCGTAATAACTTCAATACATGTATTTGGTGAGATTAAAAAGAGATAGTCTATTATGGTCGCTAACGACTATCAATTTTGTACAACGACGAATGAATAATGACTGTAATGCGCCAAAAAACCATTCTGCAGATGCTGCTTTGCCCAATTACTACTTGCTTTAAGGGTTGTTAATGTCAATCGATGAAATTGCTCAAAGATCCAGTCAAATTCCATAAATTTGTTCACAATTATTTTAAGATATAAAACAAGTTTAAATAATAATTATTTATTACACTTTTAATAATAGCATTGTGGCGACCGCCACGACCCTTTAGGCCACCACCAATTCACCATCAACAACTACAAAGGTTGGCAACGCCGGTGGATTGGTACCATGCAGTTCCAGGGTATAAAAGACCATCAGGACGACGTCTCGCTCTCTTTTCTTATCACCGTCCCCCTGTAACAGTACCACTTCCACAGCGCTACCGTACTTCCTTCACCTTAACCTAATATCCTGTCAATCCTCCCATCGACCACATGTATCAATCGCAAGTTAAAATAAACAACTTTGATTCAACCAGTGTTTTTAGTTCCCGTGCAAATTCCTTCCAAAAATAGTAGTGAGTGTTCTGATAGATAACCGCAGCGGCAGCCACACGTTTCGACCGACCGACCGACCCGACGAACATTCCTACAATTGGTGACCCCGACGTGATCAAAGTGCCTAACAGGTAAATCAACTCAACATAAGCCACTCGACAGGTGCTTGACACGTGCATGGAAGGATAGCACGAGGAACGGAACTCATCAACATCACGTGGTCGACGACATCCCACGAGACTAGCCTGATGGACGAAAACCACAGAAGCCCATCATGTATACCAGCAACACATGAGCACCCTCGCATCACGAAACGGGACACGTAACATATTTACAGGTACCCTCAAACAAAGCTAAATGCCTCAAGACGAACGACGTCCTGCTACAGCTCCGATGGCAGCTGATCCCGTAAAACTCCTCGCTCAGGTTGGGATCCCCATCTCATCAGCAGTCCCCGGGCGTTTGTTTGCGTGATTGCGGGTGCATTCCGGAACTTGCACCACATATAGGTACGTTCCACGGCTGTTCCACTAGGAGGGGAGTTATGTGGCGACCGCCACGACCCTTTAGGCCACCACCAATTCACCATCAACAACTACAAAGGTTGGCAACGCCGGTGGATTGGTACCATGCAGTTCCAGGGTATAAAAGACCATCAGGACGACGTCTCGCTCTCTTTTCTTATCACCGTCCCCCTGTAACAGTACCACTTCCACAGCGCTACCGTACTTCCTTCACCTTAACCTAATATCCTGTCAATCCTCCCATCGACCACATGTATCAATCGCAAGTTAAAATAAACAACTTTGATTCAACCAGTGTTTTTAGTTCCCGTGCAAATTCCTTCCAAAAATAGTAGTGAGTGTTCTGATAGATAACCGCAGCGGCAGCCACACGTTTCGACCGACCGACCGACCCGACGAACATTCCTACAGCATAATATTACAAACTATAACCTTAATTTTTTTTTTCATATTTTTATTGCAATCATTTTCCTTGATGGGTTGACACTTCCGTCAAAAATTTTAAACTCTTCCCTTGTTGCCATTAAAGACATTACTACTAGACTAGACACTATCTATATTTAGTCAATTCATTCTCTGTTTATAAATTTTTAAAGACACTTAATTTTCGCTCGACCGATGAGTTTCAAAATGACAGTATCAGCAATAAGGGCATCACAATTTTTATCTTTGGGAACAAATTATCCGAATATATTATCCCGCAGCGCTCAAGCCAAAGTTGATTAAAATCCATCATAGGAGGAGGAGTTCGCCACTCGTTAGCTAATTAATTAATACCCAATTTTCAAATTTTCCGCGTTAAATTGGAAAATAACGTGATAAAGTATGTTATTACGGTTTACCAATATATTATTATTTTTATAAAAACCGTTGTTACACTTATTGTATAGAGCTGACATATCCACCTCAAGAAACACTAATATTGCAACATATACTCATGATACAGTGGTTTTATCACCACGCGGGAATTCAATATCTGCCACAAAAAACTTCGAACTTCATCTAAACAAAGTAGAATTGTGGTTGAAAGCATGGCGTATTAAAGCATATGATATAAAATCTACCCCTGTGACATTCAAACTATCTGGAATACCTCCGGTAAAAACTAATGTAAAAAATAATAATTATGAACATTCGCAAGTAGACAATGTTAAATATCTGGTAATACATTTTGATCGACGTTTAACATGGAAAAACATATAGTGACAAAACGCTAACAGCTTGGGCTTAAATTAACGGAAATGTAGGGGCTGATATGGCGTAAATCTAAATTATCTTTAGATAACAAAGGATTTGCTGTATAAGTCAATAGCTAGGCCCATTTGGACCTATGGTATTGAACTGTGGGGTACTACTACCTAATTTAACATAACTATCCTTCAGAGGTTCCAGAATAAAGTGTTGCGAGTCTCCCAGCTCAGCTCTCTACACTTTCTGCTACTGCTAATATTGCCGTACCATCAGCAAAGGTAGCTGTTGTGCTACATACTATTATAGGGAGATGACTATGTAAAGGAGATAAAGCACCGGTCCCAACACTCCTTTGAGGTGCGCCAGACCTTATAGGTTTGTGATAAGCATTATTATTTATATAGAAGTCCTTCATGCGATACTCTATTAAAAGACTGTGCAACATCGAGAGAGTGTGCTCCGCTGTCACCCTTATTCTCAATAGATTTTTTAATTACACCTGTAATTCGATGTACTTTGAGATCAATTGTCGAGTGGACATTCCTGAAATCAAACTGGTGAGATGGTATGGACTACCGATATTATATTTACGATGAGGTGTCAAAATAGCCGTATAATGCCAATACTCAATCCACATGAGATTCCTCGTAGAATGAGGAATTAATTAACAAGTTGGCAACACGGCTAATCAGTGGCATATAGCCCATATGAGCGGGAATTTCTTATAAATATTGTAAGATATGACACGGTTGCATTCGCAATGTTCTTTTAATACAATATTCTTCTCGATAAGTAAATGTGGTAGGTAAAGAAAAAATAAAAGAAGAAAAATATAACGAATTAATTCTACGATCTAATAATTAATTAAGAATCATTGTCTTAATTTTGTTTGAGATAACCAAGGGTTAATATCGTGTAAAACTACAAGGGCACGTTAATTGTTTCCTTATTATTCATGATTTGGCGTACTAATTTTCATTTCGAAAGGATAAATGATTAATAAATGGTTTACATACATGCTTTTAACACCTATTTAAATTAAAATACTACAGGTAAACTCGAACAGTGTTTAGCTTTTCATATCTCTATGTAAATAGCCTTAACTTTAACACGTTGAGCAATTTATAAACAGTAGAAATCTTCTTAAACAAATGACATACTTTACGAGCTGGAAATAATTAAGACGAAAAACAAACGTGCGTATGCGTATAACGACTGCTTGGTGACTTGTAAAAACAGTTGTATTAGTATCTTATATTTATTGTTGTAACACTTTCTTCGCGACATGTGGCGATTCTTAGAATTATTATTATCAAATTTGTATCCTTTATGAAATTTTGTCTTATTTGTCGTCTACTTTGCGATAAGTGTAAAATTTTGAATATATCAAAAATCACTTAATAATTTCAATATTCTTGAATTGTATATTTTGGCACAATTTATATTATGAGCAAAAAACTGCTATCACTACTAATTAGAATTATTAGTTTATCGAGATTACTGTTAATCCTTCAGTTTATTAACAGGGAACTTTAAAATATATACCACAGTGATAAAAAAATAATTAAACGTAAAAACTGCCGTATTGTCCATTATAAAGCCTTTGCAACATACGAAGTCATCAAGGAATATCATTTGAATGAGAGGGCCGAAAATCCTTTATATTTCGTCAACATAATCCATGTTATCACTTAATTTTATTTATTCTAAACTTAATTTGTTCATTAAAAAATTTAACCCATATTCTTCCAACTACCTAGTATAATGTTCTGATTTAGCTCTGTAGGAGTATTTCGGATAGATTTTTATGCCGACCGGGGAAGAGAGAAAAAGGTTAATTAAAAGTAATTGCAAAACTCAATAATTGTTATAGAAACAAGTATCCAAAATAAATCACTTTTAAGAAAGCAAAATAAATTTGGAAAAAAAAAATTCAATTTGTATTTTACTTTAAAAAGTACTATTTTCAATCATAAGTTTTAATATAGCCTCGGAAATTAACATATGATTTTGAAATTATCATTTATTATAAAACTGATATTAAAGTTAATAATAATGAAGATTACAATTTGACGGATGAATCACCATACCTTCTTGAGCGCGATCTGATACGCGTAGAAAGATAATAGAGGTATAAAATAGAAAGATAATAGAGAAAGATAATAATAGAAAACGTCAACTAGATGATTTCATGTGAAATACAGTGGGCGTCCCGGAGCAATAAAGATGCTCGAAGGCGCCAAATTATACTAGCTGCTATGCGAAGATTGTTGGCAAACTCAACAAAAACTAGCCTACTCATTAAAGGTTATACAATATACTATATCTCATTGATTAAAAACCTCGAGCATGGTCCAAAAATAAGGGCAGGAGTTTTGACCCGCATAAAGCTTAATAAAACTTATTCTTGAAACACTAAAATTTCTACCTACACTACATTTTACTACACCTGCTGCATTCTCCAAATATTTTTCCTTCGTATTATCATCTACTGCAGTTAATTTCACAGGGTTTGACGGAAGGGCAGTTTAAATAAACTTAAAGATCACTTTAAGAATTAAGCTCGATTCTACAACCGCCTCCAAAAAAGACCAATTTTATCAAAAGAAAACTACTATTTTCTATCCCAACCAACTACTGATATGATGAAGATACAAGTGACAAGAGCACAGTATTATATGGTACACAAATAAGTTTTGAGTCTGATTGTTGACAGAAGTCTGACGATAAGACAAATACAATTAGACAATTTTGCATTATTTAACAGTCTTCTTTTACGTTCAACACGTAAGAGACCTATTTATACACACATGTTACATTCATGGAGAAAAGCCGTGAAAATATGTATCAAAATTTCCGAGTGAAAGGGTTGTTATGATCTATCTTGATAATATGGAAAAATTGCATGAAGAGTAACTTACAATTTAGTATTAAAATAAGCAACTGTATATAAAACTACTTATACCCAAAAGCTATATATTATATAAACTTAAGTAGGTAATAAAGATTAAATAGTAAATCGTATATTTTGGAAAAGTTCGAATGTTAAATGTAAATTAAAAACATTTCAGTTAGCGTATCATTTTTCATTTTCTTATCTTTTAGATATATATAGAATTAAAAGGTATTTAATATTATAACATTATACAGATAAAAAATCTAGAAAATATTGTTAAATATATATGTGACGTGTCATCGCCTTATTTTGAATTATAATAAGTACATTTTTTACAATTAAACAGCTGTAATTAACCTCATGCAATTTTGGTTTATTGTCATACGTGACAACACTGCAAGAGAAAGACACTAAAATTAGGGTAGAATTGAAATTAGCTTACTTTTTACGCCAAAGAACTGCCATGCTGTACGTCTAGGAACCACGTCGATTGCCAACTGATATCAGCAAACCCGTATCAGCATTATTCGACTGATAAGATAAGATATAATATCGTTATCAAAAGATGTTTGTGGCCATCTTTACTATAATCTGATGCAGCGACGTTACAGCTGATGCATATCTGTAAATAAACAAAATTCATATAAAACATAAGTCTAATATAAATAAACTGTGTCAGATTACTGTCAATATTTACAAATTGATCGATAACGACTATTGCTTTCGGTGTAGAAATAACACACCAAGTAATCCCAATTTATATGTGATATGAAAACGTAATAATGATAAATATAGTTACAATTTTCCTAAATTTTAATTAGTAGTAATTTGAAAGAAATTCGAGTATAAAACACAAGACTTGATTTGTTTTTTTAATGTAAATATTTTTGGGACAGGAAAGTTTGGAAACTAAACACAGTAAATCTTTTAGCATGTATCATTGATAAACGAAACTTATAAACATAGGTGTTTTATTATTGCCTGTAATATATAGAGTTCACATTTACCTGTAAAATATACTTCACTCAGATTAACTGACTTATATAAAATCAGCACATTTTTATTTACTGAAATAATGTTTACTAAATTAATTGAGAAACATTTATACAGGTTAGGTACAATAGCAATATTCACACTTCTGTATTATTTTTCAACAATAATAGTCCAATATTCAGTCCATGTTATATCGAGAACAATAACTGATAATGGAACTATTAACATACCATAAGTTTCAATAAAGCTAAGTTTAAAAGGGATTTGGAACGGATATTTTCAAATCAAGGCAAAAATAATGCAAAAAATATAATCACCAGCGAGTGCTAAAGTAATAAGCCATTAATAAAGACGTGTTTAACAAACTAATTCAGCGCCACATCCCTCACTAGTCAATTCACTAGTCAATTAAATGTGCGCGATATCACTATGTAGACGAAAATGTTTGACCTGATTAAAACAAACATGGAATAGATTTTAAAATAACATAGAATGGTAATTACATTGAGTTCTAGTTTATTACTCAACTCATTAACGAACACAGGCGATGTTCTACATCCAATTTTATAATGTGAATAACATAATACAATTGTTATAAGTAGGATAGTGTCAAGTTTGGTTAATATTCTGTTTTCTAGAGTTTCCACATCCAACCGCAGCAAGGTTTAAGCTTTTGTTGTGATCTCGTTACATCTTAATCTATAAGAGGTTATCTTATATATCTTAAATTAGAATAGATACTACTTAGCTGAAATATTAACAAAACTAAAATGTATAATAATTAAATCTAAAAATTGTACTCATGCTTTAACAAATTTCCTTTTCTATTTGATATTGAACATGTAGTTTTGTAGCAAATACCATAAAAATCATTACTACCAACAGAATTAAAAATTGTTTTGATTGCATTGCAGATATGTCCAATACTACCCAAATTTCTATCTACCATTTCTATTTATCTATTAATATGCTATAGTAAAAGATGTGTCTGTAATTTCTCTATTAGTAAATATAATATTAAAAGGCATATTAGTAATACATATTATTTCTTACCTTATATTTAATCAACTTACGAGTTTATTTATTTATTTGGCAATATATTTATCGTACTAAAATTAACATATGTCAAAATTGAAACTTGCGTCAATGTCAAATAAAAGAAGAGCCATATGTCTAGCACTTTGTTTTTCTGATATTTTGACGTGTTAATATATTAACCTTTCGTTATATTTGTAATTTGAGTTATTTTGTTATTTTAGTTTCAAGAATTTTATTGAAAATCAACGAAAACGATAAATACAATATATATTTATTTTATTTTAAATCTGCAATAGGTTAGGTTTAGTTATTTGGGTAATTAATATATTTTTTTTGCTTTTATAGCATGTATTATCTAAAGTGGCATTATATTTATAGAACTATGAGTAGTACATTTTCTAAAATATTTAAAAACCAACTCATTCGAATATTAATTAAAAATATATTTTATAATATAATGAGGTAATTTATGGTGATCTGTATAAAACTACTTAATGGTGTTATTTTCGAAATAACTCGTTTATTTGATCAAGTATTTGTGTGTACTGATACAGAATTTGGGATTTTCTTATTCGTATGCACCACATAAATATCCATATCATAATTACTTGTCTTCAATTTAACTCAAATTAATAAGACATAGCGGAAACAAATACTTATTTTTTTGGAAATATTGAACTGATTTTATCTATTCTAAAAGAAATAATACTAATGCAGAAATTAATTTATTTTTTAGTATTTAGAAAAAAATACTATTTAGTCAGTGTTTTAACGAATTATTCTTCGCATAGATTACAATTGTTTTTAAATATTGACAATTTTTATTGGCAGTTTGATAAATTTATAGATACATATGCCTTGTAGGAATACATCGATTGTTATTTGATCCGATATAAAACATTCAGGAATCACCATTAAATTGTTTGAAATGACGGGAATGTGAGTGCCCGTTGTGCATTAATTTTAAAGTTACAGAATATTTTACCTTTAATTATTTTGAGAAAGTCGGCACATTTTATATTTTGTGGGCATGATATTTAAGTATTCAAGGATTAGTTGACATTTGGTTTGGTTTATTTTATTGAATGATCTGAAGCATATTGTGAATAAACTTTTAAAATGTATATTATATATTTTCAATAAATCCCTAAAATACAATAATTAATATTTGTAATAGTTATTAATAATAAAACATGAATCTTTACTAAGTATGTTATTGGTCTAAACAAACACTCTTAAAAAAGAAACTATAATGTATTTAATTTTTATTTATTTAATTTAATTCTCATTTTACTACAGTCTCCTTTATTTCAACTAGAGTTATTTGTATTGGACCATAAACCCAAACATGAAGTACATCCATACAAATCCGCGACTGTTGCAAGAGCTCACCACTGCAGCTACCAAGCTGGCTATTTATTCAATATAAAAATGACACACGGAAAAAGATTTTTTGCTAAAAAAATACTTACACTAAAGTCAGATTAACTTTATTTAATATACTCTAAGTTAAAAATTAATTGGGTTATTATGTTACGAAAATCACTTTGAATATAACTATGTCAAATTTGAACAAACTATTATAAAATAATATGCCGTCTTAATCTCAATAGACAAAATAGTTCCTCTCTTGATTCCTTTTTCATTTAGATTATAATTAGACGTAAATGTCTGGTATCTTTTAATATCTTCTATTAGTGATTTTAATATCTCCTTCTTCATCGGTAGCTGTTTGTTTTTTTATAGGGATTCTATTTGGTAATGTCCAACATACCATTCATTTTTGCCGTGGTCTGTTTTTGTAAATTAGTTAATAATTGTGATTTAAATATAATACAGAAGCCTCACGAAAACTACAACAGGCAAGTGATAATATAAATAATTGGACACAAGTTTGGAAAATAAGAATTAATGAAAATAAATCTGTACATGTGCAGTTCACTTATAAACAGACCGTACAAGCACCAATAACATTAAATAACACTCTCATTCCATAGAGCAACGACGCTAAATATCTCGGAATGAATCTCGAAGCAAAACTTCGCTGGAAGGAACATATAAAGGAAAATGTACTGGCTAATTGGAATAAAATCACAATTATCAGTACATAATAAATTGCTATTATATAAGCAAATATTGAAACCTATATGGGCATACGGAGTTCAATTATGGGGATGTTCTGCAAAGAGTAACATTAATAAAATACAAATTTTTCAGAACAATGTCCTGAGAGGTTTGTGGGTGCACCCAAATACTATAGGACATATTACCTACATAGAAACCTTCAGATACCCACAGTCAGTTAAAAAATCAAGATAATTGCAAGGGGGCATGAGGAAAGACTCCATTCTCATACTAATATTGAACAATTGCAACTTTTGGATAACACCAGAACAGGACACAGACTCAAAAGAATCAAACCATCTGATCTTGTGTAGTATTGTGTAGTGAGGTGTATATATTAAAAAAATCAGCAGTGACATTTATAAACATTATTTCACCAGAGACTGAGTTAGGGCCGATGGGTCCTCCTAGTTATATACCTAGATTTAAGTTAGCATAAAGACAAATTGTAGGTTAGACGGAAACGACTAGTAACAATATATTAATTAAATAATAAAAAAAAATATAATACAGTTTTTAAGGCAGAGACAGGCTGCTCTTATTAAAACAACATGTAGATACTCATCCAATAATTCACTTCACATTTAATGATCACTTGTGGTGGTGTACATATAAGTATCCTAGTAAGTTAAAAAAGACGCTATTAATTAAGTAATATAAACTGGGGGAAACTACCCAAAACAAGCTAAAGTAAAACAAAAATGAGTAATTCGTTTTTAAGAATTATAACTTGGAACGCAAACGGACTAAATCAAAGAGCCCGGGAACTAGAATAATTCTTAAAAACAAATAACATAGATATAGCTCTCGTATCGGAAACACATTTTTCTGAAAAAAATACATTAAAATACGGGGTTATGATGTTTACTGGACACTATACCCCAGTCAACGGACTCGAGTCGGAACAGCTTTAACAATTAAACAAAATATACAAGAAGAGATTAAAAATGAAGAAATGCAAGCTACGATAATTAGTATCGAAAAAAATGGGACTGAAATAAATATTGGCGCTATATATTGTCCACCAATACATAAAATGACACAACAACAACATAAAGATATCTTTTCAAAATTAGGCCCAAGGTTTATTATTGGTGGAGACTTTAATGTTAAACATACAGCTTGGGGTTCACAAATAATAACACCTGGAAAAGGAAACGAATTACTCAAAGCCATTAACCTTACAAATTGTAATTATCATTCAGGGCGCGAACTGACTTACTGGCAGTAATAAAGTCCCAGACCTGCTGGATTTCTACATTACAAAAGGCATCTTATTAAATCAAATTAGTACAGAAAGCTTATGCGATTTAACATCCGATTACACTCCAGTATTGTTAACATAGGGCGCGACAATCCTAAGAAAAGCAAAAACGCCTAATCTTACCAACAGATATACTGACTGGGACAAATTCAGATTAATACTGCAGGAACAAATCAGTTTAAAAGTAAGACTTAAAACTATAGATGATCTTGAGCAACAAACCAAACATATAACTGAACAAATTCGGTCAGCTGCAAAAGATGCTACCCCAATAGCAAGAGAGAAATCAGAATATGAAGTACTTTACCCCCTCGAAATTAGAGAAATGATAAAAGAAAGGCGAAAAGCTAGAAGAGTATGGCATAGAACCAGAAATGCTGCTGACAAAACTACTTTTAATAGAATTAGTAATCAGACGAATCAAAAGATCAAAGAATATAAATATATATATTATAGAATATAAAAGCAGACAAAGATTATTCGCTATGAAAAGCAACTCGAATATTTAAAAGACCAATTATTCGAGTACCGCCAATTAAAAATGATCGAAATTAATGGGTTCGACGCGACAATGAAAAAGCTGAATTGTTCGCACAATAGTTAGCTAACATATTTCAACCTAATGATATAGAATCTACCATGGATACATCTCCTTTTTATCAACCCGATGTAGATCTAAATCTAATTTCTCCACTGGAAGTTGCCACTGAAATTGATAACCTCAATCCTAAAAAGGCACCTGGTATAGATGACATTTCACCTGGATTATTGAAAGAACTGCCACGAAAAGCAATCATCATGTTGACATATATATTTAATGCCTATTTAAGGCTGAAGCATGTCCCGGAATGCTTTAAAGTGGCACAAATAATTATGCTGAAAAAAACCTGACAAAGCTGCAGAACAAGTCGAATCTTAAAGGCCTATTTCGCTACTACCTGCAATATCAAAGCTATTTGAGAAACTGATATTTAAACGTGTTAAACATTTCGTAACAATACCAGATTTCCAGTTTGGTTATCGAAATCACCATTCAACAATCCATCAAGTACACAGAGTAACTGCGGCTATTGAAAGAGCGTTTTAGGAAAAGAAATACTGCCCTGCAATATTCCTGGATGTCTCTTAAGATTTTGATCGGGTTTGGCATTTGGGATTAATCTGTAAGATGAGCAAATTGTTACCGCGTAACTATTGTCAATTGATGGAGTCATATTTATTCGGAAGAAAATTTAGAGCATCGCACAAAATGGCGATCTCGACATTTAAAAATATCTCGGCTGGAGCTCCACAAGGTAGCGTCTTAGGACCTGTCCTGTATCTGCTCTACACTGCTGAAATTCCAACAACAAAAGAAATACTTCTTGGAACCTTTGCTGACAACACAATTATTATGGCAAAAGATATATCTCTGTCTAGGGCAATAGAAAAAGTGCAAGTGGTAGTCAACAAAATCTACAAATGGACGAAAGATTGGAAAATTCAACTTAATAGCTAATACCTTGGAATCCATCTTGACGGTAGATTAAATTGGAAGCATCACGTTAGACAAAAAGCAAAATACATTAGAACCAAAATAAAACAACTATACTGGTTAGTCGGAAGATACTCTCAGCTTGATCTAAAATCAAAGAGGTTGATTTATAATACAATTATAAAGCCAATTTGGACCTATGGGGTGCAAATATGGGGTTGCACTAAAAATTCAAACCAACTAGTCATACAACGCTGTCAAAACAAGGTTCTTCGATTAATTACCAATGCATATCGCTATGTAACCATTG
Organism: Rhynchophorus ferrugineus; assembly: GCF_030347505.1. Classification (NCBI taxonomy): domain Eukaryota; kingdom Metazoa; phylum Arthropoda; class Insecta; order Coleoptera; family Curculionidae; genus Rhynchophorus; species Rhynchophorus ferrugineus. Next base: position 44,145,695 of record NW_027472580.1, on the reverse strand, counting down.
AAGAACTGCACGATGACCTGGAAATCAAATGGATTTGCGAAGTTATCCAAGATTTCGCCTTGAAACACGAAAGAAGATTACTAAATCATACTAACGTGGAAGCAATACAACTGCTGGATAGCACGCAGGATGTCAGGAGATTGAAGGGAACAAAACCATACGAACTTATATAAAGTGCATGTATTTAGTGTAAACTATAGCTATAAGTTAATAATTAATAAATAATTATAATTTAATAATTGAGGAATACATACTGATGTATTTTCTTGCACTTGTCTTGCTTGTTAATTAATCCGAGTACATAGGATCGTACATACATACTAAGTAGTAATAAATTAATTGTAAATTAAGAGTGTAGTAAGCGTATCTAATAAAGATGTTATAAAAAAAATTAAGTAATATAAGATTGGAAATCAGTTAGTTATGACCTTAAATTGTTAGCGGTTTTGTACCCTAATCACATATGTTTTTCTCTTCTTCTAATCGAGTTACCATCATTTATGAGGGTATATATGTTATCCCCTTAACTTGAAAAAAAAACATAAATAAGTTGGGAAAGGTTTCAAGACCATAGTTGATATGGTTAAAACTTTGACTACGCTATATTGTAGCAATTTTTCTGTATACAGCTTTAGAGATAGAAAAAAAGATTAAAGCTTATTTGTGTATTAAGGAATTTTGTAAAGAAAATTCAAAAATTATAAAAACGTGGTTTATTTAAGTTTTCTATAGCATTGAGTTAATCTATTCATACTTACCTATTCATATTTAACCTACATATTAGCTACAAAAACAAAAAATTTAATTTATTTAACATTTAAATGATGATTTAAATAAAGCCTTTACCATTAATACTCTGGTATTAAAATATTCGGTTTTTGTACTAAATCCGTTAGTTTTTACCCATATTGTCCTTTTAAATCGTACTTTCTATTTTTAATGAAATTCTAATCAAATGCGATGATAAAAACCGATCCATATGTAACAGTGGTTTTTGTTCTTTCGATAAAAAGAGAGTCTTTTATCGATAATCATAAATAAATGTTATTTCGACTGGTTTATTCGAGGCCGTCTTGCTTGTACAAAAATGTAAAATGAAGATAAAAATCCTCGGCGAGTATAAATTTTAATTCTCGTGGCAAGTGTGGGAATCATCCGGTGAAATTTTTATTATCCACGTTCAGACTTTCTCGCATGTGTTATTGTTGAAAGAAGAAAGAAGAAATTTCTATTCTTATATATTTTATGCAATTGGTTCTTCGTATCAAGAAGTCAATATGTTGCAGTTGTCAAGCACTAGTTACAGACAATGGAACTGAATTAATAATGCAGTACAAAATTTTAAATTGATTAATTAACTTAATGATCATGATTAATTATATTTTAAAATATTTTACCATCATTCGTATTTATTGACATCCCTGTAACATATTTATTTTATGTATAAAAAAAGGAGAATCTCGAAGAGCAGCCTTTTTTCTCTTTTCAGGGACAACGCCTGGTGAATATGTGAGAGTTAGTGTTTTCCATTTAAACACCTCTTTGTAGCTCTTTTAAGATTTTATTCTTTCTGTTTTTTGTCTTTTACATGACTGAATAATGAAGTGAATTGAAATAATCACTTTGATGCATCTAAACACACATTTGCATGTTTTTCGTAGGCAAACTAAACAGATTTTATTGAGTTAACTAGGAGTTTTTGGTAAATATGCTAACTGGTTAACGTTGTGTTCTAAAGTCTGATCTTATGCTGCTACTTGACTACCGTTAAACGATTCTTGATCGAGTAAGTGGACCTTTCCTTACAAGTTTATGAAAAAAAGCTTTTCTTGGCATATGTTCAGACCGTAGCAATCTACATGTTTTAAGCTGTAATATAATTGTATTTTCAAGTTCCTACTGGAATACTTATTATAAAATAGTTGTGAAAATATTTTAAGGTTATTCGCACTTTACGTTTTATATTAGATGTTTGCATGTATTTTTATCAGCGATATGTATGCAAAGTATCAATGAAAATAACTGTTAAACAATTTAACTTAACGATTAGATTAGATGGTTTTGACATGTCTGTATATAAAAAGACAATGTTCCATTGAGTACTATTAAGTTATTCTGTGTTTATACAGACAGTAATTACGAAATGATCAAAGTTGCGTTTTCGACATTCATTACTTTTGTTGTTTGATTTCAATAAATCTGTTGCCGAAGACCATCAAATACTTTTAGTAACACATGGTGATAATCATCACATGAATATTCACTTTTTCAAACGTCAATTTTCCGACGTGGGAAAGGGGAAAATCGAGGAAAACGCTCAAATTTCAAAGACATGTACAATGTTTTTACATATATTTTATCTATAGTAATCAGATATTTAGGTATAATGTTATTGCTGAGCTAATGTGACAGAACATAGGAAGTCATTCAGGGCAAAAGCCTTTCAGTATGCTTTTTAAGCACAAACTATAGCATATATGACGTCGTAGAAATATTGTACACAACTGCTTCTATGGTGTAATGTTTAAAGCGTTTAGCTCCAAAACGGGAGTCGCGGGTTGGACTTCCGACGGGGACAATAACTTTTGGTTATTGTTTAGTTAGAACATTTGTCAAATCACCTAGACTAACATATCAATTGAAAAGCCCCGGTCTGACACATAGATGGCGCTACTCGAATTAAATCCATATGTTTTTTACTTAGCCCTAATCCTCAAAAGATGCGTGTATAAATTTGACATCTGTCGGATCATTAGTTTGTGAATTATAGCATTTCGACTGAAGCAACTTTTGTTATTGTAAAAAAAATGGATAAAAAAAATTTCGCGTGTTGATAAAATATTGCTTTTTGAGGGGAAAAGATACAGTTGAAGCAAAAACTTGGCTTGATGCCGAGTTTCCGGATACTGTCCCAGGAAAATCAACTATCAAGGATTGGTATGCTAAGTTTAGACGTGATGAAATAAGCACCGAAGACGGTGAATGCAGTGGACGCCCAAAAGAGGTTGTTGCCAACGAAAACATTAAAAAAATCCACAAAATGATTTAGAATTACCGTAAATTGAAATTGAATGAAATAGCAGACACCTTAAAGATATCAACTGAATGTGTTCATCATATCATTCACGAATATTTGGTTATGAGAAAGTTCTATGCAAAGTGGGTGCCGCGCGATCTCACTTTCGACAAAAACAACTACGATTTGATGATTCGGAGCAGTGTTTGAAGATAATCAAGCGTAATAAACATCCTAGTGGATTGCACACGATGAACCGTCGACTGGCAGGTTTATGGCGTCTGTATTTTGGGAAGCGCATGGGATCATTCTCATTGACTACCTTGGAAAAGGAAGGACCATCAACAGCGACTATTACACAGCGTTATTGGACCGTCAGAAGGACGAAATCTCCAAACAGCGGCGGCATTTGAAGAAAAAGAAAGTACTGTTTCGCCAAGACAATGCACCGTGTCACATGACAGTGAAACCGATGGCAAAAATCCATGAATTGGGCTTCCAATTGCTTCCTCATCCACCATATTCTCCAGATCTGGCCCCCAGCGACTATTTTCTTTTCTCAGTTTTCAAAGGATTGCTCGCTGGGAATAAATTTTCGTCGAATGAAGAGGTGATCGTCGAAACTAAGGCCTATTTTGAAACAAAGGAGAAATAGTACTACAAAATCCGTATCGAAAAGTTGCAGAATCTCTATAATCAATGTATCACCCTTGAAGGGAATTATGTTGAATAAAAAAAAATTAATTTTGCCAAAATTTTGGCTTTTCATTTGACTTATTAGGTAGCGGACCCCGGGGCCTGAAGCGTTAATTATTTTCAATTATTGTTTCGTTATTTCTGTTTTTCGTCTTACGGGCTACACCTTTACTTGGCCTTCCCATTGCAATATTAAATAAAATAATTGCATAATTTATTGAGTAAATATCTAACATTAAAACGAGAAATATAAAACATTTTTAACAAAAAAATTTAATCGACTTTAAAAAGTAAATAAGGAACCCACTAAAAATTAAAAAATAATCAAAGATAAAAAGTTTTTTTAAATATATTTCAAAGTCTCCTTTTACCAACTATAGGTTTATCTGGACTGGGCCTAAAATTTAACGTGGGCTCCGAACCACGGTCCTCAGCATTAAGCGAGAGTGACCAACTTTAGAAATCATCGTAAATTAAGACAGACATATTAGAAGACATCCGGTCTTCTAATATGTCTGTCACAAACATAAATTTACGACAATGCCCCAGCAGGATTCGAACCCGCAGCTATCACAACACTAGGAGGACCGTCCTACCGCCATTACTACTGCGCCACCAAGCCGGCGATAAATAGGTTTAGGTAGGTATTAAGCTAAATTGTGTATATACAGTAGAATATAAAATACGTATGGTAGATAGTTTAAATAAGGTATTTGATTATTTTTATTTAGTTATTACAACGATTAATCATGTACATATTTTATTTTAAAATGTTTGTTTTTGTGTTAAAAATCTATTTTTAGTGAGTTATTATTTATTTTTTGAAGTCGCTTCAATTTTTTTAATATATTATACAGTATTAGAACAAATATATGTATTTATTTTCATGGATAATAGAAAATAACAGAACAATTTCAATATATTATTAATATTCAGAAACCGCTAACACAATAAATAAAACATCTTTTTTTGCGTGCGGACGGAACGCACGAAATATCAAAGTTTTTTCTATGGAACGCTCGTTCGTTCACATCAACGGACTATATATCAGGATCACATCCGAACAAATCCATATATCACGCGCTGTTTTGTTTTTTCCTTCTTCCTCTTCGCAGAATGACGAATAACATTTGCGAAATGGATGGCGGACGGTCAGGTCGAACGGATTTATGAATCCGAAGTCATTTTTCATAAATCATCAACGATGCAGGTGCAGCTAACGAATCGGTTAATTTGTAGATTGCACCAGGTGTGGCGCGGCATGATTTAGTTTCAAAAATGGCTCTAATTCATAATTTGCTTGAAAATCTGTTAGATTTACGTAATTTACGTGAATGTAGGCATTTGTTGTCTTAATTAATTTTTAATGTTGCCCATAATTATTATAATATATTTCTAATGTTATTCTCTTAGTATTTCACAATTTACCCTGTGGGCAATAAGTATATAATGAGATTTATATTATAAAATGAAGTGCAGAAAATCAATAAGAGTTCTCCTGTATAAAATTATAAACTAGAACTTCATTCAATTACTATCCTATGTTACTCTAAGAGGTTCCAGAATAAAGTGTTGCGAGTCATCGTTGATGCCCCATAATACGTGTCCAATAAACTGATTCAGCGCGATATCCCCATAGAACCCATAACGAGTGTGATTCGGAATGTTAGTGCAAACTACTCTGAAAGACTATTAGTGCATCCTAATGCACTCGCCAAACAGTTAAATGTGCGCGACGACAGTGAAGTACGTAGGCTCAAACGCAAACTACCATACGAACCAATTAATAGACACATAGAGTAAGATTTAATAATCTCTAGAATAAGCTAGAAAACTGTTTAGAACAAGTTAGGATAAACTTTAAAATAAGTTAGAATAGTATCAGAAATAAGATTTAGATTATAAGTTGTACAGTAGATCACTTACTGAAGTGATCTACTACATGTCAGGATAGTTATATTATATTACTAGCTGACCCGACAGACCTGTCAAAAAGATTTGTAATGTGGCAGTTTTTGTGCCTACGTATTTTAAAAAATTCTCCTGAACAGAACCATCACCCTGGTGATAGGGCGTTGTGAATAAAAAATAATTAAATAAAACATATATAAGGATTGAAAAGTAAGTAATCGCTTTATTGTTAATCATGTGAATCATAATAATTATTATTATTATCATTGTAGTGCTTTGTGGTATACGATGTTTTTTGTTTGATTACCTGGCGCATAGATAAACAAATCTGATGGTTTTCCAACACGGGAACAGGCAACATACAATTGACCATGTGAGAAACATGGGTTTTCTAGATTAATACCACAAACACTTAATGATTGCCCCTGGGACTTATTTATAGTCATAGCAAAAGCAAGCCGCACTGGAAACTGTAGTCGTTTAAACTTAAATGGCACATCAGTCGGAATCATTGGGATGCGCGGTATGAGAACATCTTCTCCTTTATACTTTCCTTTGAGTATAGTTGCTTCTATCACATTGTTTAGTAATTTTTTTATCGCTAACCGTGTACCGTTGCAAAGACGCGGTTGGTTGATATTTCGCAACATTATAACCACCGATCCAACCTTTAATTGAAGATTGTGAGGTGGCAATCCTGGCAAATCCAGCGAGTTTAAAAATTCCGGTGGATAGTTGACTACATCATCTTGATTAGTAGCCGAATCAACTGATTTATATATCCTCAATTCGCCTGTAATTTGTTCTTGAATTTTGAAATTTAATTCATTTACATCTATGTTTTTTGCAGCTAGTATAGCTCGTTCGCTCAACCAATCATGGTTTCTGTAATTTTGAGAAACATCTGGAAACACCTTCTGAATAAGTTCATCTTTTGATCGAGTTAACTGACAAAAACTTTGAGGAAAGTTAATGCAGCCAGTCAACATGTCTATAGGAAATTTGCCATTACCAATGTCAATGAGTTGTTTAGAGAATATGTTTCCAGATTGGTCATTTTGCAACTCGACACGCATATTCTTGCTTAAATGAAGTACTTTGACATGTTTCCACAAATTGGAGGACTTTAGACATGCATTGAGTTCATCAGCTGGCGTTGATCGTGGAATCACTGGCAATGTTTGACGAAAATCTCCTGCTAATAAAATCATTGCACCCCCAAATCGGTTATTATTGCTACGTAGATCTTTTAAGGTTCTGTCTAAAGCCTCCAAAGATTTTTTATGTGCCATCGTGCATTCATCCCAAACAATCAATTTACATTGCTGCAAAACCTTTGCCATTGCAGAGTTCTTCGAAACGTTGCAGGTTGGAGTTTCATTGCTTTGCATATTTAATGGCAATTTTAGTGCTGAATGGGCTGTTCGACCACCTTCAAGCAAAGTTGCTGCGATTCCCGACGAAGCGAGTGCAAGTGCAATTTTATTTTGTGAGCGAATTGTTGCTAATATTAATGAAATCAAAAAAGTTTTTCCTGTACCACCAGGTGCATCTAAGAAGTAAATCCCTCCAGTTTCATCATTTGTTACTTTCATAAGAGTTTCAAATACATACTTCTGTTGTTCATTTAACAGTGGAAGATTTGTTTGAATTAATTCTTTCAAAGCGTTGAGATCATACAGTCTTTCTCGATGCAACTCTTGGTTAAAAGCGTCATGCATTGGACGATTGGGCGCGGTCAGTCCTAATTGAATTAATAGTTTGTTTGACATTATCAAGCACATGTCCTCAATTGAAATCAATGCTTCATTGTAAATTTCTTCACTGATTTGTATATTTGGATTTCCCATTCTATTCCGTATTTGATACAAAATATCATCACACATATAATCTTTGTACTTCATCCACAAATCAATTGGGTTTGATGGGAAGCATGTAGATATGATTATAGAAAACAATGTTCGTATTTAATGAGCGTGTGATGATATTACAGCATCATTGAGAGTTTGATCCCAATGAGCGTCATTTTCAAGCAATTGCAAACGTTGACAGGCTGCTCTGTAGGATCCACACAATTCACCATCAACAGTTCGTAACTGTTGGAATGATGTTGGGCCACGTACATTGACTAATAGCAGTCGTAAATAAAAACATTCATCATTGCTTGGATGTACTGAATAAATCCGGCCAATCGCATCGGTGGAATATACATCTGTATATCCTGGAACTGGTTTTCCTTGTTTCCGTCGTATAAATCTCCTTGAGGATTGATTCCAGGTATAATATTTTGGCATTTCAGAATATAGCAATGTTTGTGCGAAATCATCGTTTTGGCATGTCTCAAAAAAACTGGTTAATGTAGTAGATGGTGGCTGAGCAGCTCTTTGTACTGCGTTCTGTGCTGTAAAATACACTCTTTGTCCATTTTCTAAATGCACAGCTAAGTGAACAACAGAAGGGTGTCTCTCATGAATAGGAAAAGAAAATATTCGCCAAACTGCTTCATTACTACTGACATAGCGGCCCATTTGGTATTGGGTAACTTCATCATTAGAATTCTCTGCACCAATTCCAATCACAGCCATATCACTCCCTTTGGTTACATATTTGCAAATGTATTTAATCGATTTCACTGAATGGCAAGATTCAACGTTGATGTGTGCTTTGAATGTCTTTGATAAAATGGGTGAATATGGAACAATCCAACGATTATCTATTTCAATATCTTGTTGATTTAATTTGACAATTGTTGATTTTCCATTGTCTGCTGTCGATCTGCGACGATACAATGGATAAACGTCATTACCAGTAATTGTTTCCGATATTAATGTCCGTGGATATCGTTTTGAACATTTACCATCCATCATACACGGTGAATTTTGATTAAGAGTTCCACAGGGACCATGTATCATGTTTTTGATAACTACCTCATGCAATCCAGGATCTACTTGTACATTAGGGATTTCAGCTGATATCACTGCATCAACTTCATTTGGCCTTATCTTTTCAACCAACCAAATCAAAATGTGTGCATGTGGCAATTCTCGTTTCTGTCACTCCACAGAATACATCCAGCAGCGTGTCTCACCAAACACATTATGTTTTACGATGAAATTCATTAAAGATTTCAACTTTTGTCTAAAGACTCTGGCTGTAATATCATGACGATCAATGGGTGATTGCCCAGGGAATAACTCCTGCTTAATTTCTATCCATTGCGGATTGCATGTAAATGTGATGAACAAATCTGCTGTACCATAATGACGCACATACGACATGGCATCTTGAGCATATTCGTGCATATGCCGAGGGCTTCCGATGTATGTTGCTGGAAGAATAGTCATCCGACCGACATTTGTGCATTTCCATCAGTATTAATCGCATCTCGAAGGTGAATATACTCTTCAGATCGGAGTTTGGTTTGATTCAACCTGATGAATGTTAATCTCTCCGTTTCAATTTTAACATACATGTCAACAACATATTTGTGATATAATCGCCGACATTTCAATATGTGATTATCTTCATTTTCCCGAAGCATTAGGCGGTATGAATAATAGTTCATTGAACTGACTTTTTTGTTGGTTTCAGAACCTGTAAGCAGATTTTGTTTTAATAACATTCAAATACATAATATAGTGACTGAGATATTATCGCCATAGCTAAACTAATATTTTAGTTACCTGTAATGGGATTTATCATTTTTATTGATAAATCGTAGCCATCTTCACCTTGCCAAAATATAATGGGATATTGCAGTGCATCATATGAGCGGTGTGTTTCCTTTATACGTTGTAATTGATCATTCCGACGATGTAAAACAATATCACGGGATTCCAAATTTTCTCCAACTACAACGATAGCAACTTCATCAATAGTTGGTGCATTAAAACGTCTTGTATGTTGACCTGCAGGTGTTTTATCAGCTCTGATTACAATTTTGTGATTATCGGATGGCATCAGATCCAGGGCAGTTTTAAACAATATAATCAATTGATTGTGTTGATGAAATAAAGTTTGTAATTGTTCTACAATAGACCTCTTTACTAAATTGTTATGTGCACAACGCAGATCAATTTCTTGTGGTGAATTGCCCATAAAATAAATTTGCAGGAATTTGTTGTCGCTATCTGACACTGGTAACAGTGAACCTGCTCTGTGATATATTTGCCCTTGTATCTGTAATTTTTTTTTTTTTTATTATTACTCTTCGTGAGTCCACAATCTGCCCTATTGGCAATAAGTATTTCTTCTGTTTATATTATATATACATGGCATGTAGAAAATCACTTCATTAAGCAATCTTCTGTATAAAATATTATCTTAATTAATTAGTCTTATTCTAATGCTTATTCTAAACTCTACATATGTCCAGTAATCAGATCAGATGGTGTTAAACGTTTTAGTCTACGCACTTCACTATCACGTCGCATATTTAGCTGATTAGCGAGTACATTGGGATGCACTGACACTCTTTCGAAGTACTTCACACAAACACGTTGGATTACACTCGTTATAGGTTCTAGAGGAATATCGCGTTGTATCACTTTATTTGAAATATAGTACGGAGCATCAACAATGGCACGCAACACCTTATTTTGGAACCGTTGAATGATGGATATATTGGATTTGCTAGCGGTACCCCATAGTTGAATTCCATATGTCCAAATGGGCTTGAGTATAGACTCATACAGCAATACCTTGTTATCTAATGATAACTTGGATTTGCGCCCAATGAGCCAATACATTTGATATAATTTTAGTCCTAGTTGTTTCCGTTTAGAGAGTATGTGCTTCTTCCAGGTTAGGCGTCGATCTAAATGCATACCAAGATATTTAACATGGTCTGCTTGGGGGAGTTGGCGATGATTGATATTTACTGGTGGACATGTTCTTCTACGCAGAGTAAACGTTATATGCGTGGATTTTGATTCATTGGCTTTAATGCGCCATGTCTTCAACCATAATTGTATTTGCTCCAGGTGGGTTTGTAGGTTTATTGATGCTGTGACTGGATCTTCATGGGATGCTAAGATTGCTGTATCGTCTGCATATGTTGCCACAGTAGTTATTTTTGTGGTGGGCAGATCAGCCGTATACAGAAGATACAGTACTGGACCCAGTACACTACCTTGCGGAACTCCTGAATATATGGGATTTAATTCGGTATGTTCATCGCCTTGATTTACAATAAAATGTCTGTCAGTGAGATACGATTTTAGTAGCTGATAGTCCGGATGAGGGAGAAGTTTCTTTAGTTTAACCTGCAAGCCCGTATGCCATACTTTGTCAAAAGCCTGAGATATGTCTAGGAAAGCAGCCGAACAATATCTTTTGGCATTTAGGTCAGCGTTTATTTGGTTTACAAGTCTATGCACTTGTTCTATAGTCCCATGCTTATTGCGAAAGCCAAACTGATGTTCTGGAATAATTTTTCTTTTTTCTATTATATAGTTTAGTTTTTTTATGTATAACTTCTCGAAAACTTTCGAGATTATTGGTAATAAACTGATAGGTCGGTAGGAGGTCACATCTTCTGGTATTTTTCCTGGTTTAAGTATCATTAATATTTTAGCTACTTTCCAGATACTAGGGAAGTAATTAATTCGTAGCATAGCATTAAATATATATGTTAATAGTTTTATAGCCTTTTCTGATAGTTCTTTTAAAATTTTGCCAGTAATTAAGTCATAACCAGGAGCTTTTTTAATATTAATCTCTCTCATTATTGTATGTTTAACTTTTTTGACCGTTAATTTCTCGTGCGGTAAATCCATTTGAAATGGCGAATCTAGAAAGCTAGTAATTTTATTTTCGTCATCTTTATGTAGCTGAGACTGGGAAGGTTTAAAAACATTTTTTAAGTGTTTTGAGAAAATGTCGGCCTTCTCTTTATTGCTTCTCGCCCAATTATTTTCGCTTGTTTTAATAGGTGGGTTATGCTGCTGGGATCTCCTAAGCTTTTTTGTTGCTTTCCACAACGAATAGTCTGTAGCCTCAGTTGATGTTAAGTTTTCTAGGTATTCTTGAATGCCTTGGTTCTGTTCGATTTGGATTAGATCTCTCAGCTCTTTTATGGCCCTATTAAATTTTCTTTTATTCTCTTCAGTCCTTTGCTGTTGCCAATTTCGTCGTAACTTTCTTTTTTCTGCTATCTTTTTCTGTATTGTACATGATATATGTGTATTTTTTCTTGGAAATGTTTCAATGTTGGGAGTCGCGGAATATGCTGCCTCCTGTATATTTTTTGTAAGATTTATTGCTGCTATTTCTATATCCATTTCAGTTTGTAACGGTAAGTTTAGAGAGATATTTTGGTCTAAGTTTTCTCTAAATGAGGGCCAGTTAGTTCTATTATTGCACAGAGAAGGGGGTTTATCTTTGATGGTAATTTTTGAAGAAATTGTTACTGTTATTGGTGAATGATCAGAAGACAGGTCGAAACATGATTCTGCTTGACACTTTTTTGGATCAATATTTTTTGTAATACAGAAATCTATTGTATCTGGTTTTTTATTTCTGTCTGAAGGCCAATATGTTGGTTCACCAGTAGAGATATGTTGTAAGTTATCTATCCTTATGGCTTTGAGCAGTTCTCTACCTTTTGAGATTATTATTCTTGAACCCCACATTAAATGTTTTGCATTATAATCTCCTCCTGCTATAAATCTATTACCTAGTGTACGGAAGAATTCTTGAAATTGTTCTGCCTTGTTGTTATGTTTGGGTGGGCAATAAATCGCAGAAATTGTTAATGGTCCATGGGCTTCCTCTATGGTTATACTGGTGGCTTGCAGGTAGTCTTTGCGGAATTTTTCTTTTTCGAAATGCTTTATATCATCTCGAATTTTTATGGCTGTACCTCCATGTGCTTTATCATCAGGGTGATTTGTATGATAAAGCTTATATTTAGGAACTTTCATATAATTTTTGTCCGTAAAGTGTGTTTCGGAAACCATCATAACGTCAATATTTTGTTCAATTACGAACATTTTTAGTTCCCTGGCATGTTGTTGGAGCCCATTGGCATTCCAGACGGCGATTTTGTAGCTATTGGTTTCAGGCATTAGGCAAGTTTGCTTACGACGGTTGTGAGTAGACCAAGCATCGTACTCATTTGATCCATTAGTTTGGCCATCATATTTTCTAATCTTGAGATGTTGCTAGTTTCAGTAGGTTGAGATATTGTCTCTCGTTTTTGTGCTGAACCATTTTCAACTATTTGGGCATAAGTTATGTCTGGTTGACTTGTTCTGGTGGGTAGTGGTAAATTGGTAGTAGTGGATTGTTTTTGTTGATGCCTTTTTTCCCTTAAGGCAGGATAGAGTTTCTGCTGTAGTTGCTTGTGAACTGCGCAACCCTTGTAGTTCGCTGGATGATTTCCGTTACAGTTAACACATTTCACTTTTTCATCGCGAACTTTACGAGTACAATCTCCTGTCTTATGTTCTCCTGCACATTTTACGCATCTATATGATTTGCGACAGTAAGTCTTTGTGTGCCCGTGCGCTTGACACCTTGTGCATTGTGGTATAATTCTTTTTATATGTGGTGGTTCGCATTTAATAATATTATTTTCCAATTTGGTGATTTCATACACCGCCTTATTGTTTCCATTAGGTTTTATGTCTATATAAAACATAGGCAGAGGTTTTTTTGTCGTGTGATGTCGTATATTGTGAATATTTACGACCTCGTGGCCTTTTTCAGCTAGTGCTACCTTGATGGTGTTAAAGTCCGTCCCGTGATGTAATCCTTTTAGTACGAATTTAAATGTTCTCTCGGATTTTGGCCTGAATGTATGGTATTGGGTGTTTCTTTCATCTAATTCTTTTATAAGAACTTTAAAGTGATCCGCTTCGAACAATTGGATTTTAATTGTTTCATAGCTCACTGTTTTAATTGTATAGTTCGTAGTAATGGTTTTTAATAAATCATGGATGTTTTTTATTATTCCTACCTTATAGACTGTTATTGTTGTATCTGTAAATAAAAAAAATATTATGGTGTGGTATAAATTAATGGATTGTCAGTGATCAAACTTAAATAATATTTGATCTTATAAAGTATATATTTAGTTTTAACTAATATCTATCAAATATAAAATATAATAAAAGTGTCACTGAAACTGAATCACCATATAATATGATGACTAAGTGATATATTTCGTAATGATTAAGAAATTGAAGATTAGTAACACATCTTAACTTTGATGACAGAAAATTTTGTTCGCTAAAATAATTATGAGTAACTGCTATAATACATACCTTGAAAGTTGGCATAAAATTTTCCCGAACTGCATTTGTTGCCCCAAAGTCATTTGAAAGCAATTGTTATATTGTTGGATATGTGTCAAAAAGTGTATAGAATCTGTTCCTATTCCTGAAACCAATGAGTACAATGGTTCTGGTGGTGGATCCAATGGTATCAATTTCACTTTACCACTTGCGCAACACAATCCATTGGCTTCGTTTTTGTATTTTAATGCCTTACAGTGTGAGCAAACCAAGTTCATAGAACCAATAACAACACATTGGTAGTTACTGTAGTCAATTGACACATCGTAACTGAAAGCAGCTCGATTCAAACTTGCGCGATTATTAGTTGAATGTCGCGCTCGCGCTTCACGCGTTTGTGATATCCGAATTCTTTCACGTTCATTTCCGTCGTCACGTTCTTGTGCAGTACGATTAGATCGGTAATTAGCTTGGTTTATAGCATTTCTGGTTCTTCTACCTAAATTGCTTCGTCTTATAGGAGGCATATCAAATATAAATTATTTTTTCACTAATCACGAACTAAACAAACACTAACTAACTATACACTCTGCACAAAACACGATATACGAATTTGTTTCGTGTATCAGTTGACAATTCATCTGTCATCTGTCAAAAGTCATCTGTAACAGACAACTTTTTTTTTTAAATTTGATATGACTTGAACTCAAATCCTTTTAAGCCGTACGAATTGTTTTATTTATTTAAAATTTGGATATTAAAAATAATAAAACACTGTTGGTAACGCGATTTTTGTTTGACTGATGTAATGACGTGGAAACTGATGCATTTTATCTCGCATGCCGAAACTAATACAAAAGAAACGCGAGTTTCGGAACGCGACATTAAACTCCTCCAACTATGTATTCTGTGCTCCAACGCACACAAGCACATTGTTTTGATAGATATGATCTTTGACGTTAGGAACACACCTACATTGCTTAGACAACAGTGAGTGCTTGTAATTTAATATGAACTTTATACCATAGCAATAAAGCTCAAATTGACTACGTTTTAGTTACAAATCATTTGTATGGGAAAAAGAAAAGGGCTATTTTTAGGGTTTTTCCAGCAATAATTCTAATTTTTCTCGCCGTAAAAACCATCCTTGAACTTCAACGAACATTTTAAAAAAAGATTTGGCCAAATTGGTCCAGGCGTTGTTGAGTTATGCGCTTACCAACACATTTTGCGATTAATTTTTATATATAAGATATAACTGAAACCATGTAGTAATACTTATTGCCTACGGGCACGTTGACGTCCTAGGAGATTAATTAAAATAATGTTACTCTAAGAATTGACTTGTTACAATACTGAAATACATATAAAGATATGTATAACATATAAAGATAATTTTGATTTTTGCAATTTTCATATATTAATAATATGTTTATATTATAGTCTATATATTAATTTTAAAAGATTTACAACAGATGATATCACCGTGTATTAAATCATATCGGGTACATTTGTAGCCAACTTTTCAGCATGTGTCATTTCATCTTGTCAGTTTTCTCGTTGAAAATTTGTTATTTACGTATGGCAACTATGTTTCACCGATTTCATTATGTGAATACTAATATCAAACGTTTTAAATATGGTGGGTCTGATGCCGAAGACAAAGAGCGTTCTGGACAAAATGAAGTTGTAAGGTGTTTGGTCATATGTGAAATGCTATTTTAATGAAAAAATCGCAAAGGGTTTTGCATCTTATTATTTTTATAATTTAAAGGGAAAAAAAATCATAGAGACCACCTGGTCATGCATGAACATCAATAGTAAAGCCGAATATACATGGCTCCAAGCTAATACTCTTTTTTGATGGGATCAGCTTGGTGTGGTATACTATGAGCTTCTAAAACCTAACGAAACCACTAATGAGGATCGCTAAAACGGCATACGAGCAAAATCACAGATGATTTTCTTCAGCATGATAACCCTCAGCCATAGGTTGCAAAACCGGTTGCAAACATTAATATAGAAAGTTCTACCCCACCCGTCGTATTTACCAGATATTGCTCTTTCTCATGTCTTCTTGTTCCAACTACGAATCGTAATCTGTTGGAGCAGCGCTTCATTTCTTTTGACAATACTAAAGAATGGGCCTATTCGTGGATAACCTGAAAGAATTCATCGTTCTTTCGAATAAATTACTTGATAGTCATGGGAAAAAGTAGCAGCTATCGATGGACAGTACTTTAAATAAAATATATTGTACTGATTTCTTACAATAAAGCTTCAAATCGAAAAATCATTTAAAATTAATATTTAAGCTATAACATTATAAATAGTTAAAATTTTCTTTCGGATTTGCTGGGATGTTGATGTTGTGATGTGTCTATTGAATCTATAGATAAAATATATGATAAAATATGAGTTTCGTTGAGAGTATGGAATTTTAACCAACATTATTCAATTTAATCGACCGATATCATCGATAACGATGATCTTATATTTCCGAGATAAACGTCTCATGTTCAACATCTGAGATAATATTTCTGGGTATTTTGTAGACCGTTATTTTACGATGTTAGAATTTATGTCAGTGATAAAGAACGGCTTAGATGAACAAAAATATTGGACGAAAATTCAGCTCAAACTCTTAAATTACTCTTACACACAGCTGATAGTTTAGCAGATGATGAAACTATTTCTAATGTTTCTGATGAACATGTCGTTTACAAGCTTCCGGAAGATTCAAATGGAGGCACAATTGCTACCAAACAAATTTACTGACATTGCAATTTCGGACCAGCAAGCCGGACAGATCAAGCCGGATTGGCGTAGTAGTAAAGGTGACAGGAAGGTCTTCCTACTGTTTCGATAGTCGCGGATTTGAATCCTGCTGGGGCATGGTCGTAAATTTATACCAGTAACCAGGCTGGGTAAGACCGGATGTCTTCTGGGGTTTCTAAGTCTAAGTCACTCGTCAGTCGGTAGGCTTAATGCTGAGAACCGTGATTCAGAGCACACGTTAAACTGTAGATCCAGTCCAAATAAACCATCATTGGTAAAAATGAGGCTTTAAAAAAAATTTTTTTTAAAATTCGGATCGTTTTAGCCTTGCGGTTTCATTGCTAGCTATGCCAAAAGAAGATCTTTTCTGTTGGATATTCTGATTGGCGATGAAAAATGAATATGCTACTATGATAATCCTAATTACAGCTCGAATAGGAGCTATTTCTGACTACTACTAGTTCAGATAGAGGCAGCCTGTCTTGTGATCGACGATTAGATCACTACCAAACAACATTGCACGATATCATCATATCTTCAGATGGATGGAAAAAAGTTGTGAATATATTTTGGTATATATAATTTGTACAACGTTTTTAAATAAATGACGTCTTAAAATGAAAAAATGATCATAATACATGCAAGCACCTATATAATCTACATTAGAATTAGGCTAATGAGATGTATAACAGTTTTGTAATTCCAATATTTCAATATTTTGTGTACCTTTTTTTGTATACCATAAATTACAATCGACTTATTTACTATACGAAATTTATTTCATCTCATATACAGTAGTATATATCACTTTTATTTTAATTATGTTTGTATTTTATATTTCTATGTTGTAAGATGAGAATTTTATTGTTTCTAAAGATCAAATAATTGTACATTATGAATTTACTTCTTTTAACACACCCTACGGTTGAAATGTCAATGAGGAGAAAGTATCAGATTTCATCTTGAATATTTAACCGACGATGCAATCCGAGGAGGATTGCAGATTTTAATAGAACTCAAATAGTTGTGGTAAACACGTTTCGAATAAATACATCTATATTTACGATTATCAAATAAATATTGCGTAGATTTTGTTTGATAATATATACGTTCTGACTCTATTGATGTGAATAAGAAATACTAATTAGTATTTTATTTATTATATTGCTTGCTTTTAATGTTAGTTTCATTACTTCATTGACACAAACTAAAGTGTGTCAACGGTAAGATTATTTATTTGTAAGTGAAAATTTGTAATATGCAAGTTAATTGAAAAGTTCCCGACCTGACACATAGATGGCGTTACTAGAATTAAATCAATATGTTTTTTCCTTAGTCCTAACCCTCAAAAGATACATGTATAACTTTGACAGCTGTCGCATCATTAGTTTGTCAATTATAGCATTTTGAGTGAAGCAACTTTTATTGTGAAAAAAAAATGGATAAAAAGTAATTTCGCGTGTTGATAAAATATTGCTCTTTGAAGGGAAAAAATACAGTTGAAGCAAAAACTTGGCTTGATGAAGAGTTTCCGGACACTGCCCCAGGAAAATCAACCATCAAAGATAGGTATGCTAAGTTAAGACGTGGTGAAGTGAGCACCAAAGATGGTGAACGCAGTGGATGCCCAAAAGAAGTTGTTACCGACATTAAAAACATTTTAAAAAATCCACAAAATGATTTTGAAAGACCGTAAATCGAAATTGAATGAAATAGTAATGTATGAGAAAGCTCTGTGCAAAGTGGGTGCCGCGTGAGCTCACTTTGGATCAAAAATATCAACGAGTTGATGATTCGGAGCTGTGTGAAGATGATCAAGCGTCATAAACCGGAGTTTTTGCGTCGATATGTGACAATGGATGAAACATGGCTTCATCATTTCACTTCAAGTCTAATCGACAGTCATCCGAGTAGACTGCACACGATGAACCCGCTCCAAAGCGTGGAAAAACGCAACGGATGGCTGGCAAGGTTATGGCGTCTGTATTTTGGGATGCGCATAGAATAATTTTCACTAACTACCTTGAAAAAGGAAGGACTATCAACAGCAACTTTTACATAGCGTTATTGGACCGTTTGAAAGACGAAACCACCGAAAATCGGCCCCTTTTGAAGAAAAAGAAGTCAGTGTATTCTCCTGTTCTCAGATCTCAACAGAATGCTCGCCGGGAAGAAATTTTCGTCGAATGAAGAGGTGATCGCCGAAACTGAGAAGCAAAGGGCAAATCGTACTACAAAAATGGTATCGAAAAGTTGGAGGGTCGCTATAATCAGTGTATCACCCTTGAAGGGAATTATATTGAATAAAAAAAAATTTGCCAAAAAAATGTGTTTTACTATGATAGGCTAGGCCCTTTTCAATTGACCTGTTATACCGTCTTCATTTTTCAATATTACCAATGAAATGAAATTTTTAGTGTTATTCGCCATTTACGAGAAACTATTTATGTCGAGATAATTATGGCTTTGATTTTTTATTACGATAATTCGTCTTCTCGTTCAGAATTAGATTTTGCAAACCGCATATTATTATTAGATTAGATTTAGCATTAGATTTAGGTTCGTCTGATTAAAAGGTCGTCTATGGAGGATATCCATATCAAATTGCCGAAAATTCATTTAAATAAATATTTAAAAACACACACATAGAATTATATTTTCGATTATTAAGCATATTCATTATTCATTAGTTAATTTTAATATGATATATATTCTATAACTTTCACTTTTATTGTTTTGAAACAATTTAAATTTGATTGTTTATTGAACATGTTAAAAGTTTACTTAATTTAAATAAGCAAGTGAGTATGACATTTGCTTTATTGTATAATAATTGAAACAGCATAATATATGACTTTATTTAAATTAGCAATAGGTTAATCCCATTAATAAATAATAAAGTTTAATTAACAAAATAATTAAAATATATTTAATGAATACACTAATTCGTACAGATTTGAAATTTACTTTAATACTGTAAATTCGATTAAAATTAAATTAATTTATATTTGTTAAAATAAGTCAATTAAAACTAAAGGATAAATGTGAAAACAACATTGCTAGTTCGTTTGCCCTTTTTATACTAGATTGTTCAATAACAGTTAGTAATAATATCAAACAGATCACATCAAAGCATGAAAAGGTTTTCACGCCAAACCCATGTAATATATCATTATCAAATAAAGAATAGTAAGAATATTAAATAGTATAAAATAAATTGAATTACTTAATTATTGTGACCCATTATATATAGAATATAATTAATAGGTCTGTATAGAAAAATTCATATCACACTTCCTAAGGTTTCGGGTCAGTTACGAGCCAGCTTATGTAAAGTATCGCTAAATCAACTATATCTCCAAAAAGAATTTAAATTTTGAAAACATGAAAATAATCTATTCTTTTTTGCACATTTAAAATAGAATGTCCCCTTGGGCGTGGATGTACTTTATATTTGTGATTATAATCGCAAATGTCTTTTTAGGCAACCGTGGAAAATACGACAATGAGTAACCATCCGAGTCACGCCAGTAACCAGGCTGGATGAGGCCGGATGTCTTCTGGGGTGGTCCCTAATTTGGTCACTAGCCAGTCGGTAGGCTTAATGCCGAGGACCGTGGTTTGTAGCCTACGTTAAACAGCAGATCCAGTTCAGATAAATCCTCGTTAGTAAAAAGGAGACTTTAAAATGTACCAAAATATCCCTTTAAAATAAGACACTTATACATTAGAAAGCGACATTCTAACATCAGTAGTTGACTAAATAAAAAATAATTAAATACTCAAAATCAATAATGAATTTCAATACATTTGAAACATAATTAGTATAATTTTTCCTGGCGGAAATGAAAGAAAAACGAAACGTAATTATAACAGGTACCAATATAAAAATATTAACATAAAATACTAATAAATATTCATCCACCACATCACCCTCGTATGCTCTGGCCAATTCTTGTTAATTTTTCAATCAAAAAAAAATGAAAGGGAAGAAAAAACCCAACGTTTTCACGATCAAAATGGAAATGACATTTCAATGAAATTAATTAACCCACACCCCTCCCTTCTCGCCGTTTCGTTCGCGATCCCAAAGATAATCCGCTGGCATTATAGTCACGTTTTTTTCGCATCTATCATCATTAATTTACCTCGATAGTCGCAGATAATATCGGCCAATCGAATCCGATGGCTATCGGGTCATTTGAATTAGGTCTTCATTAGGTCCGAGAAAATTGGTTTAAAATATTGTACAAGGGACCGGGTAATTGAATGAAGCAATCGTCTCCCTAATAATTATAAAATAGCTATGGGAGATATAAAATAGATTGAGATACTTATGGATAATTATTTGGCAAATTTATTTTATATAAAAAACTAGGTGACTGGGTGAATTTCGTATCACCTACATCTAACACAAGCGCTCAAAAGTCCCGGGCGTAACAAAGAAAACACGTTTTTATTATTTCACGTTAGGTAATCTCCATCAAGAGCCACAGAATTATTCCAGGGCCGCTCCAACATTTCAATACCACTTTTGTAGAACGATATACCGTTTGCCTCAAAAGAGGCTTTTCACCAGTTCCTGTCCACTCAGATAACGAATGAAGTAATAGATCCATATTTCATCCATTGTCAGATATCGACGCAAATATTCCAGTTTGTTGCGTTTAAACATGGCCAAACACTGCTCAGAATCATCAACACGTTTTTGTTTTTGGTCAACAGGAAGCAAACGCAGGGCACACTTTGAACGCGTTCTTTTGATATCTTTACTATGTTAGTTAACTCACGTAATACGACTTCTCCATCACTCAAAACTGTTTTGTCGATTTTGTTTATGTCTTCTGGTGTTACCACCTCATTTAGACGTCCACTGCGTTCTGCATCATCGTTGTTTCTACGACCACATTTGAAGTTTCAATGCAAACCAACGTTTCATTGTTGTTTCTGATGAAGCATTAAGGTCCTTATAATACTTTTCTAGCAATTTATTCGTTTGAACAGCATTTTTCCACCAAGAAGCAGTGTAAAATTAAATACGAAATTGTTTTTAATGCACTGTTTTGAAAATAACAAAGGTAGTGTCACTCTTAGCACAATAACTCACCAACTTATGAGTAGAATATCATGAAATTCCAAGAGCTTTCTTTTGCAGGGTAGCACTAACTGAAAAAGCGGTAAATGCAATAAAACTAGTGCAATATATGTATTAGACTCGGGACCTTTTAGCCCATGTGCTATCTTGTAAATGAAATGTGTGTAAATTTGTTGAGTTGCCACCAGGTATTTTTTCAGGTTTGATGACGATATTATGTTTGTTAGATGCCATTACATCCAATGTTAATTTGAACATTTTTACTAAAGCGTTGTTCTGATGAAAAGGTACTGATGGTGATATGATACTGATACTTCTTGGGCAATATTTCACTTCACTGTTGGATTGTAAGACCAATGCCTATCAACTTACGCATCTAGATTACCGGTAAAATACGTTTGTAAGAATTGATAATCTGCTAATAGATATAAAGATAAAAGAAGAATAGAATAGAATAGAATAGATAATAGTGCATGTGTGTGATAGTGATCACGCTCCTAGTATGTGGTAAATAAGTGCTTGTATCTGTAATTATTTAAGATTTTTGTTAAATTATTTCTGATACAAATTTTAACCAAGGTACTTTGATGGTATCCTTTGAATACCTCAAAAGTGATCACGAAATTGTCCTTGGAAACTACATCATTTGGAAACAAATATTATATCTTGCAACTTTGGTCAAGAAATTGTCAGAATTATTTCCTGCCCTAGAAACTAATAAGCGTAATGAATGTGGTGGTGGGACCAATTGTGGCAATTTTACTTTTACACTGGCACAAGATTTACCGCTGTATTCTAATGCCTTACAATATTGACAAACGATTGTTATCTACCTAATTTTAACAGATTTGTTGGCACCATAATTTATTATCGAATCATAGTAGAAAGCTGCTCCTTTCTATCCAAAACCTACATTTCTATGAAATATAAGTTGTGGTAAAGTATTAAACCAACAGTGCCAAATTATATTCAGCGTTTAATACATTACATTTTATAATCGAAGTTTGATATTAATGGCTGGTAGTTTTAATCGGTATTCAAAATATTTGAAAATTCATCCATACATATTTCATAACCAACCATGTCGATCCTTAGTGACAGTGAAACCATTGATGATAGTGACACTGACATTTTGTATGGGGAAATAAAACTGTTGTTTGTATTATTTTCCGTACAATTATTTCAAATTTTCTCACTAAATAAACAGCAAGTATTTTTTAGAACTAAAAGATAAATAGAAAACAACGAACTTAATCTTGGCTATATTGTGCATTGTTTGCTATTTGAGGAATTTACAAGGTAATACAGGACTGCTGTCGCGTAAGAAATATTATATCCACCAAAATGTACGCCATAGCGAGAACAACTGGTAGTCAGATGGAACCAAGCGTGCGGGAAAACTTTCCATCTCAAGTTCAATAGGTCAAGGCTGACATGCTGCGTATGACGTGCTTGTTTGTTTGTTCAGTAAATTACTTTTTGTCATGAAGTTTATCTGGTCAATTTCTTGGAAAGTTGACTATACAGTTTTCCTCTCATTCCGTGAATAGTTTCCTAACAAATTACCCAATAAATATATTTCTCACTAACAATACTAATAGCTAAGATCTACAGGCGAAGCGAAATGTAGTTACTGAAGTAAGTGTTACTCAGTTCACCGATGAAAGAGTTTTGGTTTATTTAGAATATAGTACAGCATTTACAGAATGTTTCTAAAAGTATCCAGTAAATCGATAGTTATTCTGCAAACACTCAAATAGATTCCCTATGAAACTAGTATTTCTAGTAGTGCGTCTCTATGTGATCATTCAGTAAAATTATTAATAAAATGAGAGATTTTTTTTTTAAAAATACTAGAAATTTATTTTAACTTAAGTTAGGTACCATAATCAACATATTTTTAGGTTTTGTAATGCCAAAAGTTACTTAAGTGTTAGAGAAAAATTTTGCATAAACCGAAAATCATAATTTTTACATACTTTATTTTGATGTATCAACAGCATAAGCACATAATATGAAAATCGTTATCTATATAGAGAAAAATGATGTATGAAACATTAGCTCCTGGAGTGGAGTCGCATTTATTTAATAAAACAAGCCGACGTCTCGTAATCGTTACAGGTTACATCTTCGGGGTGAGAACTCCCCGAACCAGTTTACTCTAATTAAGCAAGTGCTTGTTTGGTATTTCTAGATTTCAAAAAATTCGAGAATTACTTATGGGAGGACTTGTTTTCTTTTTCTGTTTCACTTTTTTAGGTTCACTTTTTGTTTAGGGCAAGTGAGCATTGGAATCTGTTACTGATTTGGAAGATCTTTTATAACACTTGTTATCATTCTCTAAGGAATGTATCTGAGATAATGGATTATAAACAGTTAAAGGAGTTAAAGAAGGTGAAAGGATTTATGAAATTTACTGAAGGAATTTACTTAGCCTAAAATAATCAATTCGTAAAGGATTTTTTAGACTTAATATCATGAAAAAATTATGTATATTATGTAAATATATATAATACTATAGTTATATAAGAAAATAAAATATATATTTACAAATTATTTTAGGACGTTATAAATTTGGGGGTAGAAATAAGAAAAATTAAGCCATAAAATAATATAAAGGCCCCATCCCAAAGACATATGTGAAAAATAATAAAGAATTATTATTTTGGGAATAAAGATTTTAAAATATGTCATTGTTGCAACTATACAACAAAAAAGATATATTCGAATGTATTATCGATGATATTTGAGTAAATATGATCAAATGGGTAATAAATTTGTGGAATATCTATTCGTCAAATGTACAACTAACCATTTGATATTTTAGGCTTACAAGTTTCAGAAGACTATAACCAAAATTACAGGATTCAATTAAAGTTAATTTGAAAATTTTGAAAAATATCAATATAATTAATTATGATGTAGTAATTAAAACACTAATAATGCTGGGCAAAATGTTACTTATGATACAGCAATTTCAAAACTATAGATTTTAGAGTTTTTATATATCATAACAAGTCACTGATAATAATTAATTGCTGATTATGATTTAAAAGGTAAGCATGACCATTTTAATATTCTTGTTTTACTAAATTTTAAAATATAACGTTTTAACTTCTTTAAGCTTCACGTTTGATGCAACAAGATGAAATTCTCAATCTTTGTTCTTTGATAAAAAGCAATAAGGAAATCATTAGCAAAAAATCTCATTGAAAAAAACAATTAATTCCAAATGAAGTAAGCACTGTAAACCAACATTACCAACCCAAAATGATCGTTTCCTCCACCGACGAACAAAAACAACAAAAGAACTCTTATACGATTTCAGATACGTATTTCACCTTATACATCTTCTACAGATAAAATCTCACGACCAGTTACGACCCAGCAAGCAATCTCGGCAATTAAATAATTAAGGCAACAATTGTGGCCTGTTCCGTTTCGACCAGGATCTTGGCCAGAAACAAAAGAATGGATCGAATAAAAATTGCACAACGTAAATCGCAAGTAATTCAATTGACTTCGGAGGATTTCGCAGACGATGATCAAGGTGAGCGAGAACGAGCAAAACAAATGAATACATCTGCCCACCGAAGCGATGGAATGAGATTTCGAAAGGCGCGCAATATTGACATTTCAATAAACAAACGACGCTTTTGATTAACAGATCAGTCAAAGGTGATTTAATTATTGATGGATGTCATTTTGACAATGACAATAAATAATGTAACATTTTCATTTGTTATCTTGTACTCTTACGAAATCTCTGAGTTAAATGTATAAAAATAGTTTGTTAGTAGAATAAAATCAAGGTCTTTAAACATTCGTGTGTACAGTAAATTCAATGTTAACATATTATACATAAAATATTCAATGCTAACGATGATACATACTGAGTTTTATACTTCGAGGAAATGTGCGTTGATATAAATTAGTGTTGGGAACTATCGACTGAAATCGACTATCGACTGTTTCGTAATTGACTGCTTTTTACTATCGACTGTTTCAGTCGCTATTTTTGGTTTGACTGATTTTACTACTTTTTACTATCGACTATTTCAGTCGTGTACTTTTAATTACTATTTTTGGTTCTACTAGTTTCATTTGACTGATTTAGCGTTATGGCTCTATCGTTCTAGCTGCGACCTTGACAAAAATGTACCCAATTTATGCTTACATAGATTTATTTGTAATATATATACATACATATATATATATATTACAAATATACATAACATATTTCGATTACTCTCTCGATTTTTGTTAAAAATATTTCCGTTCAATAATAAATAAAGCATTCAATTTACTTAAAGAAGCTCTAGTAGTTATTGTGTGATTATTTTTAATTGTGTCATGAATTAGTTTTTTTATGATTAGGTGTAAGTTTAATTTTTAATTAGTATTTATGGTTATTGTACATCTTTAGATTTTAAGTTTTGTTTAAGTTCTATTGTATTGTCTATATTTATTATAGTATATTATTTGAAAACAGCAATTAACATATTAAAATACGATAAAACATTTGTGGGGTATCATTCCATTGCATAGAGAAATTCCAATTCTTTTGATAGATCCACAGAAGATTCAAATATAAAAGTAATTCTACTCCGTTTAAAATGAAATTATTAATTGCATGTTAATAGTAGTCAGTAATTATTTTTTCCTTTCCTTTTTTAAAGTTAGTACGTGAAGGAATATCTACATCTACGTCTCGCTTATATTACCGTTGGAAAATATAAGCACATATAAAATTAACTGCTCCAAGCAATTATCTCCGTCCTTTCCTCTCTCACAATTTATACAGGAAAGGGTTCGTACATCTTCGTCTGATATCACGAATTAAACACTAAAATCGAACTGTGCTGAAATAATAATTACTATTTTCGGTTGCTATTTTTTTGACTATCGACTGTTTCGTCTATTTTCAGTCGATAGTTCCCAATGCTAGTATAAAGATTTGTTTATAAATCTAAAAAAATATTCACTGATTTGAGTCACAATAAATTGTAAGATTTTAAAATTATATTACGATAATCAAAATGCCTAATATGATATTGAGGAATACAATTATATTAAAATACATTAGAATCGTTATCTATATAGAGAAAAATGATGTATGAAACATTAGCTCCTGGAGTGGAGTCGCATTTATTTAATAAAACAAGCCGACGTCTCGTAATCGTTACAGATTACATCTTCAGGGTGAGAACTCTGTGTACCAGTTTACTCTAATTAAGCAAGTGCTTGTTTGGTATTTCTAGATTTCAAAAAATTGGAGAAGAATTACTTATGGGAGGACTTGTTTCCTTTTTCTGTTACACTTTTTAGGGCAAGTGAGCATTGGAATCTGTTACTCATTTGGAAGATCTTTTATAACCCTTGTTATCATTCTCTAAGGAATGTAGCTGAGATAATGGATTATAAACAGTTAAAGGAGTTAATGAAGGTGAAAGGAATTATGAAATTTACTGAAGGAATTCACTTAGCCTAAAAGAACCTCTTCGTAAAAGATTTTTTAGACTTAAGATCATCTAAGAAAATAAAATCTATATATATATTATAAATTATTTTAAGACGTTATAATTTTGGGGGTAGAAATAAGAAAAATTAAGCAATATGTAATATAAAAGGCCCCATCCCAAAGACATATGTGAAAAATAATAAAGAATTATTATTTTGGGACTAAAGATTTTAAAATGTCTTTGTCAATATTGCAATTATACAACAAAAAATAGATATATTCGAATGTATTAGCGATGATATTTGAGTAAATATGATCAAATGGGTAATAAATTCGTGGAATATCTATTCGTAAAATATACACGTCGTCTGATATCATGAATTAAACAATAAAATCGAACCGTGCATTTAACTGAAAATAATAATTACTATTTTCGGTTGCTACTTTTTTGACTATCGACTGTTTCGACTGTTTTCAGTCGATAGTTCCCAACGCTAGTATAAAGATTTGTTTATAAATCTAAAAAAAATTCACTGATTTGAATTACAAATAAATTGTAAGATTTTAAAATGATATTACGATAATCGAAATGCCTAATATGATATTGAGGAATACAGTTATATTAAAACACATTAGAAAGTAAATGTATTAACACTATATCTATCCAACTTGAAATATCATAATATCATGTCAAAATAATTTGAGTGTTGAAATATTCTCTTGAAAACATAAAATGCGATTATTTAGTTCCTATAAATGAAAACTTCATTTTTGATATCTATTATATGAGGTTAGTAACTGCGTTACTGCAAATGATTTTACTGCGTGATGTTATGAGCTAAAAATTTTTAAAAAGTTGATCTAAGTCATATTTTATGAATTAATAACTTTGCCTCTTAGAATGTTCTTTTGTCAGCAAGATTGAATTATTTTAGAAAGGGTAAAAAGCACTTTAGGCTCAAATATTGGCAAATTGTAGCATCGTCTATTCGCTAAAACTAGTCGACATTTCGAATTCAATCTTCTACGGGGAACTTATGATACTAAAGCTTTTATAATCTGGTTATCCTATATAAATTACAGACCCTGTTTTTTCATGGAGCGTTAAATAATTAAAAAACTAGAGGATGATATGCTAGATAGGATCAGCTTTTTATTTTATTCTTCTTCCTTTGTTGGGATTATTATAGTGATTAATAAATATTATGGTTAGTCTCCATCCAGTATTCAGCCAAATTTCACTCGATCATTTGCCCATATCTCACACATTGATGATGTTTTATTTATCTAATTACCTTTCAAATTTCTCCTATGTACTCGTTGCCAGAGTTATATATACCTTGTATAGACCTGTTACATTTTTTTGGTCGCTTTCGACGATTTTATCGTGCTTTGGCTACTATACAATTGTGCTTTTGCGCTCAATACAGAACATTCCATACAAAGGACATGGAAAAACACAAATGTTTGTATGTACAAATTAAAAAAATATAATAAATTAAAGTAAAACAACAGGTCAACTGTAAAGTCCCTGGCCTGACACATAGATGGCGCTACTGAAATTAAATATATGTTTTTAGTTTTAATTTTTAGTTACAGCTGTCGGATCATTAGTTTGTGAATTATAGCATTTTAAATGAAGCAACTTTTGTTATTGTGAAAAAAATGGATAAAAAGGAATTTCGCGTGTTGATAAAATATTGTTTTTTGAAGGGAAAAAATACAGTTAAAGCAAAAACTTGGCTTGATGCCAAGTTTCTGGACACTGCCCCAGGAAAATCAACCATCAAGGATGAGTATGCTATGTTTAGACGTGGTGAAATGAGCACCGAAGACGGTAAATGCAGTGGACGCCCAAAAGTCGTTGTTACCGACGAACACTTTTAAAAAATCCACAAAATCCACACAAAAATTTGAATGACCGCACATTGAAATTAAATGAAATAGCACACACTGTAGAGATATCAACCGAACTTGTACATCAGATGATTCACGAATATTTGGGTATGAGAAACCTCTGTGCAAACCGTGTGCCGCGCGAGCTCACTTTTGACTAAAAACAAGTTGATGATTCGGAGCAGTGTTTTAAGCCGAGTTTTTGCGTCGATATGTGACAATGGATGAAACATGGCTCCATCGTTTCACTCCCAAGTCCAATCGACAGTCATTCGAGTGAAATGCACACGATGAACCCGATCCAAAGCGTGGGAAAACGCAACAGTCGGCTGGCAAGATTATGACGTCTGTATTTTGGGATTCGCATGGAATAATTTTCATTGACTACTTTGATAAAGGAAGGACCATTAACAGCGACTATTACATAGCGTTATTGGACCGTTTCAAAGACGAAATCGTCAAAAAACGGCCATATTTGAGGAAAAAAGAAGTGCTGCTTCATCAAGACAATGCACCGTGTCACAAG
Source organism: Rhynchophorus ferrugineus (assembly GCF_030347505.1). NCBI lineage: Eukaryota > Metazoa > Arthropoda > Insecta > Coleoptera > Curculionidae > Rhynchophorus > Rhynchophorus ferrugineus. Next base: position 44,116,079 of record NW_027472580.1, on the reverse strand, counting down.
TCAATGAAAACGATGGTAAAAATCTATGAATTGAGCTTCGAATTGCTTCCTATCCACCGTATTCTCCAGATCTGGCCCCCAGCGACTATTTCTTGTTCTCAGATCTCAAAAGAATCGCTGGGAAGAAATTTTCGGGGAGTGAAGAGGTAATCGCCGAAACTGAGGGCCTTTTTTGAAGCAAAAGACAAATCGTACTACAAAAATGGTATCGAAAATTTGAAGTGTCCCTATAATCAGTGTATCGCCCTTGAAGGGAATTATGTTGAATAAAAAAAAACTAATTTGGCAAAAAAAATTGTTTTACTATGGTAGGCCGAGGACTTTTCAATTAGCCTGTTATATGACAAAGTGTGTATAGATAAATATTTTTGGAATAGGTAAAACTGTTATATTTAGTAGATCTCTTGTGTATTTGGAATTTTGTATATTCCTAGCAAGGCGATATTGAAGAAAATTTCCTAAAATAATTTTACACGTTCAATCATTATGGATGAGACTAGGACTACTACCATTATCGGGAATCAAAATTGTTGCTTTTGGGTTCTCACATGTCAATTTTCTAATTCATGCTTCATACTGCTTGCGGCAAGTTGAGTTGCAAAAAAAACAATATTAAGCACTGCGAAAATCGAAGTCTGTTTTTACTTAATCACGTCGGGGTCACCAATTGTAGGAATATTCGTCTGGTTGGTCAGAATGTGTGGCTGTTGATGCGATTGCTGAACACTCATTACTATTTTTAGAAGGAACTTGCACTAGAACTAAAAACACTGCTTCAGGAAATACTTGTTTATTTCGTTATTGAATGATACATGTGATCGACAGGATACAGGATATTAGGTTACTGAACTGACCAGTGAATTTTTTTTATAACATCTTTATTAGATTCGCCTAGTACAGTCTTAATTATAAATTATTTTATTACTACATTTGTATTTGGATTAAATCACAAGCAAGACGACGGCGAGAAAATACATCAATATGTTCATCAATAATTCCTCAATTATAAAATTATAATAACTTATAGCTATAGTTTATACTTAAGGTATACACTTTATATAAGTTCGTATGGTTTGGTTCGCTTCAATCTCCTGACATCCTGCGCGCTGTATAGCAGTTGTATTGTTTCCACGTTAGTATGATTTAGTAATCTACTTTTGTATTTCAAGGCGAAATCTTGGATAACTTAGCAAATCCATTTGATTTCCAAGTCATCGTGTAGTTCTTCGTTGGTTACGTAGCGATAAGCATTGATAATCAATCGAAAAACCTTGTTTTGACAGCGTTACTCAGAAAAATGGCACATAAAAGATATGATCTTAATAGCTTTTGAGCTTTGATATCTGCAGGTGTCTAAGGTATCTGATGTAAATCCTTCAGGAGTAATTCTCAGGATAATTTATTATAACTATTCTTTGACTGGTCTATAACAGAGTTGAGCGAGTTGTTTTGAATGATTTCTGATGAAGTTAGAGGACCGTTAAAATATTTATGTATGTAATGGTCACGGCGAAGAAAGTTTGATTGTATTCTTAGAATTATTAAGAGGATCGAAAAGACCTGTTCCGTCAACTGTTCACATGATAACCACTACAACATATACTGTTATTTGTTTCTATATAATAAATATGTTATGTGACTAAAATATAATTATCGATATACAAGTTATTTAATAAATGAAATAGTTTAAATGGGTGCATTCGACACTGCTATATATAATGCTATATAATATGTTGTATTTGCTTATGATAAAATTAAAACATTTCGGAGTTACTTTTTTATATTCTATTACATCAACTTGTATATAACTATATAGTTAGTTCAAAATATCTAGTTGCATAATATAGTTATATAACTATATAATAATGACCTCTCTTCTCTAATCAGTTACTTTGGACAGGAACGAGATAATGGTGGCCCCCTGTTGCCATCAAAATTCCTCAGAGAGGTAAACAATTTTACTGTTAAATATTAAGTTGCTGCGATTTTTATTGAAAATATTTTTAGCGTGTTGCAGCTGCATTGAATATTAGTATGGACACGGTCACTGAAATATCTCAAAAAATGAAAAATGTAATCAAGATCAGCTTGATGTTACCTCTATCAGAGATTAGACATATGGAATGTATAAAAACAGTGAGTAGTTTTTCAATAAAAAAATAATTTAATACAATTATTTCAAAGGAAACAGTGAGTCTGAAAACTATCGAAGAGGTCTAATGGAACTCCCGGATATTGCTTTTAAAAGAATAAAATTTTAAAAGTATATAATCAAACAAAGGAGGACTTATTATTTCAATTTATGTTTTTGGATGAAACATGGATATTTCAAAATGGGACCAATAGTGTTATGACAACAAAAGTTGATGGAAAAAGGTAAACGTTGAAATAACAATTAATTAGGTTTTATTAGTCATAACAGATATTAATAATTCATTGCAAATATTTTGTACTTTATGCTGGAAAAAGGAATGTTTAATAACACTTTCGGTTTGGATGGACTCGATCAGACACATTGAAGAAGAAATTAACAAATGATGGAATTGTGAACAAATGTTTGATAGATTGAAAATTAAGAGCTTAGTCATTCACTTGAATGAAACTTTCTGAACATGATATGATTCAATGCTGCCAATTTCTCAGACAGTTTGATGAGAATGGAAACATTTAAAACATTAAATATTTAATTTATGTTATTGTAGAGTGTAAAAGATGTATGGGCACAGATATGTGTAATTGTTCAGAATATATATGAGCATTTGGTTAAAATTTGTCAGGAGAGAAATAATAACTGTTTTTCAGCTATGGCAAATGCGTTAAAGAGAATACAGTGATTAAATCTAGTTTTATCAAGGAAGATGTATACAGGTAGTAATAGAACAAACGAAGGAGAAATACAGCGATAACAATATTTTTACAAGGAAACACCGTATCAAAGTACACAAGAAATAGCATAAAAGGTAAATATGTTCTCTAATGAAAGTAAAATATATTATTTGGATATACAATTGTTAATTAGGTGGATTAGGAATCCAGGTAATACAACTACTAGCGCGCCTAGAGCTCTAACTCATAGGTGGTATGGAAAAGAGTTCAGTGTAAATATAATCAAACACAACCTTAACCTACAAACTATTATAACTGTGTACTTAATTGTAGTTTTAGGTCCTTCGATAATATATGCATTATATTTATTATATCAATCAATAAATGTTTATATGTTAAACTGTAAAATTTCATATTCATTAAGTTTATATTGTGATATTTTAATCAGCTTTGTTAATTATTCACTAATATAAAAATATGTCAAAAAAGCCTGAAAATGTTCAGTCGATAAATTACGATTAATTAGAACCAAATTCAAGCCACTTCCCATCGTGGACTCACCCAGTGATCCAAGGACTCGTCGACATAGCAATATAAATTATTTACTAAAACGTTTTTATCATTTATCATATTTTTTCTTCGGGGGCATTCGTTTTATCGGGCCTTGTCGGGTCCCTGTTCCTTACATTTCTCCAGGGGACCGATCTTACCACTCGTATAGTAGGCCTGATATACGTACGGGAGAAGCCATTATCAAAATTCCTATTTTTGCGTTTACTGCCATTTCTTTTGCGCTGTTGTTTTTTTAGCCGTCTCTTTCGTTGTCGGTGTTTGGCGTGTAATCGTGGTCGGCTCCGGGAAAATAAAAACCATAAATTTATGAGGTTTTCTGTATGAATTGCAGAGAAAGTTTTTCTTATTTCTCCTGTGGTTTCATCGGTATACCGTAATATTGAAAAAATGGTGGATGAGTTTGGTGGTGTTACTTTGATAATAATAACTACATATTCTACTGTATTGCCGCCATATAGCCTTTTTGTTCTAACACATTCGCTTTTCTTTTATTCAGGTGGTATAAAAGAGCGTCAGAAGTAACATGCTTCGTATTACATAATCAAATATGAATTTTATTACTTGGAAGAAGGAACAAACGTTAATAGAGCAAAAACTATTTGGAACAATAAAAAAGCGCCAAATTAATAAAAAACCTAGATGAAAATTCAACCAAAAAGTCAAGCTGAATACATTCTAATATTTATGCAGGTTTGTTTGATGAAATCATTACTCAAATTTCTCAAAAACTATTTCAGAAATCATCTGATTAATTTTAATGGTTGATAAAGCTTTTTCAAAATCTAGAAATGTACCACATCGAGACCAATATCCAAACTGAATTAAAATGAAATAGTTTTCTTCCCATTAAATGTATTAATTTATAATTTTCTAGTTTAAAAATATATAGGTATTTTTTAGTATAATAACATAATTTTTTACATTTTTAATACATGAACATGCAACTTTCAAAAATATTTGATCAGGTGTACAAAAAAAGGTAATTACTAGCGTTGGGCACTGTCGACTGAAAATGACTATCGACTGTTTAGTAATTGACAACTTTTTCAATCGACTGTTTCAGTCGCTATTTTTGGTTCGACTAATTTTGTTACTATTTACTATGAACTGTTTCAGTCGTGCACTTTTAGTTACTATTTTTGGTTCTACTGGTTTCATTCGACTGATTTTTAACGTTCTGGCTCTGTCGTCCTAGCCGCGACCTTGACAAAAATGTACACAATTTATGCTTATATATATTTATATGTAATATATATAGTTTTATGTTTTTTGGTATTTTGGTTGTAAATAATAATACATTGTATTTTAATATATCAGCATTTCGGAACGACATTTTTCAAGATTGTTAGGGGGTAATTGTTATGTATGTAATAGAGTAAAAAGATCAAAAATGTATGATAAATAGTAAAATACTTTTGAATGTTTTTATGGCAATAATAGATAATATTTCGATGTCTCTCGATTTAAAAAAATGTTTCCGTTCAATAATAAATAAAGCATTTACTTTATTTCAAAAAGCTCTAGTAGTTATTGTGCTATCATTTTGAATTATGTCATGGATTGGTTTTTTTTTAAATAGGTATATGCTTAATTTTTATTTAGTATTTATGGTTATTGTACATCTTTAGTATTTAGGTTTTGTTTAAATCCTATTATATTGTCTATATTTATTATAGCACATTTTTCAAAAATAGCAATTAATATATTTAAACATGATAAAACATTTGTGAGGTATTATTCTATTCCATTGAAAATTCCATTCCTTTTTACAGATCCACAGAACATTCAAATATAAAAGCAATTCTCCTTCGTTTCAAATAAAATGATAAATTGCATTTTAATAGAATTCAATAAATATTTTTTTCCTTTTCTTTTTTAAAGTTAGTACGTGATGGAATATATGGTACATCTCCATTTCGCTTATACTACCGTTGGAAAATATAAGCACATAAAAAATTAACTGCTCTAAGCAATTATCCCCGTATCTTTGTCTGATATCACGAATTGAAAGAAAATTCGAACTGTGAATTTGACTGAAAATAGTAATTACTATTTTCACTCGCTAGTTTTTTGACTATCGACTGTTTCGACTGTTTTCAGTCGATAGTTCCCAACGCTGGTAATCTTTTGAATATATTTTCTGATAGCGTTCACAATAACTCAGAATCATGAGTTATTGTGAATACAAAAAATAGTCATCCGTTAGTAGGTTAGTACAGTCCTTAATTGAATGAAATACTTTTGCCAGAATTGTATTTAAAGTTAAAGTTATGTTAGAAAATTTAAAATTATTTTGAAAACATTTTGTCAAATAAGTATCTACATAGGCGGGCGTAGTGGTCAAGGCAATAGGACGGTCCTCCTAATGTTGCGATAGTCGCGGTTTCGTGTTCTACTGGGGTATGGATATACTTTATGTTTGTGATTGTAACTGTAAATGTCTTTATAGACAAACTTGGAAATCCGACAAGGAATAATTATCACAGTCACGCCAGTAAGCAAGCTGGGTATGACCGGATGTCTTCTGGGATGGTCTGCAAGTTGGTCACTGGTCAACGGTAGGCTTAATGCCGAGGACCGTGGTTCGGAGCCCATGTTAAACTGTAGGTCCAGTCCAGATAAACCCTCGTTGGTAAAAAGGAGATTTTAAAGTATTTATAAAAACACCTACATATTTTCAGCCATATACCGTTGGCGATTTTTAATTTTTTTAAATAATGCACCAAATAATTATAATCTGAATTATATTTTCTTAAACGGTTAAATATTGCTTTAGATTAATATATTCCGCTTCGACATAGAAGTAGATGGTTCTTCAGGTCTAAACTATAACTTTTTGCACTTGGACTTGCACTTTTTGCAGTAGATCCACTTTTTATCCTCAGAACAATTTTCTTTTCTTTTCTGACAAAAATGAAACGTGACGTAAAAAACTGTGACCTAAATCTTGGGTTGTGATATAGTGTTTAGAGGTGAATATTTAGATTTAGATATTTTTGTTTACATTCCTGTAACAGAAGCAATAGAGCTCAGAAGGGTAGTCATTATTTTAAGAGAGGCTTTATATTCGCGACTCAATAGTGAGAGTATTGGAAGGTCACATAGTTAGGCAACATTACCCAGTTAAATATCTTAAAAATAAATATAGAATCTTAACTGCTATATTATACCAGCCTGCATTTTAATATTCTATCAGGCTTATTCAAATTCTTCACGTGCATGATATCAAGATTGTCATTAAATATATTCGATAATATTTTAACTTAATAGAAAATAATTTAAAACTAAACTAAACAATGTAATAAGTGTATATTTTAGCGTTCAAAAATGTGAATACCTGATGGTGTATTTCTTAAGGCAAATTATTTCAAAAGGTATTTAATGGATTTTTAATGTTTACTTGTAGCCGGATACAGATGTTCAGATTTCTTCATAATTATTAGTAAAGTATTATTTTCCAGAGGAATTCATCGGGTATTAAATATTATCTTCAATTTAAAAGAAGTATTTTTATAACGTGTTATTGCCATAAATATAATTTTAATTGCTTCATATTTAAAGAATGTTTTTACGCTGCAATAACGCCAAATATGCTTTTATTCAATATAGAGCAAAATTAAACTTGACAGTTATCTTAACTAACATTGAAATTTATTGAATCATAATATTTCAAAAGTGATCATTTTTTATCTTTAAAAAAATACGACGGGTAATTTAAAAATATGGTTCTGACGCGAATTTTTATAATATAAAATCCAGTGCTAAAAAAGTCAAATTAGATATTAAGCTCCAACAATAGACCTTTACTTTAAAATAAATAGCCAATCAGGATTACTGCGATAACCAGACAGATGCGTTATATTTTTGCTGCAGTAATTAAAATGGCAGTAAAATTAGACATCGAACAGGTGTTGACCGTTATAAGCTCATTAATATTTCGTTGAAATATCTGCGGTATATTAGCAGTTTAATATAAGTAAAAATCATCTCATCAGAGAGCCAGTCGTTTAACATTAATTCAAAAGTTTAAAATTATATTAACTAATTACTTTTACTTTTAGAAATTTATAATTTTTGGAAAAATTTAAATGTAAAAGGAAATAAAGATATCCTACAGAAAAAATATGGGAGTTAGCCAAATTTCCTGCGATAGGAATCTTCATAGAATATACAGAAAATTAATTGACTGGAGGATTTGGAAATGCCTTAAGTTAATAGACAACTGACTGCATAAAGCTATATTAAAGTGCATAAAGCTTTCTTAAAAATAAAGTTTTATATCTGGGTGGATTGTGGAGAGCATACATGGTAGACGGTTTTGGATTAAAATCAAATGAAAAATATTATAGAAATGGTATTAAATGAACTGAAATTCATGGATCCCAATCCATATAAAGAAGCTACTGAATTAAGAACAAGATTTACAAGAGTCCTTTAGAAGGTAAAATATTTATCTGATGATGATATCTGATCAGTTAAAAATCTTCTAATCTTCTGTCTGTTAAGGAATTAATTTATCTCTAACGAGTATAATTCTGTTGAATTTGGTATTATTTTAATAGGTTCGCGATTTCAGATAAACGTGTGAACATTCCCAAAATAGAATGCTAAATACTTATTTAGAGAAACGTCGCTCACAATCTTCAAAAAACAAGTATTGTTTACACCAGATTGAACAAGTTTTTTTATATAATGCATATGTAATTCACTCGTTTTTGTTTATATCTAGTATAAACCATTTTTAGTCCAATATTCAAACGATACATACACACACTCATTCATATAATTAAAAAAAATACAATTAGCGTTACAGTATAAAAATTTATTACAGGTGCTAATCTTAATGGAGGTACCTATTTAAGAATGGTATCTATTTCACAAATGTGTTTTTAATGGATAGAGGTTTTACATGTTTATCAGTCCATAATATAAGCAAGCTAATTTATTTTCAACACGTAAAATGTGGGAAAGATTTTCGACTACAATTACTACCTGTATACACCCGTATATTAGTGCCGTAACAAAAAATATATATCATACAGTGTATTCCATTTCAATGCAACGCACTACAAGTCTTTATTATACTTTGGTTATTATACTTTAAGATTAACAATTTCTGTAACAAGGCCTTTGCTTTTCGGCTCTGCTCATTTTTATACAATTTTCTTATACTGCAAGGCTGTGTATTTATGTGTTATTAAAAAAAAATCTTTTGTCAATTGTTGCTAATGCTTTACAATGATTGGGTAAGAATATTTCTTTTAGATTATGGCTTATTTGTCTGTTTAATTTGATTATATATTCTTAATTGGGTATTACACTTTAATTCTGAACAACAATAGTAATACAAGAAACTAAAATTATTTTTTAAATCTCTGTAAATATAGATGCTTACATAATATTGTTGTATCACACTTGAAACTATTTCCAGAGTAAACTTTATTATAATAACATACAAAATATATAATTACTAGCTTTCATAAGTCAACTAAAGAAAGGAGCCAATTTTCTTATAATCTTAAATTCCATACAGTTAACTGTAACAATATTTGTAAAATTAATTTCCAATTTTAAAAAGTTTGCAGTCTCTTAAGTGCTTGCGTATATTATGATCATTTTTACACTTTAAAATCCATTTATTGAGAAAATTTGTATTTAATTAGTATAAATTAATAAAAATATTTTCTTTCAGTTTTTTTAACATTTTAATATGGCGACACCGTGGTCGATGGAACGATGTTCTTTGGTAGCAATCCCATCATCATTAAAGTTTCACATTTCTTTAGCACTTTGTGTGTTAGGCAATCTATGTTTCATCGATCTGAACAAGTGGTAATCAGAAAGCGCTATGTCTGGGGAGTATGCTGAGCGCGACAGAACTTAACATTAGAACTGCAACATTGTATCCATTACTATTTTTACAACGTGTGGCCCAGCGTTACTTCGTCGTGTGCTTAAGCTGTTCTTCGGTCATTTTTAGCAACAATATATAGTTTAATAATAGTTCGTAATATATCAGCATCTTTTTAATAAAGAAGGTCAAAAATAAAATTTTAAGGTTTCCATGATATATATATATATATATATATATATGTAATATGCGCTATCAATATAAGATATATAAGTTATATATCGTATATTATAATATACGATATATAAGTTAATTAATAAAATTCAAATAAAACAAAATATGCAGTGATCAAGCAACGAGGAATAGTCAACAGATTGGTGATACAAAATATATAATCAAATATTTTATGCCCTGGCCAAAGCGCTGTCGTCTCCAGCTCTTATACAGTATTCCATTCGTCGTTTCTGTTGTGCGTAAATCATTTATGGGTGCGTTATTTTTAAAACCAAATTCTGGCAACGTTGTACCAAAAAATACCGGAAAATATTGAACCAAGGAAGAAACCAGCAAGACAAATCCTTATAAGTTACATTTTAAAGATATTAAAGACGAAAGTGATATATATATATATATATATATATATATATATATATATATATATATATATATATATATATATATGTATATATAATTCAATAATACTAAATGAAAAACTGTTATTTTATATAGAGGTATTTATGTTAAAACCATCGAGTTTAGCAATTAAGTTCGCACCTAAATAACAAGACATATTTTAAATGCTGTATAACTTCTGTTATGAACGCTTTATCCCTAGTAAAACTAAAATATATTTCGACGAAATATTAATGAACTTTCAAAGGACAACACGTGTTTAATGCCTAATTTTACTGCAGTTTTAATTGCAAGCGCAAAAATATTGCGTATCTGTCTAGTTTAATCGTTCTGGCTCTGCATTTCCTTTAGAGTTTACGGCCAATCGTTTCGAGTTCAGTACGCAGTTTTACTTTTATAGGCCTGAGCTTAATGTTGCGTATTTCTCGGAAAAGTTATATCCACGATACATTTAAAATACATGATTGATGATCCTGTTCCCTTTAAACAACTATGATTCAGTGGTTTTGTATGTGATTTAGGATGCGTAGAAGTAAAAGTGCTATGCATGTTCAGAGGAATGGTACATTTGAAATAAATTATTCAGACTAAAATATTGTAATTATAATATATGCTGGGCATATATAAAGAAATTAAAGAAAGACATTTCTGAGCTAATAAGTCAATGGACATTTTTAAGAAACTTTGATTTTATTGTCAAATATGATTTTATTGTTTACACGGTATTAGCGTAATATTCTTCCTTGTTAAGTTTGATTAGAGATCAAATTAGAGATGTTATGAAAGTATTTTGATCGACGATATCTATTGATTAAGTTTCGAATTATCTAATAAACAAGTGTTAAACAACCTAGCAACAGTTAAATTAGATGGTTTATCTGAGGGTTTTCTGCATAAAATAATAGTTTGTCGCTTAGTATTATTGAGTTATTTTGTGTATATAGATGTAAATCATGAAACGGCCAAAATCGTATTTGGGATACTATTTATTTTTCTCGGTTACTTAAACAAAATCGGTTCTCGAGGCCCATCAAACACTTTTAGGACCTTTTGATGACGCTGCTTTGCCATATCCTTTTTTGATGTCGAGCTGTTTCAACTTTTTGGATTAATTGCTTGCCAAACAAAAAAATATGTCACAGCTGTTCTTTGTAACTGGCGATCAAAAGATCTACTACGATAATTCCAAGTGGAAAAAGTCATGAGATGAGTCCAAGAGAGCCATCCTCATCAACACTGAAGCGTAATATCCATGTCCATAAAGTCTTGCTGCGTTTATTATCAACTTTAGTACTTTTATCTATCTACCGGTACCAATAACTCGAACTTTGAAAAACTTTGCAGAAAACATTGGAAAGTATTTTGATTATTTTATATTGTAACAATGTTTATTGATAAATGGGTTCCAAGATCCATATCAACTTATTCATTATTATTACTTGTTTCAATTGAAGACGTATGTTCTGTAATAGTTTGAAATGATCAAAATTATTTTTTTGACATGAGATACATATAGTGTCCCAGTAAATTGCTATGAACAATGCTTTGACAAAAACATAAAACAGATTTCGTTCCTAAGATAACTAAATTTAAATCTTAAAATCACTATAACTCAATATATCTCAAAAACTATGAAATAAAGTAATAATATTCAATTTGATTATTTTATTTTAATAATAAGAAAGTTTTTTAATTTGATGATATCTTTGTCGCTATTTTGGTTTTGGCAATGAAACTTTTTTATATCGGATATGATATAATATATTAACATTCTTTAGTTTCTGTATTGTGTGCTATTCTCAATTTAATGTTACTTTGCATATATTGCTATGCTACTGGAGGTTTCATTTTATATGCACGGTTAAGAAGCTCTTAATTCGGATTTACACTTTATGTTGTGTTTATTCATATATTTTATATCTAGAATTAAGTATTATATAGTTATTTGTTCTTTTCATATATCCTTCATATTTTAGTTCTATATAACGGATAAGTTATTTGGTTGTCAATATGGTCAAACCACCGAACAGATTTTGTCTAGGTGAGGATCAATTCTATTATATCCGGATTGGTTGGCGCTGTGGTAACGGCGACTGGACAGCCCCCCAAGTGTTGCGATAGCCGTGGGTTCGAATCCTGCTGGGGTATGGTCGTAAATGTATGTTTATGATTGCCAAAGGCAAGAGTGTAAAATTCGACAAGGAAAATGATCCCAGTCACGCCAGTAACCAGGATGGGTAAGACCGGATATCTTCTGGTATTAGTCCTAAGTTGATCACTCGCCAGTAGGAGCCCACGTTAAACATTAGGTCTAATCCAGACAAACCCCCGTTGGTAAAAGGAAACTTTAAAATATATTTAAAAAAAAATTCTATTATTTATATTAATTTTGCAAATTGGATTCAATTCAATAGTTACTTAACTGTATTTTAGATAAAGTTGAGCATGTGAAATTAAAACATAAGACATAATGAAAATGTGATTTCTGTGAGTGAGAAAATTGAAAATTGATTAAAACATTTAAAATGGACATATAAGAATATTGAAAGAGCGAGAATGGGTATGAAAACGGTTATCGTTCAGATATTATAAGATTTTATCAAAGGATGTTTGATGGATATTAGCGATCCTGGTTACCGTGATTACGGGATGGTTATTCCTTATCAGATTCTGCCCTGTTGCCTATAAAGACATTTACAGTTACAATCACAAACACAAAGTACATCCATGCCCCAACAGGAGTCAAACCCGTGACTATCGCAACAGTAGGAGGACCGTCCTGTAATCACTGTCCCACCAACCTGTCATATATTATATTTGTACATTTTTTTCCTGTAATAAAAAAAATTAAGTGAAATACATTTATTGGATTTTTATAATAATTCCTTAATATTACTTTATAATGCAGTACTATTAATAAATAAACTATAATTATTCTCGTATTAATTATCTATTAAAATACATATATTTTGCAAGAACTGCCAACGTGGAGAAATTAAATTTTAATGTACATGTCAATCGTTTCTAAAAATACGCTTTTAATCTTAGGCGGAATTCAGAAAATGTATTGAAGATTGATTGAATGTTATAACCAAGAACTGGAACTGTAGTGAAAATAAAAAAAATATTCTATCCGGGTACAGATAAAACTTCCTAATTTATTTTTTTTTGTTTATTTTGAAATAAACTTCGATACATAACATGGGAAGTGGGTGGGCGTTTAAACAAAAAGTTGTATGTTGTTGCTAACGTGCTATTATTGTCATTTTGTAAGGAAAGAAAAATTAGGGACAAAGGCTTTAGCACCGACGTAGGGCGAAACAATGTGGTAGTAAATCTTGTGTAAGTTGCTTGTATATTATAAACTTTTCTACAGTTATTATGGCAATAATATCCAGAAACTCATAACAAAGTATACCTTTTTATTACAGAACAATGACAATACCATAATGCTCTCTATAAGGACAATTTGTTTAAAACTAGAAATATAACATTAGATTATTACTCACGCGCTAAATAATTTCTTATACCAAGGGTGTCAGCATACAAATCTGAAATAAAATAAATTAATATAAGCTATTTTATACATAAGCTAAATTTAAAAAAAAAAACAAAAAAGGAGTATTTATATTATTGGTACGACTTAGTTGTCTAAATGATAATTTTTTAAAGCTGACTTGGTTGGCGCAGTGGTAAAGGCGACAGGAAAATTTACCTACTGTTGTAATAGTCACGGTTTGGAATCTTATTGGGGTATGGTTGTAAATTCATGTTTGTGATTGTTTAATATTTGTGATACTGTCTTCTGGGATGATTTCTAAGTTGGTCACTCGCCAGTCGGTGGGCTTAATACCGAGGACAGTGGTTCGTAGCCCTCGTTAAACATTAGTCGTAATTTCAATATTTAAATCGTAATTTCGTAATTTTAACAGTAGTTTTATTTTTAATAATTTTTTAGTAGTAATAATTTTCAGTCCAGATAAACCCTCGTTGGTAAAAAGGAGATTTTAAAATATAATAATAAAATTTTTTTTTAAATAATTCATTATTTATTATTTCTAAATATTATTATAATTAAATATTAATTACTACATTAAAACAAAAAGAAAGAGATGTAAAAGAATTATTAATAATAACAATTATCGCAGTACAGTACCATAAGAATGATTATATTTATAGTAATGTACATTCTTATGACAAAACATAATAAATATAGTTAGTAAAGATATATGTTATATATTTCTTTTGTTTTTAATTTTGAATTCGGACACTAATATAAATAAAGTAACAACCTTATGTAGATTATAGGTTAGAAGAATAATAACAATCGATTGTACTAACGATTTAGTTTATATGTGAGTGAGTGATTAGGCGACCAGAAAATGTACTTTAAATGTCGCTTCCTTGTTTTACAGCTGATAATGGTTAAGACGATAGATAGTAGAGTATTTTTAAAAGATATTGGTTGTTTTTTTTTTGTTTCATAAGGTGACTATGTATTCAATGCTTTCAACAACCTACTTTCAATAAGTTGATCATCGCTTGTATATTTCACTCTAATTTGGTAAAGTATGGTTTAGTTTTACTCTAGTAGATTCCATTATAAATGCATTAAGTTTTCGTATGTACAACGAAGTTTTCGAGGAAATTCGATGAGAGGAAAACAATTTTTAAAAATATAACTTAAAAATATAACATCTTTATAAAAACAACCTTTACATAAATACCATTTACAAATACCTTTAGAATATACCAAAGTTTAAGCAAAAAGGGATATGTAATATAAAACCACCTGGGAATAAAGAGAATCAATGAAAGTTAACGACATTTTCAGGTTATTTAGTGAAGTTTTTCTGAAGGAAAAGGAACATATTTCCATTATGGTAATTTTTCTAATAATTGCGAAATTTTGCACATAATATATACTACTACTGTGTAAAAGCTAAATATATCTCATTTTCGAATTCTGCAACACGCAATATGTAAATAATTATCCAGTTTCATCCCTTTAGATTTCAGGTTTTAATTTGAAATATCAACGTTGAACTTTTGTAATAAATTCAAATTACTAATGCGTACAACATTGAATACCTCAATATGAAGATGGTAATACATAAAACTGAAAAGCTAATCTGATTTAAGCTCTCTTGCCATCATTTCGTGCTGAATCTCTCAAATGAACATAATTTTACGATAGAAGGTCCATGTCAAATATGCCTTCGTCAATTATTTCTCCAATGAAGAATAATATTTCTACGTAGAAATTGAACTCCGACTCTCATATTCGTGTTAATAGCTTGTCAAATGCAGTTATGATTTGAATTCAAACTCAGGACACAGGCGTGATATTGAACGAATAAATAAAGAAGATATATCAATATGAATTATTAATATGAAAATATTCGAATCATCGCTGAAGATTGTTTACTGGAGCCTTTGCAGCAAACGGCAGTCGCTCAATTGAGAACTATTAACATTTCGGAGCATCGAATCTTCGAAAAGCATTCTTAGTCTGAGGATTACTGAAATTCGGAAACTATGAAGTTGCAGTTGTTGAACATCCGTGATCCTAGTTTCCCGAAATTTAGACAGAAACATCGAAGATCAGGGGTATATGCTAAGGTACACTAAGGACAGCCGGAAGTTGTTAAAAAAAATCCCTTGAACTAGTATACTAGAATTTAAAGTGAAGCTTGCGGTTAGAACGTGTGCAGACTAAAGGTACTGAAGTAACTCAGTTACTCTACAGGAAATTGTAAAAGCCAAATCAGAAAGCTCGTTAGCGTCATATATAAAAAAAATTGCCAAAAGCAAGCTAGAGGCAGGAAAAGTCCTTTAGTCCTTTTGTATTAGAGGGAAGCTTTACGGCAAGCTGCTGGTAATTTCGTTGCTCGTTGCTGCTGGTAAAAAATTGTTTTACATATTTAATCATTTAAAATAAAAAGTTATATTAGTATCATCTAATGCTTAGACCGGAAACTTGTCAAAATATATTTTATATATACACTTCATCTGAGTAATCAATGGAATAGAATCAATACAATGAAATGTACTTAACGTTCCAGTCTCTGGCAAGTGTTCGACTTCCACCGTCAATGTTAATTATCGCTATCAGCTGTCCTACCTGCTCGATTGAAACGAGAACGTCTTGTTATGTAAACAAAATGACCCGACGCTGAGAACGGCCGATTTCCCATTAATGTAGGTTATGTAATTGTCCCAGTCTCGGGCAGATCAGCCATCGACAAGACCGCGATTCCTAAGCGCTTTTATAGTTAAGGTAACGATAGATTCGTAGCGGTACAAGATCGATAAATTCACGTTTGGAATTGCGGCAGACGACGCTGGAATGTAAATAATTGACCGTCAGGCTGGTGGCGGGCTTTATACGGGATATTATAGCAACGTTTAAAACGTTTTTGATGCTGTTGACATCTTTCCAGGTTAGGAATTTAATCTGATAGTTGTATTGAGTGACTGAACTTAGGTGTACGCAATCGGTATTACTTTTCGGTATTCACATCCTCTAATATTAACCAGAACTAAAAGAATATGATCTTAAACCGTTTGATTTCTCTATCAGTGTTAGAAAGCACTAATAGCACACTAATTTGTTTTATGTTATTATTGTGATAAAAATACTAGGAATTTAAAAATAAAACCAATCCCCCTCTGACGCAATGCATTTATGTTTTTGCACTATTTGAAATACCTGTTGAAGTTGACTTCTGGAATGGCCTTCGATTCGATATTAATCTTCTCAATATACTCAAGATGATGTTCTCGTAATGATCTTTTGAGGCAGTGGATTTTTTTCTCGGGCGGAACTAAATCAGTTGAAGAGGATGGTTGTGCAATTATGTGACCTGATTTGTTTAGTGAAGTGCTAAAATGAACTGAATACTGTGTGATAAGAAGCATTATCGTGATAAAAAAATCTCTAGTAGTTTGCAATGTACATGGAGCAACACTACAGTAGAAATTAATTAAATAGTTTAAAACATTATGTGAATTAGGTTTAACTAAATATTTTTCCCGAAAAGATAAGTCGGTAAATAAATTACACAGCCAGTAGTACACAGCCACTCTAATCTTACATTTTTAATCGTCACATTAGAATAAGAAAGGCGACGAATATTCATCACCGGATGTATTCATCTTTACGAGTGCACAGAAAGGTATTGTCCTTGGACTAATATTATATTTTCTCTATATCTGATCACATTTGCTGATCATACTCGCTGCAAGTAACAATATTGAGACAACTGTATATACAGTGTAAACAGCTGTCAATAATATTATTGAACGGACCAAGAAATGGCTAATAAAATTAAATGTTACGAAGTCTACATATGTGGATATCACATACAAAAAAGAATTACTCGCCAGTAATTTCTGATGTTAACATAGCAAAATACTTGGAAATGACACTAGAGGCCAAGCTAAAGTGAAAAGGGTATGTTAAAAAGACACGTCCAGAACTTTGTATGAGCCTCAAAAATTTGTGGTAGTTACAATCCCAATTATCACTCCAGAACAAATTGTTATTAGTGAAGTGGGCTTAGGCAACTAATGGATTGCTAAGAAATTCAAGATTAACATTACCCACACTTATCAAAACAAAGTCCTTTGCAGGACTATTAACATACCATGCGGTTACCAATGATCAGCGAACCAATTAAACGGTTCCCAAAAAAAAGTCAAACGAAACTGTATGTTTTTAAAGTAAACACATAGAAAGAAGAGAAACAATAAATAAATATTTTAAAAAAATAATGAAAATCTATCAACGATCCTGTAAAAAATGTTTTCTAAAAAATATTTTAAAGGCCTATTCCTTATTTTATTTGAGCATCAATGTATTTAATTAACTAATATATTTTTGCACAATTTCAAAATAGTTATAAAATATAACTTCCACATCATTAGTAACAGCATTGTTATATAATATATTTCACATCAACTATTCAATATCACGTTAGATAAGAACACATGAGACATCAAAATCAAAGAGCTGTATTCGTTGAGGGAACGATATTTCCGACTATTTAAATACATCCTATTCGAACTTATCGAGCTATACTAAAATATCAAACCAAGTAGTAATCCAATGACGTCAAAATAAAATAGAATTAAAGTTTAACGTGGGCTCCGAACCACGGTCCTCAGCATTAAGCCTACCGACTGGCGAGTGACCAACTTTAGAAATCATCCCAGAAGACATCCGGTCTTACCCCAGCCAGGTTACTGGCGCGACTGGGATCATTTTCCTTGTCCGATTTTACACTCTTGGGCTAGAACATTCACAAATTTTAAACAATCACAAACATAAATTTACGACCATGCCCCAGAAGGATTCGAACCCGCGGCTATCGCAACAGTAGGACGACCGTCCCATCGCCATTACCACTGCGCCACCAACCCGGCTATATAATAATTTAATTATCTTATAATAAAAAAACAATGATACCATTAAAGTAATGGTATAATTAAATATTTTTAAAAAAGATATTATAAAATAATCGGAATCGCTAACACTTAAAAACGGACTAACTTTAGGCTCTAATGTCATATTTTTTACCTAAGAGGAAAAAAATGGCATACCGAGAATATTAAATACCAAGGAAAAAATTTAAACTTTGTATAGACTGGGCATATGTGCAGAGACAAGTAGTTGTCGGCCTTCAAATAATATTTAATTAAATATGTCCGACTAAATTAAGTTAATGCTTTGTTTTAAAGAATAAATGAGCACTACAATTGATTTTGTTTTTCCACCTAATTTAATTAAAAGAAAATAAACAACAAAGGCTTAATTTTACAAAAGAGACTCGAAATAATTTATTTATATGCAAATGTATTTGTTAATAAAATGGAAAATGTACAGCTATATCTTAGTCATCGATCGATTATTATAATTGTTCTGCCATTGGCCAAGAGCATGTTGTGTAACAGATGACTAATACGCGACCAATTATAATTTCCTTGATTTTTAATGATGTTTATGCTTGAAGATGATACAGGTAACTAAAATATACTTTTTACAGGCAATAAATGATAATTAAAGGAATCAATTACGGTTAGTGTCTACAATTAATTTAATAGCAGTTATGGATATCTAAGTCAATGAAGAAACAATTTACTTTATAAGCATTACCTTCGTTTCGAAATCAACTATGAAAACCATCAGTTTATTACATCAGGAAGCGTACTGATGCAAACGGTTACTAAATATGTGATTTTTTAATTAATTTCACGCCTAGTTATTGTAAAAGGGTTATTATTAGAAATCTAATTATCTCATAATTGCATGTAATTGATAGTTTTTGATATATAATACAATAGCAAATACATAAATATTAATATTGTATTCCTTTAATTATGGAACAAATATTAGGCCAATATTGATTTGATATTTGATTAAAATAAATAATTATATTTTTTTAGGTATATTGTATATTTCAGTTAATTAGTTATGATTATTTTCTTATATTTGTTCTTGTTTTTGTTTTGTACTAAATAAATTATTATCAATAAATTAATGAATTTAAAAGAATCAGTAACATATTTAATAATTGGCGATGTTAGCATTATAGTTTTTAATTTAATTTATTTTTGCTAAAAGTTAGAACATTTAGTTATTTTAGTTTGTAATATTGCCTCTCTTTCGGACGGACCATCTTAGATAAACCAGAGGTTCTTCGGCGGTTGATGCCCCCTTCTTCTTTTGAATTACTGACCCCAAATACATATTCTAAGTGGATCCCGTTTGAGATTTACAATAGCAGCAATCTGTCAATTGTCAATATTTAGGTATTTTCTTCATTATTCATTATTTATTATTCTACAATTATTCTCAAGTCATATGGCTCATCATGAAGAATACTAGTCCTAACATCATCAGTCAAATCGATTAAGGAGTTTGGTTTGGTCATCGACACCATGAACGCCATGTCTGTTTTCAAATATATTTCGCATAATTACGTTCTTGCAAACAATGATACCACTACAATCAGAGGATATCTTCTTGGCGAATACCGATCATATTTTTAGTAAAATATATCCAGTTTCCAAAGCTTCCCAAAGAGAGGGTCAATGCATACAGCTGAGAGCAGATCACACATCAACAAAAATGACAATCGCACGCTTTTCACGTCTAAGATGTTTCTCCATTATCTAAGTAAAATCTACATGGACACGAACAAAGGCATTTTTATTCTATCATTGTTAAAATAATAAACAAAGCTGTGGCAATTTCAGCACAACAAACTTGCAAATTAATAGATCATCAATTGTGGTATAAATTCTATATACAATATATCATATATAATATATTATGAGGGTAAAAAGATATATTCAACTATATTCTTATATGTAGCACAAGCCTTCGATAAGTTGGCATGACGGCCTTGTTCATAAGATACAGACCGAAAAAGACCAATGTTACCGAAACAACATACTAATTTATTAAAATCGTATATTATATACATAGCCAGAATGTTTAGACCCAAACAGGAGAAAGCCAAAAATAAATAAAAATAAAAGAAGCTAAAGCCGGTGTACCAAAAAATAGTCATCAAAAGTAGTCAATTATTTGCCTATTCTATCCTATTATATCCTACCACATGTGATATTCCACAAATACTGCGATTCTAGCTGTCATAGGCAATAGCGAAAAAGCCACACGAAAATTAGAACAGGCAAGTGACAATTGGACTCAAACCTGAAAAATACAAATTAAAGAAAGTAAATATATGTATGTGCAGTTCATGTATAATCAGACCACGCAAGCACCAATAACAATAAATAATACTCTCATGCCATATAGCAAAAAAGCAAAGTATCTCGGAATAAATCTTGATGCAAAACTTCTCTGGAGGGACATGAAAAAAAAAAAGGAAATAACTGGAGCTCAAATTTAGGAAATAAATGAAAATGAAATAATTCAAGCACGTATTGAAACCTATATCGACACAGGGAATTCAATTATGGGGGGGTACCGCGAGAATTCAATACAAATTTTCCATACTTAACTATTTTTTAAATTATTATTTAAATTATTATTTAAATTATTATTATTATTATTATTTATTAAAATCAATTACTTAAACGGGAATCTTCAGATATCGATTGTTATTTAAGAAATTAAAAGAATCGTAAGGAGGCATGAGAAGATACTTTATTCTCATGTCAATATCGAAGAAATACAGCTTTTGAATAACAGCAGAACAGAACACGGACTCAAAAGTATGAAACCATTTGTTCTTGTGTAATGTAATGTAGAGATCTACATTTAATAAAAAAACAGCACTGTTAATACATAAACATTATTATACCAGAAACTAAGTTAGTGACGATGGGTCCTCCTAAATATAAACTTAGATCAACATCATCTGAAATTCAGATGTTGAATAATTCGCGAGATAATGATATATTAATAGATATAAGATGCGTTAAGATATGAATTTGATTATGACAACAAGTTATACAAAATTGAAAATTATCTGGCACATGAATATTATTATCTGAAGAATCCGTGATTCCAAGAACGTTGTTTAATAATATATGCACTGTATATAAACATTACAGCAAGCAGCCCGTACAGGAAGTATTGAAGAAAATGTGACACCAATACATCACCAGACGGTTCGGAACCGTCGTTAAACAGTAAATTAAGTCTAGATAAACCCTAGTTGATAAAAAGAGCAGAATTTTTTAAAATATTTTTAAAATACTAAACATTTCAATAACAACATAATTATAACATAAAAATTACAATTACAAAACAAATATAAAATTCCTTACTGATACAACGGATGATAAAACAGTAAAAAAAAGATGAACGAAATTGAAACAGAACGATTTCCTGTCGATTACGTGTATAGCCGAACCGTCCACCGACCAGACCAAAAAAAAAATCAGATAAAAGAAATAGCGTGGGCCAATATCTCTCAATTGACTACGTCTCTCGGCTCGTTTGACCTATATATAGTAGTGTTGAACAACTGTAATTTGTTAAACAATTAAAACGCATACAAATTAGGCGATCGGGCACGAAAAGCAACAATTAAAATTCAAAGATGGTGTTTCGCATTGACCAATTCGCTTTTATGGACGCTCGTTCGTCGTGTTTTGTTTTTGAGGTAATTTGTTACGGAGCAATAGACGAACAGGAAATGCGGCTGGGTTGCCATATTTAGTTCAAAGTAGTTAAACATACAGATAAAGGACAATCGGCATACTTGTGTCTACTACTTATTATATTTTAAAACTACATGATTTAACATTGTACGTAACAATAGTACGCATTATGTTTTAAAATAGTAGTTTACAATTTCTCTTATACACTATTCACAAGCGGTAAATAACTGATTTTGGCATACAAAAAAAATTTGGAACTAAAAATCCTAGAAAGGAAAATTAACGAAATTTGATTATATTGATCTGGGATAAACATTTATAATACAGATCTGGGGTACATTTACTAGACATAGAAATAGACAAGTAAAATTGAACTTTAATCGAATTTCAACAAATATTGATCAAAAAATAATGATAAATTAATTTTTTCCTTTCGAATGTAACAATTAGTCATGCAAGGAATATTCGTATTTGCATTTACATTGGCGATATTCATATATTGATATGGATAATGATATGATTGAGTGTATTCGTAAAATGTATGTGAATATTTTTCGAAAATCTACACACCAAAAAATATATACGGCTTTTAATAACAATTAGCAAATATATTAATTTTTGTTTCATTTTATTATAAAACTTTTATCTTTTTCTTAACTTAATTTGGTAGTAGAGAAATTTTATTATTTGTGTATGCATATAAACATACAGGCGCTTTTATTTACATAATACACTCTAATATATAGAAAACGACATTATTGGACTCTTGAATAACCTCGAAGGGCGTTCGATTAAACCTTTTCTCCATTTCCATATCCAAAATACTGACGAAACTTAAAATAACAGATTGGTAAACACTTCATAAGTTTTACATAGGTGGCAAGTAGCAATAAATAACGAATAAATATCGAATTTTGAAAACTGAATATTCGTAATCGCAAAATTTTAGAAATTGATATTCGTTGCTACACTACCAATATTGTATGTGCTGATATATCCCAATACACAAATGATACAAAATAAATTTTGTTTTTCTAAATTGAATTCTTTATATTTATTTGAATATTTCAAATAATTTTCACAAATAATATTAATATGTATATATATGGTATAGTCCATAGTATGGACTCTTGAATAACCTCGAAGGGCGTTCGATTAAACCTTTTCTCCATTTCCATTTTCCAAACCATTTTTGTATTTTCTTCTTTAACCAAGTTTTGTATTTTGTGCAGAGCTCAGTTGATGTGTTGAGCGTTTAAGAAAGAGACATATTTTGTTATATTTGTGCCTGCATTGCCAACTACAGATTTTACCTTTTCTTTAAATATTTCCCTTGATTACAATATGCCCTTAAGATTATGAGGAATATCTGATATGTCGACACTCATTGAACACATATTTCTTAACACTGTGTTTTAAAAAAATAACTAATGATAATTCAAAGTTTCAAATAATTAAGGAATACGAGCAAGTATTAATTCGGACTTTACTAGTAAATAATATTTTTTTCGCAAGATTTCAGATTTCTTAAAATAACAGATGGGTAAATACTTCATAAGTTTTACATAGGTAGCAAGTAGCAATAAATAGCGAATAAATAGCGAATTTTGAAAACTGAATATTCGTATTCGCAAAATTTTAAAAATTGATATCCGTTGCTACACTACCAATGTTGTATGTGCTGATATATCCCAATACACAACTGATACAAAATAAAGTTTGTTTTTCTAAATTGAATTATATATTTGAATATATAATATTCCTTTATATTTATTATATATTTATTTGAATATTTCAAATATTTTTCACAAATAATATTAAGTTGCATATTTGATACTGTGTAATATTAACAACTAACAATTATGTCGTTTAGTTTTAGATATCAATTATCTGGTATATCCGACAGTATTCTGAAAAATGTTCTCTTTAACTTTTGAATATTAAAGTCCAAACGATTTTTTTCATTTGACCCAAAAACTTACAGGATTTTAACTGGAGATAAACAAAGCTCATGAAGACCATTTTAAAGCAGAAACGATTAGGGCACCATTCTGTTGAAAAATAATTCTCCCTTTTAGTATTTAAATATGAAGGAGTTATTGTAAATTTACTACATGTTACATATTAATTCTGATAATCGAATAATATTATTATATTAAAATTAAATTTTTATATTGTACTGTTTATACCGGCTTTTTACTGTTTCCTCTTGCTAAATAAATAATATTTCTTTAGTTACATATTCCATTACGTTGGATATACTTAGTACAATCTTAATAATTAAATTACTGTACTACTATTGTATCTGTGTATAAGTATTAAGTGATATAAAGGTTTTTGTCATTTCGACGCAACACAAAATTATATGAACAGATCTGGAGCTACTAAGTTGTATTTTTTAGTTTTTATTAAATAAAATACATAAATAAATGGCGTATCTTTTTAAATAAATGTACTTTGAAACCCCTCACCAATTGCAGGGGAAATGATCATAAGAGATGGCTATACATTGAATTTGATATGTTAGCGTCATTATACTGAATACACACACTCGTTAAATATGTAAAAATACAATTAAGTTATTTTGCAACATGAGAAAGCTAAATACTTAAATAGAAAGTTTACCTCAGCAACAGTATTCATCATACTTCTAACATTACCTCTTTCGAAAAGCAATAATACCGTCCCAAAAGATGAGGAAATGTTACAAAAAAAACCAAACTTAATTGAGCTGCCCATATAAAATAACCAGCTGTGTCACTGTGTATCGATATACTACAGCTGAAAGAAATTTTCAGAGTGCTTATCCATATAACATTACATTGTAGTTTACCTTCGATATCGATGTTAATCACTATTCGGTGCGGAATGATTGACGATGACGTAAGTAGGTTGTGAGCTGCATCTGGTGCTGCATTCTCTGAAATCTTCAGCGTCCGTGTTAACGTTAGCCTGGTGGACGATAAGCTTTTTTCTAGGTCAAGGAGACGAGTATTTTACGGGCGCGCATTGAAAGATAACGACGGAATGAGGTCGAATACGGCGGTAGGTGTTGGCTTTTGATTAAATATTTTAACTCAGCTGAAAAATCAATTTTTGTCATAAGAAATCCCAAAGTTATTTATGTCGTTGATATACGTCGTAAGATACTATTTGATGTCACTGAAATGACTGAATAATAATTTGAACGGGTAAAATATTGGTTTCTTAGAATCATATGATAAACTAAAATCCGTTATATGAAAGTACCAAGAATTTCAACCTTTTGTTAGTAGCTTACATGTTTTAAAACTTTTGTAATAACGTAACCTTTTTTGAGCACCTGTTATAATATTATTTGCTAACTGAAAATTTTTAATTGAAAATTAAGCTTCCACATATATATAATATATGATGTGCTTTTTCGCGTTTTTCTTCTATTTTAGAAAAATACAACAAAGGGAATGTACTATATGAATAACTATTTTTTTGAATCAGCTGATTGTGAAATATAAAGACTGAAAGGAATTAATGGTTCGCTTAGTTACAATAAATAAAATTTGAGTGAAATTTTATTACAGAAATTTACATTTCATAACATTGCTGGAATCAATGATAATAAAATGTGGAATCTAACAACTGAGGGATAGATCCTTGATGTTTTTATAGACAGTTTTATAGTAAAAATTAGATACTAAATGTTGGTTAATATATTGGATGTTTGGCTTTACAGTATTACGTTGATCGCTCTAATAACACACAAAAGCCGGACGAATCATCAACATTATCCCGTATCACAATAAAACTGATAAAACCAGATTAAACCATAAACGGGGATTACTATCAACAAACAGTAATATAATTGAACGGGACATAAATAGGAAAACGATAAAATAACTTTTCAGCTTAAAAATGGGAAATCATGTCGCAACCACCGTATTTTTCAGGGGTTGTTGTTTGATTATAAGTGGTTCTGAGCTATGATACTTGATTTGCCTCATTGTTTCGGCCAATTTATAGAATGAGCCGATTTATAAATACCTCCAATTCCTAAATTCCGATTTATAATTTCTTTTAAATATTAAAAAAAGGTGGTAAAAAAATAGTAAAAAAATAATAGAAGAAAAAAATACCAATAAACAACAGGAGACATTTTTTATAAAATTTTCAATACGACGTTCCGGCACATAACATGTGGCCATTTCGTGCTACTTAGGATTAAAATGGATTACTTGTCAAGTGCAGAAGTTCAAGTACTCGTGATCAGTAACACAGGAGAAGAAAGTGACATCTAATGCTGAAGTAATAGGCTGAATGGGTTATGCTGCAGGAGTGTTTGCTTGTCTATGATGGTGTGTATGGAAAAAGAGGATATAACAGGTAAATTGAAAAGTCCCCGGCCTGACACATAGATGGCACTACTAGAATTAAATCCATGTTTTTTAGTTAACCTTAACTCTCAAAAGATGCATGTATAAATTCAACAGCTGTCGGATCATTAATTGGTGAATTATAGGATTTTGAGTGAAGAAAATTTTGTTATTGTGAAAAAAATGGAAAAAAGGAATTTCGAGTGTTAATAAAATATTGCTTTTTGAAGGGAAAACAGTTGAATCAAGCACTTGGCTTGATGCCAAGTTTCCGGACACTGCCCCAGGAAAATCAACCATCAAGGATTGGTATGCTAAATTTAGACATGGTGAAATGAGCACAGAAGACGGTGAATGCAGTGGACATCCAAAAGAGGTTGTTACCAATGAAAATATTAAAAAATCCACAGACTGATATTGAATGACCCTAAATTGAAACCGAATGAAATGGCAGACACCCTAAAGATTCAACTGAACGTTTACATCATATTATTCACAAATATTTGTGTATGAAAAAGCTCTGTGCAAAGTGGGTCCCGCGCGAGCTCACTTTTGACCAAAAACAACGATGATCAAGCGTAATAAACCCGAGTTTACCCATCCGTATGTGACAATGGATGAAACATAGCTCCATAGTTTCACTCCGAAGTCCAATCGTTAGTCATCCGAGTGGACTGCAGACGATGAATCCGCTTCAAAGCGTGGAAAAACGCAAAGTCGGCTGGCAAGGTTATGGCGTCTGTATTTTGGGATGCGCATGGAATAATTTTCATTGATTACCTTGAAAACGAAAGTACCATCAACAGCGACTATTACATAGCGTTATTGGACCGTTTGAAAGACGAAGTCGCCGAAAAAAGTGTCCCCAAGACAATGCACCAGTCAGTGAAAACGATAGCAAAAATCCATGAATTGGGCTTCGAATTGCTTCCTCATCCACCATATTCTCCAGATCTGGCCCCCAGCAACTATTTCCTGTTCTCAGATCTCAAAAGAATGCTCGCTTGGAAGAAATTTTCGTCGAATGAATATTCGTGATCGCCGAAACTGAGGCCTATTTTGAAGCAAAGGACAAATCGTACTACAAAAATGGTATCGAAAAGTTGGAGGGTCGCTATAATCAGTGTATCACCCTTGAAGGGAATTTTGTTGAATTAAAAAAAATAATTTTGCCAAAACTATGTGTTTTACTATGGTAGGCCGAGGACTTTTCAATTGACCTGTTATTACAATCAAGCCTAAAATCTGTCTGTCTATCGAACGCTTAAATTGGTAATTAACATATCTTGAGTATAGAGTTACATAGTCATAGACTTACACCAGTCGCCTTGGCGTCTTTCAAATACAGTGTTTAAAGGAAATTTTGCATGTTTGTCTCCGAGATCGCAATAGTCACCATTCGTTGAATATCTGACAATTAGTGCACAGTTGGATTGAATGGTGAATGGTATATCTTAAAAATAGGGGGCTAGGGCCATAATGGTTGCCACCGATCACTTACTGTGGGAAGAGGGAGTGAATAATACTTGAGGTCTTGCGCATACAACAACAGCGTCAAGTATTTTCGTATCATGTAATTTGGATGTACTTAAAGTAAGATCTATGTTATTTATGAAAATAAATCTTCAGTGAAAATCAACATACGAGAATATACCCATTTGCTCATACTTTAGCAATGTATTTTTTGAGCATTAATAATTTGAAATGAAATAGATTAGGCTATTTGGTGAGAAAGTTGTATCTGTTAGTATGCTATTGGCCTGAAATATTTATTAGTTAGACTATGTATTACATTACGTAAAACGTAAATTAAAAATCGTCTACAATGTCAGTTATTTACATTTCCGTTATAGTTATGTCATGTCAGGTTATTTATTAGAATAGTTGTCCGGTATTTTTCATGATATAATCGACATAACTATACAATGAAGGTGGCCAAGAAATTCTTTGCATATCGAACGACAAAGCGTACAAATCTCACGCTTCGAACGGCGTTCATCTGCCGTGAACTATAATGATGGTAGAATTAATAAGACATTCTCGAAACTAGTCGGCCTGACCTTGCTGCTTCTAGCTGATGGTGAGGCTCATATCGGAAAGTTCAACGCCATGCAAGCGCTGGGATTCTTTGTTCATCTATCGAAAAATAATAAATTTACTTGGAAACTCGTTTGAAGTTGGTGGCCGACTCTTGAGACCGATTCGAGATTTCCTATTTCTTAGATACAAACAACAATAAATTATAAACAACAATGTTTAAATATTTAAATATCATTAATAGACTTATTTATTTGTTTATGCAATATAATTTATATTGATTTTTATTATTATTATTTGGAAATACCAAAAATAAATAAGTAAATACTTAAAATATGAAGAGTACAAATGTGGGATAGATATTGAATTTGGGTATGAGAAAGATTATATATATGTTGGTTTGGGAGTGATCCAGTCCTCGACTTATTCTCGCTCTTCTTGAGCATTTCGAAACACTGTGCCAGACAAACCAGGCTGCAGTGATGAAATGATAATTAAAGACGCTATGTGTGGTGAGTTTGGTGAATAGTATATCCTTTTCAATCTCTGCTACTGCTGTATTTCTTGCAACAATCTGCAGTAAACGTTTCGCTCGGTTATAGCACTTACAATACACTACATCTGGCCGATTCCGGCGTATGCACAGAAATATTTTATGGTCATGAATATTAGGAAACATTACTTCACAAATATCTCCGGATTTGGTGCATGTTTAAATATTTACATATTATTAATATACTTATTTATTTGTTTATGCAATATCATTTATATTAATTTTTATTATTATTATTTGGAAATACCAAAAATAAATAAGTAAATACTTAAAATATGAAGAGTACAAATGTGGGATAGATATTGAATTTGGGCATGAGAAATATTATATATATATATATATATATATATATATATATATATATATATATATATATATATATATATATATATATATATGTTGGTTTGGGAGTGATCCAGTCCTCGACCTATTCTCGTTCTTCTTGAGCATTTCGAAACACTGTGCCAGACAAACCAGGCTGCAGTGATGAAATGATAATTAAAGATGCTATGTGTGGTGAGTTTGGTGAATAGTATATCCTTTTCAATCTCTGCTACTGCTGTATTTCTTGCAACAATCTGCAGTAAACCTTTCACTCGGTTTTAGTACTTACAATACACTACACCTTGCCGATTCCGGCGTATGCACAGAAATATTTTATGGTCATGAATATTAGGAAACATTACTTCACAAATATCTCCGGATTTGGTGCATGTTTAAATATTTAGATATTATTAATAGACTTATTTATTTGTTTATGCAATATCATTTATATTAATTTTTATTATTATTATTTGGAAATACCAAAAATAAATAAGTAAATACTTAAAATATGAAGAGTTCAAATGTGGGATAGATATTGAATTTGGGCATGAGAAAGATTATATATATATGTTGGTTTGGGAGTGATCCAGCCCACGACCTATTCTCGTTCTTCTTGAGCATTTCGAAACACTGTGCCAGACAAACCAGGCTGCAGTGATGAAATGATAATTAAAGATGCTATGTGAGGTGAGTTTGGTGAATAGTATATCCTTTTAAATCTCTGCTACTGCTGTATTTCTTGCAGCAATCTGCAGTAAACTTTTCACTCGGTTTTAGTACTTACAATACACTACATCTTGCCGATTCCGGCATATGGACAGAAATATTTTATGGTCATGAATATTAGGAAACATTACTTCACAAATATTTCCGGATTTGGTGCATGTTTAAATATTTAGATATTATTAATATACTTATTTATTTTTTTATGCAATATCATTTATATTAATTTTTATTATTATTATTTGGAAATAACAAAAATAAATAAGTAAATACTTAAAATATGAAGAGTACAAATGTGGGATAGATATTGAATTTGGGTATGAGAAAGATTATGTATATATATATATATATATATATATATATATATATATATATATATATATATATATATATATATATATGTTGGTTTGGGAGTCATCCAGTCCTCGACCTATTCTCGTTCTTCTTGAGCATTTCGAAACACTGTGCCAGACAAACCAGGCTGCACAAATATCTCCGGATTTGGTTCATGTGCATATTTAGCTCCAATTAATTTTAAAACAGAGAATAATCCGAGTATGGCGCATGCGTACATACAGGTTTATTTACTTCTTTTTAACCCGATTATTAGGTTTAATGTCGAAAATATATATAAGCAAGTAAATAAGTTCAGGAGATAACACATTTTATTTGAAAAAGTATTGAATAAAACGAAATAATAAAAATATAATTAATATAGGTCCAGCCATTCTATTTTTATGAAATCGTAATACACATCATCATTATTTTTTATAAATAAATACACACAAATTCGATAAATAATTGATTTAATGTTGAAACTATATACAAAGAAGGAAATAAACATTGATTTTTTTTTTAAATAAAACATTTTATTACAAAAATATTGAATAAAATGAAATATTAAATACAATTTCTATATGACTTCCAAATGATTCCAAAAAAAACCTCCAAATATGATCAACTATGATCGCTACTATTCTTGATTCACAAACCCCATTCATAAATTGACCACCTCGAGGTTTCGATTAACATGTAAAATGTAAAAAAATGTAAAATGTGTAAAATGTACAAATGTACATTAATAAGTAAATAGTAGTAGTAGTAGTATAATAGTAGTAAATACTAGTCTAAAATGATTATCGTACTTTTAAGTTGAAAGAAATCTCAATAAATACATCATTATTTTTACAAAACAATAATTTATTGACCTATACTCTTATATAATAATACATTGTTTTTCCTATTATTAGAACGTTAGGCCGTCGTTGATAGTTTTATATTATATTTATTTGATCCAGGTCTACTTTTGTTGGAAAATTTAATTATTTCATAGTATCACTGTACACTGTTCTTACATCCAAACAAAATGCTGTCTAATTTCTTCTACGTCTCTGATTCTCTGAATTTCACATTCTTCTATTTTCACTATCAACAAATTCTAGCTGCATCTTTACTAGCATGTTGGCATGTGTTGATTCGCTATAGATTTGGCAGCTAACATTCCCACTATAAATAAAACAGATGCTGTTTGGATTTTATAATTTTTAAAAATTTATTCTGGTTCCATATTTTAAAACCAATATATGTTAAACTACCAAGAATAACACAATAATTTAATTATTATTACTATAGAATTATTAATGTTACACAAAATCTAAATATTCTATATTTTTTTGTCGTTTTGACTTGATCGACTGTACCGATCGACTCGAAAATAATGTACCGCCATTAGAAAAGGAAGGCAATATACTTTATTCTTTTCTTTGGTCAATTCTATTCAGGAGAGTGCGCATGCGCCAAATCCGGAGATATTTTTGGAGTAATGAATCCTATGAATATTCCGCTTCGGTATCGATCTGCTAGTTTATCTTGGCGTTTAAGGTTTATACTATTTCATCAATACATCGATAGCGATGTGTATCAAATTGCGTCGATATCGATATATCGCTTCTTTAATTGATTTTAAAAAAATCCAAAAAGTTATTTCAATTGTACGAAGTGTTTTTCATCAATTATATCTATATCATAATTTCCTATCTGTAAGATCAATAGATAGTATTATAGAATAAAAAATACGTTTTTATTGTTGTATCACAAATTTATTAGGCCTATAAATTAATTTTAAGGTTTATTGTAATTTGAAGTTTTATATTGGAATATCGGTGCAATATATTTTATTCGAAGTATCGTTCATCAATAGCTGCCCCTTTATCCTATCTTTCAAGCAATTTTCGGATTCTGTTTCAGAAGAACGATATATTCTTTTAAGCTATAGGTTTTTCGCATAACGCTCGTTTCGAAGCTTCAATTAGTAATATACTGTTAAATCGCCGTCCTCAATTTTATTGGCTGTTCGAAGCACGAAAATCTAACTTTTAAATCACCACTTTTAAAACGTCGAAACCAGTATTTATGTGTTGACATCGATGGAGCATGGTTTCCATAAATTTCACGCAGCACTCAATGACCTCCAGTCGCCTTTATCTTCAAAATTAACTTAAAAAATATAAAACTCTGTGCAAATACGATTTACTCAAATGCACTGAAAAAAAACTTATTATCTATCCGTACTTCTTTCTACCTAAACGTGAACCCTGCCATAGAGGTTTCAACATAAAGTTGGTTCCAAAAGTACCCAATGCAATGTACAACCTTTATCTTCATCCTCTGAAGATGTAGGTGAAGTCGATACGGTTACAGATTTATATTATGAATTTTGAATATATATTTATATTATAAATAAATATTGTTGAAATAAATGGGTTGAAATAAATTGAAAATGAAATTGAATTAATTAATAGTTGAAATAAATGAGTTGAAAAGTTGTTGAAATGAATGAGTTCTGCAAAGTGGGCCTCCGTGGTAGCGATTACCTCCTCACTTGACTCAAATTTCTGCCTGGCGAGTGACTTTTTCAAGTTTTAGACTAATCTATAAGTTTTCATAGTATAGTATAGTACACATACAGAAAATATACCTATTTTTTCCAATTTCATTTCCCTCCATTATTTATTCATTTAGGATCAATAAGCCAACGGAGCTAAATAAGGCAAATATGATGGTTACTAAATTATGAATTGAACTTTTTATGAAAATGTCACGAAGAAGTAATGCATAATATTCAAAGAACATTCTTATTTTTCTTCATTATTTCTTATTCTTCATTATTTAAAGATTGCTTTTGTGAAGGCATCTATCATGAAAGACACCAATAATATTTACGTCTTTATATTTATTGATTGGAGTGGTATTTATTACTTTTTTCTTATATGTGATCGGTGATATTATAAAAACGACTTATTAATATTTAGAAGCAAAGCTGTTTAAATAAACAATAACAAATTATTGAAAATGTATAAAATATGTTAACAAAACAACTGCACATTTCGAACCAATCAATACATTTTACAGTCACTTTATATAATATATACTATATATAATACTATTTTAAAGCATATTATATAAGCCTTAACGTCATAAAATATAGCTTTCATAAAAAAATATTTCCCAGTTAATATATAATCACAATTTCTAAGCGTTTCCCCATTAGACAATTAAATAAAAATTGCAGTGCAATTATTGTTCTGTTAATCACAGGAGAAAATGTATGTAATTTGTTTGGTCCCCGTTCATAACAATATTTCTTTTGTTTTACTATTATTATTGCTATCAAGGACCAAGATATTTATTAAAATTGCAAAAAGAGGCAAATGTATAGAATTTCTTTGTAAGTCTATTTAGAATAGCACAGGAAAAAGCTATTTATTTATTATTACGCTGCCACACACTGTGGCTGAGTAACGTGTCACTTATTATTCTCATCATAAATAGAGGCTATTATGGCATATTAGGTTTTAACAAAAGGTCCTGTATATACTGGAAAAATACGACCGGTTCTCTTTAGTAGCTTTTGAAATGATCCAACAGAAACAACAGAGCTGGTTGGCAAACGTAGTTTTAATATGTTCCAACATTTTTACCTAAGATTATGTTACGTTAAATTAATCTAGCATATTTTAACATTTTGGAATAATATATTTCAAAATTTATTTACATATTTATTACCAGTATTATAATTTATATGTGAACTAATATGCTTTAATTTAATATTTAAATAAAAATAAACTTTCAAAATATTTTAACTGGTAATTCTTAATATTTTATCACCATATATTTAAATTAGTGTTGATATTTCCAACAATAAGCGACAGTGATATAGAAAGAATCTCATTCTTGGTAAACAAAAGGCATAAAGGCTATTATGTTTAATTCCTAAGATCATATTTTTAAGTTATTAGTAAAAAAAACTTTAATAATGTTTATGATATTATAACTACGTGTTTTGTATTGCTTCATTTCGCTATATAACATTAAATATTACAAAGACCCTGATATTTTCAATAATATTAAAAATAATTATAATTTAAAATTATTTTATTTTTAACAAGAACTGTTTTTATATTACAAATACAAATTGAAAAACGTTGTTATTACTTAATATCGAAGCCTTATTAAACACAACATGTGGATTCTTCATCGATAATATTCGGTTATTTTTCACTTGATATATATCTGCTACGAAAAACTTCAAGTGCAAAAAATGATTGGTTAGCCCATTCGCATCTACATTGACGAGGAACACTCAAGATGTATATTAGTGCCTAATTCGTACATTCGTAATGATGAGGAATCTAGTATAAATATATTCGCCATTCTGAATCGCCCTTTTTCGCCATTTTATAATCATTAAATAATCATATTCATATTCCATCAATGAACGGGTTCTAATTTACTAAAATTCGACTTACGGCAATGATGCTCCATCAATGACTACTGTTTATTGTTATTGTTCCTTGTGTGCAATTGCTTTGCAGTTGCATACAAACTAGCATCATAGATAATAGATTTTTAACCTTATAGGAAATTTTGGGGAAATGTTTCACGAAGTCCAACATCTAGATGTCGCTACCTTTAACTTATTACTTGCTTTAATCGCTACGCTATAAGCCGCGACGGGATCTGATTGAGTAACTTCGTTTCTCTGGTACCTTTGTTGTTTATTTATTTTGAGTGCCATTTTCAGTATGGTTGACATAAGATATAGCGCGTTTAGAGATTAAATTCTCAGTTCGTTAGTATATATAAGTCGGTAGTACAAAAAATAAAGTGAATTATCGATCTAAGAAGTGTTGTGTACCTGGATGCACAGATAGTAAAGAGATGCAGAATCGTTTCCCTTCGAAGAAGTATTTGGCTGTCACTAAAAAATAATGTTGATAGTGTAAAAAATCCCAAACCGAGGTCTCAAAGAAACTTATGATCACAGTGTTCCAGTATGATTTGTTACTGTAAATTGGGGTAAGTGTATTCATATATATAAATATCAAATATTTGTTTTTTAATCTTAGAAATTAATCCCCTTCCGAAAGCTATGCGAACGGCTATATACTTTTCTTGTTGGATCAATAGTTGCAGCTCCAATAAAATAATAGCTCCTGAATGCAAATCTATTAAGAGAGGATTAACCGATATTCAATACACGAAGAATTTTGTAGTAAAATTTATTGTCCAAGTAAGAATAAATTTGTTAAAGTGTCATCAATTTAATAACTACCTTGAGCGATTCATTTCATTAAAGAAAAAAACAGTGTAATTATCCAAATAAATTTATTGACTTAAGGCTATTTAACCAAGAGAGTTTTTTTGGATCCAGCTCATAGATTCAGGAATATACATCCTCGGTTAGTATGTTTTAGAATTCATTTGAAGCGCTCCACATAACTTATTTTTTTCATCGCATTGTCCTTTAGGAACTTGTGAAGAGGATGAACATAAGGGCTCTTTAAATAGTTTACATTCTATAACTTCATTTCCAGATGTTCCTATATGAATAAACGAGTCAAAGCAATATCCTATGCCGAAAAAAATGGTTTTATCATACTGTCAATAGTTAGTTCTCTTTATTTTAAACATTTTTATTTTATCCCGCAATATTGTCACGTCGATAATATAATATATTTTTGTCAAATATATTTAAAAAATGTAAATATTAAGACAATTAAACATTAAGTAAATTAAAGATTACAAATAAGATGTACTACATACTTTTGGGTAAACTCATAATAGATCTCAACAAATATAGAAAAGGGAAAAGATTCAAGAAGCAATTTTGATTTGTTCCAAAGTTATTTATTTATGATTTTATATATATATAATATTTATATTTTATAGATATATTTATTTTTGCAGATTATATTTATTATATTCGTTGAATTAATAAATTTATTTCATAAATTAAATTGTTTTTTACTTAAACTTTATTGTTCAGTTAAACGTGATGTCAGGGCTGTCACGTGCCACACCTGCATGGCAAACTTTATCAAAGAATTGAACAAACGGCTTCACAGCCAAATGTTTTTTACAGGTGCCTATAATGTAGTTTTAAATTGGCCAATTAAATTAAGCCGCCGATATAATCCCATCTGGATGTGGGCAAGGTAAAACTTTTCACCAGAGATGCCTATTGAAGACTCTCTATTACTCTATGACTAGCAATACATTTAAAATAGTATTAAAAAATGTAAATGTTAATGTCAATATCGAGTCCGTATATGAAAAATAAATTAGAACGACATATAGAAAACAACAGAAAATCCAATTCCTTTCAATTACTGTCAAAAACTGATTGATCATATAAATTGTACTTTAAAAGTGTTTGTTAAAGGTTTTTTAACCTTTGTTAAATTGTAATTGTCTAAATAATTTTGTTGATCAAAATCTGTTATTTGCTAGGGTTACCAAGAAAAAATTGATCAAAATTATTATTTATTGTGAATAAAAATATCATTTGAAGTACAATACAAATCCGATGTTACTTATTGAAATAAATTTGTCAACAATACCACTTTTTTGATATCAATCGCAAATGCCGACAAAATAATTTGTTTATATCCAATTGTGGGCTATATATAGGTTTAGACTATTATTTATTTGGTGTTGTATTGATTTTGACGAACATTGTATAATTAAGCTTCGGTCTAAAGTATAGATAAAATACATTCAGGAAAATTAGAGATCCATCTTAATTAAAAGATTATGGTATCGTTTAGAGATTTCAAAAAAGACGTCTTGGTCTACTGATCTTGAAACCAACCGTGTTACTATACATACTTAAAATAAGGTTAGAACGCGACTAGCCAAAGGATTTTGTGTACCTTAATTATTATAATCTAAGAACCATCTGGATACACTACAAAGCTATTCCTTCAAGGCCTTGATATTAATGTTCCATTAAAAGTTTTTGCAAACGTTTTAATTATTTTTCAGTACGATTTGTCGATTCGAAAGGTAAGTACATTATATTGGCTAAATCTTATAAATGTTCCAAATTAACGAGAATGCATAGCGCAATTTTGTGAAATTGTTATATGAAGAAAAACGATAATAATATTATAAAACCAAATATTATGAAACACCGCCAGCTTATAGGAGAATTGTGTAATATTTCAAATACGTTTATGTAGTACTAGATGTAATATTTAATGAAAAGAAGCATATATCGATTGAAAAAGACGTAATATTTATTTGTGAAATTTTAGAAATATTTTTGAAACTTGAGGCTATTTGAGATTCACACTTTTTACTGCATATAATTTGATAATTTTTTAGTTTAAAAAGTTTTCCTTTTCATCTTTTTGGTAACATAAGCACTTCAGAACCGTGTGTCAACCAACCAATGCTGCATCGATCTGCACATATGTTAATCTGGTAATGTGAGCTGGTATTCTTCACAGCTCTTTCAGCGTGTGATCGAGTGTTGTTATGTAAGAGGATCACTGAGTCTGTCGCTCATTATTGCTTATTTTTTGGCAACAACACGTTGTTAAATTTATTTAATTGACCTCAATGCATATTATTTAACAGTTCGTAATACACTACACCTTACTAATCTCACCATATGTACCGCTAGTCTTTATAGCCAAGAATATCCAGTTTCAGTGTCCATAACTAGGTCTGCTAGACTCATTTATGACTTTTTAAGTTTGGGATTATCATACTAGATCCACTTTTCAAGGCTACTCACAAAATGCCACAGAACACTTTCCATTTAAGCTGCTGCTGATTTTTTGTCTGGCAAATAATAAAACCGCGATGAAAATGATTGTAAATAACATTTTCAACCAATTCATCTATATTAATAGCTCGTATTATTTCCACTAATATAATAGGTGTTTAAGTATTCCGATCAGCGATATTTATGGGTGAAAATACCCACCACAATACCATCAAAACCATAAAATTATTCTGCGTCCTTTATAATCTATTCTAATTGTGTGTTTTGTTACAAGAAATCCGCATAATATTTAAAACTAAATAGCATCATGTATTTCTTAACCGCAGAACTAAATATTCCAAGATTATTTTAATATTTCCATTATAAGTGAGCAAAATACTTATCATGGTTTTAGAAGATTATCCAATGACCGAAACAAATTTATTAGAAACTTTAAGCGTTTGTAATAGTTCTGGGCTCCAAAACAGGCAAAAGGGCAATGTTTTGAAATGTAAAAGATATATTGTTGACGGTTTATCTCCAAAATAGTAAAATCAAGATTTTCTATGAAGATAATTGCCTAAAGAATATTTTTGAAATCAGGTGCGTATCGCTTGGAATCAAAATATAATAGTTACTGCATTTATAGATCTTTTAGAAAACCAATACAGTGATACCATTCATAGACTAGAGTACCTTCACTTCACTTCCGTTTCTGAAAAGTTCGGTTTTGTTTTTGTGAGCTTATTGAACACTCTCCTTTATACTGAGTATATTAGATGTACACTTGCAATTTCTCTTAAATAGAAAAAAGATAATATAAACGAACAAACTTAAATATATTAAAGTATAAAAGTAACGCTGTTCTTTATTCTTGTAGGTAAAAGGTACATCGATGGGATCAGCACTCATGCAGATTAAAACTTTTATTGCCCTGAAATAAAATTTTACCCTATATTCACCCTAACCAAGCAGCACCCGACAATATCCCCTTACAAAGCCACTTCTCGTTGGGGTTTCTTTTATTTTAATACCCTCATATCCCGTATTTAATTCAATTTAATTATTAAAAAGATTTTATCGGCTAAATTACTAGATAATAATGAAACAGCTGAAATGTACGTTATTACATTATTCATTGCTATAAAATTGTATTGCGTATCTTTTAAGCTGTTTTTTTTTATTGCAAGATTGGCTAATTTTGGATTTAACTTTTGTAATCCAACATTCTAAATATTTTATAGATTTTTTTAAACATCTATGTTTTCACATATTGTTATATAACTTGTAACATAAACATTGAAATTGTTAAGATGTGTTATTACTGTATAATTTATAAAATTGTATTATTACTTTTCGAATAATTGCCTATATTAGCTATTTTCTACTGCCCTTTTGACAGCATTTAATTTCAGCGTTAACTGAGCTGAAGGTGACTTGTTTAGAGTAAGTGACAATCCTAAAGACTCATTTTTCATAAACATTGCAGAATAAGTTGAAGGTGTAAGAACGTTATCATGTTCAAAAAATACTACATTACTTTTTTTTACCTAGTTAACGACCATTTGTTATTTCATTCGTGTGTCATATATATCAACTAATTAGTAAGGAGTTCATAAGGGGAGAATAGGACAAGGGTACAGGAGGTTAATTTCATAGTGAGCAAACTATTCTTTAGGTCAATAATTATTGTGGGTGCTCTAAAGAGGTAGGAAATAAAATATATCATCAAGTTTAAATCTGAAGGTTTTGTTAATGTTTATTTCCTTAGTTATAATTGGTATTTGCACTTGTTGATTTCCTATCTCTGGCTCATAAAGTCATCAGGAGATTTCTTTAGGATACTTAAGGGTCATGGTTTTTCAGGAATTTTAAAGGTTACGAAGTTGATTGGTGACAATATGGTGATTATCATCTGGTATCTGATATAAGAATTATATAGTGTCTCACTTCCCTCAATGGTCTTCCTTGTATTTTTTAGGATTAATATTTATCTTTGATTGCTCAAACATTTCCCGGTCAAAGATAAACCATGTTTGGATAGATTATTTTGTATCTGGGGCAGAATAGATCTTCGTTCAATATGTTTTGTGATCTATTTGTTAGATTCATCCTATTATTTTTTAATTTATTTTGGCATCGTCGATACACTAAGAGATATTTAGCAGCCACAATATTGGCTAAAACACTGGGTTTCAGAAACTTGTATACACAGTCCGTGCACAATCATCATTAATATCGGAATATTTTAAATCACTGTCCAAAAATATGAGGTCTAGGTTTGCCACAATCTATTTAGTAATTTGATGTAACCGAAATACAGATCGAGTCAATAAATCGCGCAAAAATGCGATAGCATCAAAATGGTTGCGAGTTTAAATTGATAAAGCAATTAACACTTATCATTATTACAACATTTTTGACAATTTAAACGTAAAAATTCGTAAGAGTATCCTCAAAGAAGAGTACCCTGAAAGCGAATTTCGATATCACTTTCACTTCAGGAATGAGATAGATCAATTAAAAGATTATAGGAGCAAGTGTATTTGTTTTGTAGAAGTTTTAGGGAGATCATATTTGCAAAGCTTATTGGATGAAAACAAACTATCTAGAAAAGTTGCTAGACGCTCACAAGCAGTTTATATATCCAAAAGGAAAGAAAATGGCTACTACACGAATTTACTGAAAATGGCGTTATGTACAATTTCAATATCCTTATTCTATTGCTTGCCAGGTGAAAAAAACAAGCGTTCTCTGGTGAAGGAAAGTTACTCTACTATGACAATCTTCGACTCGACATCGACTTCGAGAAGAAATATGCATGGCCATAAAGTTTTCGTGTGTATATGGTGGGACCAGCAAGATATAATGTACTACGAGCCGCTAAGACCAAATGATACTGTGACTACAGATATTTACCAACGTATTGTTGCAAAAAGATAAGCAATAAAATATCAGACCTCTTGTTCTTGCATAACAATGCTTAACTACACGTTAAGACTTGTGAAGGATATACTGGTGTCCAGTATAGTCGCCATACATAGCGCCTTCTATTTATATTATGTTGATATCGATTTCACACACGTTTCCGAAATGCCGAAGATAGGAAAAAAATTAATCGGTGACTGAATTGCTGCCAAACCGATTGCAATACCGATCTCTCAACACGGTACCGTTATGTTGCCAAAAAGATATTAAAAGATTAAATATTAAAAAATAAGGTAACATATTTTAATAAAATATTATATCAATAAATGTATTTTTAAAGAAAAAAAAAATTATTGCAAGCACCTAAAAGTAACCAAAAAGAAGGTGTAATAAAAGAATGCGCAAAAATTAAGCAATGCTATTGATGATTCTCGTTTTAACTTTTACGTTTTGTTCACACCATCTGTCGCCCAATTTAAATTGTAAATAAAATGAGCCCAATTAGATAACGTTTACACAACTCGCTGGTCGTTTTGCATAGTTGTTGCTTTTCTGTCTTAATTGGGGAAATATATGTGGATCCTAGTCAGTTTCACTTTCAACATCGTGTATTTCGTTGATTGTCCTGATTGCGTTACCGTTTAAAATTTGACCTGTACGTAAAAATCCCAATTTTGGACTTTAATATAATATAAATACTATTAATACTATCTATAATGTTGAACATAGTACATATCATTCTAAAATAATTTGACATCTGAAGAAAGAGGAAAGGCATATATAATTCTAAACCACTATTTAAACAAAAAGTCTTGTTAAATGGACACAACTCATTTTAAATATAAACGAAAGTTTGTTTTATAAATATTTTACTAATAGAAAATATTGTCACAATTCGTTTCTTACTTTTCTATATTTTTTGTCAATTATATCAATTATCATCTTATTAGATGGTGTTAAACACTTTTATTATATTTAACTAGTTGACCCCATTGGAATATTTGACATATATTTTCCGTAGAATACTTTTTCTGATTACTAATGTTTACGATTTTGGAGGTGTTTATTTATCCCGTTAGTAATTAATCATTAATTGGTGCCAAATCATTATGGCAAGTTATAGTTTAGTTAGAATTAAAATATGGCTAATGTATGCTTATAGCTCATAGAGTAACAGTAATAACAGTTCAATTGAAAAGTCCCCGGCCTACCATAGTAAAAGATATTTTTTGGCGAAATTAGTTTTTTTATCCAACATAATTCCCTTTAAGGGTGATAAAATGATTATAGCGACCCTCTAACTTTTCGATATCATTTTTGTAGTAAGATTTGTCCTTAGCTTCAAAATAGGCCTCAATTTCGGCGATCACCTCTTCATTCGACGAAAATTTCTTCCCAGCAAGCATCCTTTTGAGATCTGAGAACCGGAAATAGTCGCTGGAGTCTTAAATTCTGAACAGGTCTGAATAGATCTGGAGAATACGGTGGATGAGGAAGCAATTCGAAGCCGATTTCATAGGTTTTTGCCATCGTTTTCACTGACTTGTGATAGGGTGCATTGTCTTGGTGAAGCGGCACTTTTTTCTTCAAATGCGGCTATTTTTCAGCGATTTCGTCCTTCAAACGGTCCAATAACCCTATATAACAGTCGCTGTTGATGATCGTTGCTTTTTCAAGGTAGTCAACGAAAATTATTTCA
Source organism: Rhynchophorus ferrugineus (assembly GCF_030347505.1). Lineage (NCBI taxonomy): Eukaryota > Metazoa > Arthropoda > Insecta > Coleoptera > Curculionidae > Rhynchophorus > Rhynchophorus ferrugineus. The sequence goes on along the minus strand of NW_027472580.1, from coordinate 44,073,389 downwards.
TGCGCATCCCAAAATGCAGATGCCATAACCTTGCTAGCCGACAGTTGCGTTTTCCCACGCTGTGGAACGGGTTCATCGTGTGCAGTCCACTTGGATGACAGTCGACTGGACTTCATTCAATTTCAATTTACGGTCATTCAAAATAATTTTATGGATTTTTTTAATGTTTTCGTAGGTAACAACCTCTTTTGGGCATCCATTGCGTTGACCGTTTTTGGTGTTCATTTCACCACGTCTAAACTTAGCATACCCATCCTTGAGGGTTGATTTTCCTGGGGCAGTGTCTGGAAACTTGGCATCAAGCCAACAACAGTTTTTGCTTCAGTAAATTTGATAATTGAATATTGATAAACATTGGTTTAAGGTAACAATCTGATACAAAACGCCATTATTTTCTCCGAACCAATAAGTCATCCACCAAAACTGGCCTTTCAGTACCCTGATTTTTAATGCTTCAATTTATTTCCTTGTTTATTATCGTCAATGCTTTCATCGTGTTGTTTAGTTGTTTACTGATATTCATCAAGAAATTCCTCCAATTTTTTATCACGGAACTTATATTGCAAACATCCTATGGAAGGCATGTTTGCAATGTGAATTAATTTTTTAAAATACTCTTTAACTAAATAAAATATAATAAAATTGATGCTTACAGCTGCTTAGATTGTTTAAGGAATCAATATATTGCAGAATTACTTATGCTATATTTTTTAAACATCTAAGCTATTAATTAATAATTAACATTTAATACATAAACATATTTGAAAATGCATTATAAACTTGAGTATTGAGTCCAATTTGACCTAATTAATATTTCCATATTAAACAAGATATAACACACAACAGTTTTGTAAATTTAATGATACTGAATAATGAAATAGTTTTCTTTATCGTTTCTGAGAAGGAAAAATATTCAACTAGCATTTCGCTGTCGCGTACATTAAGTAAAATTAAAATTACTTCGTACAGTTTACACAATTTCACAACGCCTACATTATACTAATAATTAGTATATTTATAAACAACGCTACTTTGACTTAAATATAGTCTAAAAAGCTCGGATAACTATTATTACACTGGAATAAGTTAGAAGATTAATAGTTATGAAGCCGAGATAAGAACGGAAATGAGGAGTGTGATGAAAATCATCGGAACGTACAGACAATTTTTGTCGTAATATATGGACGTATATGAATAATGGCAGGCGACTTTACTTTAGGTATTGATTAAAGACGTTTGCGATTTGATTTACCTGGAATATAAACTCACCGATGTTCATCGACTTGTTATGTCTCGTTATATCGTCGTTGTTACTGACGACCATACCGAAAATCGTTTCAACTCTGTCTTAAAAATTCAATTAAGAATCAGAACATTACAAAAACAGGGACTTATAAGGCTTTCAATATAGTTATTTATTACATGTGTTGAAGAACAAAGGGACATAAAACAAAATATGAGAGAGAGAAAGTGAAATTGGACACGAAACTAACTCTTTATTTAATTACAATGGTGTGTATAAAATCTGTACAAACTTACAAGAACTTACGGACAATATATCATTAAATATTTTTTATTTGGACATAAAGTTTCACATTCGTTATGCACTTCGATGTTTGTGCCAGGAATCTACATACTGGGGATATTTCGCAAAGTATGTAAGTCTCCCAATTCGAATAATTCATGACCAGGGAATTTTGAGAATACTTATTGCCTTAAATCTGCAAAAATATTGCCAATCCGAAATCATCCTGTTCTCTTTTCTTGATAATTAACTTGATTCCGATTAATTGAATAAGTTCAAAAAAGAACAATCCTATGATCTTCCTGGAATCCTGGAAGCAAGTTATGAAATGTATAGGGTGTTAAACAAACAATTGAACGTAGATGGTCTATTTCGTTTTCATGTATTCAAGCTCCTCAGATCGATTAATAAGATTTCATTTTGCTTTGATTATTTATAGTAAATCCCTTTTGGTCCAACCTAAGACACAGTTTGCTTCCGTAGGTTATCTTTGCAACTAATAATAATGAATACTATATGTAATATAATATGCATGAATATTGATATGCATTGGTTTGAGGTAACAATCTGACAAAACTGCATTATTTTCTTTGAACCAATCATCAATCGAAATTGGCATTTCAGTACCATTTTTTACCCCTTTTTAATATGTTTTAAAATTTATTTCCTTGTTTATTATCGTCAATGTTTTCAGGTATTGTTTAGTTGTTTACTGATATTCATCAAGATATTCCTCCAATTTTTTATCACGGAACTTATTTTGCAAACATCCTATGGAAGGCACATTTGCAATGTGAATTAATTTTTTAAAATACTCTTTAACTAAATAAAATACAATAAAATCGATACTTACACTTGCTTGGATTGTTTAAGGAATCAATATATTCCAGTATTACTTATGCTATATTTTATCAAAAGCTACGACATTAATTAATAATTAACATTTAATACACAAAAAAATATTTAAAAATGCATTATAAATTTGAGTATTGAGTTTAATTTTATTTAATTAATATTTCCATGTTAAACAAGATATAACACACGAAAGTTTTGTAAATTTAATGATATTGAATAATGGAATAGTTTTCTTTATCATTTCTGAGAAGGAAAAATATTCAACTAGCATTTCGCTGTAGCGTACATTAAGTAAAATTAAAATTACTTCGTACAATGTACACAATTTCACAACGACTACATTATAGTAACAATTAATCTATGTATAGACAACGCTACTTTGATTTAAATATAGTCTAAAAAGCTTGGATAAATATTATTATACTGGCACTGAAGCCGAGATAAGAACGGAAATAGAGAAGGAGTGTAATGAAAATTACCGGATCGTACAGACAATTTTTTGCCACAATATATCGACGTATATGAATAAAGGCAGGCGACTTTACTTTAGGTATTGATTAAGGACGTTTGCGTTTTGATTTGCCTTGAATATAAACGCACCGGGGTTCATCGACTTGTTGTGTCTCGTTATATCGTCGTTGTTACTGACGACCATACCGAAAGTCGTTTCAACTCTGCCTTAAAAAAATCAATTAAGAATCACAGCGTCACAAAAACAGGGAATTCACTGACTTATAAGGCTTTCAATATAGTAATTGATTACATCTGTTAAAGAACAAATGGAAATAAAACAAAATATAAGATAGAGAAAGTGAAATTGGACACTAATACTTTATTTAATTACAATAGTGTGCATAAAATCTGCACTTACAAGAACCTACGGACAATATATTATTAAATATTTTTTATTTGGATTAAGTCATAAAGTTTAACATTCGTTATAAGGAGAATTTATCCAAGGGAGTTAATATTAATTGATAATGAATTTATTTTTAGATATTATTTAAATAAATGCTAGAGTGTATATTTTACCAACTAGGATTTATCTGAACTGGACCTATTGTATACCATGGACCTCGATTGGCCAGTGACCAACATGGAAATCATCGCAGAAGACATTTGGTTTTACCCAGCCTGGTTACTGGCGTGACTGGCGTCATCTTCCTTGACAGATTTGGTCTAAAGACTCTTGTCTAAGGACAATCTCAAATGTCATTCAAAAATCACAAACATTAATTTACGACCATGTCCCAGCAGGATTCGAACACAGGGACAATCGCACGAGGATCGTCCTGTTGCCTTTACCACTGCGTCAACCAAACCGGCGCAAAGAATTTTTAATGTTAATATTGTGTTCTTTATATGATTTCGATTCCTAGATAATTTTTATATAATATTCCACTTTTATATAACCTTATAGTGAGATGACCGATAAATATGATATATTTTATTCAGCACTGCTTCTTTGAGGGCTCCACTTGATCTCAATATCTCGTCTCGAAACGAATCTTGTAAGCCAAGTATACGACCCTTTTCTTATGGATATACCTGTATTCGATGTTAACCAGTCATTTGATATATTGTTGTTATTATCGCCGTACTATATCTAAATATAAATATATTTGTATCTATGATTTTCCAGTTTTGAACACGTAACTATAACTTTATTTAATTACACGCATTAATCTGCATAAATTCAGCTAAACCTTGCTGACGCTCTTTAAAGAGAATGTATCCAAGATATTAGATGTACCGGGAGCTCATTACCGTTTTTCTTTGAGAAAAACTACATTGGCTATATGATACCATAGAGCTAATTCTCTATATATCTTGCCCATCCTTTAGGTAATTTAGGGATACCATCCCAAAAAAACTTTTTATCCTTGGAGCAAGACCTTTCATCGAACCATTTTCTAGCTACCTCGAAATTGGATAATTGTCGCTCTGCAAGAGCGTGCGGCAATATGTCTTTCAACGCTTCCTTAACCGGTTTTGCTTTATGAGACTTTCGTGTCTTCGGGTCCATTCTGGATGATTTTCGGTCAATGCATAATTCAAATTGATCATTTCTTATCGGTAGCGATCACTATTAACTGTTTCACCATGTTTCAATAGTTCATAATACACCACACCACTCTGATCCCACCAAACACAGAGCATTGTCTTTGGCAACCAAAAGTATTTAGTCTTGTAGTCGATTGGCCTACTTCGCCAGCTGATAATCTTGATTTTTTGCGCTTGGGGTTTTTACAATAAATCCACTTTTCGCCACCCGTCACTATTCGAAGGAGAAATTACTTCCGATCGTATATATTCCGATTTTTCAATGTTTCGGTCGATAATAATGTTTTGGGCCACATCTAACGCTTCTGCCAATTGTTTTTGAGTTTGGTTTGGATCTTCAACCAATAATCCTCTTGCAGTTTCGCATCTTACAACTGTTTCGTTCTACCAAATCACTCTTTGACTTGCACATCAAAATTATGACTTTTGAATATTTGAACGCCTTACATATTTTTAAAGTTAGAGCATGCTTACCGTAAATTTTACCAACAAACGATGATTTTCAGCAGCCTTTTGCTCTTGGTTCAATAAGAAAATGCACATTTTAAGATACAAAACTTGACATTTTCAAGAGGTATAAATCAATGACGGTGTTACATTCGCGCAATATAACATGTATGGCTTCATAGAGAAATATAAATTTTGGGGAAATATTTCGCGACGTTCAACATCTAGAGGTCGCTACTTTTAACTTATTACTTGCTCTAATGGCTACTCTATAAGCCGCGACGGGATCTGAAGACAGCCAACTATTCGTTTCTATGGTATGTTTGTTGTTTATTTAATTTGAGCGCCATTTTCAGTATGAGTGATGATAAGGAATATTGCGTTTAGAGATTAAATTATTAATTCGTTAGTATATATAATTCGGTAGTACAAAAAGTAAAGTGAATTATCGATCTAGAAATTATTGTGTACCTGGATGCACAGATAGTAAAGAAATACAGAGTAGTTTTTTTTTGAAGAGGTATTTGTCTGTCATTAAAAAACGGTTGACAATCTTAAAAATCCCAAACCGACTGGATTAAGTATCAAAGAAATTTATGATTATTACAGCATGTTTTGTGTAAGTTAGGGTAAGTTTATTCATTATATATAAATATGAAATAATAATTTTTTTAATTTTAGAAATTAATCCCCTTTTGAAAGAAGCTATGCAAATGGCTATATACTTTTCTTCTTGGATCAATAGTTGCAGCTCCAATAAAATAATAGCTCCTGAAGGCAAATCTATTAAGAGAGGGTTAACCGATATTCAATACAGAGGAATATTGGTGTAGAATTTATTGCCTAAGTAAGAACAAATTTCTTAAAGTGTCATTAATTTAAGTACCTTGATGTGTTTATTTCATTAAAGAAAAAAAATTATCCAAATAAATATATTGGCTTAATGCTATTTAACCAAGAGTGTTTTTTGGATCTAGCTCATGGATTCAGGAATATACATTCTCGGTTAGTATGTTTTAGAAATAATTTGAAGCGTTCAACTTCAGTTAATTTTTTTCATCTCAATGTCCTGTGAAGAAGCTGAACATAAGGGGTCTTTAAGTAATTTACATTCTATATAATGGGGCATGACTCTATAACTTCATTTCCAGATGTTCTTACATGAATATACGGGTCAAGGAAATATCTTATACCATAGAAAATTGTTTTATTATACTGTCAGTATGTCTCTTTATTTAATTTTTTTTACTTGAATAGGCGACATAACCCTATCTGGCTGTTGGGCAAAGCAGAACTTTTCGCCAGAGATTCCTATTGAGTTGACTCTCTATTAATCCATATATAGCTTTAATGATTGATGTCATTAGAATAAAATAACATAAAAACCCGAGTTTCTGCGTCGATAAGTGACAATGGCTGAAACATGGCTCCATAATTTCACTCCGAAGTCCAATCGACATCCGAGTGGATTGCACAAGACGAACCCGCTCCAAAGCGTGGGAAAACGCAACAGTCGGCTGGCAAGGTTATGGCGTCTGTATTTTGGCATGCGCATGGAATAATTTTCATTGACTACCTTGAAAAAGGAAGGACCATCAACAGCGACTATTACATAGCGTTATTGGACCGTTTGAAGGACGAAATCGCCGAAAACGGCCGCATTTTAAGAAAAAGAAAGTGCTGCTTCATCCAGACAATTCACCTTGTCACAAGTCAATGAAAACGATGACAAAAATCGGCTTCGAATTCCTTCCTCATTCACCGTATTCTCCAGAACTAGCCCCAGAGACTATTTCGTTTTCTTAGATATCAAAAGAATGCTCGCTGGAAAGAAACTTTCGTCGAATGAAGAGGTGATCGCCAAAATTGAGGTATATTTTGAAGCAAAGGTTAAATGGTACTACAAAAATGGTATCGAAAAGTTGGAGGGTCTCTATAATCAATCACCCTTGAATGGAATTATGTTGAATAAAAAACACTAATTTTGCCAAAATAATGTGTTTTACTATGGTAGGCCGGGCACTTTTCAATTAACCTATTAGATGGATTTGTATTTCGATACCTCACTTTCTGATATTACTGATAAATAAATAATGGCAATAACATCGATATTATTTACTAATTAACTATTTGATTTGAGTACAAATAAAGGATTTAAATTTAATATGATGCTAAAAACACGAGCTTTCAACAAGACTGCAAACCAAAAAAAAAAAAAAGAAATCGACTAATTCTACGATTTTTCTTATTTAACTTGTGATTATAGGAATCTGTTGGACTTAAACAAAGAACTAACTAAATCAAACAAAACTCGACAGAAAGTAATTTCGCCCTTTTTAAACCTCATCCCTTTTCATTGGGGAAAGAAGTTTCTGGTATTCACCCATTCCTCGGGAATCAAGTGCACTTCATTCAAGAAATATTACGATCCAGGATGGTTTCTGATAAATTACCAAAAGTCCCCTCATTTTTCATCTTAAATATTATTTATTTTGTTGCAACGACGTAACGGATTTCTTTTACCGAAATGGCAGAATTAAAAAAACAATGGTCGGCAAGAAGTTAATCATTTTTTAGGTACGAATTTAAACATGATTATTTATTAAATCTTTTGTCATTCTGCTTCTGGTTCATGAGGCTGAGAAATTAAATCAGATGAAGATTTCTAATGAAATTGTTAAAGTTAAAATACTAGACAATTTAATATTGTATTTAAAGACATCGGTGAAAGATATTTTTGGAAAGATAAAACAATCAGCAGCAAATATTATATGGATTATTGGATCAATTGGGTATAGAAATAATAAAAAATGTTAGCCATACAATAATCATTCATAACCCATAATAGTTTTCTCCAGATCAAGCAACTATTAAGTGCTAGCAAAGAGACACTACACGATAAAAAACTTATTGTCAAAATTGAAATATATTTGAAGAGCAAAAACGTTAGAGGAACATTGAAATAGTTTATGATGATGAATAAATTAAAATTAAAAAAGAAGTGAATAAAATAAAAAAAGATAAAATCTTGAATGAAAGCAAAGTGTGGTACTATTATTATTCGCAGTGTTGTTTTGGTGTTGACTAGACACTTACTTTTCGTTGTGAATTTTTGGTGTATTGACTAGGCACTTTGGTTGAGAGCCAATAAACTTAATAATATAAATGTAAAATAAATGTAGTATAACTAAATTTGAGTTGTGTTTCTACAATAAAATACTCTTAGCAAATATTCAAAATTGATTTTAAAAAATTAGAAGTTATAACACAGAGTATTATATAGACGTTTAATTTAATAAGCGAAAGCGAAGAAATGCTTTGCATGATGATCCGACCAATGCAGGCACTGAGACCTCTTTTTTGATTGGGTCGTTTGAATTTTCCTACAAAGACAATTTATTGGATCACTTCTATAACTCTATTGTTTGTTTCTATGATTAGTTTGTTTATGACGTCATTTCTATGAGCCTGATATAGAGTACTTTCAGCATTTATGTGAGTTAATTATAACCATTATTATTTGATTATAATGTATCTTCAGTCTCAAAAGTGTTGTGTATCCAGTGAATATGATGCAATCTAATTGAGAACACAATATTACTAACAGCGCCTTTTTTCTTATATATTTTTCTCTTATATATATACGCAAAACAATATGAGTTACAATTATTATTTCACAACAATAAAATACAGTTGAAATATCAGTATTGACATTGACATTAATGCATCAGCTAAAATGTTTAAAATCAGGTTTCAAAAGGCCCAATCGAGTTTATTCGCAGCCCGACCAATTACATCCTTAAATGCAAACGATTTTACTATTTTATACACGTCATTGTTCGGAGAGGAACCTGTCCAAGAAGAGACACGATTTATGTTCAAGAACAAAGAGCTTATAGAGTTCGATGAGGCCGAGGTTGTACTGAAAAAACGTTTCGATACGACGACGGATGTCGATCTTCACGTTTTGGAGCTATTTAAGGCCCTGGACGAGGAATGTAAGTGCTACATCAGCTGTCAGGACGTGATTAATGCTGGATCGAAGATTGGATTTTTCATGGCGGCCGAGAAATTATTGGACTATTTTTTGCTGATAATCGAAGATGATCTGATGGATTTCTTTCGCTTCAGGAAGTTATTTTTAAGAAGTGGATAGATCAATATGAACGTTTATTTCTATTATTTCTTGTATTTGTTCTTATATTTCCTAGAAAATGGGGTTGCAGAATATATTAATCAAAACGATAATAAGTAATAAAATGGTATGCAAAATTCTGGTTATTTATTTGATTAAAAGTATTGACCATTCATGACCAATAGACAAAAAGAATTTGATGGAGTTATCTTCATAAGACAGGACCTTGAATGAAACAAGTAATAAAGGTAAAATATGATTCTTGAGATAAGAATTGATTACGTATTTATAAACACTATTTTCAAGCTTTCAATTCCGTATCTTCGTAAACTTACTTTAAGCCTTCTGTTACGTTGTTCGCCTTCTACATAAAAATTGCCGTTTCTAAAGTGCTATAACCACGTCGAATTATTCGCAGATTTCTTCATATTGATTGACTGATTGATAGATTTGGCTCGTAAACTGTATTTTATAAAAATAATTTCATGTTGCAAGTATGAATCAATTTTATTTTTATATGGGGTTATGTTGTTTAAGAATCTTGCTGTAAGCCATCTACAATTTATATTTGTCCACCATTATTTACCACAAAAACCATCTTTGAGATAGGGGTAAACTAAAATTACAGATTTATTAATGTTTGTAATAAACTAAAAAAATATCATTAAAAATAGGTACAATATATTTCAGATAATCCACTAAGATCTGTGACATAACGATTCAATTATATTTAATCCATTAAAATAATTGCAATATGTAATTTGTAATGAATTACTATAAAACATATATTTTAAATAAAATTAAAAAATTTAAAATAAAAATCTAATTTTTTTTGTAACACATTTAGCTGTCAATCTAAATTGAGTAAACTGATTTGTTTATTGTGTCATGTATCATGTCAATTTGTGTTATATAAAAATTGGTATATATTTTTGTAGATATTTCACTAACATTTTTAATAAATAAAATCTCTTTTATTTCCATTCATAGTTGTACATGACAGTTACAAAAAGGTTTGCATATATTTGTTTATAATTTGATTTTCTTTAGCAATTAATAATATCGATTGATATGTTTTATTCTTATTATATTACTTACTGAACATAAAAGCACATAAATGTCTCAGTCATCTTTGAATTGCATTTCCTTTCTGTCTTCGGGTACTTTTATAACTATAGTAATGTTAAATCTGTAGCGACCTTGAGGCATGCCGAATTTTATATCGTGGAATAACGGTCTACAAAATACTCAGAAACATAATCCCAGATGTTGAACACGGGCGGGGTGCCAGCAGCGCGAACTAGAACCCAATAACGAATAGCTGGCAACCCCGAGACTTTTATCTGGGATGTTATTGAAGGGTATTTCCATTCATTCAGTACTCGACTATCGTTTGGTTTAGACGTGCCACCATCGACTGCCCAAGCCTCGTCTCCAGGTAACACCCTTGTCAGTCTTTTTTTTATCATTTGTATTTTTACATTTTTATATTACTTCAATAAATAAAGGTCACATAATGTAAACACCACTGTTTCATTTCGTCTTACCTCCATTCACCGAAACCCTAAAAATCTTTTATCATTTGGATATATCGGCTTCTTGTCTGCAATGGTTAACGCGACAGGACGGACCGCCCACTACTGCGAAAGTCGCGGATTCGAATCCCGCAAGGCATCGATGTTTGTGTCTGTAATTGTAAATGTCTGTAGGCAACAGTATAAAGTCCAACAAAGAATAACCATCCTTTTCAAGCCAGTAACCGGACTGGGTAAGACCGGATATCTTCTGAGATGGCCTCCAAGTCACTTGTTGGGTACTAGTCATATATCGAGAGGACCATAGTTCGAAGCAGTAGGTCCAATCTAGATAAACAGAGTTGTTAAAAGAGAGACTTCAAAATATAATAAAAAATAATAATGAAATAATCCGCTAAAACATTCAAATAAGAGTTTCAAAGTTGTAGAATAAAATAATTTGCCATTCATATAGTTGAAATCTGATGAAGTGTATTTATAGAAATTGTTATTGTACTCTTAGTTCTGATACTAGTCCTAGTACAGTTTGTTATATTCAACATTTAATACATAATCATAGCGATATAACTTATCACAGAGCCCACATTCTTTGCCTCTAACAGGAAACAAAAACTTACTATTGTTCTATTGCCAGTGTGATATGACACAGGCTAAATATTGATAATTTTTATACAGTCTGCCTGATAAGGTTGGATATTGAATAATACAACTCACTGCAATTATCAAGCACACACTGATTGTTTAGTTTCGTTACATTATAAAACGATATTAAATGTACATATTAAATTTGGCAATAGTCATATTTTAACAAAAGCAAGGACCTTATTATTATAAAGACCGTATTTAAATTATTCTCAAAATCATCAACAGTTTAGTAAGTCTTTTTTAGTTTCTATTTTAATGTGTATTAATTTAATTTAATTTAAAGGCATCTCATTCGGAGCATAAATATTAAAAAGTTAAGTTTCGATTTTGTTGACATCTATGTGATATACTGGTGAATTAATTGACAGCATTGCTAGCAAAATATGAGTGGCTTCATTCTGAAATTAGAATCTCAGTTCAAATGCATGATCTTCAGTTTAATAAACTAGTCAAACCAAAATCCAAATATTTTCCATAATTTTTTCAACTTTTTTCTTTCTTTTTACAACATTCTTTTTGGCAACATGGCGATGTCCCCATGTTCAATCCATTTTCATACTTCTTCAGAATTTCGAAACCATGTACCATCGCAATTACACTTTGCATCTGTTACTCGCCATTGCTGGTTTATTTAGCAACAATACGTCGTTTGTTTACGAATTTACAGTAAGAATATACAGTAACAGTTTGGTTTTAGCAGATTGTATTACAGTAAACCTTACTGACCTCATCATATGCATAACAAAATTTTATAGTCATAAATATTCCGGTTCAGCGTCGATGTGAATGGTTTTTTTAGACTAACTAATGTTTTTTGCACTTCGGATTGTAGTGGTAGATCCATTTTTCGTCCCTAGTTATAACACTCTAGAGGAAACTCTCCTTTTTTATCTGGCAATCAATGAAAAGGTGATGTTGAAATAGTTCGAAATGGTTCAGCTAATTTGTATGGTACCCAATTTCCTTGACCATTTTCTAGATATATGTCAAAACCATGGTTACATTAATACTTCACATATAGATATCTATGATCAAAATACAAACAACCACCTAATAATTATATCCAAAAAATATATAATATTAAATAAAGTACTTTCAAATAAATGTAAAAATACATTTTTATCAGTTAGATGTTTAATATCTATATAACAAATATATAAAAACCTGTTCGTATCTCAATTTAATGCGTCCTTTTGTAGGGTAATGGTTGAAGTTCAGTGTTTTCCAATTTCGCACAAATGAATATTTATATTTTTATTGATTTTATATAAATATTCTGCTTACACGTGGTCATTTTCTGGTGAATATCATCGTCAGCATTAACAAAAAACAGTGATAAAACAAGGTGAGTAGGTGGACAAATTACTAGGACAGTACTCGTAATTATATAATGTATGTTATGTATGTCATATTTTTCTTAAATTGCTACTGGTATCATTATTGTTATTTTTGTGAAGTAACAACATAGTATACGAGCGTCATCTGCCAACTGTGTAACGTTTCATCTTATTTAGTCATTGTCTGTTAAAACGTGCACTTTGCAGTACTGTTGCTGTATTGTGTAGATATTATGATTTCATTACTTCTAACTATCTTTTCTGTCTGAAACAATTAAAAAGTAAGTAATGCTCCCTATAATAATATTTTTGCTACGTTTTGCCTACGAATTCACATTTTATTAATGGTTAAATGCGATTACCTCAAATTTTTAACTGTTCAGAATGTGTAAGGCTTTGGACACCTATCCAAAAAAATTTAGAGAAATACAAACGTTGTTACTGAACTACACATATTTTCAGAGAGAGATAGCAGCTATTGCTCTATTGCTTCATTAAAAGCCTCTTGAGGCAAGTCGTATTGGTAAATCTGGCATAAAATGAATCACAACACCTCGTACCGATCAAAAACTCAGAAACATTTGCCTCGAAGATCGCACAAAGAGCGCTAATCTTTTGACTACGATAATAAACGACGAGGGTGTAAATATTTCGGAGAGGACAAAACGGGGGCGGTTGGTGGAAGAAAACCTAATAGGATGGAGGCCTTTCAAAACCACGCCTAACCGATAGCATGAAAAAGAAACGACACCAATGAGCTAGACAACATCGACATATGACTATTGCAGACTGAAGTCGAGTAAGTATTACTTTTTTGAATAACACAATTGGTCAATAACGATTTTCTAGTATTAATTCTATTAATTTACAGGTGTGATTTCCCGACGAATCAACCTAATCAACAAATTTTTATTTTAACAATAGTTCTTTTTTAAGATGACACCCTGGTGAACAATTTCACGTCAATTGCTTTGTATAAGATTGTTACTATTATGATGGTACATCACTAAATATTAAAATTAATTTTATTATTTCTTAATAATATTAAAATTATTAAAACTAGAATTATGAAACTGTTTTGTATGTAAAAACATATAAGATAGCACCAACTAATCATTTGTTACAGAAATTCAATTAAATTAGAAAATTAAATGATCTCAATACTGTTCCTAATAATTTGGCCACCCAATGTAAAGTAAATGACTGAAATTTCAGATCTCTCGTAATACTTATTTAATAAAATCATATTATTGTTTAAAAGTTCGTCAAAAGTTAGTGGGCTCTGAAAATGAAGATTAATGAAGGATATTTTGCTTCCAAAAAAGAAAAAATATAGAGCAGGTTAATCAAAAATTGTAAGGCATTTGTAAGTGTTTAAGTGAACGCCAGTGTTAGAATTAGTTTGCTCGCTTCAGGAAATTCTGATATTAATGACCGACCAATTATTGAAAAGATCGATTAAGTTCTTAACAATATCGACATATTTCATCTCGCGACATTCATACGAAACTGAACATTGGCCATAAAAATGTTTAACCATTTACATAAGACCGGATAGTAAAATAATTCGATACTTTAATCCTACATAAGTTAACGATGAAAGAATAATCGATGGAAAAAGAAAGGAAAAAAACATGGTTATATAGTGGTTGAAGCTGCCAACTAATAAGCCGTAAATTTCTAATACAATGGAAGCTGGACCATACCTATTTTTAGTAACTCTAACAGTCTCTACAAAACTCTCTTCGTAATATTTGATTAATATTCAGATTCAAAAGAGTCTAATTGTATAGGAATAAATTCGCATTGAAAAGCTTGAAAAAATCCAAAATCAAGTTTTCCTGTTAATGTTAATTAAAATACGAATATGATATAAAAGATGCCGTAACATTGGCAATAAATTAAGAATGGAACTCGTAAACTAAAATTATTTAAATAAACGATTCGCCATTTATTTAATTAACAGGTGTTGCTACGGCAATAGAAAGGAGAGGACCATTTATATATATCATTATAACATTCGATGACAATTTATAATTGCCAACTGAAGTAAAACCGGATATTTAGCAGAAACGTTTTTATCATTTGTACTATTTTAGAGTATATTACTGCTATAATTGAAAGCGCAATTAATTGCTAAAAATAAACAAACAAATTATTGCATTCGGTATCGTTTAATACCCATGTTTTTAACATGGGTTGACGATGATTAATCAATAACTGGTTCTTGTGGTTTAGTAAAATTGCTGTGGTTGTAAAAAATAACGTCTATGGGAATCAGTTTATGCATTAGATAATATCGATTAATCGAAAACGAAGTCCAAAAACCATCATTAAATTACTCAATACGATTTATTTGTTGTAATTAATAAAGATTCCCAACCAAAACTCAAAGTCCTCCGCAGGAAAGATTATATGTATTGGAATGATAGAAAAGGGAAAGTGGTATATGAAAAAAAATCATTTAATAAAGCATATATTAGTGATTTATCATATAGTACAAATGTAAACCATTTTGTTCGCTTTAAGCGACATACACTATACAATTACGCTAATAGTAGTACAACAAATTGTTCAACCCAAGTCGATTCGACCGTCGAAACGTAAAAATGCATAGTCTGAGGTATTGTCGTTCAATAAATCGTACGACGCGGTCCAATCGTTTGGAAATTTAGTCGATCAAATATTTGTTGTACAACCGTGTTTGATATACGACAAATCTTCGAGTATATTCGTACGCATTCAACTTCTTTGAACGATCCAACTTTGAACGGCCAGGGACTTTTCAAGTTCGGAAACAAAAAGAAATCACGCTTGACCAAGTCTGGAGAATATGGTGGTTGGGGCAGTAGTTCGTACCCCAATATGACCAATTTGGCCGTGGCTAGAGCGGAGGTGTGAGCCGGTGCGTTGTCATGGTAAAAGAATACTTTTTCTTCGGAGTCGAATCGGTCCAATAATTCGGCATAGCACTATCTTCTCTAGGTAGTCGATGTAGATCATAACTTGTGAATCTCAGAAAACGGTGGCCATCACCTTTCTGGCGGATAGGACAGCCTTCGCTTTCTTCGAAGCACGTCCGCCGGGTGAACTCCACCGTTTCAACTGTTTCTTAGTCTCTGGTGTGTACCAGTGGATCTATGTTTCGTCAACGGTCAGTAAATGATGCACAAACTCCATCGAATTGCGCTTAGACAACATCAAGTACTGCTCTGAAGTGGTCTTACAGTTGCACTTGTTACCCGGAATGAGTAAATGCGACATTCACCGCGTCGACAGCTTTCTTATACCCAAAATTTCATGCAGGAATGATCCACGTAGTCTGCTGAGATGCCTACTATCTCAGCTATTTTTGACGACCGCCATCGGAGGAGAAAAGTCACCGTACTCAACATCTAAGCGCTCTTTGATTTCGCTGCGCGATTTTCCTTCTAAATATAAGAATCGAATCACCCACCGATATTTTAGCTGAAATTTCGACAGAAGTCTATGTAATATATGACTGTACTAAACGATAGTAAATTTATCTTGCGATAGCAGATCCATCGAGCGATAGTACTTCTCAGACCACTCTCGTATCATTATACAAATATCTCTTGAAAACTTACTTCATTCAATGATCTCAACAATATATGTATAATGCAATTCCTTGAATATTCTAACCACTAAAACAATTTTCCTTGTAACTAAACATTTAAAAGTAATATGATTTACTAATTGGAAATAATGAGAAAGCAATTGTATATTGAGTATAATTTATATGTATATATTTCTATGCTACGTATAATTAAATTATTTTGTTCCTTTGTTTCAACAAATAATATATATACTTTTTATAATTAAATTTACTCTTTGTATATCTAAATTTTTGTCATCTTATCTATCTTATCATCTTAACTATCAAAATTATTTTGATCGATATCATAATTTTATTTTGTCAAAAATAATATTCTATATTATAATAAACCACGAATTCAGTAAATAAGATGTGTGCATTTTAATTTAATGTTATGACCATTTTTCCATAAATAAACAATTACAGTTGTATTATCATAGAAAATATAAACTAGCTGAACGAAGTTAATTAACATATATAAGTTTGATGGTTCCTAATTTGAAATATCTGCCATTACCATACTACAATTAATGTTAAAGGATGTAATAACTACAATAATACTGGGGTAAATAACTATGATACTTTTAAGTTAGACAAAAGAAGATTTATAAGAAAACAAAACTAAGATAACCGAACATAATAACCGGTCAATTGAAAAGTCTCCAGCCTACCATAGTAAAACAATTTTTTTTTGGCAAAATTAGTTTATATTATTCAACATAATTTCATTCAAGGGTGATACACTGATTATAGCGACCTTCCAACTTTTCAATACCATTTATGTAGTACGATATGTCCTTTGCTTCAAGATAGGCGCGCATTCTTTTGAGATTTGAGAGCAGGAAATAGTCGCTGGGGGTCAGATCTAGAGAATGCGGTGGATGAGGAAGCAATTCGAAGCCCTATTCATGGATTTTTGACACGGTGCATTATCTTGGTGAAGCAGCACTTTCTTTTTCTACAAATGCGGCCGTTTTCGGCGATTTCGTCCTTTAAACGCTCCAATAACGCTATGTAATAGTCGCTGTTGATGGTCCTTTCTTTTTCAAGGTCATACAGACGCCGTAACCTTGCCAGCCGACTGTTGCGTTTTCCTACCTTTGGACCGGGTTTATCGTGTGCAGTCCACTCTGATTACTATCGACTGGACTTCGGAGTGAAATGATGGAGCCATGTTTCATCCATTATCACATATCGACACAAAAACTCGGGTTTATTACGCCTTTTAGTCAAAAGTGAGCTCGCGCGGCACCCACGGAGTTTTCTCATACCCAAATATTCGTGAATAATATGATGTACACGTTCAGTTGATATTTTTAGAGTGTGTGCTATTTCATTCAATTTCGATTTACGGTCATTCAAAATCATTTTGTGGATTTTTTAAATGCTTTCGTCGGTAAAAACCTCTTTTGGGCGTCCACTGCGTTCACCGTCCTCGGTTATCATTTCACCACGTCTAAACTTATCATACCAATCCTTGATGGTTGATTTTCTTGGAGCTCTGCCCGGAAGCTAGGCATCAAGCCAAGTTTTTGCTTCAACTGTATTTTTTCCCTTTAAAAAGCAATATTTTATCAACACGCGAAATTCCTTTTTATCCATTTTTTTCACAATATCAAAAGTTGCTTTACTCAAAATGCTATAATTCACAAATTAATGATCCGACAGCTTTCAAATTTATACACGCGTCTTTTGAGGGTTAGGGCTAACTAAAAAACATATGAATTTAATTCTAGTAGCGTCATCTATGTGTCGGGCCGAGGACTTTTCAATTGACCAGTTACCTTGCAAATACGTATAAAATAAGTTTCCCGATAGGAACATTGGTACGTGAAAATCAAGAGACTTGTTGCACAATTTATTGCCTCTGTGTCGGCCGTAGTAAAGTAAAACAAAAATGATTTCGAAAAGTTCGACGGTTGCTATAATCAGTGTATCACCCTTGAATGGAATCATGTTGAATAAAAAAGCTAATTTTGCCAAAAAAATGTGTTTTACTATGATAGGCAGGCGACTTTTCAATTGACCTGTTATTTTCGATCTAGAAGGTAAGAAGAACATTTTGTTTTACTTTGATAGGATAAGAATACGCATATTAATGCTGCCGATTGATCCGTCAACACAAATAAAAAATTAAAAATACAATATAGAATTGAGTCCAATTTGGATGGAAACTGGATGAAATATTCTCATATGTCTCTTTAGAGTAGAAGTATTATAAGAGCTTTATTGGCAATATTCTCAAATCGATTACTTATCTATTACTACCTACAGTACAAGAAGAAATCAAATATAAACAACAAAATTAACCCCATAAAACAGCGCCTTTACCAGTGCCACTGTCAAACCCAAAATGTCCACTGTAGTTAGTTGCATTCTCTCCATTGCTTTTAAATGGCAACGTCGCAAAATCAGGCAAAACTACTGAAGTTTACCGAATATCGGCTATGAGTCTCCAAAATTTGCCACTACTTGCGTACATTTATCCGCTGCGTAGGGTTACCCATGTCACTATATTGAAATTCATGAAAATTGTAAATCCGTTTTCTTTTTCATTACTTCTCCGACGACCCTGTTGAACAGCCTAGTACATATATATGAAAAATATTTACCTGACTGGATGAATTTTATTTTTCTTATTTCAATATAAGAAAGAGTGTACGCTGGCTGTGGTTTTTTCTGCTCGAAGGCTAAACGTTATATTTTTCATACGCGAATGAAAATTGCCATTGTCATATCGTAGCGAATATATTGCGTATTACTCAAGAAAATTGCCGAGAAAAGCACGTGGAGGCCGAACGAGGGAAAAGTAAATAGTCTTTCTTTTATATCGTCGTTATGGCTAGGGGTAAGCATATATTTCCTCCATACCTTTACCCTGTTAAAAACTAAAATTATTACCGACGAAAATGGCCATACTTTTTTCACTAATGTTGCCGTTAATATTTTAAAACGATCCAATTCGTACAGGGGATATTTTACGATAACTCCTTACAATTTTATGCTACACATATCGATACCTCAACTATATTCTTTTATAAGGCTGCTTTTCGTAAGGTTTTTGTTCGTGAATTATGTTTTACAACTATATATAATAATAAAAGGGAACTGGTGCGTATTTTTTATTCATAGAGTAGTAAAATATATTAAAAATAAATGAAAATATAATGAATATCGTACGGCCTATACTGATATGGCTATTCAAAAGAACAAGACGGTTATATTGGACTAAAACATCTGAAGAATGAGATGTCTGGACGTAGGGGATTTGTCAATATTAGAATAGAATTACGCAAGCAGTATTGTTTGTGCTCCAGTCCAATAAGCCACCTCCTCTTTTCGCAAAATATAACAGTCTTCGTTATTTTAAACGCTTCTCTCTTTCGAGTTCATATAATTAACCAAATTCAACTTACTTATCAAGATCAAAAAGAATTTTCTTGCCGGCTTGGTTGGCGCAGTGGTAAACGAGACAGAATAGTCCTCCTACTGTTGTGATAGCCGCGGGTGCGAATCCTGCTGGGGCATGGTACCTTATTTTTGTAATCATAACTGTAAATGTCTTTATAGGCAACAGTAGAAAATCTGACAAGGAATAACCATCCTAGTCACTTCAGTAACCAGACTGTCGAAGACACCGTTGGTAAAAAGGTGACTTTGAAATATAAAAAAATTGAACAGTTTGACGTTGGATTGCCAATAGTTCCTTAGCTACACGAATTTACACGTATTCCTTGTCATAGTTGGAGTTCGGACAAAAGTTTCGCAGTTTAAACTATATCTCAGAGACTCCTAGCCATAAAATCTTGAAACTAGAAAACATGTATGTTTTGAAGCACAGCAGTAATACGTGGATTACTATCACAAGCATCGCAGTTCGGGGTGTAAGGCAATCAAAGACGAAATTTAATTATTTCAAATTAAAATAGTCTACTGGAATTTAGACAGAAGCTTGAAGTTGTATTGCATTAGTTCAGTTGCTCAGCTGTAGACTCATATATGGATCCATCATAACCTGGAAAACTATTCCATGTATATTACAGTGTTATCATGGAATTTAAAACAGTGTTCTTCAGAAGACTATCAAAGGTAAACTGGCAGGTGAAGGTCGAGGTTATACTCACAAATAATTCAGCTACAACAAACGACCTGTCCAGATGGAACAACGACCACGTACATAACTTTGGATGGTTTTTTAAGAGGTAGATGTGATAGAGAGACTAATGCGACGGAGGGTTGTTCAAATAAACAAGACGGTGTCTTTATATTAGACTGAAAGTAGCGATGAGTGAGATGTATGGTTTGTGCAATTTAAATTATTAAGTTTATAATGTTTTAGGTTTTACGAAATGTTATTATAAACTTTTATGAACTATTTGAAGTGGTTGTTGAAATAATATTTATCATAAATTTCTATTAATGACAATAACTTTGGACTAAGTAATTTGATAGCTTTTACTAGATAATCTTTATATAAATGGTGATTGTAGCTTTTTCTACGAATATTTCAAACGCTTTACGTGCAACTTGAGTCATAAGACCAGGAAAAGAAACTAATTGCTGACTACAAAACATTCTACAAGAATGGTATTGACGTTATGTTTGACCGAAGATATCAAATAGTACCTATGAGATGTGTAAATGAGTATTGGTCAAAACAGTCAACAAAATCTTGATTTGGAATCGACTTATTATTTTGCTGGAAAAAATGAATGTTACGGTATCAAAGGAACATTCAATCATTTTTATTTTTTCCTGAGAAGGAAATCATTTCACATCAAATTATGAGAATCGCTTTCCTGTTGTAGTACAATGGAGTTAATACTCTATATGATTTGGAATAATTATGAATACTCTGATAAACTATTCTTGAACAGTATTTTATTTTTCAATGTTACAATATTTCTTATCTGTTTTCACATATCATATAGATAAAAATATTAGAGGATAAGTATATGGTGATCTGTATGAGTAAAAATTGGAATAATGATAAACAGACATTAATATATTTGTGAATATAAGAGGTACATATAAAGATCAGTAAGAATACTGCTAGTTAATAATAACACAATTTTCAAATAACAAAAGAAACTCATAGTAATTACATCGAAATTACATGATTACAATTAACAGATCAATTGAAAAGTCCCCGACACATAGATGGCGCTACTAGAATTAAATCCATACTTTCTTGGCCAAAAACAACGACGAGTTGATGATTCGAAGCAGTGTTTGAAGATGATCAAGCGTAATAAACCGAGTTTTTGCGTCGATATGTGACAATGGATGAAACATGGCTCCATCATTTTACTCCGAAATCCAATCCAATCCAATCCATTTATATAAATTATAGTGGATTGCACACGATGAACTCACTCCAAAGCGTGTGAAAACGCAACAGTCGGCTGGCAAGATTGTGGTGCCTGTATTTTGGGATGTGTATCGAATAATTTTCATTGGCTACCAAAAAAAAGGACCATCAACAGCGACTATATAGCTATATAGCTATATAGCGTTATTGGACCGTTTGAAGGAAAAGAAAGTACTGCAAGGAACCAAAACACTGCACTGTGTCACAAGTCAGTGAAAACGATGGCAAAAATCCATGAATTGCTTCCTTATTCACCATATTATCCAGATCTGGCCCCCAGCGACTATTTCCTGTTCTCTGATCTCAAAAGAATGCTCGCTGGGAAGAAATTTTCGTCGAATGAAGAGGTGATCACCGCAACTGAGGCCTATTTTGAAGCATGACAAATTGTACTACAAAAATGGTATCGAAAATTTGGAGGGTCGCTATAATCGCCCTTGAACGGAATTATGTTGAATAAATAAAACTAATTTTGCCAAAAAATGTGTTTTACTATGGTAGGCCGGGGACTTTTCAATTCACCTGTTGTTATAATACTTCAAAAATTAAGAAAAAAATAATGACGTAAAAAATTGTAAATAGTTATTCCAAATGTGACTTTTAACTAAGTACATATAATCAGTTATCAACATCATATTAGTATATGTATATTAATAAATAGTTATTCTCTTAAATGGATGCTGCCCATCAAACGCATAGGCATTATCCCATATCAGCTAAAGTGGGAGTGCAATGGATATGTACTAGTCAAACATTTCATAATAAATAAGCGATAACACAAGTGCATCTAGTTGCTCTGTCAGTTTAACAGGTCTATTTGCATAACGCTAATTGAAATATATTCTGCGTCAAGCTCGAAAACATGGTAAATCAATGTTTAGTTTCAAACACTTTCCAGAATAGACCGACGGCCAAACAGATAATTTGCCATACGAAAATGTTCTCTAATTTAATAGTTTTGTACTGTTATTTGGTGTACGCTAAAACTATGACCAAAAATAATACGTTGTATACAAGCAAACGGATTTCAACTTCAAGGAAAACTGTAACACGGTTTGACATATTCTATTTTTATTTTAAATGACATTATTATTATTATGATAACATAAATTTATTCGTAGGAAATCATGCATAATGTATAAGGTACCTTATATTACAGAATCGCTGGTGTATGAAAGTATCTATCTAAAGTCCAGTTTTTTCACTGTTATCAAATTAAAATTCTAGATGTTGCATCAGTCAAACAAAACTATTTCATTTGGAATACCAGGTATGATACGTTAGATAACGCTATATAACTAGTGATTGCTAGTGATCTTTATTCTACTTTAAGATACTAATGTATACGGCAATTAATATATTTAGCTTGATTCATGTATTATAAAATGAAATAGTGACGTAAATTTGAAATGTTTGATAATAATGTGTAAAATCATAGATAATGTTGGTAATCAGCTTTAGGTGAAAATCATATCAAAGCGCACTGACAATGCTCCTCATCATATCATTTTACATTCCTTAAATATCTTGAATGTTAGTGTTAATATTTAACCGACTTCGAAAAAGGAGGAGATTCTATGTTCGGCTGTATATAAATTTTTTTTGATGTATGCTCGCCGATTTCTTCGTTAATTGTGGGCCGATTTTCCGAGATGGTCCCATGAGAACCAAATCTGGATCTGTTGGGGGAAAATGGTGGGAAATCGAGGGAAACGGCCAAATTTCAAAGAAACGTACAAAGTTTTAACATATTTGTTATTTAAAAATATCAGACATTTGTGTATAATGTTATTGCTGAGATGATGTGACGAAAAATCGGAAGTTCTCAAGCAACGGGGACATAATAATGTTTTGTCAAACATTTGACAAATCACCTAGGCTAGGTAGCGGACCCCGGGGTCTGAAGCGCTCCTTATTTTCAATAAATCTTTCAATAGTTCTTTATTCCTATTTTTCCTTATACGAGCTGCACCTTTACTTGGCCTACCCATTGTAATATTAAATAAAATAACTGCGTAATTTATTGAGTAAATCACTAACGCTAAAAAGAGAAAAATAAAATATTTCTAATAAAGCTAAATAACGATTGATATGAACATATTTTATTTTAAAATGTTTTTTTTGTGTTAAAAATCTAAGTTTATTAAGTTAATCTCGGTATATCGGTAAAACTATCAATATACATTCGTGAACAGTAGATGTGTCGTATCAAGATATTAAAATTGCCAAAGTTAGTGTAGCTAAAATATCACTTTTAAGTTTTTTACCAACTATCTACAACAACCATGGTAATCTCCAGATATTAATTCGTTATAGCTTCGGTTACATCTGCTTCCGATAACATGTCGAGTACTTCATTTAATCTAGGAAAAGAACGAAGAAGCGTCACCCGGGATTTATTTCTTATCTAAAAGATGGCGAGGAGTAGCAGATAGTAATATTTTAAATGTTCTTTC
Source organism: Rhynchophorus ferrugineus (assembly GCF_030347505.1). Classification (NCBI taxonomy): domain Eukaryota; kingdom Metazoa; phylum Arthropoda; class Insecta; order Coleoptera; family Curculionidae; genus Rhynchophorus; species Rhynchophorus ferrugineus. Next base: position 44,049,403 of record NW_027472580.1, on the reverse strand, counting down.
AATTTCATTTTTAAGTACTTTATGGAAAAAGTGTATCAATATTAAATAAATATCAATAGAATAGTTAATATTAAAAACTCTTTTACCTCTATTAATATTTTAACTCCCAATGCTTTCTTGTGTTGCCAAATAAGAATTGCAAATAATTAATGATGGCTGAAATAGCCTTTTTATTTATGATTTTTAATAGTTTAGATTTTCTTCTGCTTTATTCCAGATAGTAAATTTTTGAAAGTTGAACGTTTGAAAAAATTAATAGTTTCTTTTTTTTTCATTCTTTACCGAATCAGTTTATCAAAACAGTAGTATTTTTAGTAATTTAGTATAGACGAATAAATTCAAACCAATTAAGATTATAAAAATGCAAGACATTTGCACAAGTTGCATATTCTATCAGTTATTAGTTTAAATAATAGATTATATGTAGATAATATATTATAGATAGATAAATTAGATTAATAGTTTAAATAACGTATTTTCTGATCTATTATCTTTAAATGAACTAAAATATTGATTGTATTTATCTAATGATGTTTACCTGACCTATTTTATATAGGTTTGTTCTTGTGGGAATAATCATTTTGTTGCTCTCAAATGATACATATCTGAAAAGCATAATATTAGAATTTGATTTCATGATGTTCTTCTTGAAAGATGACTATGTCCATAAATATTTCTGATAATTATATTGCTTGGAATGACGCTAAAAATTAAGAGATTACGATTAATAAAGTCAGTAGACTAACTATGTCCATAAATATTTCTGATGATTATATTGCTTGGAATGACGCTAAAAATTAAGAGATTACGATTAATAAAGTCAGTAATTAAGTTGAATTGTGTTAAAAGGGAGACGCCTTTAAATTCCTTAAATATCACCCTATGATTGAAGTCAAAATGTCGACTATATGTTGACGCATTGTTGTAATTTCTTATGTGCTAAAATAACTATAAATATAAATCAGTTTTCCATTTAATCAATTCGATTCAAATAATAAAGTTAATAAACCATACAAATTTGAAATCAGTCAAGATTTTTTTAAAAATATCCGTCAAGTCATATTTAATTTAAACAAAGATTTCTCTAACAAAAAGTACGTTGATGCACAGCAATAAGATAATCCATCTCAATGTAGCACAGACATTGGCAAAAAAGTACAAAAAGTCCTAAAAATAATGTATTTAATAGAAATTACCGTTGAATGATTAGAATATTCCTCATATAACCTGCTTGCGGCTGTAGTTAACTTCGTCATTAAAAAACAAACAACATATATTATAAAATTGGCAACTTGACCTAATTACTTCAAAATATATGAAATTTATTATCAAGACGCCGAAAGCTGGAAGTTATTACATCGTTTTTCACTATTATGTTAATAAAATAGTGTCGCGTCGAATATAATTCATGTTGTGTACATTAAAGGTGAGCTCATTTTCTAATTCGGTTTATATTTCTTTAAAATATGTTGTGATACGAGAAATGTGATACGAGGAAAATATGTCCATCATGGAATACGAGGAGTGGTTATATACTAACAAGCCTCATTCTATATATTTTTATCATAAAGTTATGCATATTTTAATTAATATACTCTCCAATATAAATTTCGTTATCTCTTGAACGGTCTCCAAAATGTTGTTCTTCCACAACTTTATTCTAGTAGAAAAATTTTAAAGAATAGATTTTCACTAAAACGACTGTATCACTGAAAATAATTTAAATTTTGAAAAATAATTTTAAGGGCATATTATTATAAGGTTAAACTTTGAATATATAATAAAAAGTCTACTGTCTAGACTAGAATATCCGTTTAAAAATAAATCATGCTACATTATATTGGTGACCTCAAACGTATAGGAGACAAAAAGTATAGACAGTTGTATACATATGTATACATATATAGACATATGTTTACACATATTTTTTTAAATATAACTTTTAAACTTTTTGTTGTATAATACGAATGATAAGGGTGTCACCTATTTTTGGATTAAAGAAAATATTAGAAGTATAACAGGGAAGAATGAGGAATTTGTTTTCAATAAAATAAAGGTGAAATGAAGTATTTATATTTTATAGATTTATATTAACATATGTGTATAAAAACATTTTTTTATAAAAATTTATTTATATATATATATATATATATATATAATTTTTTTGGTTTTTATTTCAATTTTATTTATCAATAAAATGTGACATCAAGGGTTAGTCACGTGACACCACTACATGATAAAAACCGGTCAAATGCGTTCATTCCAAAATATTTTCTTTACAGGTGTATGTAATGCATATTTAAACTAACCAATCAAGTTAGTAGAATAGTGATCACAGTACTATCTGTATATATGGACGTCGCAAAACTTTCTTCCAGAGACGCCTATTGAGTTTTCTCTTTATAACTTTAACTGGGACGCACAACAACTTTGTTTTATGAATTACATCTTATATTAGATATGCCTAGTACAATCTTAATTTAGAATTAATTTATTACTACTGTTCTGTTGTACTTGCATTAATACATAAGCAAGGCGAGTACAGGATTCATATGTCAGTATGTATTTCCCAAATTAAAATAAAACTAATCTACTTAATCTAAAGTTAAAAATTCACTTATACACTAAACAAGTTCGTGTGGTTTGATTTGCTTCAATCTTCTGATTTTCTGTGTGTTGTCCAGCAGCTGTATTGCTTCCACGTTGCTGTGATTTAGCAACCTTATTTCATATTTTAATTAGTTGGTTACGTAGTGATAAGCATTGGTAATTAATCTTAGAACTTTGTTTTGGGTACGTTGGATTACTAGCTGGTTTGATGTCTTAGTGCAACTCCATCATTATACCCCGTAAGTCCAAATTGGTTTTACACTTGAATGATAAACCATTCACTTTCATCCTAGGTCATGTTGAGAGTATCTTCCGACTAACCAGTACAGTTGCTTGACTTTGAGTCTAATCTGTACTGCTTCTTGTCTAGCGTGATGTTTCCAGTTTAACCTGCCATCGGTATATATTCCGAGGTATATAATTAACATAAGTAAGATAAAATTTACATGGACCGATTTCGACCCATTAAGCTGTTTTCCAGTCCATTTGTAGATTTTGTTAATCGCTACTTGTGCTTTTTCTACAGTTTTAGAGATCCATCTATTGCCATGATAAATGTGTCGTCCGCGAATGTTCCAAGTACTGTTTCTTTTGTTGTTGGTATAGAGCAGATATAAGAGTGGTCCCAAGACACTACCCTGTGGAACTCCAACCAAAATAGGTTTAAGTGTTTACTCATTTTGTTCCAAATTTTTGTCATTAATCCCAAATGCCATACCCGGTCAAAAGCTTGTGAGGAATGTCCAGGAATATTTTAGGGCAGTATTTCTTTTCTTCGATTGTCGTCGATTTCAGTCGTCGAGTTCGTCGATTGTCGAGAGGTGATTTCGAAATCCAAACTGGAAATCTGGTATTTCTATAAATGGTTTAATGCGTTTTAACAGCACTTTCTCAAATAATTTTGATATCGCAGGTAGCAGCGCAATAGGCCTGTAAAATCCAACTTGTCCTGCAACTTGTCAAATTTTTGAAGCATAATTTTTCGAGTAGCCTTAGGATATTCCTAAACAACTTTATGGTACAAATGTAATATAAAAAATTTGAACTATGAAAACATTACCTTCATAATAAATACAATGAATATTAAACATAATTAATTTCACATCAGATTTATTACTCCTTAACTTCTGATGAAAACAGAAAACATTTCCAAATAATCTCTCGTTTCCGCAAACTTATTGAAAATCCTACTATGACCATATATGTTAAGACTCCATGTAACAACGAAGGTTATTAAAATTAGTTCACGTAAAACGGTAATATTTATTTGAACCGTTTCCTACTAAAAACACTAAACCAATTTGGTAATACGACCAACAATTTTCATAAATTATTTATAAACACCTAATAACGATTATTATTTGGGTCTGTAGGATGGTGACCTTCAAATTAACGTTGTTTTGTAACAGATAATCGATTCAAATAATTAGAATTCTGGAGTGAAATGGTACGGCCACGGATACTTCCAACTGAAAGTTTTTGTTTATGTCGCCTAAAAGTTAAGATAAAAGTATTGGAGAATTGTAATTATACGAATTGGAGAATTTTATTTATTGATTGGGGTTACCGCGACGAGCGGTTTTATTTTCTGCTGTTGCTATCGTTTAATGTTTATGTCAACATATTTAGTTCGTCGAAATTATCGCATTTATGTTATTTACTCTTTTCGCTAATTGTAATTCTAGATGAATACATTATTTTTAAGTTAAAAATAGTAATTATTTAAATAACAAATATTTTTATTGTGCAAGGTCATTTTTCTATTTTAGGGTAAATGATGTGGCTCGGTGACCGTTATTTATTGGCTATATAAAAAATGTGAAAAATACAATTAGATGAAAACGGATGGCAGCGGTGTTACCTGGAGACGAGGCTTGGGCAGTGGTAGCACGTCTAAACCAAATGATGGTTGAGCACTGGATGAATCGAAATACCTTTCAATAACGTCCCAGATAAACGTCTCGGGGTTACCGCCAGCTATTCAATATCGGGTTCTAGTTGGCGCTGCTGGCACCCCACCCGTGTTCAACATCTGGGATTATATTTCTGGGTATTTTGTAGACTGTTATTCCACGATATAAAATTCGACATGCCTCAAGGTCGCTACACTACAAATTGATCATATCTCCTGGGAATTCAATGTTTCGAAATAAAAATTTTGTATTGGTTCTACATCTGGCTTAAATGTGAACACCATATATATTTAATTATATTAATAATTTTAAAAACTGCAGGGACTTGGTTGGCACATTGGTCAAGGTGACAGGACGGTCCTCATGCCGTTGTCATAATCGCGGGTTCGAATCCTGTTGGGGCATGGTTCGTAGATTCCATTGAATATATGAGACTTTTTTAACAATTTCTTGACCACCCTGGCGGGGTTTAGTAGGATTTGACACCCTACCCTTTTATTGTTATTTATGCATTGAAAGCCCAGAACCACAATGATAAAATTGACCACTAGAATTCTTAAAACTAAATTACTAAAATTAATAAAATGGTATTTATTCTAATTAAATTCATGGACACTAGTGCATAGTCCCAATAGTGACTCTTGAAATCAAAATATTCATGTGATTTTTTGTAAAATCATCTGCTCCTTCAACTTCATTTTGTTTTACTTAGTTTAAACCATTCTCGATTTCCAACGTAACTCAATATTTTCGGAATTATGTTTGTGTGAAAAAACTCTCCTCCCCAATGCGAGAATTCATGAGATTCGCCTAGATCCCCTCTTCATCGTCCTCAAAAACTCACGTAATTAATGGACGTCCCCTTACCGTTCAATAAGTTGTAATCTCTTTCAGTAAATTAAAATAATTTTAAAGTTTTTTTTTGTAACATCTTTATTAGATACGCTTAGTACAATCTTAATTTACAATTAATTTTTTACTACTTTTCCTATGTACTTGGATTAATTAACAAGTAAGACGAGTACGAGAAAATACATCAGAATGTATTCCTCAATTATAAAATTATAATTATTTATTAATTATTAACTTATAGCTATAGTTTACACTAATAATACACACTAAATGTTCACACAAGTTCGTATGATTTTGTTCGTTCCAATCTCCTGACATCCTGCGCGCTGTCCAGCAGTTGTATTGCTTCCACGTTAGTATGATTTAATAATCTTCTTTCGTGTTTCAAGGCGAGATCCTGCACAACTTCGCAAATCCATTTGATTTCCAGGTCATCGTGCAGTTCTTCATTAGTTACATAGCGATAGGCATTGGTAATCAATCGAAGAACCTTGTTTTGACAGCGCTGTATGACTAACTGATTTGAATTTTTAGTGCAACCCCATATTTGCACCCCATAGGTCCAAATTAGCTTTATAATTGTATTATAGATCAACCTCTTTGATGTTAGATCAAATTGAGAGTATCTTCCGACTAACCATTATAGTTGTTTTATTTTGGTTCTAATGTGCTTTGCTTTTTGTCTAACGTGATGCTTCCAATTTAATCTACCTTCAAGATGGATTCCAAGGTATTTTGCTGATCCTGCTTGAGGAGTCGGGTATCCATTGAGTGATATAATTAAGTTTTTATTATTTTGCCTTAATGCAAAATTAACGTGGACAGATTTGGAGCTATTAAGTTGAATTTTCCAATGTTTTATCCATTTGTAGATTTTATTGACTGCCACTTGCACTTTTTCTATTGCCCTAGGCAGAGATATATCTTTTGCCATAATAACTGTGTCGTCAGCAAAGGTTCCAAGAAGTGTTTCTTTTGTTGTTGGAATGTCAGCAGTGTAGAGCAGATACAGGAGAGATCCTAAGACACTACCTTGTGGAACTCCAGCCGAGATATTTTTAAATGTCGAGAACGCCATTTCGTACGATACTCTAAATTTTCTTCCGAATAAATATGACTCCAGCAATTGACAATAGTTACGCGGTAACAATTTGCTCATCTTACAGATTAATCCCAAATACCAAACCCGATCAAAAGCTTAATTTTAAAGTAAAATAAAAGTTTTTGTGATTTTACACGTTTCACATTTCATACCTTATGTATATTACAGTGCATACAACAGTAAAAAATTATAAATATTTTTTAATTGGTAAATCTGGTAATACAAATTAAGACAACACACAAATTTTGGGACGATAATATTTTAGTTAACAGTCATTCTAAATAGTAAATAAAAAAGTCATAATAATAATATATTACTTACTAATGATATAAAAATAATCATTATATAATAAACGCTTTATGTTTTACAAAGTAATTTCTTTATCATATCTATCTATATAATATGTGCAGTGCATTAAATGAAATAACGGCTGTTTATCTATTATATTACCATTACTTTTCTATGCTAATAATGCAGCTTTGTTTGTTAAAACTACTAATTATAACTATTACATGTATATTTAACGTATGTATTGTTTAATAATATTGATAATAACTTTGTTAATAGCTTACTAACTAAATTTAATATAATTGCAACATTAGGTACAATTAAATATTAAATTAAAACTCAAAATTAGCTCAAAACATTTTCTTGTATGTTCCCAACTATTCTATATAGTTTAACATAAATAGATCCTTCAATTCCGTATATATACATTAAATAAACTACTGCTTAATTATTAGCCGAAATTATATGCCATATATTCAGATATTTACAATATCTGTTTTACTTTTATTATTATTGTTTCCACGATTAAATAACTATTACATTCTATTATTTAATTAATGATTTTTAGATGATGCTACAAATGTTACATTTGATGATAAGTACAATTAATGTAAAGTTCATGTATTGTGTTTGTGTAGTGTTTATTCAAAGTTATTTTGAACATACGCCATCAAAATATTTAATGCAAATGTTAAATGCAGCATTTTAGAATCAGATAATATTTTCCTTTTCATTTTATTCTAGTCAAAAAGAGATACAATGCTGTCTTATAGGTACGAACGTGTAACCGAATTTGACAGGCTAGTCAAATTCGCCCGATTGTCAAACGTATGCAAAATTCTTCAAAACAATATTGTTAAGAGGTTATAAACCAGCAAATGTTATTTTAATGCTTTACTTGTTTTGATAAATTACAAATCGGTGCTTATTATTACCCTGATTAAAAATGCCGATGCCAGACACAACATATTGCCTTTCTAATCAGTTACTTCCAACAGGAACGAGATAATTAAGGTCCCCTCTTGCCATAAAATTCGTAGAGAGGTAAGTATTTTTACTGTTAAATATTAATTTGCTTCGGTTTCTATTGATAGTATTTTAATAAGATTTATTATAAGGAGCTAAAATTGAATAAAGATCCCAGTTATAATAAGGATCTGTAATAGTGTTAACATGAAAAAATAGGAAAGAAAGAAATACATAGATAGTAAAAAATATATATATTAGTTCATGTGTGAAAGTGAATTTTGATTCGAAAGCAAAAGATAATGTGATTTTATATTTAATTGTGTATTAGTTATAGTGTTATAAATGATGATTACATCGTTATAAATAACGAAAGCTACAAGAAACTAAGGTATTTTATATGCACAATCTGCTGAATCAAATGCATAAGCCCTCCATTGCGATTAACATAACCCTTTTTGATGAATGTATAGCTATGCATGTTTAACCTCTCAATCACATTTAATCGTATTGAGAAGTCAAGAAATGTGTTGACCATCGGCTCCATGGAAATTTAATATAATTCTGTCGTTTGAATTCGTTCAATTAACAGCAATGAACTTACATTATTAAGAAACAATTATTACATTAATATTATATTACAAGAAACACATTCTTAAGAAAAGAAAGTTGAGGTTGGATTGGCAATTGTTCCGCGGTTACTCCGAAGAGTTCCGCAGAGTTAAATAAGTTGCGACAAAAGTGTCTCAGATAAAGCTCTCAGGTCACAAAATTTTGGATTACATATACTGAAAGATCCATAACTATAAACTGTTATCACCCGTTATTTAAGGGACAATTTTAATCTATAGATCCCTGACACATACGTCACAATTCCAGGATGTACGGCCACCAAAAGCAAATTGCAGTAGTACTGTTGCTCAGCCGTAGACTATTGAAATTTGGTGCCATCGAAACCTGTGAAACCATTTCGTATAGGTTATGCCTTGGAAATTTGGGTAAAAACACTAGACAAAGGTATAGACGATACACATAATTGTACTACAGTGTTACTATTTTATTATAAGCTCTACAGATGGGACAACAACTACGTACATCTATTTGGATGATTCTTAAAAGAAAAGTTTTTCATACAATTGATAGGTCTCTGATTAATCCTAAGAATGACTTAGAACATAGACATCAAAATTCATTTCAAGATCTTATAAATAAGAAAATATTTAAGAATATTACATAAATAATGTAGCTTTGTTACCGCTAAAAGATGGATCAATATAGTGAGGGATCTCTATACATAAGGAAAATGCCCTTTAAGTGGACCATAAAACAAAGAATTGAATTCTGGAGGAAACAAAAGAAATATTTTTAAAAATATTTGAATTTTAAGTTTTTAAACAGTACTAACTCTGACTCTTATTTCAGGATTACGCACATATTTATTAAATAAAGAATAGTTTTAACAAAAAATTGAGCCGACTTCAAAAAATAAATAAGGAACTCACTAAAAAGTAAAAAATAATCAAAGTTAGACATTTAACATAAAACAACGTTTTAAATCAAAGTATGTATATAACATATTACAAATTAGATTTGTTTTGTTTATTTTATTTAATTTTGTGCTGATGATACTGCGATTATAGCTGTCGGAGACAAGAGTGAAGAAGCCTCACGTAAATTACAACAGGCAAGTGACAATATAAATAATTGGACACAAGCCTGGAAAATAAGAATTAATGAAAGTAAATCTGTACATATGCACTTCACCTATAAACAGGCCGTACATGCACCAATAACATTAAATAACACTATCATAAACAATAACACATAGCAACAACGCTAAATATCTCGGAATGAATCTCGATGCAAAACTTCGCTGGAAGGAACATATAAAGAAGAAAAGAAAAGAACTGGAATTGAAATATAGGAAAATGTACTGGCTAATTGGAAGTAGATCACAATTATCAGTAGATAATAAATTGCTATTATATAAGCAAATATTGAAACCTATATGGACATACGGAGTTCAATTATGGGGATGTTCTGCAAAGAGTAACATTAATAAAATACAAATTTTTCAAAACAAAAGTCCTGAGAGGTATTGTGGGTGCACCCAAATACTATAGGACTGATTACCTACATTGAGACCTTCAGATACCCACATTCAGTTAAGAAATCAAGAGAACTGCAAGAGGGCATGAGGAAAGACTCCATTCTCATACTAATACTGAAATATTGCAACTTTTGGATACCACCAGAACAGGACACAGACTCAAAAGAATCAAACAGAATCAGAATCTGATCTTGTGTAGTGTTGTGTAGTGAGGTGCATATATTAAAAAATTCAGCAGTGACATGTATAAACATTATTTCACCAGAGACTGAGTTAGGGCCGATGCGTCCTCCTAGTTATATACCTAGATTTAAGTTAGCATAAAGACAAATTGTAGGTTAAACGGAAACGACTAGTAACAATATATTAATTAAATAATAATAAAAAAAATATTTAATTTTGTCACAAAATATATATTTTTATTTTTGTATTGTTCGGGCTCGGCACCGACTTTAAAATGATCAGTTGGTAGTAGTTAAAATAATATTGTAAATAAATAAATAGGTTTAGGTAGGTATTAGGCTAACTTGTGTACATAAAGTAAAATATAAAATACGTGTACTAGATAGGTGAAATAAGGTGTTTAAAATTTTTATTGAGTTATTAGAACGATTATTATATACATATTTTGTTTTAAAACGTCTTTCTATTGTGTTAAAAATCTAAGTTTGATTATTCCTTATTTATTTTTTTGAAGTCGGTTCAATTTTTTTATTAAAAATATTTTCTTTTTCTCTTTTTAGTGTTAGATATTTACTCATTACATTATGCAATTATTTTGTTAAGTATTGCAATAGGTGGGCCAAGTAAAGCAAAAAATTATTGACAATAAGGAACACTTCATGCCCCGGTGTCCGCTATCTAGTTTAGGTGATTTGACAAATGTGCTAATCAAACGCTCTACCAATTACACCATAGAAGCAGTTGCACTGAACTACTTCCGACTGTCACATCAGTTCAGCTATAATATTATACTCAAATATCTGATTATTTTAGATAAAAAATATGTGAAAACTTTGTACGCATGTGAGCTTCCTTGCCACCATCAGATCTTAACTTGGTTCCAATGGAACCAACTCGGAAGTTCACTCTATTAAATAAAAAAATAATTCTGCTCGGTCTATAATTGACGGGTAAATCAGCGAACATACATTAAAAAATATTTAAACAGTCGAACATAGAACGTCCTCCTTTTTTGAAATCGGTTAAAAAGTGATAGGAAATAACGAAAACAAATAGATGAGCTTTTACAAAAAAGTTATTAGAAACAAAGAACATATAAGAATATATTATATTTTTATATGTATGGAAGGAAGGACTACATCTTTTAAAACAAATATCAAAACCAACTTACCTTTACTTTATGATTACAAATGTGTTTATGATTATAAACTTAGATACAGACACTTAAATAATGATGATAATAAATAATGGTTGAAATAAAACAAATATATATTCTAGATTCGTGACTAATATTCTTGGACACGACATTTACGATTTAGTCACTGCTTTTAACGCTATACTAAAATAACGCCATTATTAGAGGAAAGACATGGTGTAAGTAATATATTGACGAACAGATGTTAATGTACGTATAAATATAATTCTGCATTGATTAATTTTATATCTACTTACAATGTTTTACATTTTAATGTTATTCAGAGTCAGTAAAACGGAAATGATAAAGATATAAATATTTATTCCATATTGATTTATAGCGGTTTTTATCTATAGATTGACATTTATGTATATTATCATATTATGATTGTTATTGTCTTATTAATAGTTTTTACCCTTATTAGAGTACCTTAAAAAATCATATTAATTTAGTACAAAAAATGGCTTTTATTCTCTGGGGAAGAAAGATCGGACAAGAATAGTGATCTATTCAAATTATCTTATTCAACTAGTTGTTCACACCATATTTACTGTATATATTAAATAATTTCTTGTCCATTTTTTGTTCTTATATGTTATTATTAGATTTTGTTGAACATGATTTACCTTTATTCTGCTGGTTATTTCGCCTTGTATAACATTACTAATTAATTATTGTGAGCTAATTTTTATGTGAACTACTTTTATAAAATAAACAGGGACGTTTTCTCAGATTTTCGCATAGTTAGTATTGTATTAAGCTGTGATGAACCTTATAATATTAACTACTGAAAATAAAGTTATTAAATTGTTTATAATATCAAGCTTAATTTCACTACAAACATTTCTACAACATGGTCGATTCCTATATTTATTTTAACTTTCTTTGTATATTTTAGTTAAAAACGTTTACATACGGGAAGTATTATCTATTATACGGAAATACGTTTCTGTTTACTTTTCAAACCATGGTAATTTTTTGTATATATTTTTTTTAAATATACCAGTACATATTATAAATCTGTTTATATATTAATTAAAATGTCTATATAAATTATAAATGTATGAAAAAAAAAACGAGTTTTCATATCGTTTTTCAAATAGAAAATAATTTAAATGTTTGTCTCTCCAAATATATGGAAGCTATAAGATATTCTTACGAATTTTAATCTTTTCAGATGATCAAAATGCTATTTTTAAAAGCCAATTCTACCAATATGTTACAATTTATATAAACTAGGTATGAATATAAATTGCGTTTGTGGAACTATAGTGGTTCTCCTCTTCCCCAAACGATTGAATGAATGCCATGATTGAATAAGATATGAATGGCTGTCCTCTAATAAGGTCTTTGAAGTTGACAACTCACTAGTTTACTGGACGCATTGTACATAAATTCTACCTTGTAAAAAGCCAAATGTAAAATATTTTTTATTCCTTTCCTTAATAATAATTTAATTTTAATTAATAATTATACTATATATTACTTAATATTAATTTAATTGCATATTTTCTAAACATCAGTAAAGTTACTACGAAAGGTATTAAATAAAATAATAATATATAATAATTAAAAAATAAAAATATTAAATTACTTTATGTTTTATCAAGCCCGACAATATAAGATTCTAAGGCAGATTAACCTCATAACCAACATTTTAAAAGATATGTCAGGAACAATGACTAAAGCAGCTGAAGATAACAAACGTTTACTCAGTTGGCTTCTGTCATCTGAAACAGTTATCTGGAGAGTGAAATAAATCAGATTAAAATATATTAAACCTATCGTTCTATAAGCAATAAATAAGTGAACTGTTTTATTTTGTTGATTTTTTGTCATTAATAATTTAAATTTGTTTGTTATATCAAGATATATGTGTGGTACGTAATGATATAGGATTTTTAACTGAATTGTATTCAAGTTTTCTTATTTAATGTAGAAAATATATAAGTAGTTTATGAAAATTAATGAAAGAACATTCAAGTCTAACCCAAATACTTTAAACAGCTTTAGGGTAACTAAAAGATCAAAAGATGTTTGGTGAATTCTGGTTTCAAAAATAAAATGAAAAACAGTTTTCAGTGAAAAACTCATTCTATTATGACAATATTATGGGAAAAGAAGTAATACCAATTGGTGGACTAGAAGAGCTATATATAATATTTTGCGAATTCGAAATATTTTATATACTATTAAATGAATTTAGGAACAGTAAATAATAGTATCAAGCCAAATAGTATTAAGTCAAAGGACTATATAGAAAACAGGATATATAGAAATAGTATTAAGCGTTAATTCTTATAATAATCTACTCTACGAATTTGTATATAATATAGCAATATAATGAAATTTATTACAATAATAAAACTATAATAAATAAAAGGTAAATAAAAACAATTATGTTTAATTTAATTAGTAATTTTAATTAATATTTACTTAAATTAATATAAATAAAACACACGGCCAATCTAATTTACTATTTCCAAAACTAAATACAGGTTTCTTAATGAATCTTAAAAAATTAGCTCAATTTTTGACTAGTGAGCGATTGCAAGAAAGAACATCTGATGAATACAACGAGCCCGACAGGGCTTTCCTTTTAAACATTTTTATGTAGATCTTGAAAATATGCTGTTGCAAAATTGCTTAATTGCACTTTTACTCCGATAATGACGCTATGTATTCAGTGATTGCATTTTAGTTTATAGCGATCTCCCATGATGATTTAGTTCGGCTATCGACTTTCCAATGATACTGATTTTCTAAAATTGAAAAAAAAAGAAAACTTGCTCGGTCAAAATTTGGATAAAAGAAAATAAATAATGTGATACTGATACAAAATCGCTAAAACTTGAAAGTAATGTTAATAGAGAATAATCTTAGATATACACTTTTATGAAGTACACTACCCTTGAAACTATTAAATTAAATATTAACATTTCGTATAAGTTCTAGCTGTAATAATTGCTTCCCATTTCCCTAAAGCATAAACAATTTTCAATGATGTCAAATATATATTTTTGCATAGCTGAAAACTGTTGAGGATGAGGAGTTGAAGAAACTCATTATAAACATGCATAATAATTAGAAGATGAAAATGTTACACATCATAATTCGTTTTAAATGTACGGGGTAAGGTACAAGTTAAAATCGAAATGATTTAACACAGTCTAGCGAAATGACTAAGAGATTTAAAATGGGCATAGCATGATAACCTTAAGCAAAAAAGATAATGGGATAAGTCTAACAATACAACATCGTTGATAAGATTAATTATCCATGGTCTAAAGCTTCTGATCTGTTTTCGATGAGATCAGCTGCGCGTAATTTATTATTAATTACTTAAATCGGCTGAAACAATTATGGGAAATCAATGTGATTACAAATAATGTGCTTTAGTCAAGCATTAATAGGAGAATTTTGACAACACTAATATAACAACTAGGCTTGACTGTAGTCATTAGCTGTTTTTGTTATTACTTGTTAAGATCAATATCAAATAACCTGTCTCAGTAAATTTTCCTAGAAAAATATTCTAATTCTTTTTGGATATGGCCAGCGATAGACAAAGATAAAATGTTTAAGGTCCTAACATAACATATCCTTTGATATTATAAAATACTCTACATGGCCTTAGTCTGTTATAGCACCATAAATATAATACAAACCAGTACATCAATATAAATTGACTGTATGCGATACCATTTTTATTTATTAATAATTAAAACCGTAACAACAATGTAAACAGTTATTTGTTTAGTTAAAAAGTTAATCTAAAATTACTTAGTGAATACATTAACATAAACAATATAACAAAAATGTATTTATTTAAAATTTATAACAATAATTGTATGGAATAAATAAATAAGCAGTGCCTGTATTAATAAAAAAAGTGGTTATATCTCAGCTTCCTGTTAATCTCGAGTAAATATATACAACTATCTGTGTTATAACACTAACAAAAAAACATGTTATAAAGTATCTGCGAAAATATGAAAGAAAGATGAAGGCATTTACTCATAACTACATTCTTCTTGGCTTCATGACTCACATTTAACACTTTTGACGAACTATAGTTTATCTGGGAATTCCTAAGTCAGCATTATATTGGATGTATTATTTTAATCATATTATTGAAAAAGGTGATATCATAAATATATGGAAATCCTGTTTCAATATATCAAGATCGGTTTTACTTACTCCCAAGTAAATCCCGGTATCCAAGCGAAAACTGTTGTTCTTCGACAAAACAAAACGCCAGTCACGATCACCAAAGCAACCACGATGAAAAAAAATAAATCAAAACAAAACAAACAAACAACAGGCTGCGGGGAGGAAAAATGAACGAACAGTGTAGCGCTACCGTTCCTAACGATTCGCACTAATCTGACCGATAACGACGAAGAGTTCGATGATCGGGGAGTAAAAAACGGGCCGCGATTGACGGAACCGATACCTATAACTGTACCCGAACACACGCTGAGGCCAACTGAAGACGAGTCGCTGCCGTAAGCTCTGTAGCGACGCGGCGGTCGACAGTTTTCGCGCGTCGATGGTCGTCGTGGCGAAGAAGCGGCTGTGTGGATTCGTGCGATCGCAGTCCGCGAACGATACGCAAGTGCCGTAGGTGGTGGTGTGGAGACCGTGACGGAAAGGAATTATGCCGGACGGTTTACTACCAAGGGGTGTCGCATGATTAATATTTAATTCATTATTAACAACAACGAGTCTAAATATTAACATTATCCTTTTAAAGTGCACAGTTTCTGCAGTCCCTTATAATGTTTGTTATACACGAAGAAGAAAAATAATTTTGGAGTTGTATTTGTCTGCATTGTCTTTTAATTACAGTAATAGAATTTGTTAATTATCACTATTTATTTATGAACTAATTATATTATATCGCATACTAATACCCAGGAGCGACTGGTGCATAACCCTATAGCAGGTCAATTCAAAAGTTCCCGGATTACCATAGTAAAATATATTTTTTGGCAATTTTTTTTTATTCAACATAATTCCCTTCAAGGTTAATACACTAATTATAGCGACCCTCCAACTTTTCGATGCCATTTTTGTAGTACGAGTTGTCCTTTGCTCAAATTTCAAAACAAACCTCAGTGTCAGCGATCTCCTCTTCATTCTCTGGGGGCCAGATCTGGAGAATACGGTGAATGAGAAAGCAATTCGAAGCCCAATTCATGGATTTTTGCCATGGTTTTCACTGACTTGTGACACGATGCATTCTCATGAAGCAGCACTTTCTTTTTCTTCAAACGGTCCAATAACGCTATGTAATAGTCGCTGTTGATGGTCCTTCCATTTTCAAGGTAGTCAATGAAAATTATTCCATGCCCATTCCAAAATACAGATGCCATAACCTTGCCAGCCGACTGTTTTCCCACGCCTTGGAGGGGGTTTATCGTGTGAAGTTCACTTGGATGACTGTCGAGTGGAGTTCGGAGTGAAATGATGGAGCCATGTTTCATCTATTGTTACATATCGACGCAAAAACTCGGTTTTATTGCGTTTGATCATCTTCAAGCACTGCTCCGAATCATCAACTCGTCGTTGTTTTTGACCAAAAGGGAGCTCGCGCAGCACCCACTTTGCACCGAGCTTTCTCATACGCAAATATTCATGAACGATATGATGTATACGTTCAGTTGATATCTTTAGAGTGTCTGCTATATCATTCAATTTCAATTTACGGTTATTCAAAATCATTTTGTTGATTTTTTAAATGTTTTCGTCGGTAACAACCTCTTTTGGGCGTCCACTGCGTCCACCGTCTTCGGTGCTCATTTCACCATCTCTAAACTTAACATACCAATATTTGATGGTTGATTTTCCTGGGGCAGTATCCGGAAACTCGGTATCAGCCCAGTTTTTGCTTCAACTGTATTTTTTTCTTTTAAAAAGCAATATTTTATCGACACGCGAAATTCCTTTTTATCCATTTTTGTCATAATAACAAAAGTTGCTTCACTTAAAATGCTATAATTCACAAACTAATGCACTGACAGCTGTCAAATTTATACACGCATCTTTTGATGGTTAGGGCTAACTAAAAATCATATGGATTTAATTCTAGTCGCGCCATCTATTGGTCAGGCCGGGGACTTATCAATTGATGAGTGCCGAAAAAAAACTAAATAGGCTCCCAAAAATAATTATATATGTAATCTCACTATAATACTGAAATATTTTCTATTACTTCCCAAAAATCATATCCCAGACCTTCGGCCGGTTAATAATAATATTAACTGCGACTATGGAAGTGTACCTTAATTTGATAAATTGGATGAATTTTTTGAAAATATTCTTACGAAGAAAATTTGGAATTTGAAGGAAAAAGTGTACCATTACCTGAAATTATTATTGAGAAATCTAAGTAACAAAAGTTAAATGAGTTGTACCGTTTTCGCTTACTTTTTGGTGGCACTTGGAAATTGGGGTCGCCGACCTAGAGCACTTTTGAGCAAGTTTGAATATAAAAAATGACATAATTCAAAAATCTTTTTTTATTAAATATGCGTAGTACAAACTTAATTATGAGTTAATTTATTACTAAATTTCATTTGTATTTGAATTAATCACAGGAAAGACGAGTGTGAGATAAATACATCAATCATCATATGTATTCCTCAATTATAAAATTATAATAACTTAAGCTATACTTTACACTAAATATACACACTTTATATAAGTTCGTATGATTTAGTTCGTTTAAATCTTCTGACTTCGTGCGCGTTGTCCAGTAGTTGTATTGCTTCTACGTTAGTATGATTTAGTAATCTTGTTTCGTGTTTTAAAGCGAAATCTTGGAAAAGTTCGCGAATCTATTTGATTTCCAGGTCATCGTGCAGTCCTTCGTTAGTTACGTAGCGGTAGGCATTGGTAATTAATCGAAGAATTTTGTTTTGGCAGCTTTAGATGACTGGTTGATTTGAATTTTTAGTGCAACCCCATATTAGCACCCCAAGGGTCCAAATTGGCTTTATGATTATTTGATAAATCAATCTCTTTGATTTTACATCAAGTTGAGAGTATCTTCCGACTAACCAGTATAGTTGCTTTAATTTGGTTCTAATGTGTTTTGTCTAACATGATGTTTCCAATTTAATCTACTGTCAAGGTGGATGCCGAGGTATTTAGCTGATTCTGCTTGAGGAATCGGAGATCCATTGAGTGATATAGTTATGTTTTTATTATTTTGCCGCAATGCAAAATTAACATGAACAAATTTGGAACACTTAAGTTGAATTTTCCAGTCTTGAGTCCATTTGTAGATTTTGCTGACTACCATTTACTTTCCGCTGTATTTTTTCTACTGCCCTAGGCAGATATATGTCGATTGCCATAATAATTGTGTCGTCAGCAAAGGTTTCAAGTGGCGTTTCTTTTGTTGTTGGGATTCTAAATTATATCTTCATAATTGTGTAAAATTTTTATTACTAGGGTCAACAAATATTATGGCTCAATTAGACTTTGCGTATTGGAAAAATATACATCGAGACATAATGAAAATGCGTCAAAGATTAGATATGTTTTATAGCAAATAATAAACTGCATTAAATTTTGTTTGAATCGGCTCTTCGGGTACATGATAAGAACGATACTTCCCCGAATATTTCGTGAAGTAGTAAAATTTACGTCTAAGTGAGCACCTAAAGAATTCTTCAGTATTTAAAGGCACCTCCAAAGAAATACAACGAACGATCTGTTACAGTGTATGCTTAAAATTTGTCATGAACAAGTAATTGAGAAAATTAATAATTTTTCATTTTTGGCGATTATGGTGGACGAAGCTGAAGAAGGACGAATATGAATTTTCCCAATGGACATCTCTATTTCTATTAACATTAACATCTTCTCCCTTGCTACCTTAAAACTGATATTTATCTCAGTATCTGTAATAATTTTTCCATCCTTGTTAAACAATATTCCCATATACTTAGTTTTAAAACAATTTCTACAATTTCTTTAACGTTTCATTATTTAATTTTTGCTTGGTACAACAAAAAAATTTTTTAAATAAATCATAAAAATGTACGAAATTCGTTTGGCAGCTTTTCAAATATCGATTCTTTTTCACAACTATTCAACCGCGTGCTAGCCTAGCCAAGGTACATTGATCTGAACAAATGGTAATCAGGAGCTGCTATGTCTGGCAAATACACAGGGTACGGCAGAATTTCGCATTCGTATTGGAGCAGTTTATCTCTATACTTTATGTAAACTAACTAATACCTCTGTATGCCGCTATTGCTAACAGACATGCAGCAACACTTTCATTCTGTTTTAGTGAAACCATAATACACTACATCTTACTGATCCCACCATGTATAGAAAGACTTTATGAAACAATATTTCGCTTCCGTGTCGATATGGGTAGCCACCATGGACTAACCAATAGATTTTACCCTATATATTGACGTAGTACACCAGCCAGATAGTACATCAAATAAGACCTTTCTGTTATTTCCTGGCAATGCTACAGCAATGAAACATCAATGTGGAAACGATACAAAATGGCATTTTCAATCAATTCGTGCGGTAGCCATTTTCTTTCATTTATAGTATTTCCCATTAAATGTAAATACCTATAAACAATTGATACATCAATTGCTAAACTGTCTGAAAGTGCTTTGAAAGAATGAACTAGATTTTAATACAATAAATCCTACAATTCTTTGACATAAAAAATACTATTTTTGAACTGTTTAAACCAAAATCGGCTATTGGTACATAATTGAGAAGCAGATTTATTCCACCAACAAAAGTAACAAATGTAAAAAATGTGTTAATTATGAACGTCCATGATCTATATACACCAAATAACTCAATCATACTAAATGAGAATCAGTTATTTTATGTAAAGAAATGTCATCGAGTTTAACAGATTAGTTAGATTGATCGACAGTCCTTTATATTGATTTGTATTGTTATAAGTAGATATCGGTGATCAAAGTACATGCAGCCTTAAAAAATCTAATTTTAGTTATTGTCTGTTAAACTTTGTAGACTAATTTTTCGTAATATTGTTACAAAAAGACACAAAATATTGTTATATAGAATAAACAAAATATACATTATTACGGAATCATTATCTAAAAATATGACTACAATTAATTTGTCTTCCATACGATCAGACAATTAATTTTATTGAACAGATTATTATTAGATCCAAAATTAATTTAATTATATCTTTTACCCGTCGGTGGTCAAATAGACTAGAACTACAGTTTTTTTTAGTAGCTAATAATATAATCATTGGTAAATTGTATCACGAAATAACAAAAATGTGCGTGCCACTATTAAAATTTCATAAATTATTATTAATTATCAATAAAACAACTTTATTCATAAGCCACAATCATGATATTGAATTGTCCAATAGACTGCCGTGTTGTCACGCAAATAACCAAAATAAAACTTAATTATGTAAAATAATGTGGAGAAAGTATAATATTTGAAGTATGGATTATAGCTAGATGTTTTTATAGTTTTAAATAATTTCATAGTTTTTATAGTGATAAGTAAAAATTGTGTAATTCTGGCTTATTAGTGAAATGATGAGATTTTATTATAGAATAATTTAAGTAATATTAGATTACTTAATAATATTAAGTATTATTCAAGATATTGTCCATAAACAGCCGCTACTTTTTCTCATAATGTTGTAACAAGTAGTAATCAGAACGAGCAATTTCTAGAGAATGCGGCTTGTAAGATAGCAGTTCTCATTTTGTGTTTCCACGTATGTTTTAACTAGTTTTGTTAAATGTACAAAATCGACAGCGATATCTATTGATGGTTTCATTAGGTCTTAACAGCTCATAGTATACCACACCAAACTGATATTCGGCTTTGCCAGTCATGTTGTTGTATGACCATGTCGCTCATAAGATTTACGCCTTGGTTTATTGTAGTGAATCCACTTTTCATTACTATTAATAATAGGATGAAAAAGCCTTTCCAGTTTTTATTAATGAAGCAGAATTTCACATATGACTAAACATATTTCAATATCTCTTGGCATCAGTTTATAAAATATCCAAGCTTTTAGATCCTTCCCATTTCCTTGAAGCGATTGGAAATTCTTTCTAATGTTACTCCCAATAATTGTTTATAGTCTTCTTACGTTTTAAAAGGATCATCAGCTAGTAATGCCTTCAAATCCTTGCATCCAAATTTATTTGGCTCTTCAGAACACTCTCTCTCTCTTCGGTGTTAAAATAATCACCTTTAAAACCTCGATAGCAATATTCACATGTCGAAATCGATGGATGGTTGCCATAAACTTCACACAGCATTCGATCTTCGGTCGCTTTGTTCTTTAAACTGAAGTAAACAAAGCAAAATTTCCCTCAAATGCGATTTGTCTACAAAGGAACACTATTACAGGTAGGCACAATTGGTTATAATAAACCAATACAATACAAATACGAGGTAGTAAAGGCCGAAATATAAATTCTCATACTACAGAGTGAGGCGATATTTGAAACTGACTATTTGGAGTGTAGGTTCAAATAAATTGCCCAAATAATGGGACTATTTGGGCATGTAACTGAATATGGCAGTTTCGGAGGTAGATTATCAAACTATGCAGAAAACGATATTAAAAAATCACTCAGTTTAATGATTTTGGCATTGACATTTACCATATCTTTCCCATCTCAATCACTACTACCAACTTTTGATGTTACGAAATATTATTTCTCCCCCCAACAAAAATGATTAGTAATCTAAACATTCTTAAATAATAAACTAAAACTAATAAAAATCCACTATAATTCATTTTTAACTAGCGTGATGTTATAAATGCTTCCAAGGTTTTTGTCTGGTCCTCTGCAGTCTGCGAAAAACATGTTATCCATCTATTGGCATACTCTAGGCAAGCCCTTTGATCTCTTCGTTGAAACTATATGGCCCCTTTACTATTATATATCATTACATGTGTTCCGAAGTGAATCTACTGCGTTACGTAATATTCCATATTGAAAGATTTAAATAATTTGTATACTGATATTTTTGGTGTTCGTGCTTGCTAGTACTTATTGTAAGATCTAATCGCTGATATATTAGATTTAAGATCAAATGATTAAAATTAATGAGCAAAACCATAATTTTGTCACTGTCATAATCATCACCATCATCAATCCATAGCTGACGCCCCGGGAGACTATCTGCTTCTCAACCAATACGCTGCTATTGGTACCTCAGGACGAATATTCTTCACTGAATTTCGCCAAGGTTGACGATCGATCGCAGTTGCTCTAGCCTTGGATAACATTAGTCTAATCTTAATCGATGTCTATTTCGGAGGTGTTCCAGTCCAGTCGAAAGCAGAGCAAATAATATCAATAAAAACGACAATATCACGCTTTCCACATCTAATCTGTTCCTCCATAAACTAGCGGAGTAATTCGAAAATATGATCTGCAGATTGGATCTAAATCCGCTCTCTTCTCGGTTTATTTCCTCGCGAGCTCTTTGAAGTCTAGTTTGTACGGTTTCCGTAAACACGTCCCCTACAATCGATACGAGATTTATACTACGATAGTTTTTACGATTACTTCTTCAGTATATTTTCTTCCATGCCAACGGCACTTAAAGTCATTGAAACTATGTTTCCCAACCAGCCTTAAAAAACTTTTGCCATTTCTGGACCAGAGAACAAGTGATTTTTATAAGACTCTTTTGAATGCATTTTTACTCTAATAAGAGGTGGAAGGTCCGAGGTATACATATGCATCAAAACTTCCTATCCAATTTATCTTATTCTTACAGAATCTGTATATTTTGTTACTGTATTTTGTTACATTAGTTGTTGACAGTAGATAGTCGAATCAATGGTTTGGTCAATTTTGAGGAGCACATTATAAATAATTCCTATCTAACTTTCACCAAATGCTTTTTCCTACGTTATTGCCGTTTATTACCGGTAATTAGTTGTTTTAAAAAAGATTAGATTTTATTTTATTTCATAGAGGATTCACAAAGACAAAGAGAGGATATTAAAATTTTCATTATTAATTTATGTGGCCTTATCATAAATCAGCATCACTGTAAATACCATACAATTGTCGATAAATATAGAAATAAAAAGCAAAAGATCGTAAAAAGAATCTGGAATATACGAACAAATGAATGATGTTACACTTTTGTCTACTATATATACATAGTTTATATACAACTGAATCAATGAACCTTCCAAATATGTTATAGCAGAACATTATTAATAAGTATTACAAGATATCCGAGATAGTGTGACTTGAAAGCATATTACGAAAAATCGAAATTCAATGTTTGCCAACCTAATAACAAAAATTCTGCTAACATTTTGATTTGACACAATTTCGCGCCATCTTTGTTATGTGACGTTTAGTTCAGTTTCACTTTAACTATTGTGTTGTGTAGACGTCCAAGTTTTATTATGAATAAATATACACAAGAACGAGCAGAAAATGTGACAGTACTTATTTAAAGTAATTGTTTCATTATAACCACTCAGCAGAAACTGCGTAAATGGTAGCAGGACTTTTGTCCCACCCTATATATGGGTTTTGATTTTATTTATTGTCAAACTAAGATTGAATTAATGATGCCAATCACTAATGAGATTATACCAAAAAACATAAAAAGGTCACATTTTATCTATTAATGTATTATCATTAGTTGGATTAATAGATCAAGATGATTAAAGAATATCAAGAATATTGTAGTATTTTTAATAAAAAAAAAAGAAAATAATTGCCATGATATAGTTTACATTAGATTTACGGTATGTTATTATTTAATATTCAAATATAAAAAATCTCATAAATTAATGAACAGTAATTACAAAAAACAATTGAATTGCGGGAATATTTAAGCAGCAACAGTAAATGTATTAAGACGTACACTAACAGGAAGATATCCCATGGTATTATTCTCAATGAATTCATTAGCGTCTGAATAACCGATGCGAGATCACGCCAACCGAAAATATTAATCCTATGAAATTGGTTTCAACAGCCGATGTGACAGCGATATGCGAATGCAGAATTCGAAATCTATTTTTTTTTCGTTTTACATTCCTTGAGCGCCTTGATCGTCAGGTCATACCACCTTGAAAGTATTTTTTAACGTATCACATAGAGGTTATTTAAAAATTCGTCTTTATTCTTTAGGTGCGTACTAAATATTTATTATTTTGTTGAAATTTTGGAGATGTTTTATAGAAACTCATATTTCTATGTCTGTTTATTTTGGGTTTAAATTGTATGTATGCATTTATATATATTTCAGTCACGTTAAACTTGTTATTTTAATGATTGGAAACATTAACAAACTCAAGTCATATTCATAGGTCTTAAGTAACAATGACTATTGATGTTTGAAATTAAATGTTAACATTGCGGGAAGTCTACCGGCTGACTAGTCCCCTACGTATCTTCCTAGCAAGTTCTTCTTCTTCTTCTTCTTCTTCTTCAATGTCTTATTGCCTTATTTTACCTAACTTTACCATTATAGCAAAGGTGATTATACATGTCAAGCATATTCAATAAATCAGTGAAGTCACATCATATAACTTTATGGGATCTATAAGTCGCAATGTTGTCGCATTTAACTTTGAGATTTAGTTCATTATGTGATATATTTGCGATTTACATAATTGCGAATGATAGTTAATAAAATAAAGAAACATTATTTAGCAATAGTTATGCGATAGCTATGATAAACTTAGCTTAGTGAATTAGCACTTCTTACCGAATTTGCTTTAATCTTAATTTTGCAAGAATACAAGATCATATGAAACATTTTCGAAACATAGCAGATAATCAACAAAAACATTTAAAAAAAGACGGATAAATACGCCGCGAAAATCCAAGAAGTAATTAAAGATTTTGAGTTTCCAGGTTATTGAAGAAATTAAAGAAATTATGAAAAACATTTGCCAAAACAATTTTCATACTTGACAACTTTTGAGATATACACCTAATTATGATTCCTTTGTAAGATACATGCAAACAGCATTCTCCTTAATGTTAAGACAACAAAATAAATACTAAATCCGACTTATATGCAGCTACCTACATGTTTTTTTAATTATCCTGGACGTGGCTTTTTGGCCCTTCAAGTAATTATTGTTTTTTTATGTAGGTAGAGAAGTGGTATATCTATATTTCAGTACAAGGTGTACTCAGCGATCTAGCAAGATGTAAGTCATGTTATCTTTCTATAATCAATTTTCCTGACCCAAAAAAAAAACGCGAAAGTGAAATATTGTAATCAAATTATCGACCATACGGTGTATTTTCAAAACGACTTTTTCATATCCACATACACACATTTTCTTATACCTTGCTGGAATACACCATGCACTGAACCATAATCTATATATATAGTATTCATTTCACACCCCTTCTTTCCCCTTAGCCTAAGATATTTTTAAGATAAAAAGTAGCTTTTGTATACAGAAAAGGAAGGAAAGTTAAAAAAGCATCCAAATCCTAGAGCAATACAGAATTTACGCTTAATTGTAATGTTTCCATTCTTCTACACCCACTTTTGCTTTATGATTTTAAAAATCAGGAAAAAGCAGTGGAAGGGGTATATAAAATTGGAAACGCATTTGGTGAAGATATAAGATAAAATATACAAATAAGAATAAGTGTATTATTGTTCTGTACTTTCCATTTTGATAATTATTTTAAATTAAATAATGCCGAGGAAAACGTATTCAAATATAGATTGATTTGCATACTATATATATAGTCCATATCTTATATTAGCTTTATTTCTATAAATACTATGGGTATAAAATACCACATTTTAATGAACAATTTCACGGTATTAGTTAGTCATTATAAAAAGAGAAAATTAAGATATTTTTATTAACTTCACTTCAAAAAATAAATAAGGAACTCAATAAAAATTAAAAATAATCAAACTTAGAATTTTATCACAAAAAAAACACTTTAATTTAAAATATGTACATAATAATCGTTCATATGTACATGATTTGTAATAACTATATATAAATAAACAAAAACCTTATTTAACCTATCTACTACACATATTTTATATTCTACTAGATACACACAATTTAGCTTAATACCTACCTGAAAATATGTATCTATTTATAATTATGACTAGATTATTTTTTCATGTTTAGTTAGTTATATTTATTTTTTAAAGTCGGTTGAATTTTTTTGTTAAAATATTCTATTTTTATCTTTTTAGTGTTAGATTTACTCAATAAATTACGCAGTTATTATATTTAATATTACAGTGGGTAAGCCAAATAAAGGTACAGCCCATATGAGATAAAATAGAATAAAGAAACAATAATTGCAAATAAGGAGCGCTTAAGGCCTCGGGGTCCGCTACCTACCCTAGGTGACTTGACAAATGTTTCAACTAAACAACAAAAAGTTATTGTCCCCGTTGGGAGTCGAACCCGTAACTTCCGTTTGGGAGCTAAACGCTTTAACCATTACACCATAGGAGCAGTTGTCTACAATATTTCTACGAGGTCTTATATACTGTAATTAGTGCTTAAAAAGCAAACTGTATGTCTTTAGCGCTGAACGACTTCCAACTTTCCGTCACACAACTCTAAGCTTTCACTCACCAGCACAGGTGATATTACCAGATACCAGCGTGTTTTTTGGTTTTTTGGACATATATGAATTTTTACTTATAGACTCATACTCTTGCCAATTAACATTCACAATATCTACGTTATATTGTCCTCTAGCTGCTAAGTAATATTCAGAGAAGAAAAAATACAAATAAAATGTCTAATGATTGCTATAGAAAAAAAAACTGTATTATTAGCGTCTAAGGAGTATTAATAATCATATGGGAATATAAAATATTTGTAAATATTTATGGAACAAATTCCCAAAACATATAGGCATAGCGTTAAGCATTGTAATAATATTTCATTATACCAGTATTTGTAAATATTTATGATTTTTACTAACGACAATGTAATTATATAATATTAATTTATTCAAATGTTATAAAGAGCTGTTTCTACGCAGGTAGATTTCTAAAAATCGAGGAAAAAGTTGAGTAAGACTAAATACAAACCGTTTCGACTTTTATCTCATTGACTTTTACCTTAAATTAAAAATGATTAATGTAAATCAAGAAACCCTTTTTGTGTCAGAATTCGCGAACCGATTAATTTTCTATCAGTTCCGCGTTATTCTACAAATTTCGATTCAAATTGATTCCGAGTAATAAAACAACAGTCATGTTTTTATATAATTATTATTTTATGTTATTTATGGATTTGGTGATATTTCAATTAGATAATTCGATTTCAATCTTAAGTTTCAACTCATAGCCTTTTGTCGTGCGAATGTTTATGAATATTATGTTTATAAACATCAATGTTTTCAAAATATAATAAAAAATACATTGTACAAGAAGTAAGAGATAGACAGGAACTACAGTAATTGGAGGAGACCTGTTTACAATATACTTATTAAAATTAATAGAAGATACATTAAAATACCAGGGTCAAGCTATAATTACTGTGAATGAATTTTTAAAAATTATTGTTTAAAATTGTTAATTGTTTAGTATTTTTCAATATTTTAAAATTTAAGAGTATTTTACTCTTAAAATTTAATTACATGTTCTACTTTTAATAAATCTATTCAACAAATTTCTAGGTACGGTTGTCCCCATTTAATAGTTTTTTTAAGATTTATTAAAATTCAACAGCAGTTAAAGCAAGATCGCCTCATTTCTGCGCATTGCTGAATTATAACCACAGAATAGACAGAGTTAGAATGCCATCTCATGTGTATAAAGTTGTAATCAAGTTTGGTTCGTCCGAGCCATCTGATTGCGCGCAAAACGGTTTTATTTACTACAGGGGGAAGTTGAAAATAGGATTAAAATATTATTTATATTACATGGGGAAATTAAAAATTAAATTTTAATAATATATTTTATTTTAATACCAGTAACATTTGTACAAAATATTTTCAAATTTCATCAAAAAACAATATTTAATCTGACACCTACTAATTTATTTTCTAATTGTTCATATTTATTGCCTTAATATTATAAAGTAAAAAAGTATAAAATAAAAACATATCTGTTCAATATATACTTAAAAATACAATTTACTAATTATAGTAAATACATATGTGGTACAATTTTGATTACGGAACTTCGTTTTCTCCTTTATATATTTAGCGTTTTAGGTACTTAATTGGACACAAGGGAAACATTTTCTATTTTTGCCCTTTGCAATCATTTTTATTTTTTTCATCCACCAGAACAAGCATCTCTTAATTATTATTTTTCTTATGGCATTCCCTTTACTGATGATGTTGTACACAATTAATCATTTGAAAAATGTTCGTTATATTTGGTTATGTACATTCTTTTGCAATAAATAAAAAAACCTATAAATAGCTTCCGACATAAACGGATTAAAATTGGTTCGTAGTACCATTAATATATATATTCATTCTTTCTTGTAATATTACCTGTATATGTATATGTAGTACTGGTTCTTATCAGCATGAAGTTAACATCTGTTATAATTTTCCGTTTTCAAACCTGTCAATTTATTTTCCTTCCAAGATATTTTTACTTACCTCTAATCATTTTTGAAGATTCTGTTATAGGCTAAGCAACTACTGATTTAAATATTTAACTGCTAGCAAAATTTTTCTTTCCGATAGGTTAAGAGGAATTTTCTCTGAATATATACACATTATGCATTTTAATTCATTTGTCGATGTAGATTTTAATGAAAAACTTACTATTAAAATTACAATTAGGAATTGCATCTGGTTGATCCGAAATGCAAATAATAAATCATGTTCGAAATCTTCATGAAGGAGCTCTTAAAAGGTTTCCTGAAATTGATCATCATTTACTTTTAAAAACCGTTTCCGCGCTAGAACAGAAACCTTCATATCAGAACAGTATCTTCATATCCTGGAAAATAATACTCATATTACGATTTTTCTTTTAAACAAATAATATTTACGTTCGTACAAGATAATGTCATAACAACAAATTTCCTTACAGTTATAGACAAAAATAGGAAAAAAATAGATATCACGTATCACAAAGATATCACAAAATCTCAAATTGAAATAACCTGCCGTCTAGTGATTCGGACGCATCGTTCAAATTATTTATACCACTTATGAACTATAATTACAGATGGTGTGAGATCTTCAAATGTTGACTTATAATTTTTCTCACTCTTATTCACAGTTGTTTTTCATCGTCGGAGAAAATTACTCAAAAATTATACTTTTTCCATAATAGATCATTATTCAATGAATTATTTCTTAAATATTATTCAGGGGTATTTTGCAAATAAATTCTAAAAATGATATATTTGTCCAAATATGTTTATATTAGAACTACTCAAATTTATCCTTAATATTATTGTATATGTTATGTCCCTTAAATTCTAACGTTTCTGCTGTACATTCTGATGTAAACATATTTGGTCTTCTTAAAACACTTACACCCTGTAAGCGTTGTAAGTTTTTCGCAATAATACATCTTTCAATTTATTCAGTTGACATCGATAGATATCTGCAGTAACAGTCAGTAACAGTTTCATTCGACATTCGATACAGAAATCTGTATTTTAAATAGTGGATACGAAAACCGAAATTTGGGATATAACGGAGCAGCACCACCATAAGTCTTTAAAAGTGTTTGATATGTTTTGACAGTAGAATTGTTCAAGCAAATGTAATGACCTTCAAAATGAAACTCAGCATTTCATGAATGGCATTTGTATGTACCAAATAATCAGTAATACTAACCATGGAAAACCATCGGATTTAACAGTTAGGTTAGGTATTTTCAAATTTGTCAATATATATTGTTGATTAAAATACATACAAGCATCAAATATAAAAAATGTAGTTGATCTCCAATCTTACAGTAATAATAATTCAATAAATTTAATGTCAACACTATTTAAATTAGCAATAAACCGAACCGCTAAATCCTTTATATGTAGATATATAATAGTTACTAAATAACATAAAATTCCTGTATATAATTATTATTGTGATCGTTTACATGATAAATATAAAAGAACAAATAACTAAACTGCAAAAATTGGCACTCAAATAATATAGGGTTAATATTCGTAATAAAAAACGAAAACAAAAGAAAATAAGCAAGGAACTAAAAACAGTTTTTATTATTATTGAACGAGAATATTCTACGTTTACAGATAATGGAATAAATATTCTAGACGGTTTCGTAAAATATAGTTATAAATTAATAAAAATAGCTTTTTTTAATTTATGAATATTTAATTACAATATGCTTTACTGCTCCTTATTTAGTTTCTCGGTCTATATTCTCTTGTGGCTATGGATGGGCCGCTTTAATGGCGATAACCTAAGGTTTTCTGAAAATGAAACTACTTACAACATATCATTTTGTTAATAAACCTGCTAATGAAACAACGAAAATAAATCTTCTGCATAAACATATTATATTTAGAAACTTCTTTTTTTATATTTTAAAGTATCCGTTTACCAACGAGGGTTTCTTTGGACCTACAGTTTATCGTGGGCGCCAATAGCGCCAATCTTCCTCGGAATTTAGCCTGCCGACTGGCCAGTGACTATCTCGAAGACATTCTGTCTTACCCAGCCTGGTAGCTGGCGTGACTAGGATGGTAATTCCTTGTCGGATTTTCCACTATTGCCTATAAAGACATTTAAAATTACAATTGAAAACAAAGTACATCCATGCCCCAGCAGGATTGGAACCCGCGATTATCCGTCGGAAGACCGCCCTGTTGCTTTAACCATTACGTCAACGAAGCCTGCATTTAGAAATTTTAATTAAGTTTTGATTATATGGGTATGTCAATTTTCAGGAATATCTGCACTTAGGAATGATAT
Organism: Rhynchophorus ferrugineus; assembly: GCF_030347505.1. NCBI lineage: Eukaryota > Metazoa > Arthropoda > Insecta > Coleoptera > Curculionidae > Rhynchophorus > Rhynchophorus ferrugineus. The sequence goes on along the minus strand of NW_027472580.1, from coordinate 44,018,268 downwards.
TTGAGTTTTTGATTCATTTTCTCCACTATAGACATTACTTTCTTTAATAACAATATATATAACATATGTGAATCACAATTAAATTAGAAGTTATATGTTCCTATATGCATAAAGTAGAAGACACAGATTCGTCTGTCTCAAAAGAATCTGTGGAACGTACATAGACGATAATAATAAAACTTGCTATCTAACTTATAATTACGAATTGTATCTTGGTTGTTTAATATTATGCCATATTTAGGAGTAGAGTCCTCCGGTCTGAAACAAAGAACAAATTTTGCTGCATTTACGCAGGAGCTCATAAGAGATTCCTTTAAGTTTATTAATGTTTAATTTTGGCATTTCTGGACTAGAGCAGAATGGAGACATCCTTTTTATATTTGAACAAGTCATTTTAGTGCAAATTTAATAAAAATTACATTATAAAAAATAACGTTAAAATTATACACAAAACAGAACAATAAGCATCCTTTATATGTAGATCCATAACACTTATTAAATAACATAAAATTCCTTTATATAATTCTTACTGTGATTGTTTACGACATAAATATAAAAGAATCAATAACTAACCTGCAAAAATTAGCACTCAAACAATATAGGGTTAATATTTGCAATAAAAAACCGAAAACAAAAGAAAACGCAGATGGTGTAATCGTAAGCCTTGGAGCGGTTAATGGCGATTAGCTAAACGATTTGCTTTTCGTCTGTCGTCGTAAATCATTTTTCTATTAGGGTCCACTGATTTACCTGCCCCGCCGACGGTTATTGCTCATGCGAAATAGCAGGTTCGCCGTTTCATATCGACCACCCAATAGGCTCTTAATTAATTAGAAGAATATTTCTCGCCTCATTCATTTATTTTCTCTCACTTTAACTGATGATGCTCTGATGATAATATATCGAAACTGGTTTTTACCGATTCTCTTTTAAAATTCATATCAATATGGATCCCAATTTTGCTATTTTGTAGCTTAATAATAATAATAATATACTCTGTCAAGTTTGCATTTTTGACATGTGTCGGATACGAATGATATTTTAACTACAATTTGATATTTTTTCTATAATTTTTCTATTGTTTATACACGCTAAAACAATTAATTGTAGTTAAAAAAAATCTACTGCTGAGACTCATTAAATATTTTTGAGAGATCTTAACAATGCTGTTTTATTACATTTTTGCTGGCGAATCTGATTTCAGTAGTTTAAAGTCTTTTACTTTAATTATGACAACAAAACAGACAAATCGATCAAATAGAGATAAATACAGAGATGAAACAAATCCTAGTCATGCCTATACGGTAAGTGTATCAAAACTTCCTAACCTGCTTCTCACAAGATGTGTGTGTTCTAGCCTTGTCGTGACTAGGAACAACGCCTTTAATCAAACATCACTTCTGCACGATTATTTTATGACCTGCTTCCAGTGAATTATTTGTCACCAATAGCGATTTGATTTAATGGTTTTGCCTAACTCAAGCATGATCAACAATTCCTTGCGAATTTCACTAAGCACTTGTAGTCATTGCAAACCTTACAACCGTTTGCGATGCTTCTCTCTTCTCTTCTCCTTATTCGCTTCAAATTTGGCTCAATTTAGTTTTATGTCAGGAACTAGAACTATTAAATGTTTCACTACTATTAAATGTTGCTTTATGTGTTTATTTATAGCTTATTTTGGTATTCAGTTTTACATATATTACCTCGAATATTCAAGAATATAATAGAATTTTTCAACAATTGTCCGGCCATTGAAGTTTCCATAACGAAAAAGGGCAAATAAATTCAACACTTAACTTGAGCACTCGTCACCATAAAGATCATACATTTTTCGATGAGCCCCTATATTTTCCTTTGCAAGTAAAACATTAACATATAACTACAATGTATCATCTGAAGTCTTGTCTGAGTATTTTTTAATTTCATTTCAGTTCATTTTTTAGTTTAATTTCTTTCTTAACAATATTTCCAGAACGAATATAAATCACAACCCCCTCGTTCAATATTAGTAAAAAATCATTTTCTAATAAAGGTGAAATCAATGTGTGCGTAAAAGTCAAACAAATGAATGTTCTATGAAAATATATGTAGAATTGCCCTTTGATTTTATATTTATTCGATTTTCTTTTTATTCATCAAAACAGTATTTAATTATTATCTTTGTTGTTATATTGAGGGTATTCCAGACAGTGAATTGTTTTAAAAATTACTCTTATTTGGATACATAAAAGATTATCAAACATTTTAGTTAAATTGGGAGTTATATGTTATCGTCTTCCTGAAGTAATAAGCCATAATAAAGAACATGCATCTTGGTTATGTATGCATGTTTTTCCAACATATTTTGAACTAGAATAATTTTGAATCCGATAAATGTAAAGCAGAAACCTTGCTGTAATTACGTAGGAGCTCATAAGAGATTACTATAAGTATATCAATATTTACTTTAGCCATTTCTAGGCTACAGCAGGATATTTTGGAGAAGAATATACTCTATTTAAATCTTTATATGCTGTAACAATTCAATTTTTTATTTCGATTTCATTTTTACACAAATAATTTTACGGTAAATGGAAAATTATATACAAAATAAAATCATGTCCTGTAAATTTTCTAAGCAAATTATAAGACCAAAATTAATAAATACATCAGTTGTTCTTGCTCTTGTACAACGGGCGCTCTAGTGTTTCGGAAGTATAGCTTAAACATGGTTATGTTTGCCCATTTAAGTTTTCGGTTAACGTTTTGTTACTTGTCATGCTAGAGTGAATATCCAGTAATAGATGTAGTCCAGCTTTACGGGATATCTTCCTATTTTTAATGGGCATATTATTTTGTTATTTATAACACTACTGCGCCATATATTCAGAACTATGTTAATGCCCAATATCTGCTGGACGAATAAATCACTTTATTCTTGAATAATTTAGGAAATACATACTGATGAATCCCGTACTCGCCTTGTTTGTGTATTAATATAAATACAACAGAATAGTAATAATAAATTAATTTTTAAATTAACATTTTATTAAGCATATTTAATGTAAGATGTAATTAATTTTTAAAAAATCTTAAACAGCTTCTAAATATATTTAAAATAGCTCATTATTACTTTGCTTATAAAATATTATTTGGGGTTTCACACCCACCTGAGAGAAAGGAGAAAGCGACTGATGCATATTTTAGAAAAGTGACATTGAAAATGGTAATAGCGTTATTATAATTGAATTGGACTGCAAGAATATTCCAACTGTTTTATTGTTGTCTCTGATAAGATATTTTAGACTTTTAACAGATTTGGTTTCGATAGAATATAGCAACCTCTCTCATCAGCCTCCAAGTAATTATCTATTTTAAACATAAAATGCAAATATAGTTAATGACAATATCCACTGAATGCACATTGTACTGCCTAAAACAGGTCAATTGAAAAGTCCCCGACCTACCATAGTAAAACACATTTTTTTGGCAAAATTATTCAACATAATTCCCTTCAAGGGCGATACATCTATTATAGCAACCCTCCAACTTTTCGATACCATTTTTGTAATACGATTTGTCCTTTGCTTCAAAATAGGCCTCAATTTTGGCGATCACCTTTTCAATTGGCAAAAATTTCTTTCCAGCGTGCATTACTTTGAGATCTGAGAACAGGAAATAGTCGCTGGAGGCCAGATCTGGAGAATACGGTGGATGAGGGAGCAATTCGAAACCCAATTCATAGATTTTTGGCATCCTTTTCACTGATTTGTGACACGGTGCATTGTCTTTAAACATTCTAATAACGCTATGTAATAGTCGCTGTTGATGGTCTTTTCTTTTTCAAGGTAGTCAATGACAATTATTCCATGCGCATCCCAAAATACACACGCCATAACCTTACCAGCCGACTGTTGCATTTTCTCATGGTTTGGAGTGGGTTCATCGTGTGCAGTCCACTCGCATGACTGTCCATTGGACTTCGGAGTGAAATGATGAAGCCATGTTTTATCCATTATCACATATCTTCAAACACTGCTCTGAATCATCAACTCATTGTTGTTTTTGGTCAAAACAACTCGAGCGGCGCCCACTTTACACAGAGCTTTCTCATACCCAAATATTCGTGAATGATATGATGTACACATCCATTTGATATCTTTAGAGTGTCTGCTGTTTCATTCAATTTCAATTTACGGTCATTCTAAATCATTTTATGGATTTTTTTATTTATCATTTAATTTTTCGTCGGTAACAAACTCTTTTCGGCGTTCACTGCGTTCACCGTCTTCGGTATTCATTTCACCACGTCTAAACTTAGCACACCAATCCTTCATGGTTGATTTTCATGGGACAGTGTCCGGAAATTCCTTTTTATCCATTTATTTCACAATCAGAAAAGTCGCTTCACTCAAAATGCTATATATCAGAAACTAATAATCCAAGCTGTCAAATTTGTACACGCATCTTTTTAGGGTTAGGGCTAACTAAAAAAACATATGGATTTAATTCTAGTAGCGCCATCTATGTATCAGGAAGGGGATTTTTCAATTAATCTGTTAGAATTAAAAGAATAAGCTATTACCAAACCAGCAATTATTTAATCGCTCTCCTTAAAGTGGTATTTTAATTTGCAATTAATTTGTGGTATTTAATTTATTTAATTTGCAGTCTCATATAAAGTTGCATCACTTTAACATATTTACAAATGTGTATGTAATGTCAAATTTTATAATCTGTACATTTCAATTCATTAAAGAACCGGAGTTTGCTATTTATAAAAAATGAGCGAAAATGATATTAGGCAACTGTACAAACTCTGGGTCATTTCGCAGCCATTAAAATACCGTCCGTCAATCCATCCATCAATCGAAGAGGCGTTGAAACGCGTTTCGAGAAAGTGAAAGGCTGTGGTCCTCCCTCGTGACATTTAACCGTCGTTGTAATATTGGGCATTTATCAATGACGACCTTGCCCGGTAAAAAAGCCCGAAGACCGGTACCGTATTAACTGGTCAGGGGACACGATTAAGAGTTTTTGCGCCGACCGAGAGGATTACGATGTGGACAGACGAACCCATTTCATTTTAGTTCATTATAATAAAATAAGATAAAAATCAGTTTATGAATTTCCCCCTCTCTCTCTCTCTCTTACTCTCTCCCTATATCTCTCTTTCCCTTTTATAAACGTATAAATTTTGATGTTTAAGCGTTTTATTTTGAAAATATGCTTTTAAATTTTGCAATTATTAGAGAAGGTTTTAAATAGTTATTACAGCAATAAATTCTAATTCTTGTATGGTGCGGTTAATTCTTAGTACTCATTCCTATTAAGAAACATTAAACAAATGAACATTCTATTAGGCATATAAACTAATTTTAAATGATTTATAACAAGCGGTATTACTATGTATTAAATCGCATCGTATACATGCGTAATAACCAACTGCAAGTTGCAGCCTCACTAATATCTCTCACACCTTTTAGCATGTGCGTTTAGCCAAAGTTTGGAAAAAAACATTTTTTACTACCTTGAAAATACCCTGAATTGTTACCGAGTTAATTGCATTTGCGGGAAAACAATTAAAAATAAATTAAAAATAAAACTTTAACCGACTTCAAAAAAGGAGGATTAGTTTACATAAGTTGATTGGAATATTTGCCAAATTACCTAAACTAAGTATCGAAACCCAGGGCCTGAAATGTTCCTTATTTTCAATCACTGTTCCTTTATTCCTGTTTTTCCTCATAGAGACTGTACTTTTACTTGAGCTATCCATTCTAATACTTTCATTATATAATATCCATTGTAATAACTGCGTAATGTATTGGGTAAATATCTAACACTAAAAAAAGTAAAATAAAAAAAATAGAGCCGAAATATTATTTTTTGACTACTACCAACTAATCAGTTTAACAGGTGAACACATAGTTGGAAACATTAAAATGGGAAGTGCTACCCCACCCGTCGTATTCCCCAGATCATGCTCCTCTGTTATTACTACTTCTTTCGACATAGGAGTCTTGACCTGTCCGAGCATCGTTCACTTTTTTGAAGCTACCAAGGAATGTTCTTTCGAGATAAAATCCGTAGATTACCTGAAAGATAGGCAAAAGTAGCTTCTGTCGGTGGACAATACTTTTAACAAAATATATTGTACCTATTTTTCACAATAAAGCTTTAAATTTAAAAAAAATGTCTAAAATCAATTTAAATGTCTAATATGAAAAAGTACATTAAATGATAATAAGTGAATGTAAATGAGAGCGCCATTGGCTGGCGACATCTCAAATAGAATATTTAATCATGTTTGACATTGTTAATGCTTTTGCGTATGTCGAAACGGGGCAAAATAAACAGGATTTTGTATTGTTATACGGCAATGAATGGAAAATTGATTAACAAATACACACCAGAATGAAATGAACCATTCAAAGCATTCTAAAACAACTAATAATCGGTCTTATGCGATATGTTATCTCGTCAAACCAGTCAATTTTATTTATTTTTATACTCGTTTATCCAAAGCTCACTGAATATAGTTTTCTTACCGAAATCAGTGCCCAGTTATTTAACTTTAAACTCTTAGTTAATTTATTTTTATGTAAGTGTTATAATTAACCCAAAACAAGGTATCCATGCGAAATTAATCAGTAAAGGACAGAAAAATCTCACTTGGGTGCGATGTCGAATGGATTTTAAGCTTCGACAATTTACGTTACATCCGTTTGGAACAATTTACAAAATAATTTATTATTACTGTTCTTTTATATTTACACCAATTTACAAGCCGGAGTGCTGGATGAATGCATAAGTATATACTTCCCAAATTAAAATTAAATTAGACTAAACTAATCTAGAGTTAAGTTATAGTTTATAGAAGTTTATTTAGGTCAGTTCACATCAATCCTCTGATTTTCTACGCATTGTCAAGTAGTTGTAACTTTATTTCATATTTTATGGCGTGATCTTGGATAAATCCACAATCAATCTCTATGATCTTAGATCAACTTGGGAATATCTTCCAACTAACTAGTACAGTATCTTTTTCCTCGATCCTTTAGGCCACCACGCATTCACCTACAACAAGTTCAAAGGTTGGCGACGCCGGTGGTACCATGCAGTTCCAGGCTATAAATAACGACGACGTCAACACATTATAATATAATTTTAGCTCAAAATCATCACGAAATCCCTTGAACTATACTTTAAATTGTGGTAATATCGACCCTATTCTATACTTGTACCTCTTAGTAGCCATAAAGTGTGTTGAAACCCAAAGAGATTAAATTCAATTATAAAAACATTTATAACATGCACGAAACATCCTCTAGAACCATAAAATACTGTTCTCTTTATTGAACGGTAAACGTATTGAGCAAAATGGTTTTGTTAAATAATCATTAACCGACTTCGAAAAAAGAAGAGGTTCGTTCTGCTGTATATTTTGTATGTACTTTTAATCTATGTTCGCCGATTTCTCCGTCAATTGTGGGCCGAGCCGGCTTGGTGGAGCAGTGGTAAAGGCGATATCCTGCTGGGGTATGGTCATAAATTTATGTTTGCGATTGTTTAATATTTGTGATATTTGTGATAGTCCTTAGGCAAGAGTGCAAAATCCAATAAGAAGAATGATCCCAGTAACGTCAGTAACCAGACTGGGTAAGACTGGATATCTTCTGGGATGCTTTCTAAATTGGTCACTCGCTAGTCGGTAGGTCTAATGCCGAGGACCTTGGTTCCGAGCCAACGTTAAAACTGTTGGTCCAGTCCAGATAAACCCATAGTTGGTAAAAAGACACTAAAATATATTTAAAAAAAATTGTGGCCTGATTTTCAAAATTATTTTTTATTTGAAAGAGTGCATTTCCGAGGTGGTTCCATCCAACCAAATCAGGATCGGTTGGGGGGAAGGGACGAAATCGATGGAAATGTTCAAATTTAAAAGGCATGTACAAAGTTTTCATATATTTTTTATCTGAAATGTTATTGCTGAGCTGATGTGATGAAAAAGTGTCGGAAGTCGTACAGTGTAAAAGCCATTCTGCTTGCTTTTTAAGCACCAACTATAGCATATAAGGCCTCGTCAACTTTTATTGTTGTTTAGTTAGAAGATTTGTCAAATCACCTAGACTAGAAAGCGGACTCCGGGGCCTGGCACCGACTTCAAAATAGTCAGTTGGCAATACTTAAAATAATATTGTAAATAGATAAATAGTTTTAAATAGTATTAAGTTAAATTCTGTGTATATAGTAGAATATAAAATACGTGTAGTACATAGGTTAAATAAGGTTTTAAATTGTTTTTATTTAGTTATTATAACGATTATTATGTACATATATCAACTAAAAATTTATATAGTTTTTTTATGTTAAAATATGTTTTAAATTTTAGTGAGTTCCTTTTTTTTTTTGAAGTCGATTCAGTTTTTTTGTTAAAAATATTTGATGTATGTACATAAATGTTGAGTACATATTAGAATTAATTTCAAAAAATCTCGAAAATGTCTTATTTAAATATTTTTTTGATTTTTTGCTGTTGGGAATTTCTATACCTGTATTTATATGTTTATATTGGTATATGTTGGAATAACATGTATTTTATACATATAGAAATACTAATATTAAATAGTTACGTCTCAATCAAATGGTAATTGCAGAGTGTTAACATGTGAAATGAAGCCCTCGGTCTACTTTTCTTTCCTTCAACGATGATTGATCGGGTTCATTTTAAAAGCAGCTACTCAGGAATATTTCCATTTTGATGCTATTGATTTTGCTTTGCAGCATTAACCTCTATGCATTAGCATCTGTAATGGCCGTTACTTATGATGAATTGACAAAAAATCAAACACGCAATAAAATATGTAATATGCAGTATAAAAATTATTAAATTGGATTTATTTTCTCAAGACTCAGATTATTAAATTGTTGGTATTGAATTGGGCTTACTTTATATTGTAAACAGATGTATTTAAATGTCGTTTAGATATCATCAATGATATTTAAAGGTTAACCGATTATTCTTTATACCTTTGAAGCAATAATATTCAATTGTTTTTGATCAGGTATCGTTTTTTAGTTTACTCAGGAACACAATTGATATTTCAAGTAGCTTTCCTTTAATATCGTATTGATTATATTGTTCTACATCTTAATAAGTAACCTATATTATGTAACAGTAAATCTATTATGTAGTTTTAATATACGATATACCATAAAAGTTACATGAATAAAAGGTAAATAAATCGGCTGTATAGATGATAAGCTAGACGATTTAATCAACAGTTTTGTTACCAAATACGTATAACTGATTTAGGCAAGTATCTTAATAACTTTATATAGTGAATGTAAATAGAGTATGAATTGCTTTCCTCTCATGATTCTCTGTGATGGTTGTACCTCTATCAAACTAAACTCAAAACTAAAGACTGGTTTGTCGGAAAATAATCCTAAGACCTAAGATTAAAGAGAGATGATTTATGAGTCAATTGTAAAACCTATTTCGACTTATGGAAAACAAATATGGAGTTGCATTAAGGCATTAAACAGGCCAGCATTCCAAAGTCGCTAAAACAATGTTGTTCTTCGATTAATCGTGAATGCTTATCGCTACATAATCAACGGAAAACTGCACGATAATCTCTAAATTATATGAATTTACGAAGTTATTTAAGAATTTGCCTCAAAACATGAAAAAAGTTTATTAAATCACAGTAATATAGAATCTATATAAATATGTAGATATTTGAACAAATTATACGAATTTGCATAGTTGGATGAGTATTACTCTTAATATTAGCTCAAGTAGTCTAACTTAATTTTAATTTTGAAAATACATACGATGCTTTTTTTGTGTGTTGAATAGAATCACAATAGTAATTACTTAATTTGTAGATTAAGATTGTACTTAAGTGTATCTGATGTTCGAAATAATAGAGAAAAATTCAGGGTACGCAAAACATAAATTCTCAGTACAGTTTTTTGCACATTAAAAGCCTTATTGTGGAAATATTATTTGCTAATTGTTATTTTAAAGCTATTGTTCATTTCTACTATTTGTTCTTCTTCTATTTTAATTCTATATACAAAACTATGTCATTTGTTGAATACGAATAATTCCCTAAACCAATATTGTATTTTTTTGAAATGTTAAGCCTATAAAATAGTTTTAAACTTACAACAGATGGTGTTAATATGTATTAAATTACAACGGGTACATTTTTAACCAACTTCATGTTGAAGCCTCACTACCAGGTTCCACTTTTCAGTATGTGTCATTTTGTCGAAGTGTGAACAAAAAATACTTTCAGTGTGTTAAAAATGCTTGAGTTTGTATCGAGTAAATCGCATTTACGGGAAGTTTAACTTTTTATTTCAATTTGGAAAATTTTAAAAATTAGTAGTAATTTTGTCACCAAAGCATTCCGGATTAGCAAACAAATTGAAAACGAGAATTCGAATGCATTGCTCAATGAAACCATCAATAGGGATCGCTATCGACTACAATTGATGCGTTTAAGCAGATCACTGTGCGAAAAATGGACGGAATACGAATTAAGATACAACAATGCTTACCAATGACAAACGCTCGACTACATGTTTCAAAACCCATAAAATCATAATGGCAACCATTAAAATGGCAATTGCTACCACAATTACCGTATTCTCCAAACCTTGATCCGTCTGTTACTACTTACTACTCAGTTCTTCATACCAAGAAATGAGTCGATTCAAAGATAGCCTCAGAAGATAGATGGTTCATATGGAATCAATACATTATATGCAAGATGGAAAAAAGTAGCGTTTATACATGAATAGTACTTTGAATAAAATTTATTGCATCGATTCTTCTAAATAAAACTTGAAATTAAAAAAAAAATCCTTTAAAACTAATTTCAGACCTAGTAATAAAATATATTTTCTTACATGCTTTATCTAAAGTTTACGATGCTACAAACCTACTTGTTTTTCAGTATTATTAAAACCCTCAATCACTTAAAAAATATATAAGTTTTTCCTCATATTTGAAGTGATTTTAGTTAAATTAATCACAAAATCCAAAACCCTTGTGTTTTTTTGTCGGTTCATAATTTGAAACGGGAACAAAATATGTTAAAACTTTGAAATATAAAACTTATGTTAAAACTTGAATATGCCGGCTTGGTGGCGCAGTGGTCAAGGCGACAAGAAGGTACCACCTACTGTTGCTGTAGTCTCAGGTTCGAATCTTGCTGAGGCACGGTCGTATATTTTTGTGATTGTTTAATATTTGTTATTGGCCTAGTCAAGAGTGAAAAATTCGACAAGGGAAAATGATCCTAGTCACACCAGCAACTAGGCTGGATAAGACCGGATGACTTCTGGGATGATTTCTAAATTGGCTCCTCTCCAGTCTGTAGGCTTAATGCCGAGTACCGTGATTCGGAGCCAACGCTAAAACTGTAGGCCCAGTCCAGATAAACCCATAGTTGATAAAAGGAGACTTTCAAATATATTTAAAAAAACTTTAATACAACAGACTTTTAGTTTAAAAGCTGCCATTTTTCTCCCCCAAACAAATCAGCATTAATAATGAATGATTATTGCTTGCATTATTAATTGTTCTTGCATATGTTCTGATATTTTTTGTGAGTTCAAAAAGGCTAACTAAATTATTGTCATTTCTGACAATATGGTGATATCGTGACTAAAGAAAAATGTTGTTAATTTCTAATAACATTTTCAGGAGACATTTTATGGCAATACCAATGTGACTATTTATATATAATTATCTTTATTATAGTCTACATCGTAATATAGAATTTAATCGTAGATTATCCTTCGACCATTGTACGTCCTCAGTGTACGATCCTTTGTCATATCGTCGATTTAATTAATCCAGTGAGGACATCCGTCTGAGCCGTAACCAACTAAATCGTTCTCTACAAATCTCCGCAACAGCAGCAGCAGTAAAAAAAAGACAGATCCTTAATTCCCCACCTACGAGGCACGAAACTCGCTGATGTCCAGACCCGGCAAATCCGCTTATTTGCGATGGAAATCGCGCTCATTTTAAATTCGTCTAATTACAGTCCCATGGGCTTAAATCTGTACAGGCCATAAGAAAGGCGATGTGTAATAGTTTGATAGTCGAAAACGTTTTTTAAACTAATGCGGTAATTAAAACACATTTGGAACATGTTCGAACTGATTTTCATTTAAACAAAGTTTAGATAAATTCGTATATTTTGATCAGCGACATCCGTTAGTTACAATCTAACTTAACTTATTAATACAATGACCTTGACATTTTTTTACACAAAAATCAATCACTTTTTGAAAGTTATGGAAATGCTGCTCTATCAAATCCCAATTATCAGTTTTTTTTTATCAAATTTATTGATAAAAGCGGTTATTTTGATATGAATGACGAAGAACGGCCAGAAGTTTGAAAACAATAAATACATTCAAAGAACTTTGAGATAACTTAGTAGTAGTTGATGAATCAATTATTTCCAGATGTTTAAAGAAGATCAAAGAGAAAATATCCTGTTTAAATGCTTGCCAGGTAAAAAAATAACAGGTGTTCTCTGTAGCGTATTGTCAATGGATATGAAAAGCGTATCTACTATCCCACAAGCTTAAAAAGTCATGAGATGTCTGGGAGAGTCATCTAGATCGAGATTGAAGCGGAATATTCATGTTTACAGCTAGTCTTGTTGAGAGTACGGTGAGATCAAGAAGGTGTGGTGTATTTTGACTGAATGATGTTACTGCAAATGATGAATGAAAGATGTCTCCAGATTAATTGACTGAATAGAGTGATATATTTTTGCAAAAAAGACTAGTAATAGCGAGCAGCAAATGCCTAATCATCCAAGTTTTGAAGAATATTCTGTTTCAGCTCGATTTGGAAGTTTTGCATCAGTGCATGACTAATGAGATATGATTAGTAAACAAACTTGGTTATGTTTCAGAATATTCATACAACCTTGATTTATAATAACTATTATTAATTTGTGAAAAATACATTTCTCTAAACAAACCGTATAAAATTGGGTATATATATATATAGTATATATATATATATATATATATATATATATATATATATATATATATATATATATATATGGCTGTTTGTAAAAGGATAACAGCATCCTCATTTATCTTATTATACGGCTTTAATTTGATCGGAATAACCTCACACATTAAACTTGAACCTCAATTAGAATACCTTCATGTCAATATTATCAGGATATGAAGAGATTCGTGGTAACATCGATAACTAGCTGAGTAAAAATGGCGCTAGGGATTAGGTGGAACACGTTTATATCCCCAAACAAAAGGTTTGTATTGGCTTCTATAAAATAAAACCCAAATTTGCGAAGCAGCTATTTGATGAATGTAAACAAAAGATAAAAATACAAAATTAATTTTATATGGAATAGAAGCTATCCATAATAGCTTTCTACGCATTTAACTTTGATACATGTAGAGTATTTTAGGTAACTTCTGGATATCTTTCTTCTTTTTGGATTTTTTTCATAGATTACATAATTAGCATACTAATATAGAAGATGTATTGATTAACTGATTTCCATTACAGAAATCGTGAAAGCTTCCAATTATCCATGGGACATTAATTTTTTTTTACTTTTCAAGATTAATGAGTTTTATTACGATTTATTAGCGTAGACTTCACAAAAAGCTTCACAAAACCTTCAATAAACTAGTAGGATCAAACCTACGAGCTTGTGATCAATACATTGTTTATGCAGAATGTCTATTGACGCATTTATTATACTCGAACCACATGTCATGTCCTTCAATATTGTTCAATTTAGATCGAAAAATTCATTATAACTATATTACACTTTTCGCCGTTGGCAGGATGAATACATATAAATACGCTGTCAGTTCAAATAACACATGGATCCATAACTTGTGCATTACAGATCAAATCAACAAATATAATGAGAAACCTGAATAACTTAACCTCATTTTCAAATCGTTTCTATCAAGTCGTATTTAAATTATGCGTAACTGCCCAAACTAAACAATCAATCCTATTAAACACAGTAAGACCCATTGTTAATGCATAGGACCTTGATAAAGGTAAATAAACTCAGACTTGGCCAAAAACAATTGGTCGAACAAAAGATATCCCAACAAAGATATTCCGAATACAAAAAAAAATACAAAGCGCACTGGCCTTTAATGCAATATTCACGTGTAATATTTGTAATGTTTGAAGTACGACTGTTTTCAGTCACCAAATATTGTCTAGAACATAAATTATATATTTGTAATAAAACAAAATAACAATTGATTTGTATTAGAGCATAATTTAGTTATTTATTACATTTTATTAGTGTATACGTACACGACACGTACACCACACGTGTTTCTACTATTGCAATAGTAATACTTTTTTGATATACTTTGGAGTCTCTTTTTATAAGATTTTTGATATAACATGTAAACAGATTTTTTTGCTAAATTAATCTCGTTTACTTCAAACAAATTATCTCTGCGGCGACAATGCACTTATTTTTGCTTTTCAATTTCTCTTTTCAGATAAACAATAAACTGAGAATAACACACTATACCGAAACTAGAGATTATACTTAATAGATACTTTATATCCGATACAAGCCAGTGTTACTAGGTATATCACCAGTTTCAAGGGGAAAACAAAAAGGGGACATATTGGTGCTATTCTATGCAATCAAACAGCGAGCTCATAACTGGTCAATTGAAAAGTCTACGGCCTACCATAGTAGATCACATTTGTTTATCAAAATTAGTTTTTTTGTTCAACATTATTCCCTTCAAGGAATCATACACTGATTATAGCGACCCTACAACTTTTCGATACCATTTTTGTAGTACGATTTGTGCTTTGCTTCAAAATAGGCCTCAGTTTCGTCGATCACCTCTTGGACGAAAATTTCTTCCTAGCGAGCATACTTTTGCGATCTGAGAACAGGAAATAGATTTAGTTCTTCAAACAGTCCAATAAATCTATGTAATAGTCGCTGTTGATGGTTCGTCTTTTTCAATGTAATTAATGAAAATTATTACATGCGCATCCCAAAATACAGACGCCATAACTTTGCCAGCCGACTGTTGCGTTTTCCCACGCTTTGGAGCGGGTTCATCATGTTCAGTCCACTCGGATGACTGTCGATTGGACTTCGGAGATAAATGATGAGCCATATTTCATCCTTTGTCACATATCGACGCAAAAAATCGGGTTAATTACGTTTGATCATCTTCAAACACAACTCCAAATCATCAACTCGTCGTGGTTTTTGGTCAAAAGTGAACTCGCGCGGCACCCACTTTGCACACAGCTTTCTCATACCCAAATATTCGTGAATGATATGATATACACATTAAGGTGATATCTTTAGAGTGTCTGCTATTTCATTGAATTTCAATTTACGGTAATTCCAAATCATTTTGTGGATTTTTTAAATGTATTTCGTCTATAATAACCTCTTTTGGGCGTCCACTTCGTTCACCGTCTTCGGTGCTCATTTCGTCACGTCTAAACTTAGCATATCAATCCTTGATGGTTGATTTTCCTGAAGCAGTGTCCGAAAACTCGGCATCAAACCAAGTTTTTGCTTCAACTATATTTTTCCCTTCAAAAAGCAATATTTTATCAATACGCGAAATTCCTTTTTTTCCATTTTTTTCACAATAACCAAAATTGCTTCTCAAAATGCTATAATTCATATACTAATGATCCGACAGCTCTCAAATTTATACATATATCTTTTGAGGGTTAGGGCTAACTAAAAAACATATGGATTTAGTTCTAGCGTCATCTATGAGTCAAGCCGGGGACTTCATTTGACCAGTTACCATCAAAATTTATGACATTAATGTATAGCAATGATACGTGTCAATTTTGACTTTCAGTTTATTTTGAATACATAACAAAAATTCCAAGATAAATAAAATAATTAAACAAAAATAATATCATCAAATATAGTTTAATTTTACATTATAGTATAACTAATACATTTATTATCGAAGTAGGTTTATAGGTTTGAGTCCTATTATTATCTTTATATTTTGTACAACTCTTTTTGACATAACCTATGAAGTAGAAGTCTAGGCGCCTTCTTTACGTAATAGTATTCTCTGGAGGTCTAATCCATCTATGTTAAATGATAATTGTATATCTAAGTAATGTATTACTTTCATTATAGAGCATATGTGCAATTAAACATTTCATTTATATTTTGTAATATAGTTAAGGAACATAATATGTTAATAATTTGAAATACTGCACTTTTTGATATTCTATATTCAAAGCTGTTATTTGTTTTGTAATGTATTCTTTAATTACAGCCTCTGTCAATCGAATTTTTGGGATTTTTTTCACCAATATGCTATGCTATGTTATGGTGCATAATTCATAATAATAACTGATACATAATAATAACGGTTTTTGGACTTACTTAGGAGAGCCTTAACCTTGGCCCAGGAATGAAACCATTTCTGTTTTCAGCATGAAAAACAACATATCTACAATAAATAATTAGAAAATTTTATGACTAACCAATCTATATCAAATGTTATGATGTTAGCTTATAAATTTTTTCATCTTTTGTTGCCTTTACACTTTCTTTATTAACGTCTTGCCAAGAGTGGCCGAATGTTCCATTTTGAAGTATCAATATCCCGACTAGATACAAAAATAACATATCTTCCTTAAATTAATTATATATTTTTAAGAATTGCATTCTTCTAAATCCATTTCCCCATATAAAAAATGTCTGGAAGTTCCATTAGACCTCTTCGTGGGTTATCTTTGTATTTAAAGAATTTTGCATACATTTGACAACCAGGCGAATTTTATTATTTTTAAGGCAGACTCTGTTACATGTTCGAACACATCAGATAGTATATATATATATATATATATATATATATATATATATATATATATATATATATATATATATATTTAATGCATAAAAACAAATGTCTGAACTACAGTTTTGTCATCAATATACATAATTTGTGTAAAATCTCTTATTGAACGTTGTTCCATTCCTTTTATATATTTTATGGCTATAAAGGAGGTTAATGAAATCATTAATTACTCATGAACAAGCGTTCTGTCGTTACGAACAACCTGTTTTGGTTTTCTGAATTTTTATTATTATTTTTTGTTATCATTGGAACAAACAATGCTTGATTGTGATGGGTGGCGAGTATTTGCGGTACCTCTATTTACACGCCATAATACGACGGAACAATGATGATGGCGACAGGCAAACGGCTGAATGGGAATAATTGGACCGAATTATGCGGTGGCAATTTCATAAATTGGACGCGTCGACGCCAGACTGATACGAGTTTTGGTTTGTCCATCGGCTGTTTTCGGGACTAATTGGATAAACGCGTGTTTCGAAAATCGCAACCAAAATAAGAATTACAAAACGGGGGGGACCAAAACGCTCGTTAGGTTATCTGGAGTGTTAATGATGCGTTGGTGTTTTGGTTAAGTTTCGTACCACATTTATTTAGCGATGGTTATGTTATTAACGTTAAGGACAGCAACATTTAAACTTTTATTGCATTATATATTAATAGTGTTCCACAGTAATCGTTCAATATGGCATTATTTTCAACAAATGGAAAATGTTTCATACTTTTAGTTCATTGAAATATTAATTATTCATACAGTTTAGGAGATAAATAATAATATGAATTCTCAAATGTGGTATTTATATCAAGCAGCGTTAATTCCTACAGGAAATTAACATAATTTTTAATACCAAGTAAATATTTTTATATTAAACCAAACGTTTTATTTACAATTTTTGATTTATGCCATAACTATAAAAATAACGAGTTATAATGAGTTTTTTATGTCCTAAAAAAGCACACTTATTCCAACCCATCTCTTTCAGACTATGTTTACATCATAAGAATTAGCCAAAGATAACTAGAGTTAAAATTCTAGAACTTCTTCCTTTTTCTGTATGAGGAGTATTGGTAATTACTTAACTGCTCTCTAACCAAACAAGTTGTACTGAAATTAACGCTTAATAATAACTGATTAGTAGATGATAGATGGCTTAAGATCAAAGAAATGCTGAATTATCTGTGCAACGTTTTGTGTAAGGCTATTTCATTTTACCATCTGATATTATAACTATTAAAATGCGTTAAACTACTTATGAATGAATATATGAATGTGATATGAGACTTTCTGTTTGAATTTCGATATCACAATTTAACAATCCACCAAATGCATATGAAATTAAATAACTGTAGTGATAAGCCGGTATTCTGAACTAGCAATTTAACAAAGATCCAAAATATTTGAGCTTTTGAGGTACAAATCAACCCTATTAGTGATCGAGTATTTCTAACTTTTGTTTTAAAATTATATTTAAATCTATAAAATCGAAACGAACTTTTTTTAATTATTAATTTAAACCATCAATTAATTGCTTTAAAATCGGATATTTTCTATAAATCAATGCACCATTTTTTTTAATTTCAAATTTTGTTCAATGTTAAATAAATAGGTGAAAATTACACTCGCACAATACTCTGCTTTACACTAGCACTATTTCACTAACTTATGAGATTTCATTCTTTTGACTAATATAATATTCTTACTACATTTACGTTGTCAAAGAGCTTGACATTCTTGGCATTCACATGGTTGAGTAAACTTTATTCGTACTACTGGCTTGGCGATTTTTTTCTCAAGAGGAACCAGTGTTATGTTTGAAGATCTCGATGGATGTCTGTATTTCGACAGTGTCATCATTTGGATATTGATCTTGGTGGCGCAATCCCAATATTTAATGTCGTAAGTCTAAATGGATTTCAAGATTCACTTATATAGGAGCAGTTTGTATTAAAGCAACTTTTCCCAAGTAGCCAATAAATGTTCTTCAGTAACTTAGGTCATTTTCATAATAGGTCTAATAGGCAAGAACTCCTTCTATTTATTGGTAAAGTTCCTTAATATTGGTTATACTTACTTTCGTTTAACTTGATGCGATTAAAGTTTTAGACCAAGTGTATCTTAGCAGCTTCTTCATGAAGCGTTCCTAAAGAAACAAGCAAAAGTTGCGATTGGTTCATATTCATGATTTGGGATATAAGTAGTATACAGCAAGTAGAGTACAGGCCCCTTATATAATATTTATATTGTATAGTAACTTCTGATACCGCTACCCTCATTTTTTAAATAAATTATTAACAAGTAGACTTAATTGAAAAATGACTTTATGTATAGCATTTTCAAATCATAAAAAAAATCAAAAAGATAGGACTGTGATCAAGAAAATGCAAGATTTTTGAAGTAAAACACATACAAGTTGGTCACTCTCCAGTTGGTAGGATTAATGCCAAAGGCGGTGGTCCCAAATAAATCAAAGTTGACAGAAGAGAGAATCTGAATAATAAAAAAATCTTATTGGTTGTTTTCCATATTTATTTTATTTTCGTTGAATAAAATTCACTTATTCTAACGCTCCAACAACTGTTGTTCCGTTGAATACAACAATTCCATCAAATTCTTTATAAAACCTTAAATTTTAGTCTCTTCAACCGTCTCAAAATGAATAATAATAATCAAATATATCAATCACCAATAATAATCAAAGAATAATATAAATTGGAATTTGTGATAAATCAATAATTGGTTCTGAGAATATTAACGCTGCGATGAAGGATACAAAAATTACCATCACATACTTTCGGTCTCTTGAGACAAATAGCTTCTTTCAAATTATCGTACCCATAATTATCCTTCCATAACATAAGAACCTTCCGTATATTAACCATCCATAATAATATCCATTACCAGTGTATCGGTGACTACTTTCCAATTTTTGTTACAGATCTTACTATCCATAAGTATAAAATATTATGATTTGGTACATATATCATTTTTATTTACTTTTATTTCGTAACTACACAAGTTAGGTTCTATAAAAAAGACAAAGTATTTGACAACTCAAATGTGGTGATTTCTTTTGAAGACGCAAAATTACAGAAGTTAATGGATGAAGATCAGTGCTTGCAGAGGACCACTTTCGAAAGAGTTAAAATATAGTTTGACCAATGGTTTTTCAACGAACAAGCGAAACTGCTCTTTTAGAATGGCATCCACAAATAGGCTGATGAAATAAAATTTAATTAACCATTATAAATAACGTGATTGCTTTACATTAAATCATTTTCAAGAAAACTGAATTAATAACAGATATGTATTTCAGTATATTATATCCTAAAATACGCGTATTACTTTTTCACGGTCCTCAAAACGTCATTAAGGGACAAGTTGTTAAAATTCAACGAATTCAAAAAGGTCGTTTTTCTACCATATAAACTGACCGTAGTAAAGTTGAAACCTATAAATGGTTGCTGTGCATATCAAATGATCCAATTATCGATCCGTTGCAGAAATACAACAAAAAAGCAATAAAACAAACTATAAAATGTACAGTTTCCCTCCAGAGTCCAGTCGATAAATTCGGAATTGCAAAATTGGACGTGGAATAATTCATAAATAAAATGGGAACGCTCTCGGGAATGTTGTTCTCTTTTTTTTTCGGGTCGTTCAGTTGTTTGCCATTAAAAACAAGAGTTTCTTGCGTACTGATACAGAAATGAATTTTATTATTGGTTTTGGATGCCATATGGAACGGTATCGGTTATTATGGGTAAAAGTTTAGTTGTTAGTGTTTAAAAAAATAGTTAACCACAAACATACAACATGGAGTTGTGTATTACCCTTGGGGGACCCATAACTTTTTAGTCCCTCACAAGTTTATGATTGTTTTCTGTACAACAAATATGAAATTTTTGATCATTTATAAGGTATAATGTTTTTTTCTGTAACACAAAACTATTTTAATACAAAAATGTAAAAGAAAGAAGAAGTGAAGAAGTTTTAATATTATATGGCTTCTAAATTTCCAAGATTCCAAATTCTACTTCAAATACTACTAATTTGGTGTTTATATATATTTCAATATATATTTTAAAGGCTCTGTAAGTATTGTGTGTTTGCAACTTATATGTGTGTAAAGTATTTCAACATGCTGTAAGATATTTAATGCGATTTTTTTCTGGTTTTCTATAATTTTGTTTTATATATATTTTAAAGTTTCCTTTTTACCAACGAGGGTTTATCCGGACTGGACCTACTGTTTAATGTAGGCTCCAAACCACGGTCTTCGGCGTTAAGCCTACCGACTGGCGACTGACCAACTTAGAAATCATCCCAGAAAACACTGCGTCTTACCCAGCCTGGTTGGTTACTGGTGTTACTGGGATCATTTTCCTTGTCAGATTTTACACTCTTGCCTGGGACAATTATAAATATTAAACAATCACAAACAAAAAGTTTTATTAATTGCATGTTACATTTAATATGCTTAGTATAATCTTAATTTACAAATTAATTTATAAATACCCGTAGACGTTTGTTTTGACAGCGGGGGTTAGTAGTTGGTTTCTTAATTTAGTGCAACCCCATATTTGCACATCAGATTATCTCTATGAATAACTGATAAATCAATCCCTTTTATTTTAGGTCAAGTAGATAGTATATTCCGACTAACCAGAACAGTTTATCGATCTTCAGTCTGATCTGCTACGCTCTTTGTCTAACATGATGTTTCAAATTTAACCATCAAGATGGACACCGAGGTATTTAGTTGATTCTGATTGAGGAATCAGGCATCCGTCAAGTGATATGATGAGGTTTTTGTCTCAATGCAAAGTTAACACAGACTGATATGGGGCTATTAGCTGTATTTTGCCATAATAGCTGCGTCATCGCAAATGCTACAAGTACTGTTTCGTTAATTGTTGAGATTTGAGCACTGTAGATATGAGTCATTTAATATCGCGAAGTTGATCAATTCTAAGAATTGGGCATTCCTTTGAAATCTACACTTATATTTGAACACTCTATAAATTATATATATATATATATATATATATATATATATATATATATATATATATATGCATGCACACGTAAAATGACAATAATGCAACAAAATCGTAATGTATATGTCAAGGTTATTGCGATATGGTTATAATGAAGATGCGCGAGCAAGAATGGTACGAAGGTAACAGTTAACCGATATTTTTAGATAGCTGTACGGCAGCCTTGGCATCTATGCGGATCCAAAGTGAGGTTTACCTGTAGTAAATAAAATAAATGCTGCGTACCTGTAATATTAATAAACAACAAATTCATCATTTTTAAAATTATTTGAAGGCTAACAAATAAAAGGTACTATGAATGTACAAATTACTACTTAAAAATGACTTTCATATTTTCAATATATTCACAGTTGTCAAACACTCATTTTATTCTTTACTACAAATTTCAAATAACATTATTCTAAATAACCAATTCTGGGTGTGTTTCGCAATGGTAAATTTTATAAAGTATCCATCAAGTAAAAACAAACTTTTATATAGTATCAAACATAATAAAATATGCCAAGAATTACTTATATTATTGTATAATTTAAATGCATAAAAATGTTACTATATATGATACTGGTTAATTTACTACAACCTCGCCTTGTCGAAAACGACATGCGAAAAATGTTTGATTAATTTAGGCCTTTCAACTAATATAACTTTACTATTGAAGTATAGCTTAGTGATATTGGGTGGAGTTTATTAATATAAGATGAAACCAAACGATACCACCACAAGAGGCCATTGAAAAGCCACTAAATAACTCTCCATCCAGTACTGCTAGTCCAATCTTAGTTTATAATACCTTACCTATCTTAGTTACACCCTAAAATCATGGTCAGTGTATGTTCACTAAAATGAGAATAACGTTTTTCTAATAGAAAAGTACTCCATGTGGTAGATGGCTAAGTTAGCAGCTATTATCTTTTGTTGGAGTATATGGTATAAATTTCTTTAATAATAAGTAATTTATTTAATTTAAGATAATTTAAGTTGTATTAAGTTAAGCATTAATAAGTTTAAGTTATTTACTTACTTCGTTATATTCAAATATACAAATACACATAAAATAAAATAAGAACTCTTTCCCAAAAAACTCACATTTATCTAATAAACAAAAAGAGAGCACCAGGTTTAATTGATCCCAAGCAATCACTATCAGCATTCAGAGTTTCAGTCACATTGCCATCAGTTTTTGAGCATAAGATATAGTTGCAAGGTATTTCATGTTAAAATTATCAACTCATTCGTTTTTGGCTTATGATTTTTCTTCTTCAGTAACTAAATCGTAACATATATAAAAAGACAGGATTTTGCAAGATTTTGACCAGTTAATTCATTAAGCATTTCAGCATCATCCAAACAGCTAGGTCAAAAAGCTTGCGCCAAATGAAAAAAATAAAAAACGTGTAAATTTTAAAGAATTGTAACGATTAAAAAAGTATATATTTTTACTACAATATTAAAAAGTATATATTGACTCTAAAACAAGTCACATTTAAATAAAGTTCTCCTGTGTCTGATAAGACATAAAGAGAGCATTATAAGCTCCTGGAAACTAGCCAGACTGTGGTTGTGGGACGTTACAGCCAAAAACTAAATAAACTGATTAAAGCACTTGATCGAAAAAATCCATTTATTAATACAGTATGTAACAACTTGTATGAAATTTCTTGAATATATAATATAATCCTATATACTACTACGAAAACAAATTATAAATAATATATAAGTCAATATTTAATGTATAAAGCAGATATGGTATAATATATTACCACAGCCCTACAAATATTTCATTAAAGTTTAGAGAAAGTACGGTATACCCATTGAAAAAAAATTTGTTATTACGTATTTTAAATTTAGATTGAGTTGCCACGTTAGGAGAAAGAAACATGGGTTGGATTGGTTCCGATTTTTTTAAACTTCCAAATATCTTTAAAAATGAAGTCTAGTTACACAGAGCTATAAAGTTATAGATGGAATCTTTATTGGCATTTTAGGATTTATACGAATATTTTTAAGATTTACTGTTCCTAGAATCTTTTTTTAAACCCCATTGTGATGCTTGCATTGGTTGTACCGTCTTTGAGGTAAGTTATTCAGCTTACATTATTTGCCACAATTAGTCAAAACAAATGTTAAAATAAAATATATTAAGATAAATCCATATTACTATATAAGTTTTAATCAAATAAACAAAGAGTGATAATCACAGCTAACAAAGGTTTCGATAATACTGTAACTTTAGTTTTATCTATCATATTAATTACTAGTAACAATCTAGTATCATTAAGTTGTATATAAAAATGTAACCAAGATCAATCAACTAACAAACTGTATCTTTTATAATCTTCCTCATCATATTCACAATTTGGACATATGTAAAGGATTACATTATCTTATCATTATTTAAACATAGCAAATCTGCCCATTTTTTCACAGGTATCCGTTCCTCTCTTAATTGTGAAATCAATTCTAGATCATTCTCAATATCACTTTCGCTACTATTTCTTTCGTCTGAACTTCAACTTGATTGAACTAAAAGGCAAAGTAGGAGGTAGGTTAACTAAAGTTCATTAATATTCATTTAGAAGATTGTGCAAGCAAGGAAAGCTGCTGAGCCGTAAATGAACAAAAAAAAAGAGATATTAAATATTGCTACGAAATCCAAACACACAAACAGCACTTTGATACGGTTTTGCTCTCCTGGTTTTATAGTAGTGTAAGAATGAATAGAAAGTATTTGAGG
This sequence comes from Rhynchophorus ferrugineus, assembly GCF_030347505.1. Lineage (NCBI taxonomy): Eukaryota > Metazoa > Arthropoda > Insecta > Coleoptera > Curculionidae > Rhynchophorus > Rhynchophorus ferrugineus. The sequence goes on along the minus strand of NW_027472580.1, from coordinate 43,993,556 downwards.
TATATTTTATAAACATAATTCTATAAAAATTTACGAAACCGAGTAATAAATGTGATATAAATATAACAATCTAAGATTTAAGGTCGGATAAGATAAGGAAGATATCCGGTCTTACCCAGTCTGGTTATTGGCATGACTGGAATCATTTTCCTTATTGGGTTTTATAGTCTTGCCTACGACAATCACAAATACAAACATAACAAACATAAATTTACGACCATGTCCCAGCAGGATTCGAATCCGCGACTATCGCGACTGTAAGTGGACCGTCCTGTTGCCTTTACCACTATGCCAACCAAGCCGGCTTTTGCTTTTATTATAACACATTGAAATGGCAACGTGAATCTGAAATCATTTTTGTCTCTTCCATTAACAAAGCTGTATAATTAAATAGATAACGCATCTATAACATAATCTATTATCATTAGCTGCTATAGTATTAGAGATTCACAAAGATGTATCTTGATACAGTTGTCGATTCAAAGGCCTTTAGTATAGTTAAACATTTAAGCTACAAAGTCGCTCACCAGAGATATATGGAGAAATAAATCGATTATATATCTGATTGTGTGTGATTTGGGAACAATTAGACCCAATGGCTTTGCATAAGACAACCACAGGATTAATAAGATTATAACTAAAATTTATTGTACGCGGTTGAAATAAACAGATCAAGATTCCGGCTTACTTAAATTTCTTATTAATGGTATTAAGGTAAATATTTTATTATATGCCTATTTGAATGACAACTTTTAAAAGGGAACTTGCTAAACACTCACTTTATAAAAGTGTATCATTAAACTAGTCTAATAAATGCTTTAATAAATGAAGTATATTAAGAGATATCAAAGGGACATGCGAAATAATAAATAATAATATAGATTAATTTTGGCAACACTGCTTTCGTATAAATAATACGATGCGTATGTATTGCTCAGTTTACAAGCCAAAACTTCGATAATATGTTTGATCTCTCAGACTTCGAAAAAGAGCAAGTCGTTGGAGTTCCGTTAGCGGGAGAGTCTATCAGGAAAACAGCTCAATAATTAAGCCTTTCATGAGTGACAGCGTCCACAGGAAAGACAGAACACATGAAATATTATCGGCGAAGAGTAATAGTCGACAAAAACCTAAAATTAACCGACAGAGACCTACGAATATTAAAAGCGATTACGACCAGACAACACAAAACTACCACGACAAAAGTGACAGCTAAATTCAACATTCACTTGAGTAATACTATTTTGACAGAAACAGTACAACGGGAGCATTACAAAAATAACATTCATTGAAGGGCGGCGACTGAGAAAACTTTTATAACGGAAGTTAACGTTAAGTTAGGCTATTAGTGATAAAGTAAACTAAGTTATAAAGGCTAGACACTTGAGAGTTGAGTTTATGTTTAAGTGGCAATATCGTGGTATTCAGCTGGTATTGTTATTATATAGATATCTATTCATATCTATTTCAAGATAATACGCTTGATAATTAATAATCAAACAATTTTCTTTGGCTACCACAATCGCTAGACACGAACAAAATAGAACCAATTTGTGGAGTTTTAGAGTTTTAATAATTGTTACTCTTCACTTTTCGCTAAAACATCACAAAAGAAATTTTTGAGTGTTTTGGTACAAGAATGAGACAATATTCTATTGGAAACTATTCAGACATTCTATGAAGAATCGCAGCAGTTTTAAAAGCAAATAGTCGCCATCTTGATAAATATATATTGTTTTTATGGGTTCAAATTATTTCGTTCATCTCCATTATCTTCTAAATTATTAAATTTGTCTTTAAAACATTGGCATTACCTTAGATGCCAAGCTCAGATGGAAGAAGCGTATATAAAATAATAGCTCAACTCAACCTCAAGTTCAGGAATATGTATTGAGTGCTTGGCCGAAACTTCCAGAAATCAATCTACAACGAGCTTATTTTAAATCAGCATATACTGAGACTAGTGTGGAGCTGTGGAATTCAGCCAGTAACTCCAATGTTCAAGTAAGTCAGTGGTTCCAAAATAATGTGCTGAAGTGTATTGCGAATGCTCCTTAGTATGTATGCGTTTGAGACCTACGTCGACACCTAGAAATTGATATGGCTATGGACAGTATCAGAAGATTTGCCGATTCCCCTGAAAGGAGACTCCAAAACCATGTTAACACGGAAGCTTTCAATATTAAACTGAAACAGAAATACAGAGTATACAAACTACACTATTCGAAACAACAAATCCTCATTCTATTACAAGTTAAATACATTACCAATAATTTACCATTTATTGAAATCTATGTAATAATATATATGTTATACGATACATAGTTCAGTACATTTAGTTCGTTTTTGGTTGTACTGCTAACCTTGCTGAAGGTTATATTTTTATATTTACGAGGTCGAAATAATCTTTTACATTATTGCTAAAAAATGTTACAAGACTTTTGTGTTGTGCGTAACCGCGTCATTATGTTCAGCATATCAAAAGACTGACTTATTGTTCCAAGCACAATACCTCATAAATCGGACAAAAAGTTTGCCTCTTTTTTCATTCTAACATGTCGCTAAATATATTTTTTAACGGGCAACGGCTTTGTTCCTTATAATCACCACGAAAAAAAACATATTTTTTTATTGCGTATAAAACCATATCCATATAAATAATTACAAACATTATGGCAAATGATTCAATAAAAAGGGTCGTGAAGCTCGTTCATTTCTAACCGAAAAAAAAAAGCCGTTTATCTGTTTATTAACTAACGTAGTTCGTAATTACATTTTAATTATCGAACTGGGAAATTAGAAGGTGACGATATTGATTACCATTTAAATAAAAGGTAATGCGGTCAATGCTAAAATTAATATATACTGATCTTCTAATTATTTTTTATTTAAACATAACGTTAGAAATAATCGTGAAATCTCCGTTGCTAATGTAAGTTACTTTATTTATTAGAATTTGGAATTAATTCCTGGCGTTTTTTATAAGACATATTTGTTTTAAATTGAAATATATATATATATATATATATATATATATATATATATATATATATATATAAACAGATCAACCCGTCTCACTCGTTTACCAATCAGGTACTTTTAAACTAGATGACTGCGATAGTCAGGGCCGTATTATATAACATGTATATATGAATAGCGATAAAACAGCTTTTGTGCCTTTTGGTATCGCTCTTCATATATTCATGTTATATAATACGGCCCTGACTATCGCAGTCATCTAGTTTAAAAGTACCTGATTGGTAAACGAGTGAGACGGGTTGATCTGTTTTCTAGTAAGAAAGATAAGAACCCTCTGTGTTGCTTTGAGTCGTTTTAGTAAAATAATAGTTTTTTTTGCTTAATATCCTTTCACATTTTACAACTTACGCAGTCGGTAGACTTCAGAGGAAGTCACAAGGCTGTTTTCGTTTGAATTCATTCAATAAACCCGAATTAAATTAATTATGAAGAAAATAAGACAGAATGACATTGGATTGGCAACCGTTCGCAGTTACTCAAATCATTCCTTGGTAAAATCTTAGTAATCTTACTTTTAATTTTAAAATAAATGTATTATTATATCATAATTATAAATTAATATTTTTGTGGTTCTTTATTACCGCCATCTAGCTTATTGATACTGAAAAATGGCCAGAAACTTATGATACTACACATTCCAATTGTCGGTTAGTTTTGATTTAACGGTTTAATTTGTTGGTATTATGACTGGCTGATTTAATACAAAAATCTCAAGAAAAAAAAATCATGGCCATCGACACCGAAACAGCATTGCTATACATAGAGTGGGATCAGCAAGATGGAGTATATTAAGAGCTGCTAAAACCGAACTATTACTGACAATGCAGACAGTTAAGCTTAAATAATATTAGAGTTAAATAAATTAAAAGACATATTGCTTCAAAAATGACCAACAATAGTGAGTAAAAGGCGCAAAGTCATCCCATTGCGTGACATCGGTCGGCCACACGTTTTAAGAGTTGTCAATGTTCTATCTTGAATAGGACGTTCGGGGATTGATGACTGAATCAACATTATTGTTCTTTTAACACTGTCTTATATATTATCTATATTCACCAAAATAGCGGAAAAGTTGTGGAAAATGGTGGGAAATATTTTAATTTTTTTTCCCAATAAATGCCTTTTTACAGTGATAATCATAATACATGCAAATACAGACTATAAATACAACATATTTATTGCATTTTTAGACTATAAAATTCTAATACTTTAAAGTATTATTTAAAAAAGACCTAAATACAAACCTAACCCAATAATTATTCCAATGCTATGCTAATATATGTTATTCCTGTTGTTTCGGTACTTTTATGATGAAAATGGTATCAACAATATTTTATGAATATAGGGTTACATCATTCCGAATGATGACCAGTTATGAATGATGACAGATATTTATAATTAATATTTTTAATACAGAAAGTATTAATTAATTTTCTAAATTAAAATCTGTCTCTTCCCGTTAACTTCATTCCAGTGCGCGTAATTAAACAAAAACAAACAAATATTGAGTATGTCAACATTGCCGTCAGCTGTTCCTCCGTTTCTGTAGCGATTTGGACTGACGACTGGACCAGCGCGAAAATCGCCGTTATGAAGGAGAGAAATACTAATATTTAGATGGAGAAAATATAACACAGATAACGCCCAAATTTACTTAATTAAAATCACATAAGTCGTATTAAATCGATGATGCTATTAATTCTGAAGAGCTAAAGTGAGTGAATATCAGAAAAAAACTATTATATTTTTAATCAACGGGGTTGATTCGTAGATGTATTTAGGTTAAAATGTAATAGTATTAAGGATATTGAGATTATACAGCCCCAAGTAATAGTAATTTTATTTGTATTCTATCTGAATATTATGTCGAATTATGTAGTTTGTTAAATGCACTACTAATGCAATAACCATGTATATAGTGCTTAGCCTTTTGTAAATAGTATTTGTGATTGATTATGATTGTCTGTAAATCCATTATATTATCAGTCGGTATGCTTAATGATCGCGATAGTGAGTCCAGTTCATATAAACCCCAGTTGGAAAGAGAGTGATAAAATTTAATATAAAAATATAATTTGTATTGTCTAATTAAATAATATAATTTAGCAAGGTGAAAAGTTGTCTAAAATTAATTACTAAATAGAAACAATAACAAAAGACATTGTATTTATCTATGTTTCACAATTATTCCATATATTAATAAAAAACTGTAAATATATAAAAATAATTTCAACTACTTCGTAATTGAAAAATATATCATTCAATTATAACAAGATTGATAATTGTGATCTATTTCCACATCATTTTATTATTATTTTGACGATAATCAAGACAATAATAAATAAATCCTATTCACCATTACTATCAAACAACTCTACAGATTGACATGTTCCTCTGAAAACAACTCAACAATTATATAAGGAAACAAAGTTATTTATGGCAATTTACAAAAAAAAACAAAATGGAGTAATACTCCAATACCAAGAACAAAACACCAGAAATAATCTACTTAAAAGAAATTTGAGAGCTCGTAGCACTAAAACTCAAAGCAAAAAATGGTAACAAAGCAGAGGACCAATTTATAATACCCTATTAATTAAACTAGGTTAATTGTAATTCATTCGTTCATTCATTCAATTTCTAAATGGATAGTGGGCAAAAAAGATAGCGAGAAGGTGTAATTATTTGCTCAGCATATAGCAAATACTTTCCAACCTCACCCTCTTGACGGATGTCATATCTTACCTAATCCAAATAGAAACGAAGTTAGAAAATAAATGAGAAGTGCTATAAAGTAAAAAATTTCAAAATTTCTATATTAAAAGGATCCATTTTAATAAGTGTCCAAGTACTAAAACAAGTGCAAGAATGGATATAATAAAACCTGTGACTAACATAATAAACTGTAGTAGAATGAAATTATTATGATCTCAAAGCCAGGTAGGTAAATGGCTTAATGATAAAACACCAACAAAATATCACAAGTACCACAAGGTAGGGATGCCGAAAAATATCGACTTTTTTAAAAGTATAATATAATTTTTGGTCGATATTTTTTTTTGCCGATAAATCGATATATCCATATTTTTGTAACCCAATATTTTTTGATATTAAAAAAAAATAAATATATTGTTTAAACATTATAAAAAACAATTTAATTATTTTCGAGAAGACTGATTTTGTTACTATTTGCTATCGACTGTTTCAGTCGTGTATTTTTAGTTACTATTTTTGGCTCTACTTGTTTCATTCGACCGATTTTTAACGTTTTGGCTCTGTCGTCCTAGCCGCGACCTTGACAATAATCTACATAGATTTATATGTATTACATATAGTTTTATGATTTTTTTTGGTAGTTTACTAAAAAACTTTACTGTAAATATCAACATATTATATATTAATATAGCTGCATTTTGGAACGATATTTTTCAAGATTGTTAATGTAATAGAGTAAAAAGATTAAAATTGGGAATGATTAATAACAAAATATTTTGACTGTTTTTATGGCAATAACAGATAATATTTCGATTACTCTCTAGATTTTTCTTAAAAAATATTTCGGTTCAATAAAAAATAAAGCATTTATTTTATTTAAAAAACCTCTAGTAGTTATTGTGCATTTTTAATTGTCATGGATTACTTTATCTTTCTATGATTAGGTATATGTTTAATTTTAATTAATATTTATGGTTATTGTAAATTTTTAGTTTTTAGTTTTTGTTTAAGTTCTATTGTATTGTCTATATTTATTATAGTATATTATTAAAAAATAGCAATTAACATATTAAAATACAATAAAACATTTGTGGGATATTATTCCATTCAATAGAAAATTCCATTCCTTTTTTCAGATCCACAGAACATTCAAATGTAAAAGTAATTCTACTTCGTTTAAAATGAAATTATTAATTGCATGTCAATAGTATTTAGTAATTATTTTTTCCTTTTCTTTTTTAAAGTTACTACGTGAAGGAATATGTACATCTCTGGCTCGCTTATACTATCGTTGGAGAATATAACCAAGCAATTATATAATATATTCAAGCAATTATATCCGTCCTTTCCTCTCTCACAATTCATACAAGAAAGAGTTCCTACTACAAATAACCGTACGGGTATCAAGGAGTTCACTGAATTTGAAAAGTTATTTCAGATATTATAAAAATATTTATACCAACATTATTGACGCTTGTGTGTGTATTCAATATCAAATTGTAAATATTTAAAATATTTCAAATGAAAATTCCTGACAGTTAAGTTAGATTACAGTGTCGATGATCGATGTTTAGAATGAAATTAATAAAAAAAAACGGATGTATTATCCTTAATATATCAAGGCTATTCTATAGATAGATTTTCTGTAAGACTCACAGTAGAATCATTTTCATATTATCCGAGTACATACACATAACCAATAAAACAATACATTTTATGACAGTCGCTAGTTCCAATTCTACCAGACCAGTCGATAGTCCAAAAAATAGAAATGAATGAAAATAATAATTACTATTTCAATAGAATCTTTCAGTAGAATGGATGGAGGTTTTTCCCATTAGTAGCATAAGACTGAGATGTACAAATAGAGACAATTATTCAGATCTCTTTGCCCTAGAGATCAATTCATTTTAAATAAATTTAAATTGGAAAGTGACAGTGCAAATTTAATTTTATGTTTTAATGTTACTTTAAAATTATAAAAAGGAATGGAATCATGATCCCAAATTTTTCATAGCACCTTAATATTTGGAAAGTAAAGTAATAATATAATAAATTAGTTGTACTATTTCATTCGAGTGCGTGTGCTTATAAAAGTTTTTTTGGTTATTTCAACCGACATAAGTGAGACGGACATGTACAAGGATTACGTACTACTTTTGGTAATGAAAAGGAAATAGATAATCGATGGATTTAATTAGGTAGCAAAGAATAGTTTCATTTTAAATTATGTTAAATTATTTTTACATTTATTTGAACTGCTCTAAATAAAACATTATATAAATATATATATATATATATATATATATATATATATATATATATATGTATATATTTAATTCCTTGATTTAAAAATTGTCAATTTTCTTGTCAGACAAATATTTTGACAATTATCTGCCCTAAATCAAATAATTAATCCATTGCAAAACCAAACTGTTGTACATCACGGTCGAATTTGTGCCAGATCTACATTTAATCTTTAATAGGATTTCCAGAACATTGACTGTAACGATGCTCACCCCTCCTAAATCTAGCGAAGTGAAAGGAAAAAAACGAAGTGAATACTAAAACGAGTTTTCGAACGACTTCTACATGCAAAGGTATTTAGTTTTGGGAATTTATGTATGTAATTTAGTAACAACTGGTAAAAATATCAGAGAGGCAAATATCACTATTGATAAATATATATTCACAGAAATTATTACAAAAATTAAAAATCGTATAAAATAATAGATATGCGTTAATAATGTTTAAAAGTTATATTGTTTTTAATCACGTCAACCTGTAGGATTTTTTAATGACTGGACCTTAACGTGGGCTCCGAACTACGGTCCTCGGCATTAAGCCTACCAAGTGGCGAGTGACCAACTTTAGAAATCATCCCAGAAGACATTCTTACCTAGACTGGATAGTGGCGTGACTGGGATCATTTCTCTTGTTGGATTTTACACTTTTGCCTAGGACAATTATAAATATTAAACAATTACAAACATAAATTTTACGACCATGCTCCAGCAGGATTCAAACTCGCGACTATCGCAACAATAAGAGGATATTATAGTTAGAATTTTTTTTTATTGCTCTTGGTGAGTCCACAATCTGCCCTATTGGCAATAAGTATTTCTTCTGTCTATATTATATATACATGGCATGTAGAAAATCACTTCATTAAGCAATCTTCTGTATAAAATATTATCTTAATTAATTAGTCTTATTCTAATGCTTATTCTAAAGTCTACATATGTCCAGTAATCAGATCAAGTGGTGTTAAACGTTTTAGTCTACGCACTTCACTATCACGTCGCACTATTTAGCTACTAGCGAGTACATTGGGATGCACTGACACTCTTTCGAAGTACTTCACACAAACACGTTGAATTACACTCGTTATAGGTTCTAGAGGAATATCGCGTTGTATCACTTTATTTGAAATATAGTACGGAGCATCAACAATGGCACGCAACACCTTATTTTGGAACCGTTGAATGATGGATATATTAGATTTGCTAGCGGTACCCCATAGTTGAATTCCATATGTCCAAATGGGCTTGAGTATAGACTCATACAGCAATACCTTGTTATCTAATGATAACTGGATTTGCGCCCAATGAGCCAATATATTTGATATAATTTTAGTCCCAGTTGTTTCCGTTTAGAGAGTATGTGCTTCTTCCAGGTTAGGCGTCGATCTAAATGCATACCAAGATATTTAACATGCTCTGCTTGGGGGAGTTGACGATGATTGATGTTCACTGGTGATAGTTAGAATGAATACTATTAAATGAATTATAAATAAAGGTAATATTGTCCTTGGTAAAGAGAAGTTTTATCTAAATCCTGAATGAAAAATCTTGTAGCCCCGGCTTGGTTGGCGCAGTGGTAAAGGCGACATGACGGTCCTAATACGTTAAACTATAGGTCCAGTCCAGATATACCCTCGTTGGTAATAGGAGACTTTTTATTTCGTTTTTGTTTAGTCGATGCTATAAAAATATTATGACCTTTTTGTCTATAAACTATAATCTATTTTTTAATAAAAAGTTTAATTCTGTATCAATAGTCCTTTTTTGACAATTTTCTCAAAATTTTATTTATCATTTTTATCACTAAACATTGTGTTATAGCGATTGCTGTGGTACAATTTCCGACAATTGGCCATAAATGTTGAAAAATCATCAGAATTAATGAATCATAGTGTTACAATTAAAATATTTTTAAGAATATATCTGACTTGGTATATTAAGTTTAAAAAGTTATTTTAAACAAATAGTATACTTGTTTGTATTAATTACTTTGTAAATAGAGAAAATTTAATTTTCTTAAAATAATTTTAATAGGCAATAAGTCCATAAAAAACTGTTGCATCTTCTACTATTTGGATATTTGTCGGAAGTTATGTTAAGTTAAAGTCTCCTTTTACCAACGAGGGTTTATCTGAACTGGTCCTACAGTTTAAGGTGGGCTCCGAACCACGGTCCTCGGCATTAAGGCTACCGACTGGCGAGTGACCAACTTAAAAATCATCCCAGAAGACATCCGGTCTTACCCAGCCTGGTTGTGACCCAGCGTGACTGGGATCATTTTCCTTGTCGGATTTTGCACTCTTACCGGATAATCACAAATATTAAACAATTACAAACATAAATTTACGACCATGCCCTAGCAGGATTCGAACCAGCGACAATCGCAACTGTGGGAGGACCGTACCTGTCGCCTTTACCACTGCGTCGACCAAGCCGGCTAACCTCTCCCATAATAATTTAGATACACTTAAAATAAAATTTAGTAAAAACTTATTTCTTGATAATATATGATCATTTTTTCCATCAATATATTGATATCTATGTCTGCATTTGGGCTTTATTTTTAGTTATGAATTATGAATCGAAGGTTGAATCGTATTATGAAGTGATCAGAAGTACTACTTTTCTGTGTACAATAAAAATTCGCAGTGAACCTATTCTTATAAAAAAAATGTGAATAATAATATCAATATTATCCTAAATCTGATCCTAAAAACTGAAAAAAATCAAAGATGAGGAAATCATAAATCAAACCGAAAGATCTATCATGGAAGCTTGAACCCAATATTAAAAAACTATCGTTATGCTTATAGACACTTAATAAAACGATTTTGAAACATATAAACATTTAAACACACCAGCGACGATATTCATCAGATTTATTTAGATTGATGGCATACGTTCAAATTGGGTATCATTTGTATAAGATACCCGATTTTGGATATACAAAATTTATAATTATAATTCAATTTTATTGTATATTGTTAATTGTTTATGGAACTATTTCACGAATTAATTTATCTATCTTAATCTCTATAAAACTATCCAATGTTGTTCTTCTAAAAGTTCTAAAAGTAATAATTTTGAGGTTTTTTTTGAAACTTTAGTATAATAATTCTCATTTAATAGCGTTAATTGTTGGTATCATTCCTCAGTGATAGTTTAGATGGGCTGAAGTAGCTCACATAGTTTCATTTGGCTGGAGTATATCACCGCGAATAGATCCATTGATATAGACATCATGGATAGTATATTGGTCGTTAAAGCATCGTATTGGATGCATTTTTCATATCTAGTTACAATTTGATGCAAAAAATCTACGTGTATTTGCCTTTGGAGTTAGCGTTCGATATATCTTGAGTTAAGTTCTTATGATACCCAAAAACCTTAAATTGAACCAAACTAATGGCCCTCAGACTAATATTGTTAACTGACGCACTCTCAGTTTTTGTCAGGCTTCTTTTGAGCTATGTCCATTAGTAAAATTAAACCTCTAAATTGGTGTATTCAAACTTTACAGACCTCCGTTTGCGTTCTTTAATACTTTAGGCTATCTGTCTACCATTTTACTAGTGAGAAGTGATACTGTTAAATAATAAGTTGCTGCAGTTTTTATTGAAAATATTTTTAACGTGTGCTTTTTATCTATTTTTTAGCAAGTGTTAAATAGATAGATCTAGATAGATTGGCAATTATCACCTTAGTTATTCATTTGAACGGCGACTCGGAAAGTGACAGTGATTGAATGAAACTTTCCAGAGATGACATTATGATCTAATGCTGACAGTTATCGAGACAGGGTGATGGGAGTGAAAATAAATAAAGATAAATATAATATTACTACAGGATAACTGTATGATAATTGTGTACATAGATATGTGTGTAATTGTTCAGAATTTACATGAGCATTTAGTTAGAATGTATGAGGAGAGAAGGAATATTAACTGTTCTGCAGATATGGCAAATGTATTAGGAAATGCAGTCATTAGATCTACCTATAAACAAATATGTGTACAGGTAGAAACAGAACAAACTAAAGAAAAATACAGTGATATCAAAATGACTTGGTAAAGAAACACTGTAACGAAGGAAACAAGGAATTAAACGTCAAAGGCAAATATATTCTCTAAGGAAAGTAAAATACATTATTTAGATATACAACTTTTATGTAGGTGGATTAGACCTCCATAGCATAAAAAATGCGCCTAAAACTCACATAAGTGGTGTTGAAAATAATGCAATGTAAATATAAAAAAACACAACCCTAATCTACAAACTATTATGACTGTATAATTAACTACAATTCAAGCCCTTTAATAATATATACATAAGATGTATTATAATATTAAAATAAATTATATTCTTATAATATTATTTTTGTTTCTTTATTTTATTTAAATTAGAATTTTGTTATACGTCAAAACTAAAATTGGCTAGAAACTCTAAGTTGATGCGGCAACATTGCGACATTTTAACGTCATCAATTTAGATGACATCATCGTCATCGATTTAGGCTATAGCTCGCAATGGACAATGTAATAAGTGCAGTTTTAATTAAATTTTAAATAAGCTATATTATAACAAAGCAAGTTTAATAGCAATTTAACTATTAACAGTAAGAGTAGCTAAAAGGATGTCGCAGTTTTCGTAGTTAAAACAAAAAGAGATATAGCTAAAATATGCATTTTGTTTTGTAGTATGCAGAATGCAATTTATTCTAAACGATACACGGTTTATTACGGAATACAATACGGAACCGTTTAGCAAATAGAGAAATAAAAATAAAGCGCCGTAATCCCAAGTGAAATGTTGTTTTTCATTTTGTCATTTTTCCAATTCCGCCCGTTCCGGTCGGGGTTTGAGTTAATTCGGTAGCGCGTTTCCGCTTAATTAATTTCGAGCTTGTCGACTGACTCTTTCAGTTGGCGTCGTGCCGAATAAATCGACAACTTAATAAGCCGGAAAAAGTTGCCGCCGAAGGGTTAGAATTATCTTTATTTTCGATGTCGGAAGGGCGGGAATAATGCTCCGATAAAAGGGGGCGTCAGTTGGACAAGAGAAGGAGCAGCGAAAAAAACGACTGGGAACAAAGAAGATAAAATCGACGGGAACATCTTGTAATAAAGTCGCTTGACCGACATTGATTTGTGTTTGTAATAATCATTTTATTCGACATTTTTTATATATACCAAGTCATTAATGCTTGGTAGAGATGAGATATTAATGTACAAAAATTGACTGTTGCATAAATTATATATATAACAGGTTATATATAACAGGTCAATTGAAAAGTCTACGGCCTTATATAGTAAAACACATTTTTTTGGCAAAATTAGTTTTTCTATTCAACATAATTCCCTTCAAGGGTGATACAATGATTATAGCGACCCTCCATCTTTTCGATAGCATTTTTATAGTACGATTTGTCCTTCTTCCAGAAAACTTCTTCCCAGCGAGCATTCTTGGGGATCCTAGAACTGGAAATAGTGGCTGGGGGAAGCAATTCGAAGCCTAATTCATGGATTTTGGGATTGTTTTCACTGACTTGTGAGACGGTGATACATGCATTGTCTTGGTAAAACAGCACTTAATTTTTCTTCAAATGCGGCCGTTTCTCGGCGATTTCGTCCTTCAAACGGTCCAATAACGGTATGTAATAGTCGCTGTGGATGGTCCTTCCTTTTTCAAGAGTGTCAATCAAAATTATTCCATGCGCATCCCAAAATACAGACGCCATAACCTTACCAGCCGACTGTTGCGTCAGTCCACTCGAATGACTGTCTATTGGACTTCGGAGTGAAATGATGTATCCATGTTTCATGTTTCATATCGACGCAAAAACTCGGATTTATAACGCTTGATCATCTTCAAACACTACTCCAAATTATCAACACGTCGTTGTTATTGGTCAAAAGTGAGCTCGCGCAGCACCCACTTTGCACAGAGCTTTATAATACCCAAATATTTGTGAATGATATGACTCAGTTGATATCTTTATTGTCTGTTATTTCACTCAATTTCAATTTACGGTCATTTAAAATCATTTTGTGGATTTTTTAAATGTTTTTGTCGGATACAACCACTTTTGGGTTGCTTCTGCGTTTGGGTTTTGTTCACTGCGTTCACTGTCTTCGGTGCTCATTTCACCACGTTTAAACTTAGCATACCAATCCTTGATCGTTAATTTTCCTGGAGCAGTGTCCGGAAATTCAGCGTCAAGCCAAGTTGTTGTTGTAACTGTATTTTTTCCTTTCAAAAAGTAATATTTTATCAATACGCGAAATTCCTTTTTACCCAATTTTTTCACAATAACAAAAGTTACTTCACTCAAAATGCTATTATTCACAAACTAATGATCCAACAGCTGTCAAATTTATACACGCATCTTTTGAGGGTGAGAAGTAACTAAAAAACATATGGATTTAATTTCAGTAACGCCATCTATGGATCAGGCCGGGGACTTTTAAATTGACCTGTTAGTCTATAAAAATAACAGTGAACTCACTTTATCATGATGTTGAATCAGTTGCCTATATAAATTTGTTGGCTGTGATGTTACTATTCATTTAATTTTAGTTAAAAAGAGATAGATTGCTGTCTGGTTCATCCAAACATGTTAGTGAATCAGTCTATAAAATTCGTCTGGTGGTCAAATATCTGCAAAATTGATTAGTGCTTATTTTCAGAGGTTATAAACTGCCAACGTTGTTTATGCGTTTTGATAAATTTAAAATCTGTAATTAACACTTGTTATCATTAGTCAGAAGTAAATTGAATCTTATGTACTTTGAATTGGAACCTGATAATAGATAGATCCCTCTTGCCAATAAACTTGCGTTAGACAGTTGGTTTCTGTAGATTTAATGGATATATTATTTTAACTTTTTCCAGCTGCACTGAATATTTTATGACCATTATGACTATAATCTCTTAAGGTTTGTAAACGCTGAAAAGCATTTTACAAGCGGGGCAATTTCGTCCTGCACACCAGAGACATCTCCGCCTCCAGAAAGCTGCCCAAGCCGCTCAACAACCGAAAAATCTGTAGACGATAGCCCTGACGATGCTCAGTTGATTTGTCTTGGACTTATCGAGTATCTGCAAAAAGAAAATGAATATCTTAATATTGAGGTTACTCAATTTCGAGTTCTGTTAACAAAGCAAGGAGACGAGCTCTCCGCCATTCGGGTGCTGCTACAAGACGTCCTTGCTAAACCCACCCCGGCTCAACCAGTACGCCAACCTCCTGAGACACCAAATCAACTCACATCCCTAACGTTGCAAAATGAAGGCCTGGATGATGGTTTCACCCTGGTGAGAAAAAGGAACCACCCATCACTCCACCTGAGGAACAAACTATAAATTCCGTCCGAAACCAGCTACCGAAGGCTGGCAACAAAGGCAAACAGGCGACTGCTTCCAAATCACAACCCAAGCCGGTTACCAAGCCGACCATTCAATCCACCTAATCGAAAGCCAAGGCTAACATACAGCCTTCGATCACTAAATTTGCCACCAGACCAGCCAGCCACAAGCGACGATTGCCGAAAACTCACTACCCTGCTCGAGGAAAGGAATTATCCTTACTATTCCTTCTATCATCCGGAGGAGAGATCATTCCGCGTAATCATAAGAAATATCCCAGAATCACTCTCCATTGACGAGGTACGTGAACTTGTTTTCGATGAAGGCTTCCATCCAAAATTTGTGTAAAGATGGAAATTAAAATCCGGAATAGAACTACCAATTGTTCAGGTTGTTGTCCCTCGCGAAGAGCGACAGATCATCTATATGACCAAACTCAACCAAACCAAACCAAACTCGGCATCATCACAGTGAAGGTCGAGTCCCAGAGGGGAAACGTCCAGCCAGTACAGTGCTTCAACTGCCAGCTTTTCGGGCATATCAGCTCGCATTGCCGAGCCCCCCCGCGATGCTTCAAATGTGCCGGGCATTACGACACTAGATCCTCTAACAAAATCCCAGAAGCACCTCCAAGGTGCAGCAACTGCGGTGAAATTCACACCGCAAAATTCACTGGCTGCATTTGCCGCCCTTCTCCGAGAAAAACCAAAAATTCCGACCGAATCCAGGCCTGCAAAAGGTTCTGCATGGAGTAGCCAAGGTGGCAGGAAGCTAGCCCAAAAACTAGCCGGTGCTACCCAGCCTGATCCAACTCAAACTCCTGCTCCAGCCACTAAACCGGACCTTAACTTCCCAATGCAGGCGTTTACTGACGTGATAGTGATAGACTAGTGATAGCCCTGGCTCACCAACTTGCTCGTTTTTTCCCAAATGTCGCCGCCTAAGCTGCCACATTTACCTGTTTATTTAACTTTCAGCAGCCTTTTAAGTCTTCGAAATGGCTGTTCCAAAATTCCTTATACTGATGACATGGAATGCAAACAGCTTACGCGGAAAGCAAGCATAATTGCAAGACGTCATGACATTCTATGATGTCGATATTGCTGCTATCCAGGAAAATTTCCTAAAACCTTCGCATCGTCTCTCTTTCGAACACCTTTTTGTCTACAGAAACGATAGAACCCCGGGTCGAGGCGGTGGAACCGCCATTCTTGTCAGAAAAAGAGTCAAATACGAGCTCCTACCCTCGTTACCAGCAAACAACTTCGAAACAACCTCCATTAAAATTGATATCCATGAACGTCCCTTTGTCATCACATCCCTGTATAGAAAATCTTCTACATTCAACTATACGGAATACCGATCACTCGTCGAGCTGGTGCAGCCCAGAGGCAGTCCCACATAACCCGCTCCAATTTGTAACTCCAGGGCAAGTCTCCGCGGCCAGGTATGCGTCGCCTCTTGGTTTTAGGCCAGTACAAAAAAAACTAATATCTCTCAAAAAATTAAAAACATACATGTGAAACCGCAAGCGAATCAAGATCGCTTTGATGTTAGCATCACTTGAGATCAAATATTTATAAAATATAGGAAAACAGTGAGTACAGAGACAAAC
This sequence comes from Rhynchophorus ferrugineus, assembly GCF_030347505.1. Taxonomy (NCBI): domain Eukaryota; kingdom Metazoa; phylum Arthropoda; class Insecta; order Coleoptera; family Curculionidae; genus Rhynchophorus; species Rhynchophorus ferrugineus. The sequence goes on along the minus strand of NW_027472580.1, from coordinate 43,976,519 downwards.
AGTTTCTTCGATAGAAACATAATTTAATACATTTATTTCAGAGGAAACTGTTGTCTAGAAAAAATCCATAGAAAACTTAAAGATATACAGCTCTTTGAGGGATATAAGACATCTCTAGACATATCTCGCATATAAGACACGGTTAGGGAACAGAGTATTTAAACAGTGCAGAGACAACCCACGAAGGGTAGACCCCTTGGAACTTACAGTTATCGTGTTTAAAAGCATATAATAGAATCAAGGAATAATTGTTATTTCAATTTGTGTATCCAGACGATAGTTAGACATCGCAAAAACAATATTTTGTTACTCTTGGCTAATAAAGGCACTAATAAAGAGAGTTAAAACACAGTAGCTAGCACTTTATTCCTACTAAGATACAAATTAACACAACACAGAATTTTATTTTCAAAATTAGGCCCAAGGTTTATTATTGGAAAAGGCTTTAACGTTAAGCATACAGCTTGAAGTGCACGATTCATAACTGCGACAAAAGGAAATAATCATCAAATAATTCAGAGCGCGAACCCACTTACTGGTCCACCAACAGTGATAAAGTGCCAGACCAGCTGGATGTTGATATTTCAAAAAACATCTCATCAAATCAAATAAATATCGAGAGCTTGTGTTTGTACACAGTATTTCTAACACTAGGCGCAACAATCCTGGAAAAAAGTCTAATCTTATTAACACATTCACTAAATGAAACATATTTTGTCTTGCAGGAACAAATAAGTTCAAAAGAAGATCTTAAACAGCAAATCTGAAATATAATTGAACAAATTCGATCAGCTACAATAAAATCTACTGAAATATCATGATAGAAATCAGGATATGAAGTAAACTGCACCCTTAAAATTAGGAAATTGATGAAAGAAAGGTGAAAAGCTTGAAGAGTATAGTACAGAAGCAAAAATACAGTACAAAACAATATTTAATAAAAGTAATAATACGACAAATCGAGAGATTAACGAATATATACAGAGCTGCTTCAAAAAATATGCAAGTGAATTAAGCCCGCAAAGCGGATAAAGATTACTCGCCACAGAAAGCAACCGGAGATTTAAATGACCAATTCTTACGAGAGTATCGACTATTAAATTTGAAATAAATGGATTCGATGCAACGATGAAAAAGCTGAATTATTCGTACTGCATTTAGTTAACCTATTCCAACCGAATGATATAGAACATACAATGCATACAAATCATGCTTATCAGCTCGATATAGATGTCGTGCTGATTTTTCCAATGGAAGTTGTCAGATAAAATGACATCGACCTCATCTCTAAAAAGATTCCTCGAATTCGTGATATTTTATCTGGGTTATTGAAATAGCAGCAACGAAAAATAATCATCAACATATTCATATTAAATGCCTGTTTGAGACTGACAAAATGTTCCGCAATAGTTTAAGGTTGATGAAATAATTGTGCTCAAAAGAACCTGATAATTCGGCAGATCCAGCCGAATCTTAGAGGTCTATTTCGCTGCTGGCTGCGATGTAAATTATTAGAGAAACTGCTGTTAATTAATCCTTTGCTCTACACTGCTGATATCGCAACAAGAAAAAAACACTACTTGAAACATTTGCCGACAACACAGTTATCATCACAAAAGACCTTTACGTAAAGATGTAGAAAAAATCCAAGTAGCAGTCAACAATGTAAATAAATGGAGTGGAGACTGGAAGACACTGCCTAATTTTTCCCAATCTGTCCATGTTAATTTTGTATTACGGCGAAATGACATAATTATTGACGAATGACGAATTATACTTGACGGATATCCGATTCCTGAAGTAGAATCAGCTAAATATCTTGGTATCCATCTCAATCGTAGATTAAATTGAAAATATCATGTTAGACAAAAAGCAGAACATATGACACTCGAAGTAGTAAGATATATCCAACTTGGCCTAAAATAGAAGATATCAGTCAGTCTATCAATAGAATCAGTCAGTCATAAAATCAATTTGGACCTATGGTGTGCATCTACAGGGTTGCAACTATGGGCTTGCACTAAAATATCAACTCAATGAAGTAAGTAGTAGTAATCCAATGAACCCAAGACAAAGTTCTACGATTAATTACCAATGCTTATCGCTACGTAACCAACGAAGAGCTATACGATGACCTCGATATCAACTGGATTTAAGAAATTATTTTAAAACATTAAATAAAGCTACTAAATCACTGCAAAGTGGAAGCAATACAGCTCCTCGACAACACGTAGGAGGATATCAGAAGATTGAAGCGAACCAAATCACACGGTGTATAAGTGTATTCTTAACTTTAGATTAAGTAGTTTAGTTTTATTTTATTTTGGGAAATATATATTATTTGATTAATCTCGTACTCGCCTTGCTTATTTATTAATGCAGGTATAACAGAAAAATATTAATAAATTTATAAATCAAGATTGTACCGCAAAAAATCCGCAAAATTTTTGATTAATCTAGTATATTACTTATTTTATTTATCTTTTATTTACTTGAACAAACAGAGTCCCAAATGCAGTTAATAACATTTGTATTAATAATGTTTACATTTTGGTCTTTCAATATAAAAAATTGTAAATGTAGCGTAAATGAAAACACATTTTTTTTTCATAAAAAAATGTTTCTCATCGGCAAATAAACATATTCCGTTCCTATACATATTTGCTTAATCCTCGCGGGATTAATTTGCCGCAAGTAAGTCGTCGTGACTACCAATGTTGACACGAGATCATTCCGTAGGGAGTAATTGGATCTTTACCGCAGTAATGAACGTGTAGCAATTTCAGTTTACGTTTTTCCTCGGTGCATTCGAAATTATCAGGAACAACATTCAGGGCGCGATATTCCGTTTCATTTTATTGCACATGGACGAAACATTGACCTTAACATGAAACTTTTGTTAAAATTAAAGTTGAAAAATATACTTTTTTATTACAGTACCAGTTATATATGGAAAAACTTCTAACATCTTAATTTAATTTAAAACATCGTAAGTTAGTTAAGTGCATGCATCAATTAGTTAGGTTTGTTAGTAAATAACTGTTAAAACGCCTAACCGAACGGTTAAACCCAATGGTCTTAATATTTCTAAAGTATAAAATGACAGTTTTCCATTTAGTATTATTGATTTGTTCAGTGTAAACCATCAAACACTGTTAAAAGCTTATGTTGGTGCTGCTCTATCATATCCCAAGTGTCAGTTCTGGTTTTAGCGATAAATAACAGATAAATTGCAATATTTAATTTAGTTTAAACTCTCAAGGACAATTGTTGAATCAGCTGGTTTCAGACTACGCGATGGGAAAGATCAAAAGAAAAGAAAAAGGAGGAAAAATTACTAGTACATGTATTAAGTAAAAATTCCATTTGGAACCGTTTGAACATTGCGTTTTCAGAGGGCAGTAAAAGGAACGTAGCATACGTGTTGATTGACCAGAACTGCTCATACACATTTATTCTAAACTAGCTTAAAATATTTCACAGACACGTGTTGTGGTTGATTAAAGTTGTGGTTAGGTTAAATGTTTAAGTCAATTTTCTGTTACAAAATTTTGTTGAGGTAATGTATTTATTTATTATATAATAGAGAAAATTAGAGGAAGACAGTGCAAAAATAAGTGTACACAGTATGAATTATTACTAAACTATTATAATTTTGTAGATTTCTATGGAACACAGGGATATTTATGTTAAATCATATGATTATATTTGAAGCTTTGTGATTTCTTAGTTCTTTCGGTTTATATAATTCTCCGGAGCAGATAAATAATACAGAAAATAACAAATTTTATTACAATAAAAGGAATAAAATAAGCAAAAAAAGGAATCTAAGTAAGATTAACAAACAAATAATATAAATAAAATATTTATTTTATAATAATATTTTACTTCAAGTTTGCCTGAATGCTGTAAAACTACTTATGCTGTACTTATCTTTTGAGTTTTCTTATAGGCTCTGACAATTATTCTATTTTGGTAGTTATTAGCATTTGGTCGTTCATTATCTAAAATCTTTTGCATTCCTTTCAAATCAATTAGTTCATCTAATGAATCTAATAGTTTTCCAACTGTTACCCTAGCATTTCTTTTTAGGGTATTTGTTTTTATGAAACTGTTCAAGGACTGTCATATTTGTATTGATTTCATATTGATTTTCATAACTAAAAACTACTTCCTAACCTAACTCTTGTAAACAAAAACGCGTGGATATGAAATTTGTCAAGCTAGTTCAGTTCTGGCCAATCAACATGCACGCCGGGGTCCTTTTACTGTCGTCTCGCGGTTTCGTTGCTTCTCAAGCAAAAAGAGCTTTCTGTGATGTATTGTGATTTGAGATGAAAACTGGATCTACTTCGTAGGAACTGTAAAAGTATCCTATCAATAGTTGGAAAAGAAAAAATAAATTATACAATTATACAATTAAACAATTAAGACTTGAAGCAACCCAAGAAGATCAGACAAAATTTATATTGATTTGCGGTTGTGTAGATCAAATTATCGTATTCCAGTTTGTGGACGTATTAGATACGGAACGTGTGCAATTGTCTTCATTCTGCTTTCTAGTGTGTAAACTGGCCGTCATATTTTGTTGCAATTTAATGCTATTGTTGAAGTTAAACCTGTTCTAAAACAAATTAAACTATTTTTGGCACAGTTTTGTCTCAGAAAGTCAACTACTTGAATTCTTTCTTTCATCTCAGATATGACAATAAAAATCCAGATCAAAATATAATGTTGCCAAATATCTTTTAAAATGAAAGACGTTTTCTGTAAAATCTTTCAATATTATTATATTGAAATAAATATTGTTTTACGACGTCAAGTCAACGAAATTACCCGAATGATATTCGTATTATTTTTACAGACATTATATTAATACCTCAATTTAATGAAATACCCGAATGGTTTTAACGTCTTAGTCACTATAGAGCCAAAGGTATAAAAGCAACATTTGGAAAATTTTTCTTTTCTGTCGATTTGCAATATTTTAAAACATCTTATATAATATTTGTTTCTTCTATATTTGTGAATAATTTTGAAGAAAATTGTTTTTATGACGTTATTTAATGGCAATATGTTGTAAAATGGTGCTCTTTTTTTAAACGATTGATTAGATACAGTATTTTGAGAAAGGCAGTTAGTAAGAAAAATAATAATAAGCTGTCGTTTGTTTTGGGCGGTTCAAAATAAAAGGGATTGCTAGGACAACATTATACATATAAAAAAGAAAAGGTTTTGTAAAGAGAATTTAAATATATAATTCTTATATTCAGTAAATTTAGACCTTTGTAGTCTTAAGTATATTTTAAACAAAATATTTTTAATTCATAGTTTTTTAGTTTATAACAGTTAAGGCAATAATGTACAATTAGAAAATAAGATATCAGGTATTAGATTATATAGTATTTTTGATGTATTTTGAAAGTGTTTTATACAAATGTTAAGTGGTAATAATATAATATTTTTTAATTTCCTACTATAATAAATATTTCCGCTTCGTGCGCCTTCAGGTGATGAAGATGCACAAAATTTGTCTAGAACTTTAGATATGGGAAATCGCATTCTATGTCTATTTTATGATTCCAAAGGAACGAATTTATTACTAATAAATTAATTAATTTCAGATTTCATTAGTAAATGTTGCAAAGTATATTAATAACTTAATAGAATTATAAATCCTCATTTATTGCTGAATTAATGGTTCCCACGTAGCATACAAGACAAAGTAGAAAACAAAAGATAAACGCAAGTCAAGATGAGTTATCTGCAAGGGCAGTATTCTAGATTTACATAAAATACATAAACTGACAGCCTGAAATAAGTACATCTACCGACAAATAAAAAACTACAGCAACAATTTTAAAGGTGCAATTTTTTTTAAGTTAGGTAAAGAAAATATTTTCTTAATCAGCATGGTGTATTTATTTATTCTTTTCAATATATTTGTTAATTGAGAAATAATGAAAATATGCAGCAATTAAAGTAATATTAACTACATAATTTGCATAGATAGAATACATAGCACAAATAAAATGTATTACGAATTATTTACAGTAATTTTAAAGCATTGATAAATATTAAGATGTTTAGCTATTAATGGAATAATATATGTAACTGTATGACATTTTATTCTTTGAACATTGTGTCAGTTATTTTAATTAGATACTTTGTAGTTCATTTAATTATTGTAAATAAATTCGTTTAATATACAATTCTTAATTGTGCCGGTTTAGTGGCACAGTGGTAAAGGCGATGGGACGGTCCTCCTACTGTTGCGATAGCCGCGGGTTCGAATCCTGCTGGGGCATGGTCGTAAATTTATGTTTGTGATTGTTTAAAACCTGTGAATGTCCTAGGCAAGAGTATAAAATCCGACAAGGAAAATGATCCCAGTCACGCCAGTAACCAGGCTGGGGAAGTTTATCAGGAAGTAGGCTCAAGGACTGAGGATCGTGGTTCGGAGCCCACATTAAACTGTTGGTAAAAGGTCTAAAATATATATAAAAAAATTCTTAATTAAAAAAATAATTTAACTAAATATATTCGTTATTGTTTTAATATACACGTTAAAGTGATAAATCCACTTCAAAATTGTTTTAATACTATATATTTCCTGTTTTAATATACAAACATGTATTACTTCATTTATTATTACCTATTTATACTAAACACTAACTAAAAGTAAAGAAAGATTATATATAGTCATAGTTGATGCCCTGAAGTTGTTATTATAGTTCTGAAAATAATCTTACCATATTTTTTTATGATGTCCAGTGATGTAGTAATTTAAACTTATCAATACTTTGTTGATTATAGAAACTGAACAGCAATTAGATTTAATTAAATGCGGTATAAAAAGTTAGTGAGATAGTTCGGATATATTTTAATATACAGACATGTATTACTTTAATTAATATTAAATAATAAATGTATTTCTGATCTTATTTTGAATATAAAATGTCAAGACATACTATAGTGAAATAAAAATTATATGTTAACTTTTGCATTATTCTGTTTACTGAGTTATGTGAGAAACTTGATAAACGTAATAAGTCGTGGTCGAATTTCGACCACTGACCGATCACTAGTTTCAATAATAACCAAGACAGTAATAATTGGACTTGAGCGATGCCTTAATAATATTTGAACGGTCAAACTTCAATTCATTTCCTCAACATTTTATAATTGCCAACCAAGATATACAATTTTGCATAAAATTTGATAAACTCCCTATTAAGCTGATCGTTTGCTTACTTAAAACACATTTCCATAATTGTAAATTAGCAACGGTTATTTAATTAAAATAATTGACATTTAAAAACTAATCCACATCGAAACTTGACAGTATTGCTTTAAATAGTGATATTTAAAACAATACTTTAAAACTTTATCATTCAGTTATCGAATATGAAATTGAGTAGGAAATTTTCATCGTAATTATGGCTGAAACTTTAATGCAGTTGAAAAACGAATGCAAACAGATTTGCGGCCTCGGATAAAAATTAATTTCGGGACAAAGTTTTATCGTTAATAACGGTTTTCGAGTTTGTAATCGAGGCTCGCGAAACGAAGGGGCTAGAATGGACGCCAAACGTCATCCGACAGATTAAGAGTTTAATTTGCGGATTTATTAGAAAGTACACCGACGCGAGTCCGCCAAATTCTCTATTATATTTTTTTAAATATACTCTCTCCTTATTTATCAATCTCTGTTCCCTTTAATTAAATTGTTATAGGTATTGTTATGAAATTTGATGTACTAGGTGTTTTTTTGCTGTCTCTTTGGCGTATGTCGTCATTTTGCGACTGTAAGACAGTATAATTATAAATAAAATAATATTAACAACACAAACAGGGGGGACTAAAAATATAAAAAATTTATATACAACTTAAAAATGGACACAAATACAAGTCAACAAACAAAACCTTAACACAGTAAAGGATTTAACTCGAAGCCATAATACATAAGCCATTGGTCAGAGAGACTTATCTCAACACAGGCTAGACTCTAAGATCTGTCTGTATTTTCTCCTGTTAAGAAATGCCTAAACTTTTACAGGCCACATATAGCTCTAATCTGGGCCGTGGACAGTATGTGGTAGAGTAAGTAAATAAGGGCAAGGTGACAAAACCCATAACAAGCAATCAGGTTCGACGTCATCAAGTGACCGTGAATATTTTCACTTTAAAGGTATTCATTTAAAAAATTGATTCAATATTAATCAATTAATCAAAAAAATTTCCATTATTTTCCTTACGCATTTTCCATCGTTCATGATATCAACCCATATCAAAGGCTATGTTGGATTGGCGAATATTAAATAATAGATCGACTTCTCATTCGAGCTCTCTGTTTGCTCAATTGGTTCAATTAACATCCACATATATCTGCAGTAACAGTTTAATTCGGTTTTGGCACCTCCTAATACTCTACATCTATGTACAGTAAGACTTTATGACCATGAATTCGTTATCATCTTTGGTGTCACTATGGATGGTATTCCTGAACTCTCACGAACTCTCTCTTTCTCTCCTGGACATAACCTAAGTTCTTGCAGTTTATCAATTAAACCCATTAGCACAAACTCCATATTTATTAAATGAATTATATTTTTACATGTAGAGCTCTTTGCTAGCTATAAATCAATTAAAAATACCAACCGGTTATAATAGTTTGTTCAATTTTGTATCGTGCGGTTTAATGTCATGGATTCATACCAAGCAATAAACTAGCTTTTCTGCAACACTTTGGCCATATCAAAATTAATCGAAAGATTGTAAGTTGAAGTTTCCTTAGTTTGCATGTTGAACGGCAACTTGGCTAGTGAATAAGCTGTTCTACTGCTTCCCAACAACGTAACAGCAATACCTGATAAAATAAGTGCAAGTGCTATTGTACTTTGTTATCACGTTCAAAGTTCAATCAAACGTTTTATTTCAAAGTTTAGATACAGAAGTTGTTCTTCTAATCAGCGTGATGTATTTATTGTTTTCACAATATATATTTAAGGGGAGATATAAAATTAAACAATGCAGCAGTCAAAATGAAACTAGCTACATCATTTACATATGTACAATATATACAACAAACAAAAGAATTTATAAATTATTAACAGTGTACCTCCAAATATTTTAAATAATTGACAAATATTAAGATATTTAACGATTAATATTATAATATATGTGACTACTTGACACCTTATTTTTTTAGCTTTGTATCAATTACCTTACTTTTACTTTATGGACCTAAGATTTGAAGAAATCAATACTTAATTGAATGATTGTAAAAATTTTCATTTAATCATTTCTAAATTGTAAAAATAAATTACCTAATTATGTTTTCGTAATTGATTTAATAGTTTTAATATACAAATACGTATTACTTCATTTATTAATCCATATTTATGTTTATAACTTAAAAATAAAAGAAAATCATTTATACTTACTTTTGATGCTCTGAAGTTACAGTTACAGTTCTGAAAATAATCGTACTTGTGACAATAACGATAATTAATTAATTCACCAATGACAATTTAAACTTATCAACACTTTGTTGACTATTCAAGCTTAATGGGAACTAAACTAAATAAATGACATTTAAAAAATGTTAGTTGGTGTTAATTCTTGAGATAGTTCGCATATATTTTAATATTAGTCATTTATTTTATTTTGATATTATTATGATTATTTTATAATTAATTTTGTTTATCAAATGGTCTTATATTGAAAATATTGTAAAAACAAATTTTAGTAAAGTGCCGGCTTGGTGGCGCAGTGGTAAAGGCGATGGAACGGTCCTCCTACTGTTGCGATAGCCCCGGGTTCGATTCCTGCTGGGGCATGGTCGTAAATTTATGTTCGTAATTGTTTAATATTTGTGAATGTTCTAGGCAAGAGTGTAAAATCCGACAAGGAAAATGATCCCAGTCACTCCAGTAACCAGGCCGGGTAAGACCGGATGTCTTCTGGGATGATTTCTAAAGTTGGTCACTTGCCAGTCGGTAGGCTTAATGTTGAGGACCGTGGTTCGAAGCCCACGTTAAACTTTAAGCATAGTCCAGATAAACCCATAGTTTGTAAAAAGAGACATTAAAATATATATATAAATAAAAATGTTTAGTAAAATATCATTTTTAGATTATTTCCTTTACTCTCTTATGAGAGAAGCATGATTAACTTATTAAAATGTCAGCCAATTTCGACCACTGGGCTATCATAAGAGTCCCTTCAAATGACGCTTGTTCGTCTAAAAATTCAAATAATAAAATATATGACGAATATACTCGAATATATGACGCTTATATTGTACAAAATCGTTAATACTTGAATATTGTGTTACTGGTCTGTTAGATGATACAACCCTTTAATATTACGCCCTTCATGTAGTTGTAGTTGATATATAACTTACAGTTCACCTAACAGTTGGAGTTTCGTTTACCCTGCACCTATTTAAAGCGGTTGTGAAGAGAACATTTCCGCCAGATTCTTGTCCGTAGCTCGACTAGAACACGAGCGAGACTATTTTTTGCCAATGACTGAAATTAATCAATTTCGAAAATCAAAGGATGGCCCATTTTGCGCTCGATAAAACCGGCAATTTTACTTGCAATAAAGGTTGCAATTTGTGCCCTTTCTATCCGTCGACGTTACGATAAATTATTGGCGGTCGTGACTGTGGAGACCAGAAGAGCAAGAAACGGTTTGCGAAAAATAGGCTTAGATCAGCCGTTGTAAAATTAATGCTTACTGTGGACAATCAGCCCGGATGTGTTTCGATTTCCGATGGTTTTTCTTGTCGTTCGTTTCCTTTCTCTTTTTAACTAAATGAACGTTTCGTCAGTTTTTCTTACAAGTTTTTACATATACCAAGAATTAATGCACATACTATTATTTGTTGAGAGAAATTGATATGAACATATTTTACAGCCATTTATAACATCGGTTATATCACTTATCAATTTATGTTTGTTTTACTGTTTCAGTAGTGATGAAATTATAGAGGTAATGAAACGTAATATCAACACATCAGTTTTAATTTATTACCAACATTCAACAATTGATCAGGTGCATAAGGCAACATATTTTTTGAATTTTCAGTCAAATCCTATATAGATAAAAAAATATTTTCAGACATATTCTTAGATGGAGCACAAATCTTCGAGAAGTTTTGACTTTGACGGTATCGTTCATAGATTACAAAAGTGTTACCAATACATTATACTGAACTATCAAATATTACAATCAGAATGTTTAAAGTCAAACAAGAGAAAGCGTACGCTACAATAGAAGCAGCTAAAGCAGGTGACCAAGTACCAAAATGAAGTGTATTTTATTGTAGGAATGTTTGTCTCGTCGGTCGGAATGTGTTGCAGTCGACACGATTGCTTATCGGAAAATTCACTACTATTGTCCCCAAACGAATTCGCGCGGGAACAGAGAAGACTGGTTGAATAAAAACTTCTTTATTTCATGTGTTAAATACTACATGGGTTCGACAAGAGGATGGACAGTATATTTGGCTAGGTAAAGGAAGTACGGAAGCGCTATGAAAGTGAATATTGACGTTCCTCATAAACCATGGGCAATAAGTAACGCGCGGATTTTTTTGGATTGGAACACTTGGAGTAGTTCAAGTTGTCTCTCAGAGACGTACCTGTACCACACCTGTGCTTCGAAGAAGCAGACTGGACGGACTAACATTTTATACAGAGTCTTTCTGGGCGATTGGTAGTTTATTTTTTCTGCAGGAGTGGGAAGAGTAGACTGTACACTCCATTGCCTTTGCAGATAGCGTGCTGAATTTGAGCTGACAATTGGGACCTGTGGTCGATCTGGAGACTGAGCTGTAATACCTTCTGGAGCCAGGGCATAGGGTCTTTATCGATTTGGAGGCGATAAACGCGGAACTCCTTTTTGCGGTGGAAACAGGACAACCTGAGTTTTGCTAGGGTTTATCTGCAGCCCCCAGAATTTGTACCACGCAATCGCCTGGTTCAGTTGGGCTTGAAATCTGTTGCGGCTGACGTCGGGACTGTAAGCGGTGGTGAAGAAAGGTGTATCCATCTGCATAAAATATTGTGTGGAAATGTATGTGGAGTAGGAAATTAGCCATATAAAAGTCGAACAAGACAGGGGCTAGTGGACAACCTTGCGGGATACCTGCGTAAAGCTGATATAGATATCTTTGGAGTGTCTGCTGTTTCATTCAATTTCAATTTACGGTCATTCAAAATCATTTTGTGGGCTTTTTTAATATTTTCGTCGGTAACAACCTTTTTTGGGCGTCCACTGCGTTCACCCTCTTCGGTGCTGATTTCCCCGCGTCTAAACTTAGCAATCTTTGATGATTGATTTTCCTGGGCCAATGTCCGGAAACTCAGCATCAAGTCAAGTTTTTAACTGTATTTTTTCCCTTCAAGAAGCAATATTTTATCAACACGAGAAATTGTTTTTTATCCATTTTTTTCACAATAACAAAAGTTGCTCAACTCAAAATGCTATAATTCACAAACTAATGATCCGACATCTGTTAGGGTTAGAGCTAACTAAAAAACACATGGATTTAATTCTAGTACCACCATCTATGTGTTAAGCCGGCGACTTTAAATTGACTTGTTATGGTTGTAATAATTCTATAGTAATGACGCATTGATATTCAGACAGTTTTTCAAAGACATTACCAGAACATTCTGAAAATGAGTTAAATTTTTGAAAGTCCAAATATAAAGGCCCAATTTACATAGACCCAAAATGTAGGAAATTGCTGTAAATCCTTAATTTGTATTACTTGTTTATTTTTGTATTCTCATCAGCAGAAACACCCTAACTTATACATAATATAATAATAAAATTAACAAAATAATATAATTAAAATAATAATATAATTTTTTATAAAATTTTAATTAAAATTAATTAAATGATTTAATTTTAATAAAAAAATTAATAGGATCAACTCCATTATATATGAATTAAAAAGAAGGCTCATATAGAGTCATAATTGTCAATACAGGTTCGATTAACGAGTTTGGCCATAGAGGAATAGCTTATAGTATATGATTCATTTTCAGTCCTACCAAACGCACAACAAAAAAATTTCTGACCTTCAATCCTGACTTGGCCACCAGCTCACCGCGACCCTTTTTGTTTGATGTTATCGTAAATGATTATCTAATTCAAAAATTACTCGATTTAGCGCGATTCAGCAGCGATTTGATATCGAAACTACCGGAACAGAATCGACAAAACCAAAATTGTGTTTAAGTGGCTATTAAAGTATCACAACCATAAACACTTTTTCACTAGCGTTCACTGCCACCATATGAATAATAATAGTAATAAAAATAAAAATGCAATAACAGTTTAAAAATACATTTTATTTAAATATATGTAAAATTTACATAACAAATATTATTTCAAATGAGAATTTTTAGAATTTTCTATGTTTGAGGAAAAAATAATATACTAACAATACATTAAAACGTAATATAACAGATTTAACACAAAATTTATACTTTTCAATAATCAGATTAATTAACATTTTAGAAGACCTACAATTTAAATAGCAATAGAAAACCGTATCCCTGTTAATACAATATTCTTTCAAATTTCGGTTTTGTAGTCAGCCTGCGTAAAATGTACAATACAAACCCTATCGCTTTTATGACTCTATATGAGATTCCCATCAGTTTTTCATCATTTGTTTTTAAAGGCGATTTCTGAGATAGAGCAAAATCCTTTGAATTTGGAACGGCAGGATTTCAAACGGTACTACATCCTGGGACGCAATACCTAAGATGTCTTCAGATTTAAACAAATCATTTTAACTAAAAAGAACCATAATAACACAGTTAACAAATTAAGAATATTTAATACGCAAGTTTATAACTTTTTTAAGCTTGCTTTGTCAACCATGTTCAAAAATGCTCCAATCCGAAAGAAACGCTTTCAACAAAATCTTTCTGGAAAAAAATTAAACTGAAATCATTTTTATATAAATCAAATTGTTTCTACAGGAAGTATATAGTTACCAAAAAAGTCCAAAATATCCAGTAATTTTTTGATTAATTCCACCAAATATAAACAGACGTACTCTACACCTTATTATTTTCTAGAATATCCTGAAAGCAGAAAGTGTTAAATTTCAGCTTTGCTACCAATTTATACCTCGAGCCACCTAGACGCAAGAGAACAAATTAATACACTGTTTCGCATGCGCCCATTTAAGATCCTTCTAAATTCTCAATATTTTGTGAATATAGCATACTTTCTCTTTCCATTTCCATCTTCGAAGTGTGAAAAAAAGTTAACTATTCGCAAAACTATCAAATAAGTTTGTTTCTACATAATGTCATCTTTATAATGCCATCTATTGAAATAAGGCTTTCACTGCGCGAGATACAATTTATTATTTATTAATTAAATATTATTAATTAAAATATTCATTAATTAGCGTTTTGAAATACATAGAAATATATTTTATCTATGTTAAGATCGAAAATAACTTTCGTTGTTGAACGAACCCAGATATAATTCCCATTTAAAATTTGAGGCATAGGAAAATTAAGGTCGTATAAACTTGGCGGAAACAATTACAAGTCTTACTATTTTTTGAACACAGTAGTACATTTAATTAAAGTCATTTATTTCAAAAGGGAAAATTAACGATTAAGTACTTGCCATTTACGATTTAGCAAGACACGTAAAAATCCTCGGCAACAGCAACTCGAAAGAAGTAGCAATCGCGAATATTTCTAACATTGTGGCCAGCTGCATATCAATGCAATTTCCTCGAGATCTTATCAGTATCTATAATTCAGCAAGCGAAGCGGCTGCTGGGACTCCAATTGGGACAGCGACGTCCCGACCACGTCATAATTAAGATCTGCCAAGGCGATAACTCGGAATATATCGTCTGGAGCATGAATAATCGGCTGGTAAACATAACATCTTGCTCATTTTATGCAATGAATGCTGGAATAATTTCACGGAAATATCAACATTAAAAACTGATAATGGAAAATATTTTTACTTAAATCAGAAAGAGAATTAACACTTCGTACATCGACTATATATACGGTTGACGGGTTGGAGATATAATTTTTTCCTAATATATCGTATATTTCTAATTGATCAAAAGTTATTATCTTGAAAATAAAAATTTCATAACATAATTGTAATATTATGCTTCAACTGCAAGTTAATTATAATGAATTAATTATTGTGACGTAATCTCTATGTTTTCGGATGTGTTTAATCCGAAGACAACTTCCTTTTTGTCATAGGACTACACGTTTCTTGACAATTTGAGTAACAACATTAAACGACTTTATTACCCTAAAATAAAAGAGAATGGTCTTGAGAAATATTATTTGATTATTTATTTGTTATAATTTATTTATGATTTGATACAACACACTAAAACCATTTTTCTTTTAAAACCTCTAAACTTCTAAAACTTTTTTTTCAGTCAGGCTCTTTCTTGTATATCTTCGCTTGTGGGAAGAATCCGGAATGTCTTTGTAAATCGTCCTATAGTAGTCCGATATCATTTAGACCCTCTTTTTAATGTCCTGGTAAAATCATTTACCCTGCTCCTCACTCACATTTCCCAAATTTTCAGGAAAGTAGTCGAGATAGGAATGAAAAATATGTACTACTAGACTCATTAGGAGATCTAAATATTGAAATGCTTTTAGCATTTTATTGGCGATTTGTTTATAGTTATTCTATTTATTATTGTCTAAAAATATCTCAATGACCTCCTTAAAATCAATCCAACCTTCTTTTTGAGAATCCGTCATGTTTGTGATGAATTGTAGATCAGTCGTAGTCCATTTTATATCTGGTCCGACGAAAACATCTTTCTTTGCCTTTGCTTCTGAGAGACCTGGAAGCTCCCTCTTAGGGAAGTGATATATATTTTAGTGATTTCACAAATTGACAATTTCACAAATTCATCAATCCCATCATTATGCACAGCAGTGGTAAAATAACTTTATGTGGAGGTATCAACTTTAAGCTCCATCGGCGGCCAACTATTTTTAGTCCAGTTATTTACTCGGTTGTTATAGCAGATGTCATAGGCACAAAAACCAAGAGAATTTGATAATCCGAGTAATGTGTAAAAATTGTTAAAATCGCCGCACACCTAGCAACCATGGCCTTCATATTTTAATTTGTGAACCAATTCCAAACTCTTGTACGTTTCCTTCAGGTGTACACAATAACCTACAGAAATGGAAGTATAAAAATCTACCATTGTCACAACGATTCATCCCAATAAACGTCTTGAATTTTATCTATGTATACGCCCATCATACTATAAATCACCATTAAGGCGTTAAAAATCATAATTAGTGTCAATGAAACAGTTTCATCAAAGTTTCTATTATCAGTGTTACTAACCATGTGTTGCTGTTTTTCATTTAGAATAAATTTAAAAAATAAAAGAAATTACATTGTTCTATGCGGGAATGCGAGAATGTGTAGAAACGGGAACATATTTGTTCGTATAAAAGTGATAAACATGATCCGTGTCTAAATCTAAATATAAAATTATAAATATTGCTATTCTTATAATGTGAACGCACATATGTAATGAACAAACTGAACATAAATACTGCAAAATCATTAATAATCCAATTGTA
Organism: Rhynchophorus ferrugineus; assembly: GCF_030347505.1. Taxonomy (NCBI): domain Eukaryota; kingdom Metazoa; phylum Arthropoda; class Insecta; order Coleoptera; family Curculionidae; genus Rhynchophorus; species Rhynchophorus ferrugineus. The sequence goes on along the minus strand of NW_027472580.1, from coordinate 43,959,873 downwards.
GTGTTATTACAGCCACTTACAAGGGCATTTCACAAATGTTTGTAATCTAGAAATAAATTATAGATTCATAATAGATTCTACAGACAAATATCTATGTTGTGTTTTAATTTTTACTCAGCGATTTATTGGTTAAAAAATTAATGTCATTTGCATCTGTTATATGTTGTAGCCTGAGACTGATGTGGCCCTATGTATTGGAAACAACAAGGTACATTATAGTAGACTGAAAGGTGTAATGACTGATAGTTTCTTGTTGTTTCTACAAAATACATTTTTTTCGTTAAATGAAGTAGTTTTAAAGTAATATGAAATTGTATGTTGTTTTAAATTATCTTTAAACCTAACACTAAATTATATTCATACTAGATAACCCGGCGAATTTTATATCACCTACATCTATATTGCTTTTTCCGACAATAACCATAGCTATTTGTTGTATAGCCACAAGATGTTTTGTCAGGTCTTGTGATGATATAATGTCTGTCAGATAGCATCCGACCCAATTCTCTTGTGAATATTTTGACTAAATCCTTGTTCAGATGAAGAAACTTTTGTAGATTTTGGATAATAATTCGCTTCATTGCTGAATTGTGAGCACAACATTTATCAATTACCATCTCGGGATTGCCCATAAAATAAATCTATAAGATTGGGAATCTGGTAGAACATCATCTGGAACTGTATCTACTAGTGGTAACCCATGTTAAAGTTTAAAGGTTAATGATTTTGTTAGCTTATTTCTGATACACAATTTAATGTCACCTTAAAAATTGTATGGTATTATACCTTGAAAATGGACATGAAATTGCTTTTTTTAATTTTGACCAAAAAATTGATATAATAATATCTCATCTCAGAAGCTAATGTGCATATTGGATGAACATAAATAATGATATGACCAGTTGTGGCTATTTTAATTTTCTACTGCCTTACAACATTAACAAGCGATTATCTGTTGTCACCATAATCAATTTCCGAATCACAGTTATTAATTTAATCAATTAATTTAATTGTCACGTGATCGTTGTTGTTGTGTTTGATGTACAAGAACTCATTGCATTTCTAAGCATATCCACACCATCTCTAGTAACTCCCGAACGCAATAGCAACATACCGATACTACTATTATCATTTTCTGGCTCTCGTTGATCATCAGTGCCGTTAACACGAGAGGTAGCTGGTCACAGATTTGATATACTTTGATGACTGGCTAAATTTTTTTGTCATTGTAAATAATAAAATTAAGAAAGCGGACAAATTTGTGACTAAATAATAACAAATGTCAAATAAATTTACAAAGAATGCTTTATCATGAACAGTAACTACTTATTTCAACTCTAGTCCTAATAAATGTTGCTATAAAAGGTTTCTCGACTGCAATTAGAATACTATTCGAAATTCGCATAACGAATACTTTAGTTGACGTATACGTCATTATTTTGTTTTCATGTCATCGTATCGATCTACTTATCAAAGACCGACATTTATATGAAATATAAGTGTGTTAGGGTATTTAACAGTTAATGCCAACAAATTATATTTAACGTTCAATAGATTATATATTACAATAGGGATTTGGCAATAGTGATCAGAAGTTTTAATCAAAATTTGACAATTTTGAAAATGCACTCATAAATATTTGACAGCCAACAACAATGCCGGTCCTTTGTAATAGTCAAACTATTGATTAATGTAACAGTGACATCTTAGTATATAAAATTGTTGTTATTACTATTTTACTCGTAATTATTTAATATCTTTTGGCCATATAAACCTTCGCTGGATATCTACTAATATTTCAAAACCAATATTAGCCAAATTGGTACAGCCATTCTCGACTTTTAGCGGGCTCTCGAACAGCAATTAATTTTTAGATATAGTAGTTACTGTTCATATTCGTTCAATCTGGGTTTCTTTAATGTATTGTTAATGTGTGTGTAGCTCAGGAAAGATATTATATACCTATAATAAACCCAAAATAAAAATTGATATTCTTTAAAAATACGTAATAAAACGCTCTATTTTAAAACCTCTCTAACCTATAAATAACAGCAAAAAGAAGTGCAGAATTTACGCTCGCGGACGAGCCTGTATAGGAAATCGATATTTATTAATGCAAAAATCGTTGTCGGCCCTTGAACTGGACAATTAATCTTCGGCCCTTAACGCTGATTGTTTTCTGTGGCGGGTGGCCATGAAGGTCTTTTATTTCGTCCTTCTAATGACCATCTCATCAAAGCGACACGTGACGTGAGATCGTAAACGGATGCCGTGATAGAAAAACGACCCTCCAGATCGAGGCTTGTGCAGAAAACCCTTTTCTCCCTTTTAATCCTCAATCACGCTTTGTCGAAGGGTTTACCATTTATACTACCATACACGATGAGGGAGTAAATGTTCGAATTATATTATAGTCGTTTTAGAGGACGCGAATATATATATATATATATATATATATATATATATATATATATAGCAATTTCATAGAAGTGTCTCTCCTATCTCAGTCAAAGATAATAACCACACGCATCTGCTGTTCATTTTAACTATATGAAAAAAATATTGCAGGTATTGACGGATATATAATCTTTTGCCTATTGTATTTACTTGTTCAATATAAAATTGTTTAGAGGCCAGTTATAATTACAATATTATTTTGAAAATTTTGGGGTTAATATTTAAATGGTTAAATTTTATGATATATGTCAGAGTGGTGAAAATATACCAAAACTTAATACTTTAAAGAACAGCAACAAAAATCTAAAATGTATGTTATATATCAAAATTACTGCGCTGATGTTATTATGGTAAAATCTAGGAGCTAAAGTGATAGGTTAAAGATCTATTAACAATATAATAAAACAATCATAAGATAATATCGAATTAAATTATATTATATTGTTTCAATATATTTTTTAAAACATACATGTTGAATAATTCATTTTCCTGGCTCCATGCGTAGACCCAAAAAATTTCACCTATCGGGGTTAAGTAGCCTTAAGCCAAAATATTAGTCATAAGTAACTTAACCAATATACATTTGTTTAGGTAAATGAACCTCTTCAAAATAATGAATATTAATTTTATGGCAGTTTACAAACAACTTTTTAAAGGGCAAAATAATTTGGCTCTAATATATTGAATGGCTTTGCACTAAAAGTTTTCATGTAATATAATCACATTTACCTTCAACGCAATTTTGCCATCGCCCCATTTAAACATATTTTTGGTTTAAACTACGGGTAAAGTTTTCATGGGTTCAAATGCTAAACGTACACTATATCAAGAATATAAAAAATGGCGTCATAAACAAACTCAATATAGTTATCCAATCGCGTTATATCAAATGGCCTTATAGAGCAATTCAAACGAATGAATAAAAAAAATGATTTCACTGCCTGTATTGGTGGGATCACGCAGAATATTTCCTGGGTTTAAGTTAAACCTCTACAACTCTTTTCTATAAGTCACACTGAAAATGGCCTACAAAATAACAAACGCACCATGGAAGCGAAATGAACTAATCAAGTGCCTTCACGGCTCTTATCATAGCAATTGAAATAACTAACAAGTTCAAAGTAGTGACATCTAGATGTTGGACGTCGCGAAACATTTCTCTAAAATTAATTATTTAGTCTTGATATAATGGTTAACCAAACTAGTTAAAAAGGCTTTAGTCTCTGTAAGTCTGGTTAAAAACACCTATTAGCGTCAGTAATCAATAAGCAGTTTTTTAAAGCGAAACAAAATCCATTGTTTTATTTGAGAATCAATTAATACTCCTTTTATATATATGCCTTTGATAAATAATCGCCGCTAGTTTTTTTTATTGCTTCAGTTAGAAAAACAGAAGCCCGCAAAATGCCGTAACCAGATAATTCGTGCACGGCCACACATTGGGACCGTAATATATTTCGCGGGCTTACGGCGAGGCTTCAGGTACAATCGTATTATCGTTCAGTGGGATACGCCGGTTATTCTCTTTATAATCCTTTAAATAGAAACTAATGGGCTTCCTTTCGACCCGACTCCCTCTAATTTGACCTGATAAACAAAATGTAGATATCCGGTTGGGCCCCTTATTAACCTCGGAAAATTTACGACCCTTTTTATGGGGAATTTGCCGTGTCGCCGTTCTTGGACCGTGCTCGGTTTATAGGTCCGGCCACGCGGGCAGGCCGCGAAGAGTTATGTCGCTCGGAAACTGCCGTGGATCTGCAAAAAAGATAACCTCGTCTTTGTGCCCGCGCTTCAATAAGTTTATTAACAGATTGATCTAGTTGCCGAACAAGTATAGTCCATTCAAAGTTTTTTTAATAATGGATATTTGTGACGTTGAAAAATTGCAATGTTGCCGCATCAACTCTGAGTTTTAGTTCAGTTTGGCTTTGACATACAAAAAAATTCTAATTTAAATAAAATAATTGAACAAAAATTTTATCAAATATAATTTATTTTAACATTATAGTAGATCTAATACATATATTATCGAATGACTTAAAACTACAATTAAGAACACAGGTATAATAGTTTGTAGGTTAGATTTGTTTTGTTTACATTTAACTCTTTTCCACACCACCCATTAGGTAGAGTTTCTAGGTGCGTTTTTTATGTAGTTGTATCCCCCTGGAGGCCTAATCCACACAATTAATAATTGTATATCTGAGAAATGTATTTTACTTTCATTCTAGAGCATATTTACCTTTTTACGTTTAGTTCTTGTTTCCTTCGATGGAGTATTTACTTGTCAAGTCATCTTAGTATCTCTGTATGTTTTATTTCTTCTGCTACTATCTGTGTTTCTTCTGCTACTATCAGGGTCGGAAATTGATTGTGTCTCAAATTCGAACAGGAACTAGATAACGGAGGACACCTCTTACCAGTAAAACACGTTAGACAGGTAAGCATTTTTTTGCATCACGTCATGACAAAAAGCAAAACACATTAGAACCAAAATAAAACAACTATACTGGTTAGTCGGAAGATACTCTCAACTTGATCTAAAATCAAAGAAGATGATCTATAATACAATTATAAAGCCAATTTGGACTAATGAAAAACTTCACGATGACCTGGAAATCAAATGGATTTGCGAAGTTATCCAAGTTTTCGCCTTGAAACACGAAAGAAGATTACTAAATCATACGAACGTGGAAGCAATACAACTGCTCGAGAGCGCACAGGATGTCAGGAGATTGAAACGAACAAAACCATACGAATTTATATAAAGTGTATACATTTAGTGTAAACTATAGCTATAAGTTAATAATTAATAAATAATTATAATTTTATAATTGAGGAATACATACTAATGTATTTTCTCGCACTCGTCTTGCTTGTTAATTAATTCAAGTATATAGGAAAAGTATTAATAAATTAATTGTAAATTAAGATTATAGTAAGCGTATCTAATAAAGATGTTATAAAAAAAAGGTAAGCATTTTCACTTTTAAATACTAAGTTGGTACGATTTTTAATAAAAATATTTGTTATCGTGTTGTAGCTGTACTTAATATTAGTATGGATATAGTCACTACAGCATCTCAAACAATGAAAAACAATATAATCTTCGATTCACCTAAAAGAAACCGTCCTCATAGGAAACGTGTGATGAATCAAGATCACCTTGATGTTAGCTCTATCAGAGGTCAAATATTTGAAATGTATAAAAACAGTTACTAGTTTTTTCAATATAAACGTAATTTAATAAAATTATTTCAGAGGAAACTGTTAGTTTGTAAAGTATCCACAAAGCTTTGAGAGGCGAAGATCTTTGAGGGATGCAGAACATCTCTTCATACAATGTTGAGTAATATGGGATTGGAATTGGACTGGGTTGTGTAGAAAATAGTTCGCTCATCAACTTCCGAACGGTTTGAAAATATTTTCTGAGTTTGAGCTGGGCTTTTATATGATAAAACTTGCAATTCATTATCTTAGAACTCTTTAGTTTCAATATCGTCCATTGACTGAAATGAATTCAAAATTGACAATTTTTATATGACGACGAAGAAACTCATTACCATGAGTTTTTAAGTGTTTAAATATCTTGAAAGACAGCAACATATTTATTCAAATTAAACAACAAATATAATCAATGTGGGAAATAAACGTCAAAAATAACGAATTTAACAGTACAGTTAGGTTGTTCAACATAAACATAAATCATAAATCCAAATAAAAATAACAACAAATCAACATAAGTTTTTTACACAGACACTTCGCATTTTCAATAATAGATATCACTGGCCAAAATACATTCAAACACCTACATTAAAAATGGTTTCATTAAATATATTTCTAAGCCGGCTTGGTGGCGCAGTGGTAAAGGCGATGGGACGGTCCTCGTACTGTTGCGATAGCCGCGGGTTCGAATACTGCTGGGGAATGGTCGTAAATTTATATTTGTAATTGTTTAAAATTTGTGAATGTTATTCTGAAGGTCGCCCCTGAAAATTATATATTTTCAAATTATAAAAGATACAACAACATATTAATAATGAAAAACCGCACACGTAAATTACTAATAAAACAAATATTTTTCCACAAAATAACAGAAGATTTTAAAAATTAATTTAAATGTTATATTTATTATTTACAATAAATTTGATTTATTGTATATAAGTTATATAATAAAACTAATATATATATATATATATATATATATATATATAGATATATATAAATAGCAATAATATTTCAGCTCTTTTTTATATATTTTCAGCCAAGTTTTAGTTTTATATATATATATATATATATATATATATATATATATATATATATAATAAGAACTGGCATTGGTCAAAACATTAGGAATAAAGGTTGCTAAATAAAAGTTATCCTATCGAAGAGTGTCATTAACGTTATGCTGACAGGATTTCACGCTAAAACTTGGCGATTTCTTGTTGAAATAATTAAAAACCCCTTTATTAACAAAAACTAGCAAACTTTTCTCAACTTGAAAGGAGTCGCTCCCAGCAACAACCACTACAAAACTTCCTCGGCATCGGGGAAGTTTCAGGTGACTCAGCAGTGAAGAGAATCGACGTTATAATGCTCTTATTTACTTTAATATTTCTAAAAAGACTGACGAGACGTAACTTGTTTGAAACACTAAAGTCAAGTATTGTTAGCAGTTTAATTAATTTTCCGTTCACTTTTTTATAGTCGTTTTTTGATTCATATAATACTTTTATTAAATAGTTTAACTAAGGGATAAAATCATTTTCTTCTCCGGCACTATTTGCTTTTCCTGACAAGATCGAACTTGTAATGTAATATTCTTATAAGTTGCATATTTCAAAAACTGTATATTTGAATTAAATTTCACAACAAGACGTTTACAAAAGAAAGCATAGATACTGAAGAATTTTATTGTTACTTTCAACAAATAATAATAATTTAATATTTGTCAAATATATTGGCCGATTTTATTTCACAATTTTAATGTTCTTTTATAAGTTGCATATTACATTAATTATGCCTAGTAATATCTTAATTTATAAAAATTAATCTATTATTATTGTTCTGTTATACGCAAAGCATACAAGCAGGACGAATGTGGAACAATACATAAATTAAATTATATTTCCTAAGTATATACTAATATTTCCAAGAGTCTTAATATATTACTACTAGTCGTTGCCGACTAACTTACAAATTGTCTATACAGTGACTTAAAACTAAGTAATAGGTCAATTGAAAAGTCCCCGGCCTGACACATAGATGGCGCTACTAGAATTAAATCCATATGTTCTTTTAGTTAGCCCTAACTAAAAGATAATAAGACTAAATAATAAAAGATATATAAATTTGACAGCTGTTGGATCATTACTTTGTGAATTATAGCATTTTGAGGGAAGCAACTTTTGCTATTGTGAAAAAAATGGATAAATAGGAATTTCGCGTGATGATAACATATTGCTTTTTGACGGAAAAAAATACAGTTGAAGCAAAAACTTGCCTTGATGCCTAGTTTCCAGACACTGCTTCAGGAAAATCAACCATCAAGAATTGGTATGCTAAGCTTAGACGGGGTGAAATGAGCACCGAAGACGCCGAACGCAGTGCACGCCCGAAAGAGGTTGTTACCGACGAAAACATTTATAAAATCCACAAAATGATTTTGAATGACAGTAAATTGAAATTGAATTAAATAGCAGACACCCTAAAAACTAAAAATATCAACTGAACATGTACATCATATTATTCACGAATATTTTTGTATGAGAAAGCTCTGTGTAAAGTGGGTGACGCTCGAGTTCACTTTTGGCCGAAAACAACGACAAGTTGATGATTCGGAGCAGTGTTACAAACCCGAGCTTTTGCGTCGATATGTGAAAATGGATGAAACATGACTCTATCATTTCACTCCGAAGTCCAATCGACAGTCATCCGAGTGGATTGCACACGATGAACCCATTCCGAAGTCCAATCGACAAGGTTATGGCGTCTGTAGTTTGGGATGCGCATGGAATAATTTTCATTGACTACCTTGAAAAAGGAAGGACCATTCACAGCGACTATTACATAGCGTTATTGGCCCGTTTGAAGTACCAAAAGAAAGTGCTGCTTCACTAAGACAATGCACCGTGTCACAAGTCAGTGAAAACGATGGCAAAAATCCATGAATTGTGCTTCTAATTGCTTCCTCATACACCGTGTTCTCCAAATTTGGCCACAGCGACTATTTCCTGTTCTCAAATCTCAAAAGAATGCTCGCTAGGAACAAATGTTCGTCGATTGAAGAGGTGATCGTCGAAACTGAAGCCTACTTTGAAGCAAGGGAGAAATCGTACTACAAAAATGGTATCGAAAAGTTGGAGGGTCGCTATAATCAGTGTGCCACCCTTGAAGGGAATTATGTTGAATAAAAAATAATAATTTTGCCAAAAAAATATGTTTTACTATGGTGGCTCGGGGACCTTCCAATTGACCTGTTACTTGTCTAGGAAACCCGTTAGTCCTTACTTAGTCACCAATAAAATAAAAGTCAGTATCATTTGTAATCACTTTTTAGTGTTTTTACAATTTAGTGTTCTTCACTACTACAACTACACACATTTTGGTTCTCTTTAGTCTGCCTCCTAGTTCATTGTTGTCAAAGAGTTTCAGCACTCCATAAGAGTGGAACCCTTCCTTATATTTTGTTGAGAAATTGTTATTATCCTCTATAATAGTTGAAATCCGTATGTCTGAATGGTATGAAGTAAATGTTGTTAGCATCAGAGTGCATCCGAAATATTCAGGAGTTTATTCTAAAATGTTTCTATACTGTTGATGTTACTTGTTACACAATATCCTTATAACTGAATTCCATATAGGGTTTAGTGTTTTATAAATTTTAATACTAACTGCTTATATACTAATAATTTAGATTTTCTTCCAAATAACCTATAAAGTTTTTTGAACTTTAATTCGAGTTTTTGCATGCTTATATGGGTATGATCGTAAATTTATGTTTGTGATTGTTTAACATTTGTGATTGTCCGTATTGTCAATATAGCAAGAGTGCTATATCCGACAAGGAAAATGATCCTAGTCACGCCAGTAACCAGGTCACTCTAAAGTCGGTAGGCTTAATGATGGGGACCGTGGCTCGGAGCCCACGTTAAACTGTAGGTCCAGTCCAGATATACCCTCGTTGGTAAAAAGGAGACTTTAATATATTAAAAAGTATAATAAAATAAATCCTTAGTGGCTCAAAAAAATTTTCAGTGGGCAATGGGTTTTTCTTATAATAACTATTATGTAAAATGACATCACATAGAATATCACTTCATTAATTAAGTGATTTCCTTATGTTTTTTGACTCCTTTTTATTATTTCCTTATGTTTTCTAATGCAGGAATAAAATATTTTCTAGTGATCTAATCTAGAAAGACTTAAACTTTTTAGTAATAGTTTTTCAAATGCTTTGGATAGTACTGGTAGCAGTAAAATTTGTCGATAAGATTTTACTTAATTTGGTGATTGTCCAGATACCGGGTCATCCGGGGTATGTTTTAATCATAATGCTGCATTAATCAAGTTAGTGAGTTTTATCATTACCTTCCTTAGTAGATTTTTGAACGCTTTTTTTGAAAATTTGATAATGATGTCAAAATCTTTTTCCATAAAAATGTTAATATGTGATAAGTGATAGATTATTGAAAGCGGGTCTCTCAATGTGAGTTCTAAACTGATTCTTATTAGAAATTAATTAAAAATTATTTTTAATTAACTTAACACAATCCTATTATAATAATGGCCGCGGATAAAAATGGTTCTAACGCAAAATCTTCCTGATTTACGAGGATTATTAATTTCAGAAATTGGTAGAGAATTCATCATATTAAGAAAACCGTTAACAGCCAGTCCCGAACGTAAATAATTATCGACGTAAACGTCAAAGAGGTCGGAACTCGACGAAATGATTTTAATTGCGGGATAAATTGGCGAGATGTTTCGCATATCTTTGCGTTCGGGCGAATTAATAAAGTTGGTTAATTAAATTCGTAGGAAATGTTGAGGGATTAATAACAGATTGTTTCTAAATTTGTTGATAAACAACGGATACATTATTCACGAAAGAAATTGTTTACCCGTCCATGTACATGAAAATATATTTTGCCAGCGGGTTTAAAACAAAAACGTGCTTGTTATTTAACATTATTTAGCGAATGAAATCAAAATGAAAATTATATAAAATAAAATAAAATAAATATAATATAAAATGGATCAAGTTTGTACATCATTTTGAATGCCATATGTGATTTTAAAAACTTTTCGCTTAATTTAATTCGCTACTATATTAAAAAAACAGTGGAGAGGTGACATCTCCTTGACGAACACCAGCTTGGATATCAAATGAGTTTGATAAATTATTTCCCACTCGCACACCACTAACGAAACCATCCTAAGAGGCCTGTGTATCCACATCAGCAGTGAACTTACGTGATCTCAATTTACGACGACATGAATTAGTTTATTTTAGCTTTAATATATAATAATTTTCTAACGTAAAATGTAACTAAAATAATGAAATAAAAGTAATTAATTATAATATAATAGTATATATAATACATATACTATCGAATAACTTGAAACTACGCTTACTTAAACAGCCACAATAGTTTGTTAGTTGTAGTTATTTTATTATATTGATTTCTTTATTATTCTCTTAGAACTTCAAAAATCTTCCCATGAGCAATAAGTATTATTTTATTATCTCCATAATAGAATATAATTGTACTGACATGTAGCAGATCGCTTCAGTAAGTGATCTGCAGAACAAACTTATAATCTAAATCTTATTCTAGATACTAGTCTAACTTATTCTAAAGTATATCATAACTTATTCTAGAAACTATTCTAGCTTATTCTAGAGATTACTAAATCTCACACTATGTGTCTATTAGTCAGTTTGTATGGTATTCACTGTCATCACGCACATTTAACTCTTTGGCAAATTCCAAAAATGAAACAGTCTTTCAGAATACCTTGTACTACACTTGAATCACACTCTCCATGGGCAATAAGAGGATATCGCGCTGAACTAGTTTATTGGAGACAACATGGAGCATCGACAATGACTCGAATTGTTAGTGGTATCTCACAGTTCAATACCATAGTGCCATATGCATACAAATACATATGCATACAAATACATATGCATACAGCAAAAACTTGTTATCTAAGTATAATTTTGATTTACTATCAGCCAATACATTTAGTTTAGTTTAAACCCAAGCTGTTTACGTTTTGTCACTATATATTTTTTTATGTTAAACGTCGATAAAACTTAATTCCCAGATATTTAACATTGTCTGCTTGCGGGAGTTCATAATTATCTATGTTTACCATAATTCGACTTTGCTTAGATGAAGTAGGACGTTTCTTGTGGCTGATATTCGATGTGTGATGATAAAATCGCTGTATCGTTAGCATATGTTGCAACACTAATGTTTCTTAAAGTCGGTGATCAACTGTATACATTGGACCAAGGACGCTGTCCTGCGGAACACCTGAAAATATTGGATGTAGATCAGAGTATTCGTCATCCTGTTTTACAATAAAGTAGTAGTTATTGAGTAGTTATGGGGCAAGATATGAAGTCCAGTATGCCACAATAGTATTGTGGCATTGAACTGTTTCCTATATATAGTAATAGTAATATATTTTATTTTTTTGCCTTTTTATGTTTATATCTTATGTAAATTTAAATGACATCATTTGTTATATCTTCAAAACTGTTATTATTCATTCTCTCCTCGTAAATTTCAACCAAACACTCATTTATATTCTGAACAGGTATACACATATATGTATACATAAATCGTTCACATTCTGTAATACGATTTTCTACAATTAGTAAGTTATATTCGGTCACTGTAACATTCTGAACCACTATTCAAGTCAATAACTAAGCTGTTAATTTTCAATCTGACACTAGTTCATAATGCCACCATATGTTAATTTTTCTTATGTTTGTCTGATAGAGTTAAATTAAACCGACGCATGTTATTACAGACAGTCCTTTCCACGTATCCAAAAAGTTATAAAAAAGGAAATATAACTATAAATCTATATAAAACTATAATTATATAAAAAATATATAATAAAATAGTTTATTATAATTAAAAATAAAATTTTAAAAAATCACGAGATAATGATTGGTCGGTGCGGTTCAGAGGTGGAAAGCACAAAGTCTTCAAACCAAGTTAAATCTGTTAAGTATATATATAATATATTCAACAAAAAAGCAAACATATACCAAAAATATATATCAAGCTTTATAACATGAGCTCTTAGTATATAATATAAGTAAGTTAATATTAACCAAGATAGTAAACTTCATTATGTCGGAGCGCTTTCAGACAAAATTAATAACAATTTCAATTTAAGTGTGTGGTATTGTTTGCCGACGAAACCGGTAACTGTTGGGCCGATGCTTTGTGTGCATTTTCGGTTTAAAATGTCTGAATGTATCGCCGCATAAAGCGATTTACAGTGGCGAGATAGAAAATAGAAGCCCACTTGCCGAATCAAAGAACGAACTCGGCGTGTGCTATACTGCAATTGTAAATAGAGCGCCGCAGATGCTGCTATTTTATGTTATTTAGCGGTGCAGAAATTCGGTTTGTCTGAAACCCGATGTTTTCCGAGAGTTTCAAATATATAAGTTGACCTCTGCACTTTTCCAGATAAGACCATTAATGCACAATTTATGATAATGATATGCTACCTAAAGAAACAGATAAAATATAACCAAAACAAACAAAATAAATTTATTTTATTTGGTAACACAGTGAAATAAATCCATGATTCATAATTAACCGCTGAACACTTCGCGATAATCAAAGCTTTATCCTACAATACAATAGAATTCTTCAAAGAATGGCCAATCTTTACTGATTCCCGAAATTCCCTCAAATATTTCCTGGAACAGAAGTTTAACCGTCCTGGTTACCGACTCACTATTAATCATCTATACCCTCTAACTGAATGGCTACCAGACCAGTTTATTGTGGATCCCTTCTTACGTTGGCATACCGGGAAATAAGCACGCGGATAGTAAGGTTAAATCGACAGCCTTTTCTCCCCTTCCCATCACAAATATTTGTATCCATACTAACCTTATTCCATTCGTTTCGAATTTCACCAAAAACGACGTACAATATCGTTTGGTCCAGGAGGCCAACCACAACAGACTGTTTGAGGTTAAAGCTGATTTTTTTCTCCAGTCTTCACATTCCTTCCCCTTGTCACCATGCCGTAGCTCTGAATCGACTGAGAATGGCTCACAATCATTTCTCGCACAGTCACTTGATTACTTCGAGTCCGCCTGCTCACTGTGATGTTCGTCACCTTGCCCTTTTTTCAGTCTACCACATACTGAGCGACTGTCTACCACTCACCCAGATGAAAGCTAGTATGGACAAAATTTTAGAAATGCCTTAAAAGGGGAAAATACAGACCGAGTCCTCGAATTTCTACGAGAAATCGATTTCCTTATAGATAAAATCTAGCCCATTCTAAATAAGTGTCGCTGACCAAATAACAATTACTATTTAGGTATGGGTCCTGGTGTGTGCTGCCTGACTAGAGTTTCTACTTCGTTATTGTTGTGTTTGTAATCTTGTATTTGTGTCCACTTTTAAATTGTATATACACTATTTATACTTTTAGCCCCTCCTGTTTGTATTAATAATTTAATTTTATTTATTAATTTATTATTCTATATATAAATTTTATGTCAATCCTCATACCCTTTATATCAACACCATGCTGTTGTAAGTCTCGAAATGATGACGTCCTTCAAACCGTCAAAAAAAATCATAATTTCAGCGATCTTAAACACCAATCAAAACGTAAATCGCAAAGAAAAACAGACGGTGGTGGTAGGTGGTGCTCGAATTCGACTACAATAGGTTAAATTTATTTTCTCATAATAAATAGAATAATTAAGAAATGAAATATTACTGAAACTTATTTTGACAATGTTATTAATATTAGATCAGAAATATATTTAAACATGATATTACTTACAGTAATATATGTTTGTATGCTAGGGTATTAACATCTTAAAATAACGAAAAAATGGACACTTTTTCACAGTTTAGAGATAGTAGGGGGTGTATAGCTATTAAATTATGTACTTAATTATTTATCGATGAAAAAATATATCTATCTATATATATGTATATATATATATATATATATATATATATATATATATATATATATATATATATATATATACATATATATTTTTTTTAATAATTTTAATATAAATAAAATAATTGAACAAATATTCTATTAAATATAATTTATTTTAACATTATAGTACATTAAATGCACTTATTATCGAAGAAATTAAAACTACATTAATTTTACATCCCAATAATTTATAGGTTAGAGTTCTGTTATCATATATACATTGAGCTTTTTCTCACACTAGTATCGGTAGGGTTCTAGACGCGTTTTTGTATGTAGTGGTATCCCCCGAAGGCCTAATCCATTTAACTAATAATTGTATATCTGAGTAATGTATTTTACTTTCATTAGAGAGCATATTTATGTTTTACGCTTAGTTCTTGTTTCTTTCGATGCAATGTATCCTTGTAAAATCATTATGATATTACTCTATTTCTCTTTAGTTTGCCCTGTTACTATCTGTATACATCTTTCTTGATAAAACTACATTTAATCACTGCATTCTCCTTAATGCATTTGCCATATCTGCAAAACAGTTAGTGTTATTTCTCTACTCATACATGTTAACCAAACGTTCATGTATATTGTGAACAATAACACACATGCTCACAAAGCTTTCACACTCTATAATACTAATTCCTACAATTAAAGTATATTAATTGTATACTACTGACCTTAATGGTTTCCTTTTTCATCACCCTGTCTTGGTAATCGTCACCATTGAATCAAAAACCAACATTCGTAAAGTTTTCTTCAACAATCACAGTCACTTTCAGAAATACTAGTCAAGTTAATAACCAATCTGTTTATTTTCAATCTATTAAAAACCTCCTCAAGATTCTACCATTTCTCAATTTTTTCTTCAATATGTCTGATCGAGCTCATACAAACCGAAGATGTTATTTTCGACAATGCCTCTTTCCATAAATCCAGACAGTTCTGGTTTGAATATCCTCCTCGACCTGAATATCTATTGTAACTCAATTGGACTAAAAATGCAGTGATAGGAAGGGAGACATAATACTGTGTGGCCATAACATTTAGTAATCTGATCTACTATGTATCTTTTCTCAGGCTTAATTCTAAAAAATTAATTACATAAAATGCAATTAAATATTTTATTTATATTTACCGAGTAATAATTTGAAATAGTTCATTCTTTAACATGATTTCCTCGAAACTTATTTTATGTACTTTAAGTCATTCCTTAGTTGCAGCCTTTGTTCATGAACTTGTTAGGATTTTCTCCACCAGTGTACTATATATATATGGTAGATATGGTGCACTATATATAACAATAACTGATGATTCCTCCAAGTTCTTTAAAAGCTGATTTTCAAACTACTGCAAAGTCAAGTTATGGTTCAACTCTTCATAGTAGTCACCCTTGGACTTGGAGAAACACTAATTCTGCACCAGGAATAAAACCAATCCTGTTTCCAGCATGAAGAACCTGTCTATATATGTCTGCAATAAATAAATCTTATGACTAACAAAACCTAATCGATAGTTACTCCAATATTTACCTTTTTCCATGAACCTTTGTTGTCTTTATACTATAATTATTATCATCGTTCCATGAGCAACCCAATGTACCATTCTGAATTATTCATGGCTCTTTTAAATATATAAATTGATATAATTCTACCATGATTTTGTTATATGTTTTAAAAATTGTTTTCTGTTAAAAGCAATCTCTGGAAGTTTCATTGAACCCCTTCATGGGTTATCTTTACACCATTTAAATCATATCCAACAATGTATGAGCGGATATTCTACATCTCTCAAATAGGTGTATATCTTTTGGATCTTTGTGGATACTTTCCAGACTAACAATTTTCTCTAAAATAATTGTATTAAATTATGTTTCGATTGAAAAAACTACTTACTGTTTTATACATTTCGTATATTTGATCTCTGAAACACCAATATTGATCTTGATTCGTCACCTGTTTCGCATGAACACGGTTTCTTTTTGGCGAATTTTTGAGATATTTTAGTGAACGTGTCCCTACTAATATACAGTGCAGCTGCAAGACGCAAAAAATATTTTCAATAAAAGCCGTGGCGCTTTCAAATTTATTAAAACAAAGCGTTAAAACAACGTTTGCCGGTTTATAACCCGTAATTATAAGATTTTGAAGAATCTTCAGAAGTTTGGCAAACGGGTAACTTTTGCAGACTCATTCCGTTACATGTTCGAACTTCTCTAACATCATTCTATCTCTATTTTAATACTAACTGTATTTAGAATGAATATATTTTTATATATATTAAATACACAGAATTAGGGTATATTTAACATGTCAAGTGAACAAACGACTTTCAAACGAGGATTTTAAAAATCGGTATTCGTAAAAAGCGGACTAAATTCAAAGAAGATGATCTGAATCTGACTGACCATTAATGAAGTTGGAATATCTGCGATTGATTCATAAGAAAAATAAGGGGCATTGAAATATGTACAGACATAAAAAGTCTGACCGCTACGGATTGTTTGACGTTAAGCGAAATTAAATAAAGGAACAGATATTTTCGACAATTGGGTTGATGACTAATTTTGAAAAACATTTTCATTGTTTGTGAAAGAAATATATGTTATCATTGCAAAGCACTTTTCTCTCTGGTTTAAGATTTGAGGTCACAAAATAACCAACGTTTGTCATGTATTTGCTTAATAATTAGAAACTCTAGATTAGAAAGTATATAAAATATATTTATATATTTTCATGGAACAAAATTATTTTTGCATCTTAGAAATTACCAAAATATCGAAATATCTATAAACATCAATACATACAATAAACTAAATACTAAAAACCAAAATTACTCAAAAAGTTTTTATGTTTCTTGGTCACCGGATTGTAAATTTATAACATATTCTTTAAATAACGATATACGCTTCTGGCAATCCGATAGTAAACGTCACTACCTAACTAGATTTTAAAGTAAAATCTCATTGAATTATTGATATTTTATTGATAATAGTTAACAAGTATTGTTATCATCGAATAATCTTTTGATTACAAGAGTTAGGGTCGCCGAACATTAAAGAATGGACCGGACGAACGAAACGACGGATTGTCTAGGGCCAAACTTGAGCCAACATTGGTAGTCTGAACGATGTTATAATATATGAAAGTATTAGCAAAACACTTTATTAACTCCAAACAAAAAAGTATTGATTTACTTTAAAAAATATTTTATTTAACAAAAAGAAAAGGAAACTGGTTGAAGCGATACTTATTAAGCGGTGATACAAGATTACGGTTTTGAACAAGATTGCCGGATAGACAGACCTATATTACATAATGCATATGACTCTCCTTTTACCATCGATTGTACCTTGGTAACTGCAATATTCTGTCCAAGTTCTATCAGACTGTTTTTTATCCGCCTTTGAAGGCCTTACACCTTGAACTGTGATGCATATGCCGGGAATACAACGACTAGGCGTGTATTTCATAGTTTGAATATTTCTTATTCAGTACAGTTTATAGCCAGGGGTCGTTGATCACTTTCAATCTACTTTTTGTGACTGTACAGCTTCAGCTGTAATAATTTTTTACTTTTTTGTGTATAAATGTAAAGAAATTTGTTATTGTAAGGTTATTTTTGTAGTATTCAAGACAAATATTATTTTTTAATGCTTTTTCCAAGAATGTGAAGATTTATATAAAATTAATTATTTTGCTCTAGCTTCAGAAAATCTTTTATGATCTATTACATCAAACTTCCGAGGAGGAAGGTTTATTGTTCACATTTCAAAACCACCAGATGATTATGGACCAATAAATTAATTTTAATTCTAGCTCATAAACTAATTAATTAATAAAATAAAACAATGACAAACTCAAGGAAATCTCTTATGTGGTCTTAGAGAAAGGTTTGTTCTTTGCATTTCAGACCGGATGTTATAGATATAAAAGCGAAAGATCATTGCTTAACCGAAATTAAATTCCTAATTGCAATTTTCATAGTAAGCGTTTAATTAAAGTCTACATAGATAATTGAATTGAAATATTATTACAACTATATGTTACTACATTATTATATTATTTTAACTTATATTATTTCTATATTATAATAATACATGTTCCTCCGCAGAAGCTTTAGAAATAGACGAATCTGTGCCTTCACTACATGCTGATAAGAACCAGATAGCATGGTGTTAAAAGAACTAAATATATATATGGTAATATTTCAACCAAGAATTGTTATATATATATTTTTAAGAGTCTACTAAAATGTTACTTAACGGTACCAGGAATCTAACAGGTCAATTGAAAAGTCCCCGGCCTACCATAGTAAAATATATTTTTTGGCAAAATTAGTTTTTATATTCAACATAATTCCCTTCAAGGCTGATACACTGATTATAGCGACCCTCCGACTTTTCGATACCATTTTTGTAGTACGATTTGCCCTTTGCTTCAAAATAGGCCTTTGGAGAATACGGTGGATGAGGAAATAATTGGAAGACCAATTCATGGATTTTTGCCACCGTTTTCACTGACTTGTGACACGGTGCATTGTCATGGTGAAGCAGCACTATCTTTTTCTTCAAATGCGGCCGTTTTTTGGCGATTTCATCCTTCAAACGGTCCAATAACGCTATGTAATAGTCGCTGTTGATGGTTCTTCCATTTTCAAGGTAGTCAATGAAAATTATTCCATGCCCATCCCAAAATACAGATGCCATAACCTTGCCAGCCGACTGTTTTCCCACGCTTTGGAGTGGGTTCATCATGTGCAGTCCACTCGGATGACTGTCGATTGGAGTTAATTGATGAAGCTAAGTTTCATCCATAGTCACATATCGACGCAAAAAACTCGGGTTTATTACGCTTTATTATCTTCAAACACTGCTCCAAATCATCAACTCGTCGTTGTTTTCGGCCAAAAGTGATCTCGCGTCACTCACTTTACACAAAGCTTTCTCATACCCAAATATTCGTGACTGATATAATGTTCATTAAATTTCAATTAAAGCCCACTTAAAATCATTTTGTGGATTTTTTAGATTTCTTCGTCGGTAACAACCTCTTTTGGGCGTCCACTGCGTTCGCCGTCTTCGGTACTCATTTCACCACGTCTAAACTTAACATACCAATCCTTGCAGGTTGATTTCCCTGGGGCAGTGTCCAGAAATCCGCTTTGATTCAACTGTATAAAAGGAAAAGTATAGGGCAAAAATCCCTTCAAAAAGCAATATTTTATCAACTCGGGAAATTCATTTTTATCCATTTTTTTCACAATAACAAAAATTCTTTCACTCAAAATGCTATAATTCACAGACTAACGATCCGACAGCTGTCAAATATGTACACGCATCTTTTGAGACTTAGAGCTAGCTAAAAAACATATGGATTTAATTCTAGTAGAGCCATCTATATGTTAGCTGTGGACTTTTCGTTTGTATCGTTTGTATGCGAAGCTATCCTTAAATTTTTAATTATTGCCAAAAAAATCTACAAAAACATGTTTAACGAAAATTCTTATTCAGGTATTATGTCAGCAAATGGTGAATTTTTTTTTAAAAACCATTAATTGTGGGCAACATCTCAACAAAGATAATGCAATATCGTTTATATAATGGAGATTGCGTTTCAAGCTTATCTCTTCTGTGAGATTTGTTAACCGAGAGGTGGTAAATAACAATATTTTATCTATAATTTATTGATATGAAATCCACCTCTATTCGAATTCCATAATTTAAATTTAAACGTATATGTGAGTACATGAATATTTAAGCTTATCTAAACCAAATATAAAAAATTAATCTACATTTTTTATTTAAGATTTACGGATGAATATTCATTATTTATTCATATACACATTCACGGTACCCTATATACGTATGTTTAAGCAATGCCCTGAATATCGTTGCGCTCCAGCAATTTGGAATATCAAAAACCGAAAATAAATACCCTGGATGTGCAACATCTCCAGCGTGAATAGAACGCTGCTGATGCAAATTCTCGTATTTAGCGGTACGGAAATTTTGATTTGAAGCTGGAAAATTTTAACAGGTCGAAAGACTCAAACAAAACAATGCGAAGGGTTCTGTGTGTTGATTTGTTGCTATACAGAATTAGACTTAACTTTTTAATATTAAACGAAGATCTTTAACCAGGACTTAATTTAAAATGTAATAACATTTTACAACGTTTATTTCTGTTTCCTAAAATATTGTGCTATTTTATTAATTTTATTTATGATATCTATGATAGTCTGATCGTCAGTAAAATATCATATTCATAGTAGGTAAAATATGGTAATATCATTGAAAATTGAAATGGTCAATTGAAAAGTCCCCAGCCTGACACATAGATGGCGCTATTAGAATTAAATCCATATATAGTTTAGTTAATCCTAACCCACAAAACATACGTTTATAAATTTGATAGCTGTCGGATCATTGGTTTATGAATTATGGCATTTTGAGTAAAGCAATTTGTTATTCGAGTTGCTTCCTCATCCACTGTGTTCTTTAGATTTAGCCTCCAGCGACTATTTTTTGTTCTCAGATCTCAAAAGAATGCTCGCTGGGAAGAAATTTTCGTCGAATGAAGAGGTGATCGCCGAAACTAAGGCCTATTTTGAATATCCATTGGTATCTATTGAATATGGTATCGAAAAGTTGGACAGTCGCTATAATCAGTGTATCACCCTTGAAAGGAATTATGTTTAATAAACATAACTAGTTTTGCCAAAAGTTGCCTAGTTTTGTGTTTTACTATGGTAGGCCGGGGACTTTTCAATTAGCCTGTTAATAATAGTAGTAGCTTTCATATTCTCAAGTTTTAAGTAAATATAGTGTATATTTATACTTCTATTATTATTATATTATAATATTTTTACTATTATAAAGATGAAAGAGCTAAGCTACAAAGGTTCTAAGCTTTCGTTCCGTGAGACTGTGCATGGTTTTTCGTACTAGTTAACACCTTGTGATCGAAATTCTGCCACATTTTATTAAGTAAATTATGTTTCTCCTATAACAGACCAAAGGGAATAATTTAAAATGATGTGTTACTAAAACTTCTTTTCACAGTATGTACAACATAAGATAAAAATATATATGATAATAACATTAATTAAAATAATAAATGCCTACATATTAAAACATTAAAATAATTATCTCAAGAACTAACTTTTTTAAATAGCATTTATTAAATCTAATTTCCATTAAGTGTAAATAACCAACAAATTATTAATAAGTTTAAATTACTACACAACTGCCCATTATAACGTAGTATCATAATATTACTTTCATAACTTTAACAGATTCAGAGCGTCCAAGTATATATAAAAGAAAGACCATGTTCTTTACTACGTATTTACAACCATACATTAAATATTAATTAATCAAAACTTAAATCTATAAAGTAAATAATCAAAGAATACAAAATTACATATACATACATGTCTTAAAACATTAATCGTTAAACACCTTAATATTTATCAATCCTTTAAAATATTTACGAATTTACTGTTAATAATCTCTTAACTATATGTCTTTTATCCATGTTTCTCACCTAAAACATATAATACAAAAGCAATAAATATACATAAGTTTGAATAAAAGAACATTTTTTACCTAATTTCTTAAATAAAATGTACCGTTCTTTCATTGTTTATTCCTCTCTTCGACCTCAAATAGCTCATTCTTAATTTTCTTTTTATGGCTTTCGTTTAGCTATTGCTTTCTACTTTATCTTACGTCCCAAGTGGGAACTAACCACTCACCAACAAATGAGGAACTAAAATTCTATAAAGCTATTTTATAAACGTAAATATTATTTCCAACATGTATTATATACACTTCAATGTTCGGGTAATGCTTTGTCAAGAAATGCATTTACTAAATAACCTTTATAATTACCTCAAGGACAATAATATACTATGTCCCTAGAACCATATCAATTACTATCAGTTCTTAAGCAAGAGTAATTTATTTAGCTGCTCTATGTATATATAATACGTTGTAAAGAATGAGAAGAGATGGTTTTGGTAATTCTCAAATTTTGTTAATGTAGGTTGGGATTAAATTTTCGCCTATATCGGATTTTTCCTGCAGAGCTGTTCCTTCCGATAAAGTGGTGAGGTTGTTATCTCTACAAAAAATATCCATTTTTCGTATTTTACGTAATCATACGTAAATCATTTAATCATAAATGTTGTTTAATAGTTTCAAATATACGGGAACAATCAAAAATGATACAAAACCGTAAGTAACACTGCTTAAAATTAATCATTTCAATGTAAAATTTAAGGATATCTTCCCATCGACATTTTGCGGTACAAAGTTGCCATATTTTTATTTTGAAAATTACACGCCTGTATTTGATGCACGTGCAACAGAAACGTCTAATAATCCACCGTATAAGAGTTGGAGTTGGCAGTGCGTCGGCCAGAGCCTAAAACATTTGTTTGTCCGCTATTCATGATTGCTTGATTTAGGCGTATTTCATGTTATTGGAACTTATTTATTTGTAGCGCATGTCACACAAAATATTTTGACTTAAACATTTGTTCTCGATTTAAGGGTTTACCACCAAGGTTAAGGCAAAATTCACGCCACCAGGTGCCAGGTGGTTTTCCTTAAAAAGGGAGGCAAAATTTTCGCAAAACCAATTAATATATAGATTAATTTATATTATAAATAATCTATAATAATACATCAAAATCAAAAATACGAGATTTTTTTTTAAATATATTTTAAAGTCTCCTTTTACCGACTATGGGTTTGTCTGGACTAGTCCTAAAGTTTAACGTGGGATCCGAACCACGGTCCTCAGCATTAAGCCTACCGACTGGCGAGTGACCAACTTTAGAAATCATCCCAGAAGACATCCAGTCTTACCCAGCCTGGTTACTGGCGTGACTGGGATCAATTTCCTTGTCGGATTTTACACTCTTGCCTAGAATAATCACAAATTTTAAACAATCACAAACATAAATTTACGACCCTTTCCCAGCAGGATTCGAACCCGCGGCTATCGCAACAGTAGGAGGACCGTCCCATCGCCTTTACCACCGCGCCACCAAGCCGGCAAAAATACGAGATTGCCACATGCGATTAAGACAGATTACGTGGAGAATAATGTCTAAAATCAAACGAAAAGGTTTAATAAATTTTATACTATTTTGTATTGTATTTCTTACGTTAAACCAATAGAACTTTGTTCCATGAAAATATGGTTTCCGAATTTATTTTTAATTTATATTTGGTACCAACATTTGGCATTTGAGACCGGTATATATGATGGCTGTTGTTTCTGGTAACTGAACAAATTTAAATTTGATCGTGGATCGCAATGTGATCAGTGAATCAGTATTTAGGAAACTGTACCAAAATGACCAAACATATTTTGTAATCAGTGGTCGGCAGAATAAATGCTTTGTTTTAATTTATAAAATACTATTTCGCATGTATTTAAAATACAAAATACGAAACAGGATATATACGATATTTCTAAATTATGAACGCTAAAATTTTAATCAAACAGGAATGTATTATTAAACAAACAACCACTTGTTGGTGAATTAATAAAATCTGCTAAAGAGAATTTGTACAATAGAAAATTTCTACAGATCCTAATGAGCATAAACTTGTGTTATATTGTGTAAGAATGGTTAGCTCTTTGCTTTTATCGTCTAGAAAGTTCACTAGAGTAACTCTAGCTCAATCAATGATGGAATTGATTATGTGGTTAATTACTACCGCTGTTCGCAAAAACAACAAAATCATCATTTTTACTGTTACTTCCAGGCATTATTTCATGTTTTTTTTTGTAATTTGCTTTTAGGGTATAAATTATAAGACTTGAATTATTTACACTTAATATGTTTGAAATTTAGACCATTTATCTATGGCTGTGGTGCTTGTTAAAGCTCTGAGCTGGTCTTTCCTACATAAATCTCGGAAACGGTTCACGGACAGGTCTCCGAGCGCCTGTTCAGTACCGTCGCGACGTTATTGCATTTTTTATTCGCTAGTTCCCTATCATGTTCTATTCCTCATCTCTAGCTTAGCCGCTTTCTTGCGCGCCAACATTCGTCTCCTCTTGGCTGCCATTCTGGGTATCCCTTTCCTCGAAGTTAATTACCGTATCGGCCCAAGCGTTGATCCTTGTGACTATCCCGTCTGCGTTTCTTATCTGGTAGTTCCCGTCGGCTGTCCGATGCCTGTTTCGGGCCTCTACCCTTTTCCCAATTTCGCATGTCTCCAATATATGCGTAGTGTCTTCTGGACCTGTGCGACACTCGCAGAGTCCATGGGTCTCCTTTAGTTTTAATCTGTGCAGGTAAGCTTACATATTTCTGGGCCTGTCATCAGTTGCACAGTCCTGTGTTTCCTGTCCCTACTTATTGGCAGTATTTGTAAAGGGTTCTTCCTTTAATGGATTGCTCCCAATGCATTTGCCACCTTCTTTTTACCTCCCCTTCTTTGATCCTATTGATGGTTCTGGTGCTGATCCATCCGTGTTTTTTCAGTCCTATTTCTTCGTTTAAAGTGGCTTCTCTCTCGAGTCTATCCGCGGTTACCATTTCCTCCGTTGTCATTCTCCGGCACCATATTAGCGATATTTCACTACCTCTTTTCTGCAAATCTAGCAAGGTTGTTTTGATTTGCATTATGTCCTTATTCCGTGTGTTTGCGTACTCGGCCCACCATATGAACATTCTACTGTCCGTTCGAATGGTGATTGGTCCCGGGAGGCTTCTGTCCCGCACCAGTTCTATGGCTTTCTGTACCGCCACGAATTCTGCCGCTCTGGAGCTCGATTCGTCTTTTATTCTAGGACTTCTCTTCCCGGGCGTCTGTTCCTCATTTAATATGTTGTCATGATTTCTATCATGGTAGCATGATTCCAATAGGGTTCCATATCTTTCGAACTTTAAATAATAACATAGCGGTCGCTATTTTGCTTACGAAAGTTATCGAATGTTATTTTCCTCAGTACGCACCCATTAATAAGATTGCCAAATGAATTTCAAAGCCATAAGTATTAGAAATACTAACTACAAAATACCTACTCTTTAGTCATTTGAAATACCAATTATAAATATATGTAGGAATTGAATTTAAAATATATGTATTTCTATTTCAATTACGTATTTCAATTACAAGTAATTTAAATACTTCCCAACTATGTTTGTAAATAAGTTGACTATGTCCATCAGTTTCAGGTCCACTGATTCTACGACAATACTAATTATTGCCATTATTAAAAACCGCTAATGTTCTTTATAAAATTGGCAATATTATTTCTTATTCAGTCTATTATTCTACTAATATATGATTGATAAGAACTTGAAGAACCAAATGAAACATTATCAATATTAGTACAAGATAACGACACCAAACCTACATGGACTTCTCTAAGTATAAATGCACACACATTTAGATTTTATATTTTGGTTACATCCTTTATGGCATCCTTAATTCTTAATGGCCCTTAATGTTAACTTAAACAAGGTCATCAATGAAATTCAACAGTATGTCTATTATACAACAGAGTAATGGAATATTGGACCACTCGGATCTATGCTACCCTGTCTGCAGATATTTAAACGCTTCCATCATAGATATATAATCCATTAAGACTTAGAAGACTCACCAGAGGACCGGAGTTATAAAAGCAACAATGTGACAAATTTATTGCTTTTGGTTTTATGCTTTGATATGAAATTGTATGCGTTATATTTGGTCAAATTTATTTCTTCCTAATTTCATGCATTATTTTAACAAGTCTCGTTTTTATAACGTCACTTTTATAGCATTTTATTGTAAAAATTCTTTTTTAAATATAATAATGAAACAAAAGTGTTCTGTCTCATGATGTGAAAGTTGAATAGCATGCATTTTTTTTCAAAATATCATGATCTAGCAAAAAACAAAAATTTTAAATTAAACGATAGCTAACTTTAGTGAATCTATGAGCTTTTACATAAGTATAGTTAAGTTTGTTCTTGTTATTTTAATGAATGATTATAGATTCACATGTGGAAGAGTCTTTTTTAACCGATATGTCATTTCTAATGTGTAACTGAAATTTAATTAATAATTATTTCATTATGCTTGATTATACAATTGAATTGTAATACACAACATGTGTTTATTCATACATTCACGAGAAGGAAAATATAATAATATAAGCTTAATATTAGGATCAGCAGAATTTGTTCAGTTCACATTAGCATACTTAAAAGGAACTAAAAGTAAATAGATTTTTTCAAACGAAATAAAATGAAACTTTTGAAAACTGATTTTATATGTGTTTCTTCACAGATTCTTATGAAAGAGGCAAATAGGTGCTTTCGATTTAAGGTAGGCATGAACCAAGCACAACAAAAAAAAACCAAGAACTAAATATATATGTGATAATAATAATGAAGGGTTTTATGAATTTATATTGGTGAGTGAGAAAAATCATTAGGATATCAAAGGATATGATTTAGATATGATATATGCATTGTCTGAAACAATAACATTTTCTGTATATTGGCTTTTAAAATTATATTATTAGCCTAATTTTTTATATTTGTTTAATCATCACAATTGTCAGATCAATTAGGGTATTTTAATGTTTTTTTAATAATATTAATAAATGTTTATATTGATATTATTATGTATATATTTTGATAAAAGAAATTCTAAATTACCCACTATAAATGTTTCCGCTTGTCGCGCTCTCTAGTAGTTCCGAAGGGCAGACCCCAGTCACGATATGTAGATCACCATTATTATGTCTCATTGGTATATGGATCCCATACATACTGCCATCCACGAAACTATATATGTATTTAGCCAATTATCTGTTTCTATGTATATTACCAATTGAATTATCTCCGTAAAATATAAACGTAATATATCAAGGACAAGGTTTGATTCGAACACGTGTG
This sequence comes from Rhynchophorus ferrugineus, assembly GCF_030347505.1. NCBI lineage: Eukaryota > Metazoa > Arthropoda > Insecta > Coleoptera > Curculionidae > Rhynchophorus > Rhynchophorus ferrugineus. Next base: position 43,932,261 of record NW_027472580.1, on the reverse strand, counting down.
TGTTTGTATACAGTTTCGCTAGTTTAAAATCGCTTTGTACAGTGAGAAATTTCGGCGTTTTAAACAGGAAGCACACACAAAGCATCCACCTAGTCGGAAACAGCTACCGGGCTGCAAAAGGGAAATGTTACATTGAAAATCACTTCAAAGGGGCCGGAGTATAATGAAGCTATTTCGGCTTAACCGAATTATATTGTGAGATTTTAATCTTGATAGTTCGGTATATAGCGTCATCAATTTAGACCTTTAGATTTATCGAAGTTATTCGATTATGAGTCCCTTGCGTTTAAACAACAATGATTCAAAATCGATAATATATGGCGTAATAAACAAAAAATCAATAACCTAACGTTACAGAAAAATTCAATAGTTTCAACATTTCTCTATGTATAATAACATTTTTACATTTAGTATTCTATAGTTATTCAGTATATACAGTCACTAATCATAGAACGGTGAAAAATACAGTTTCAACTCTCCTTACTTTTATTGTTTTAAGAAACCCGTTATCGAAATCCATCAAGTATTTATAGTTATATTTCTCCGTCAATATATATAATAATATTTCAATAGGCTTAAACAAAAAAGCGTCTTTAAATAAAATTTATACATAATAATCGTTTTAATAACTAAATCAAAATAAACAAAACTTTTTTAACCTATCTACTACAAGTATTTTATATTCTACTATACAGTCTACTATACAACATACAATTTAGGTTAATACCTACCTAAACCTATTTATTTATTTACAATATTATTTTAACTACTACCAGCTAATCACTTTGAAATCTGTACGAGCAACAAATTAGATTTGTTAGTTCCTAATTTCATTTTATGAATATGTCACAAAATTATATTATTATTTTTATATTGTTTTGACTCGGACAATATTTGACTTCTAATATGATTTATTTAAAAAGCAAACTGCACGGTTTTTGCACTGAACAACTTTGGTAAGCAAACCCTTACTAAAAATTACTCAAAACCCCCTGAAGAGTATAGCGCTCCAATCCGTGCTTCCAACATAAGCTTGCCTAAATAACTTCAAAATATACAATTAGTGTCTGAACGTCCCAATAATATTTAAAGAAATATCCTATAACTTCTAATCGTTGAGGAGTTGTGTCTTCATCAGCTCAGCAATAACATTATACCTAAATACATTATTATTTTAGATAAAAAAATATGTGGAAACATTGTCCGTGCCTTTGAAATTCGAGGGTTTCCCTCGATTTCCCCGGATTGCACCATCGGATCCTGAGTTGGCTCCAATGGGACTACCTCGGAAGTACACTCTTACGAATAAAATTTTTTGAAAATCGCTCCACAATTGACGGAGAAATCTGTGTACAAACATAAAAAAATATATGCAGTCGGACATATTGATTAATAATAAGAATATATAGAGACGTTATTAAAAATATTTCTGTTTTCAAATTAAAAGTGGGATTTCTAACATTTTATCAGAAAAAAAATACGACATTTCAAAATTCGCCATGTTAAGTCCAACACTAATCAACTACCTTGATAACACTAACCTTGATGTCACTTACATTTTCCTAACCCTCATTTCCTTTTTCCAACGAACTTTTTGGTCCGCATCGATTTTATTTGGAATATTTATATTTTATTTTATTTCACAGTTAGTTATATTCCACATAAAATTGGTTTTGTGTTACCAACAGAAAGAAAAGGTAAACGAAAAAATTGATTTAGGGTTTATCAAAGCAAATACCCTAAATTTGACCAGAACTCTTGCGTGACTGTAGCCATAAAATAAAGACTGTAACTAAAACTTACCAGTCCTTGAATCAGTAGCTTCCAGACGTCCACATGCGATGGGGAAAATCCAAGAGAAAGAAAAATGGCTACCACACGAATTAACTGAACGTTCCCCATAGAACCGTTTTAACATAGTGGTTTCATTTTTTGCTAGGCAAAAAAAAAGACTTTTCTATGGCGTATTTTGACTAGCAATGACAGGCGGTGATAAAGTCAATCGGTGAAAGATAGATGCCAATGCATGCTGATGATGCGCAAACACTTTGCGGTACTTGATATTATAAAGTTTATTATCAGTTTATTAGTTTTTGTACTGTTTGCTTAACAAGGTTGCAAACGAAATGTCTTTAAATGTAGAGGTGTCAAAATATTTGAAAAAAATCGATATTATTCATATCTTCAAAGCGTATTCTCTTTAATGATATAGCATTAAGAGGTTTTTTTCAAAATTTAAATTTTTTTCCGAGATTAGTCGTGATCTTGTTCCTCTCTCAATAACCCTGGTAAAATATCATCAATTCCAGGAGCCTCTTTAGGACTGAAATTGGTAAACTTTTGTGGCAACTTCCACTGGAGAAATCAGATTTACAGCTACATCGGGCGGATAAACAGAATTTGTATCTATTATCGATTCATTCATTTCGATCACTTTAAATAGGCGGTACTCTAAAAATTGGTATTTTAAATTTCTGAGTTTCTTTTCATAACGCAACTCTGTTTATTTACTTAATATTTTGATTTGTCTGATTACTAGTTCTATTAAATATTGTTTTGTCTATAGCATTTCTGGTTATATACTGAAGAAAATGTGTAATAAAAATATAGCCTGCTTTTTTATTTCCCTTAAAAAACATCTAATAAATACCTAAATTCATCCTTCTAGACCCCCTTGATAAACCACCTATATTCCCTTGATAAACAGGTTTCACTTCCATTACAAAACAAGTTATTAATTTGTTGGGTTGGTAGTATTCATTATACCAATGAACACTTCAATCACAAAACTTTGGAATACAGAATGGGAACTTAAATGGGCACACCCGTAGCCATGATCTTAGTGTACTGCCACACAGCCAGAGAGCCAATAAAAATATCACACATGTCTTTCTTTCGATTTGAATTATAAATGTCATATCAAATAGTCAAATATAACGAGCGTTTATCAAGTGAAGGTTTTAACCACAAAATATACAGACTCAATTCCAATGTTTTAATTTTTATTTTAATGTTTTAATATTACAATGTTTTGTGGTTGTAACAGAATGACGACGTCCTTTTCTCAACAGTTTTGGTATAAGCCAGAAATGGCTTGATAAGGTAACAATGATAAACTTAAGGGGCTCTCTCAGCAGTATTTATATATGCCTATAAGTGATTGTTCTTTGCATTTTAGAACAGAAGATTATAGACCCAAATGTGGTAGACCACTATTTAACAAAGATGCAGTTCCCAATTGCAACCTAAACAGTGTAAAAAGTAAGTACGATTTTTTTCGAAATAGACATACATCAATACTTAAAATTATTTTATTTCTCTATATATAAATCATATAGAAATAGAGGAACATGTGCCTTTAACTTCAGGTCGTCAGGAGCCAGACCATAAAATACCAAAAAGTACAAGTAAGTATGTGTAACATCTTTTTTTTCTGGTTATTTTATTCATTTTTATAATTTTTATTTTATAGAATCTAGATTTTTATAGAATCTTTTTATATAGTCAAATACTATCTGCAGTTAATTTTACTCGACAACCTATGTTAACACACTTATGTTACACAGTATTACAGAAGAGAAATTCATAATGACTAAGCCATTTCAGCAGCATAGTTCGGAACATTTTTTTGGAAATATTAGAAGCTAGAGGATTGGAGAAGTTTCTCCGACATGTTGCTATTTCGTCTCGACAGTTAAAACCCTCATTATCAACAGTTTTTTCTCTCAAAGAACACCACGAGTCAACTGTGAAGAGGATGTTCAGAAGGAGGTTTGGATAACTTACGAAATTTTTACAAACGACGTGGTAACTAGCAACCAATCTACAACAGCCTTCTCATTATCATCCATGCCTTCCATAGCAGTTTCTACACGTATTATTAAAAATTATAAAAAAATAGAAAGGAATATCAGAACATATATATCTGGTTTCATTGCCAGAAAATTAATTAAATGTGAAGATTGTAGGGCAAAAATTCTGTGTCGCTAAAGCGGTACCGATACAGAGTGTATTAAAGCTCGCTAGTATCACAAAGGTTGTCTTACGGTACCAGAAAATTATTTCAATTCATATGTTTCTGTAGACATCTCTAGAATTTTTATGTATTGCCCGAAGTATGTGCCAAAGCAAATTTAAAGGAAATTCTTGATAAAATATTATGCCAGCAAATGCCACTCTTTTTTAAAGCCATTACTTGTTTTCAACATCCAGAGGAGGGAAATATAATGAGAAAAGTAATTAGGTGTTGTTTTTTCTGGTTGGTGAAAAAAGTTAACAGGATAGCAAAGGAAAAAAATTAAAAATTTTGCATGGCTACATATCTTATAGATAGGGTCCAATTAAGCACCTATAAAAAATATATAAAAAAGAGGAGAAGGTTTCGTAATCAATATTGTAACATGTAACTACTATCCGAGACTTCGACAAATTATTTTTTATTGTATATTTTTATGTTATAACAATTTTCAACAATAATTAATGTACAATTAGAAAATAAGTTATCAGTTGTCATATTACATGTTGTTTTTTATGTATTTGGAAAATATTTTAAACAAATGTTAACTAGTATTTAAATAAAATATTTTATTAAAATTGTATTTTTTAATTTCCTCCTGTAATATAAATACATTGTATTTTTATTTTTTAATCCCCCCCGTATTAAATAAACCGGCTTTGCGCGACCTCTGGTGGCGTGGCAGAGCATAATTTGGTCACAGTCTTATACAGGGGGATCGCATTCTAAGTCCGTATACTTTGTGACTTCAATTCACTGTCAATTCAATAAGTCATCACTTCTTTCTATGAAAATATGATGGTTTTAAAGTTAGTTAAAAGTGTGTGTTTTCATCTGTATAAACTTCACATCTTATATATACTATACATTATGTAAAATACACAATAACATTTTGTAAATAAGTATAATTAACCAAGCCGGCATGTTGAATTTGAATATTTTAAATACTTTTTCCAGACACGTTCGGTATAATTATTTTAATTGTGAGCATTTAGTAGATATTTGTTTTTATAATCGAAATACTATGATGAATATTCACAGCGGCCTCAATTAATATTCTAGAGGTCCCTAGTAAATTACGATTTTGTATTCAAAATTTGTTCCGAATTGTTAAGAACAGTGAGCAATTCAAGGATATACTGATAAGGACAGCCCTCGCTGCATAATAAAACTGTAAACAACGGGCAAACGAACTAACAAAAAAAAACAAAAATAAAAATAATGTCTTGCAAACTGAACTTTCGCCAAATAGTATTAAATTTTGTTTATCTGTATAACTATCGTCTTTGCTATAAAATAAAATGTTTTAATTAAAACTTTACTTAGAGCCATGTAATTCGAGAGTCAGAAAGAAAAATTTTTGTTTATGTCTAAAAGTTATAGATTATCTTCTATTGTTAGGATCTTCATTATGTTGTTTAAATCTCTATATTTTCCTCTAAGGAACCGAAAAGTTATTGTTAGTTAAATATGAAATATTTTTTACTTATTTTTAATTTATTTATTACATTATTACTAATTGATGCCGACTAACCTACAATTTGTCTTAGTTCCATCGGCCCTATCTTTATCTCTAGCGTTAGCACTCCCGTTTTGTGTTAAATGCACCTCACTACACTACACAAGACGAAATATTTTGATTCCTTTGAGTTGGTTCCTGTTCTGGTGTTATCCAAGTGTTGTATTATGTCCATATTGACATGAGAGTGGAGGCTGGCTTTGCTTTTCAGGTTTAAGACAGCTAAGAACCGATTAACTCTCTTGTTTTGTTGTCTCAGGTAATTGTATGGTAAAGCCAATGCTTCCTTACAAGATATAAAATCCGCGACCCTTGAAAAATAAAAATAAGGACTATCTGCCTGTGTTTTGGAGAGCAAATCGTAATGCTTGGGTTACGATGACGCTATTTACAGACTGGTTTACTAATTGTTGTGTGCTTAGTGTTTAGCCTCAAAGTAACTACCATTTAAAGTACTTCTGCTTATTGACCATGCACCCGGACATCCGGAGACCTTAATTTAATTGACCCCACTTTGAAAATACAATTTTTACCTCCCAACACAACTTCACTTCTACAACAATTGGATCAGGGTATAATAGCAATATTTAAATGATATTACTCTCTGGCAGGTCAGTGTTTTACATATTATTGCCACTGTCTGGCCTCTGGTTTACTTGGAAAAGGAAAAACCCTTACAAGTGGACTATTGGTTCCAAAAAAGGTGATTGTTACATACAGTATAGTTTTCAGACTCGGTATGACATACATACCACCTTAAATCGGGCGAACCAAGAGCTCTGGAAGCATTCGAGGTAAGTTATTATTCACGCTAAGTTTATTAAATATTATCGATCTATATGATCGAAGACAGTTCGGGTTCGGGTATTTTATTGTATTGTATTTTATTGTAACTGTAAACATAAATATAAATAAGTTTATATAAGTTTATAAAGAAATATAAAGAATACTCAGGAACTACTTTATGTCAGTTATCAGTCTATTCAACCAGTGTTTCAAAAATTATTTAGTGAATTGCACCAAGTAATTCAACTGTTCAATTCAGTGGATGTACTTTATGTTTGTGATTGTAACTGTAAATGTCTTTATAAGCAACAGTGGAAAATCCGACAAGGAATAACCATCCCAATCACGCCAGTAACCAGGCTGCGTAAGAACGGATGTCTTGGATGGTATCTAAGTTGGTTACTGGCCAGTCGGTAGGCTTTTTGCCGAGGACCGTGGTTCGCAGCCCATGTTGAATAATAGGTCCAGTCCAGATAAATCCTCGTTGGTACAAAGGTGACATTAAAATTTATCAAAGAATATTACTTTTGTATAAAAATAAATGTTTTTTTGATAAATATTTTTTCAATTACCCATTTTTTTTAAATTATAATTTCCTAAATTATTAGGTTTATGAAGTCGGTCAATATAATGTAGACATACAACAGACACAACATAAAAACTATTTTATTTCAAAAATCTGATAAACAGCCTAGCAAAAAAATTACCAAAAATTCCCAAAGCGCATAACGAAAAGTGTCCATTTACCATATTGAAATACACTGACTGACTCTGGCAAATGTTTATAGAACTTTTGTCGATAAAAACTGGGATTTATTTTCGATTTAAAATGGATGGAGTGGCAATACGAAACAAAAAAAAAGGTACCGATAACAGAAGAGCGAGAGAGAGAGGGGGCAGCAAAAGAGTGAAAGGGAAAAAAACGTAAGTGCTGCCTAAATCTGCCGGCAAAAGCGCCAACTAAGATATGATTATCTTTACGGCCCCGATAATCCGAAGAACACGTTGCGGATCGAGATAAAAGCTCGAACATAAGCCGCTTTTCTTGTATGCGATAAATATTTTCAAGGAAAAAGATTCGAGCAACTCCTACTTGTATACGGAAAACTGAAACTGCTGGCAAGATTGTTAAGGTATGTGTATTATTTCGAAATAAAGTATAAATATTAACAAAAAAAAGGGCAAGTAGCTAAAATGTTACTTGTTTCATAAAAATTTTTATTTTTAAATAGAATCAAGTCGAAGCAACTGTACGCAATTTTTAGAATATTGCTTCCAAAACAAAAGTGGTAGTTGAAAAGTACAACGTTTATTCTATTGTAGTAAACATTTGTCAATATGTAATAACAAGTATTTAATTCTATTAATAATTTTTATTTTTATCGAAAATCAACAAGGAAAATGAGGAGATTTGCCCGCATCGTTAGGAACATGCCCTCATATCTTCGATAAATAATACGTATACAAAAATATATGTAAATGTAAATATAATAAGAAAAGCTTACAACACTCATTGTACACTCAGTCCACTTCTTTCGACATAATGACAAAGTACTCTTGCTGTAAACATTTATTTCATATTATTATTGTCTAGTTTTAGTATCTTTCTTAATATCTTCTTTAACTTGGTTTTGATTTCCATATTCAATTTGATTTTTTTTATATATCTTTATTCTAATATATTTTTAAACGTACTATTCGTGATTATTTCCAACCTACTGGTATTTTTACATCGTGCCTGAAGGTGAACTGCTTTTGGCAGTGGGCTTATATTGATTAAAGGAATATGAACCTTGTGGGTATTCAAATTATTACAGAAAACAGGAATATGCAATATTATGTAGTTCTTGAATTCTTTCTATCTTATCTATTGGATCAGAAAGCAAGTGTAATTGTTCATTGGCTTTGTTTATATTAGTTTTGATGTTATGTTGTCTACTCAGTGGAAAAGTTGGTGCACGTCAATCAACTTCTTGGCTTTATTAATCTACTCCTGAGTACAAACTTTCTGATCCAGACATTTTATTATATATTTGTACGACATCTTCGGTCTAGAAGGAAATAAAAATACTTAAGACATTTTGTTTACTTCGATACAGTGAGTATGCGAATTTCAATACCGCGGACACTTACTTCGATATACTTGTCCCAGCTTGATTAATTTGTGTATTCATTTAGACTTATTGTAATACCTTTACTATGTAAATTAATTTGAAATAAATAAAAACTGCGTAAAACAATATTGTGGCATAAGTATTCAAGCTCTTGTGCGGCATACAAGCTTAGAGATCAAAGGCAAACTAAATGCAACTCAGTTGTCAACTACGTCATTCGCTCGATACACATTATACAGCAATTGAGATAAATAAAAACACGAAAACATAGAAGGTGATTTCCCCGCGATATATAAAGTTGTAACCAAATTTTAATCTTTTTAATCATCAGAGGACGCCCGAAGGGTGAATATTTTAGCGGGAAATTCAAAAAATTCGAATTCAGAAACATTTTGGCAAAAAATTTTATTTAAATATTAGTTAATATATACAAAATATTTTCAAAATACGCAAAAGGAATATTATCTAATCTGACAATTATTATATTTAACAAATATGATTTTTTTATTAGCTCGTTATAATTTTACCTGTACTGAAAGTTTTATTCTTTAATACACTAAATATAAGGTACGTAAAATATTTACCCTCCATTCAACATTAATTTAAAAAAATCCATCTGGTCGGATGGTCTGGGCCATATTACATAACATGTTTCTATAAAGATCGTTTTCTTTCAATGCTCGATTCAATCTCATTAATTGTAATCAATCAGTCAAAATGTTGTAAGGAGACTAGCTATAAGGAGACCCGGCAAACATTGTTTTGCTATGTAAATAATTTCTAGAGAATTTCCAGTGTAGAAAAAAAATAACTCACTTATTGTAAGTGTGTAAGAATGTGGTATATAAGTGAGTGGCATGGAGCGCTATGAGCCACGAGGAAATATAAAAATTACAAAACACTAAACATTATTTTTTTAAATTTATTATAATTTATTTTAAGTAATAGTTATTTATATCATTAATTCATTACAAAATATTAATCTCTCGATGCTACAGCGTGAACAATACTTTTATTAGCCCGTCTTTAGCTATTACAAACAAACTTGATAGTTTAAATATTTTAGGAGGTGTTTAAATATTAATACAGAAATAAAAATATGAGCGAATTAAATATCCAGATAACAAACGTTTTGGAAATTTTGATCGGTAGAACATTTATGAAAATAGTCGCCCATATTACGTTCACTATTTTTTCAATATTGGTTTATAATTACATAGCTTACAACATCGGCTTAGTCGATTTCTTACTATATTCTTATATTTCTATGTTATCATCTTGTTACACATTGACAACACTTCTTAGATGTGAATAGTGCAACGCGTATGTTTTGCTCAGTTAAGACTAGCCTTAACAGTTATAGAGAGTTTTAGAAAGAATAGTAGAGAATAAAGAGTAGATTTCCATCTCCAACATCAATCAAGTTGGTGCATTTATTTGTACAGGAATTGGGCAATATTCCAGTAGAAACTCTACGAATCTATCTACCACAAAGAATTGTAGGTATTCACAATATTTTGTCCATTCCCTGTATCTCTCTCGATTTGACAATTATTCATTTCTTTCTATAGCATGTGGTTTAAAAACTATCTACCTTGACTGAATTAAATGAAATGAGTACTGAGCACAAAAAAAGAGCATTCAGTTTCAAGTATTTTAGCATTAATAATATATTATTAATGATTTGATACGACGTTCATTTTCATATTCCGAAAATTATTTTTCAACCCTATAATTAAAAGAAAATGCAGTAATGTTTCTTCAAAACAGATTTTTTGTTAAACAAAACGATACCAAAATATTTACTTTAATTATGAGAAAAGGCAAGCAGAAAAAAGCACTATAAAACAAGACGCCTAATACAAAAATAATATTCGACAAATGTTGATTTAACTTCAGGCTTGTGTGTGGTGAAATAGAAACAACACCCACATATTACTTTACGTAAGAAATAATTGCTTTTTTGTGGATCAATAAACAGTATGATATAATATAATAGAATTTAAAAAATTAATGGAAAAATCTTTGTTTAGTCTATTTTTTATCTATTTTTTTGTCAAAATTCGCTGAAAGGAAAATATAAAGAAGAAAAGAAAAGAAAAGAACTGGAATTGAAATATAGGAAAATGTACTGACTAATTGGATGAAAATCACAATTATCAGTACATAATAAATTGCTATTATGTAAGCAAATATTGAAACCTATATGAACATACGGAGTTCGATTATGTGTATGTTCCTGCAAAGTGTTACTCTAAACAAAATGCAAAATTTTTAGAACAAAGTCCAGAGAGGTATTGTGGGCGCACATATTACTAGGACTGATTACCCACATCGAGACCTTCAAATACCCACAGTGTTTCAAGAAATCAAGAGAATTGTAAGGAGGCATGAGGCTTTTGGATACCACCAGAACAGAACACAGACTCAAAAGAATCAAACCATCTGATATTGGGTAGTGTTGTGTAGTGAGGTGCATATAATAAAAAATACAGCAGTGGCTTGTATAAACATTATTTCACCAACGACTGAGATAGGGCCGATGGGTCCTCTTAGTTATTTACCTAGATTTAAGTTCATAAATACAAATCATCATCAAAAAAAATCATCATAAAGACAAACTGTAGGTTAGTCGGCTAGTCACAATGTAATAATTAAACAATAAAAAAATTTTAATTTCTGACCAGTCCATATAGGCCATAGTAGTTTGCTAATCACCAGGAAATTTAACCACTTTTATCATTGTATCAAATGGATTTAGAAAACTGTAATATTTATTTTAATTTCAAAGATCTCTAAGTATGCTTAGACATAAGTTTGAAACAAAACTTAAGATGGTGTTTCAGCAACAATTCTGAACAATACGCCGTTATCGATTAAAACAATACACTGAACTCTTAAACCCCCACATCTCAGACACTATGTTTATAGTTAAACAATAAGAAGAATCAACAATCTCAACAATGAAAGAAACAGAAGTAAGTGTACATTTACAACGAAGCAATGTTTTGGCTCCTGTTCTTTGCCCACCCTACACACGTGATATATCGTAGTAGAAAATGTTACTATGGCTACATTTGCTGATAATGCTATAATATTTTCTATTGAAGACAATAGGGACGAAGCAACCAGAAAACTAGATCACGCAAATAATACTATAAATAGTGGACTCGTATATAGAGAATAAAAGTCAACAAGAGTTACTGTATATTGAATTCAGTTACAATCAACCTGTTCATATACCAATAAATATTAATAATACTATTACCCGATACACTAATTATGCCTTGTAATGAATCTTGATGCAAAACTTCGTTAGATGAAGCATATTAAAGAGAAAAGAAAAGACCTCGAATTAAAATACAAAAAATGTGTTGGTTATTTGGCAGAAAATTTAAATTATCCATACATAATGAGCATAAGCTAATACTAAAATATATAAAGGCCTCAAATGCAATTCAGTTATCGGGACATTCTGAGTAAGTAATATTAACAAAGTACAATTATTTCAGAATAAAGTGCTGAAAGTATTGTGGACTCATATACTACAAGAATAATTATTTACATCAATCAACCTTCGAATTCCAAGACATGTAGAAAGACTCCCTTTTCGTGTTAACAACGAAGTGCACCAACTCTTAAACAATATTGAACTATGATGCGCAACCTATAGCGAACCAAACCCAGTCTTCTGTAGTTTTGTAATGAAGTGTACAGAGTAGTACAATTCATTACACAACTAAGTGTTACTAACTTTTATTTTATTTTATTTCATGTTTAGTTTAACATGTGACAAGTGAAGTATTTATAATGTAACGCCGAATATATTACTGCTGACACTTGGGACCTTTTACAATTGCTGCAAATGAAAAAATAATGAAAAATATATTGATTTGCAACTCTAATAGATTATACAATGCGTTACCACTAGCTTAAAATTTTAATACAAACAGATAAAAAATGCTAAAAATTAAGTATTAATCTTGAAAATTAACGTTTCCAGATAATGAAGACGCTTTTTGAAATATCATCAAAATTTACCAAAACGTAGCATTTATTATTTTCCTGTTTGAATCATACTGACCTTCGATTTGTAGAATACTCCTATCTGAGCTTTAATAAATTTAAAATAGTTGTGAGCGTTATATAACCGTCTAACCTTCATAAATGAAGTATAAATTGTACATTATTTTTAATTTTAATCGAATTTTAATTAATACCGATAAGCTATGTAATGGAAACGATTATTTGGCTCTAATAATCGATAGACAAAATAATATGAACACCATGTGATACAACACATCTTGTTGCATATTACTAACATTATTTCCACATATATAATGTAACGCGTATATATTGCACAGTTTATATGCCATATTATATAATATTTTAGTGCATCATACTTTTTTTCTGCAAAGGTTAGACTTTAAAAGAGGACGCTCAGTTAGCTGAAGCATATCTAATGAAAACGTCTCAATTCAAGGCAGTGGTCGACGAAAATTAAAAAAGATTGTTACGAGACAGCATAAAACTATCGCGGAATGGATAAATCCACAATCCTAACGTTCATGGAAGGGCCGCCATTGCGAATCCATTTATAATAGAAGCTAATTCTAAGCTATCAAAGAAGTGTTGCAACGATTATAAAACGTGGTCACTTGATGATCAACAAATATGCTATGGTTCGAAAACCCCAAAAGAATGGCCCGGATTCCCGACTTTCTAGAATCAAGAGTGGAAGAGTATTCAGCTGATCCTCTAATTCGCATTAATGAGTGATCACTGCTAATGAATATTTCGACATCCTCAATAATTAACTTCTTATTATGACTAACATGTCACTGCCAGATAACCAAAAAGTTTTTATCGTGGTTTGAGGATCATCAAAATATCATTAAATATTTTCACTAAATAAGAAACTTCATCATAAATGAATCGTTATCGGGAGTTTGGTGAGCAGAGAATGAAGAGTACATTTCCAGCTCTAACATCATTGAAACAATTTGCGGATGTTTTGGTACTGTAACAGCGCAATATTTCGTTGAAAACTCTTCAGGGACTTTAGGAATATATTCCGAGAAGAATTACAGCTGTTTTAAATACAAAAGTGGCCCTCCCAACACCTTATTAATAAATATTGTATATATGTCAGGTGTTCACATTATTTTGTCCATCCTCTGTATGTGTAAAGATAAATATTTTAGGTATTTTTATTCATAATATAAATACAGGGAGAAAAACATTTCGTTTTTCTTCAGTAATTACGTAAATATGTTTCAGCACCTATATTAAATCAATGCCATAACAATGAGAAATATTTTGCAGCTCCGTACAAATGCAGGTAATCGAACCGGGATTTGTACTGGACTGCGGAAACGGCTGCTAGGAGGAGAGGGAGTTACTAGTCGGGGCTGACAAATAGTTATGCGCCAATAATTTCGTGCTTGGATAGATATCAGGACGGCTAACGATGATATGTCTCTAATTTGAATAGTCAAACGGACAGAACACAGACATTATTAATAGCTACTCATTAATTGATGAACATCAAAATAAACCCATTCATTAGGCCAATTGCTACTATTAGGACGTATCTAGTTTAACATTAAATTGTAATATTGTGTCAATTTTGGTTTATTTTTATTTATATTTCCAAAGTAAATATCTTAATTAAATTAATAACTATAATAATAAGTTTTATGTTTTTCTTTAAATATTGTCAAATGTTACAATAAGTGTTGTTAGAAGCCATTCGACTTTTTCACTGAAAAATGTTTTCATTCAGAAAATTTTGTTATTTAAACGCAACTAGCGTTGTCTATTGATAAACAATCATGAATAATAAAATATGGCTGTAAATAACTGTTATCTTTATATTCAATATAATTTACACAAATATCAAATAGCATATAACATTATAACAAATAACGAATCGAATCCAACCCACAACAAAAAAAATAAATCAATATTCTCCTCATCTTTTCCAACACGATTATTAACTATTTATTTATAAATTATTCACTAAGTATTAAAGCACTATTCTGATCTAGAGACATGCATTTTAGGTGTTTATTTCATGTTAAATAAAAAATACAAACTATATTTTTATTATGTATTTTTACGGGATATTCATCAATGTTTAAATATAGACGTTAAAATGAGGCGACAAGACGGTCTTTCTAATGTTGCGATATAGCTACTAGCGTGACTAGGAAGATTTTCCTAATCTAATTTTGCACTCTTTGCACGCTGCACCTAACGGATATGATTATCCAGAAGGATTCAAACTCCCGACTATCGCAACAGTAGATGAGTCGAACCTTGACCAGATTCAGCTGCTTGAGCGAGCTGTCTACACTGAATAATTCAACAATAATAAATGGAAGAATGTGACTTTATATATAAAATCAAAACCATTGAATTTAACAGTTAAGGTGATCGAATGAATCAATTTGTTGTTAAGTGATCAAAATACATACCAAAACTAAATATTATTAATTCGTTGAGATAGTGTTAGCAGTTTCATTAAAATAAGTGATATAAATGTATAAAAATAGATAATATAAACTGAGGGCTGGCGTTGTAAAAACAAGTCGTTTTATTTACTCGGAACTCAGGTCCCAAGGGACGTTTTAAAAGCTGCGGTGCCTGCACCAGTAGAAGGAGGAAAAAACGACCAGGAACAGTCGGTGTTTTACGAAACATGGCTGGGGAATTGGACGGAGACACTACGGAAATTTCGGCCGGAGCTCCATCTACTAAATCGACTAATTTATCGCTACGGTTGGGGTTTAGGTCGGGATCATTCAGGAATCCCATGGTGTCGTTTCCTAACGACACTTGATTTAAACTTTTAACGGAAACGTCCACGGACGCCGTTCGATTACAGTTTGTTTCGTGCTTTTACTTTCTTTCGGACGTTCACTTTTAATACAATCTATGGTAATGGACACCTGTACAGACATTTTAAGAGCATATGAGATTCTAGATAATTTTGATTTATTATTTATTTGGAAAATATCACCAAAAGTATTTTATTATAAATACGATAAGTCTACCGATTTACTATCTGGTACATCTATATTGTTTACAATAAAAATATGATAAATGAAAAATTAAGTTAAAATATATCAATTTAACAAAAAATAGTTCTATAAATGTTACAATTTATTTCATTGTTTTTTCAAGTTAATTAAAAATCAAATATTAATACACAATATTTTTAACAAAAAATTGAACCGACTTCATAAAAAAAGGAACTCACTAAAAAGTAAAAAATAATCAAACTTAAAAAATTTTCACACAAAATAAAATGTTTTAAAACAATATATGTACATACTAATCGTTGTAATAACTAAATAAAAATAAACAACAACCTTATTTCACCTATCTACTACACGTATTTCATATTCTACTATATACAAACACTTTGGCTTAATACCTACCTAAATTTATTTATATATTTACAATGTTATTTTAACTACAACAAACTTATCAGTTTGAAGTCGGTACCGAGCAATAAATTAGATTTCTTTTGTTCGTAACTTAATTATGAGTAAATTTGACAAATTTATATTAGTATTTTTGTATTATATGGGCTCGGTACCGACTTCAAATGATCAGTTGGTAGTATTTAAAATAATATTGTAAATAGATAGAGAGTGTAGCGACCTTTACGCATGTCGAATTTTACATAGTGGAATAACGGTCTACAAAATACCCAGAAATATAATCCCAGATGTTAAACACGGGCGGGGTGCCAGCAGCGCCGGCTAGAACCCGATAACGAATAGCTGGCAACCCCGAGACGTTTGTCTGGATAAAAAATTATGTGATGAGGATGATAATATAATTAATAAGATTAAGAAATGTGAAAGGGGTTTAGAAAACAAACACTATTAATTTACATTAAAATGAAATTTTATTTTCAAAAGAAGAAGAGGCTACTTATTGATCCGTGATACAAGAAGATACTGACAGTTTATTTCCTCCCTCCTATAACGATGACAAGGGTGGACGTAGTCCTTCATCATCGTTTACCTTTAACAATTTTTGAAGTGGCACTATTACTACCGAAATATCTATGGTATCCCTGTAATGGGATGTTTTCATTTTTTTTAAGTCTTGGTAATTACGTTAAGCCTACTTAACAAGAAGTAGAGGACAAGAAAGCAAGATTTGAAGATGTTGGTATGGAATATGTATAAGGCCAAAAATTAAGTTGATTCGTACAGAGTCTTAAAATGTAGATTAAAAAAAAGATTCTTCAAACGTGCTAATCTTATGATTTCAAAAGATTCAAAAATATAGCGACTCGCAATTGACATTTTGTATTAGAAATGAATTCCATTCCATCACAAAAATGCTTACTCCTTCATAAATAAATGGTCGGAATTATCAGGCCTATAAATTAGTTTTAATTGTTTTTTATTTGAAGCTTTAATGTAAACAATGAGTACAATGTATTTTATTTAAAGTATTCTCCATTGATAGCCGATATTTTCTCCCATCTTTCAGGCCATTTGCGAAATCCTTCGCACGAAATATCGATGCATCTTTTGAAGCTATTCACAAATCAATCCATTTTTTGTATCTTTATAGAAATTAAGCGTTGGTGAGATAGGTCACGATTCATAGGTTGGGACAAGTAGTAATCAAAAGGAGAAAGGTCTGGGGAATAAGATAGATGGGTAGAACTTCCTATTTTAATAATCCAAGTACATAGGAAAAGTAGTAATAAATCAATTGTAAATTAAGATTGTACTAAGCGTATCTAATAAAGATGTTATAAAAAAAATTTATTCGGTACAAATTCAGACATTTTCAAAACATTATAAAACATTTTTGAAATATTTTTCACACTTCGCCAAAACACGCATACTGAAAGTGAAACCTGTCACTGATGCTTCAACATGATATTGGTTACAAATGTACTCAATGGGATTTAATATACAATAACTCTATCAGTTATAAATAAATTAAAATTATATTAAAGGACGGATAACTTACGTACTTTCAATATTTAAATTAAAATTATATTAAAAATATTAAATTATATATTAGGAAACCTAATTAATTAAACAATATTACTCATTAAACTGTATTGACGTTTCATTATACTATATCGACATGATAAGTTTACGTAAAATTTTCCAGCTTATTATTCAAGAAATTAGTCTTACTTTTCAAGACCTAAACGAACCTCGTTCGTTCATCTCTCGCTCTGAATTAATTAATTTTTTCTAGTTGTTAAGACGTGCTTGGGATTTCGCCTCTTTTTTAAAAACCGATCAATCGCGACAGATTATATTAATGAACTCGGCCTTTCGTCGAAACAGTTTTTCTTGACGACTGCGAACGAAACAAATGGGTCTCGAAATAAATGGCGTAAAAAATATTAAAATAATCTGTTTTCTTTTCGGTCGTTTGTCCTTAATTTGTCGACCTAATTCCGAATTGGTTTTATGGATGAACTAATTTAATGTAGGAATTATGATAAGACTGTCAATCGCAGATATTTATCGCTGTTTATTTTAGGCTAGTGATCACGCTATGATCGGGGTTCGACAAAAATTTATTAAGTTCATCATGTTTCTCTCATAATAGAATAAAAAGAATAGTTTAAAAATGATATGTTGCTAAAACTTGTTTTCACAATATTTTCAATATAAGATCCCAAATGTATTTGATATACAAGATTAATTAAGATTAATTAAAATAATAAATGTCTGTATATTAAAATATATTAAAATATATGAAAAACTATCTCAAGAACTAACAGTCACTAACATTATTTCAATGGCATTTAATTAAATCTAATTCCATTAAGTTTGACCCACCACTGAACATTATAACAGAAGTATCATAAGTTAAATTATTTTCAGAACTGTAACAGCTTCAGAGCATTAAATATAAGAATATATATATATATATATATATATATATATATATATATATATATTATATATATATTGTATATAATATATATATATATATATATATATATATATATATATATATATATATATATTTTGTACATACGTCATCTAAATTTGTGGCGTCAAAACGTCGCAACGTTGCCGTATCAACTAGTTTTAGTAGAGTTTTAGTTCATGTCGTTTTAACATACAACAAAATTCTAATCTAAATAAAATAATTTAACTAAAATACTATTATCGAATATAATTTATTTTAACATCATAGTAAATCTAATGGATATATTATCAAAGGACTTAAAACTACAATTAAGCACACAGTTATAATAGTTTATAGGTTAGGGTTGTGTTTGATTATATTTACATTGAACTCTTTTCCATGCCACCTATGAGTTCTAGGCGCGTTTATAGTTGTATTCCCTGGAGCCCTAATCCACCTAATTAACAATTGAATATCCAAGTAGTATATATTACTTTCATTAGAGAGCATATTTACCTTTAACGCTTAGTTCTTGTGTCTTTCGTTTAGTATTTCATTACTGTATTTCCTTGTAAAGACATCTTGACAAAAACTAGATTTAATCACTGTATTCTCCTGCAACGCATTTGCCATATCTGCAAAACAGTTAGTATTCTTTCTATTGTGACCTATTTTAACCAAGTGGTCGTGTGTATTCTGAACAATTACACACATATCTGTGCACATATATATATTTTACACTCTACAATAAGATTTCCTACATTTATTATTTATTAATTATATCCTCACTTTCACTTGGTTCCATTCTCATCACACTTGTCTTAGAAATTGACAGCATTGTATAACATTATATTCAGAAAGTTTCGTTGGGTATATTGGTTCCATTCTGAAACCTCCATATCTCATCTAAATACATAAATTGAAACAATAAGTCTTCCTTCATTTTATTATATCCTATCAAAAATATTATTCTTTTAAAGCAATATCCGGAAGGTTCATGTGCCTCTTCGATTCTTTTCAGACTAACAGTTTCCTTGGAAATAATTGTGTTGAATTATGTTTGTATTGAAAAACTACTCACTGTTTTTATACATTTTCTATATTTAATCTCTGATAGAGCTAACATCAAGCTGATCTTGATTTAGGAATTCAAGACTGTATTTTTCATTTTTTGAGATATTTCAGTGACCGTGTCCATACTAATATTCAGTGCAACTGCAACACGCTAAAAAATATTTTCAATAAAAATCGCAGCAAATTAATATTTAACAGTAAAAATGCTTACCTCTCTAACGAATTTTACTGGCAAAAGTGAGTGGCTCTTCAATATGTTCCTGTCCTGTTATGTTCTCCTATTCAAAGTAACTAATTAGAGAGGCAATCTGTTCTGTCTCGCTTCAGAATCTTCAATCAGAGACTTGAAATTTATCAAAACAAGCATTAAAATAACATTTGCCAGTATAATTAATTATACAGCCACAGTAGTATAGTATTATAGTACAGTAGTATTTGCTTAAGTTCGACAAGCATTGTGTCTTTTTTTTGTCTCTTTTTAACTGGAATAAAATGAGAAAGAAAATATTGCATGATTCCAAAATAGGATTAACAAATTGCGGCAGGCAATACATCAAACATCTTGATGACGTATGTACAAAAAAACTTTAGATAGACTATACACGATTTTTCTTTACGTTTATGTTTTACGTGTTTGTATATTAATTTGTATATTATTTAAGTTTTTATATTAAAACAGGTATATTAAAATATATGAATAACATTTAATCGATATTTGATTTTAGCATGTATATTAAAACAATAACGAACACAATTGGGTAATATATTTTCTACAATTTAGAAATGTATATTAAAGGAATGTATTCTCAATCATTAAATGGACTACTACTTTTTTCAAAATTTAGATCTATATAGTAATAATTGATACAAGGTTCACAGAATAAAATGTCATATAGTCACATTTCTTATTACAATAATTGTTAAACACCTTAATATTTCCCAATGAATTAAAATATGTACAAATTTCCTGTTAATAATTCATAATTTGTTCTATTTATAATATGTGTTCCATCTATACAAACTTTTAACAGCTGCATATTTTCATTACTTCATTTATGTATTTATACAGTCATTATCTGTTATCTATATTTATAACTTAAAATATACATCGCAAAACAATAAATAGACTAGGCTGATAAAAGAATAATTTTTTACCAAATTTTGTGAATAAAATTGTTTCGTTCATTGCTTGTTTATTTCACTATTCGATCTAACTCTTGCAAATATATTATCTTTAACATTTTTTTTTCAGCTGTTCTCTGTACACCAAACATCAAATGAAATCAAAATCTGATTCCAAATCTAAATATTATGTAAAAAAAGACAGACGATTCTTGTTATTCTACAATTTTGTTAATCTATGTTTGGATAAACTTTTTTCACACGTGGATTTTTTCGCACGTGTGATTATACTACTTTTAAACATTTTTTATCCAAACTTGCCAAAACTCTGTAAGAGTCAATAGTGTAATTGGAATATATTAATTTTTAGAGCATATTACATAAACAATTTTAGTTCAACAATTCTTCCTTCATATAAGCCTTATCCGTGCTAAATTTCACGACTCCAGCTGTTTTCCTAAATAAGAGAGGCAACATTTTCGCTAAGTCGATTAATATATGGATCTTTCTACATAACTTACTGAACAAAGACAGAAACACACGTATTCATTCAATGTAAAAGTGGTATTGTATTGTTAACCCCTAACCACTGCTTAAGCAATACTGTCTCAATAAAATACAATTCTGTCGATTCGTGTTTTTTTAAAGCGCATAACAGCCATAACACAAATATACACGGTCTTGAACCTGAGCAACCAAAAGTTTATAAGGTATCTTGTGAGACTGAATCCAAATCAGCAGCCCATTTTTTCAATTGATTCTAGTTTTCTAAATATTCAATACATTCGTTGTTTTACTTTTTTTGTCCATTTACGGCCATTTATTTTCTGTAAATCGGTACTGTTGGTTCATAAAATGCTAAGGTACCTGAGAGTTATTTGAAAGTATGAGACGTGTTTTTGCGAAATAAGTCTTGTAACTCATTGTCATACAACATGTTTGGTCCTCCAAGCTGCTTTTTGTCATTGACATCAAAATCATCATTTTTAAATTATTTTTCTTCAAAGTAAACTATAACAAAAGTAATGTTCATAATTAGAATCTGTATACACAGAATAATTCAATAATACTAAATAGAAAACTATTATTTTATATGGAGAAAGCTCAAAATCCTCAATTTATTTAATTTAACAGTAAAGTTAACAATTGTTTACATTGATACTTCGCATTTTCATCAATATCGCACATCAAGTATATATTAGGATCTAAAATAATAATTATCCCCCCTTTAATACGGTAGCTGTCCATAATTCAATATCAAACGTTATAATGTATAATATATTATATTAAATCATTAGTTGAATATAATTCTGCAATATCGTATACTCAGAGACGATATTACACAGTCCTCCAGAAACGTCAACTGTACAATATCTGAAGATATCTTGATAACGAATTTGTCATCATTAGTTTCCGGAGTAGGTAGACATATATCAGTTGCCATTATTATAATTCAGGCGTCTGAAAAATGGGGACGCATTTCAGAATTGCAGTTCCCGTCCGTTCAGCTACAAGACGTCGCGACTCAATATATCCATTAAGATTTCAATTTTATTAAATTGGCTACATAATGGAATATTATACGTTCTATCCACATTAGTCGCGTATTATGCCTCGTTCCGTGCCAATAAAAACTTTCCTCGTGCCGAAGCTAATGTACGGACACGTTTCCCAGTCTTTTCCTCTTGCGAATATCAACTTACTCCGTCGGCAAGATCACCGGCTCCTTGCCATTAGACTAAATTAGCCTTTTAATGGAGTTTACTCCGAAGCGACGTTAGTTGGAAGGTCGTAAAATACTTCATAAAAATAACCGTTCGACAAGGGAAGCCAGGAAAAGATACGCTTATTACGTTCATTGCTGACGAACAAGAAGGTTACATTTATACGAGAACAACTTTAAATTGTAGCAATTAAAATAAGATAATTTATAAATTTATATGAATTTTTATTGACCCAAATACTTGACTTCCTGAGTATCCCCGTCTAATATAAACAAAACATATTGAGGCTTCATAGAAAAAAATATGTATTTGGTGTTAAAATTTGCTTTTAAAATAAGTGAAATTCTTCGTGGAATAGATTTGTAGTATCTCCTTTCCTATAGAATGTTGTATCATTCTTATACTAAAATAGCGGCCAACAACTGTTTCAGTGATGCTGGAGATGCAAATCTTCTCATTTTCTGCCTTAAAACTCCACACAATTATATTGAGGTCTGGAAATTGTGCTGGTCAGGGAAATATTTGATAATATTCTGGTATTCCTTTGTCTTTTGTTCTGGCTTAATACCCGGAGGTGGAATGCATGTCGCATACCTCATCACTAAGACTTGCCTTGGAGTGACGATTTTGATCGGGTTATATGGTACTGCCTCTAGACTTACCAATACACTAAACCTAAAATGCTTTACAGTTTACCCCTGTGGGTCGCTACTGGTACTGCATTAAATTTGGGAATATGGCACCCGCTAACCGATTAAGCTGTTATTGGGAACGAGAACTCGGCGAAAAAACAGATCTTGAATTAGCGCACGACTGGATGCTGTCGTATGGGGGCAAAAGTTATGATTGTAGCGACGGATGATGTCGTTTCAACCTGGAAAAAGAGGAGGTTAGCGATTAGGAGAGTTTAAGATTCTCCTGAGAAGCTTATTTTGGTAAACTTGAAGCCGTTTCACCTGGTTGGGTGTAACAAACTTAAAATAGACATTAGAACCATAGATGAGTACGGACCCAATTAACATCTTGTAATATAAGCATTTGATAGAGATAGGAAGTCTTCTAGAAGGGCAGATCAGAGAAGATAATAGATTTGCTATTCCTGAACCTTTCTGAATTTGGGAATGCCAACCGAACAGTCGGCCACTTGGCCGTAATATTCTGATGTTCTTCAAACCAATGCTGAACCTGTTTGCCAGTATGTATAGGCGTACTGTCATCTTGCATTATGGCAACATTTGTCAGGAATATGCTAGTCATAGTAAAAACTTCATCATTGAGAATGTAGAAATAATCATTCATATTCATAATCCGGCCAGTAAAGTGAATAAGTGGACCAGCTGAATAGCATTATTACCCACATCATAATGGAACCTTCCCCATGTTTGACTATAGGAATCAGGCACTCCAGACCGTAGGCTTCTTTGGAATTATTCTATGAAATAATATAAACGATAATTTACCGGTTTACCGGAACCCTTCAAGTGTTCAGATTTTATAATCGTTACACTATTTGTTTCGTAGCTTGGTAATGGCTTTCTTTATAAAGGGATTTGCAATCACAGCACATCCACGAACGTCAGCTTTGTGAAACTTCCGCCATGCTATTTTTAGTCGAGTTCTGCTATCGCTTTTGCGTCCGTAGTTTTATGTTGCCTTGCTGCAATCTTTTTTAATGTTCATTAATCTCTCTCAGTTGACTTTTGTGTTTGCTATGTTTTACCATGCGTAATGTTGGGCGTAAAACTTTAAATAATTCAACTGTTTTGAGCCAATCCAAGACCAAGGATTTGCCCTCTTTCAAAGTCTCAGAGATCACATATTTCACTGATCGCTTCTTTTAACCATAGCAGACAAAGCATCTAATATACTGAAAAATAACTTGAGAATTGCCATATAGACTTATGAACAATACTTATGCGTCGTATTATTTGCATGAAAGCAGTGTTGCCAATATGCAACAAGATATATTACAGTGTCAGTGTCAAGACTAATTTTCATTTTGTTTTAATAATTATTGTATTTAGATGTAGAAATTTTGGTATTGTTGTGATTCAACAATATTTTAGATATTTATTTATTTTTAGATTTAATTCGTAGCAATAGGTATGTATATTGTGTCTAAAAATATGTAATAGAATGGAGGAGCATAATTAAAGCTACTGTAACAGATTAATTGGTAGCAATTTCACAGTGAAAAAAAAACCATTTGCGAGTAAAGCAAGTCTTCGATCAGATAAAGTTTCAATCAAACACGAGCTATAAATCGTCGAGACAAACCTGTCATATATTGAACAAATTTGAAATAAGAAGATACTCGTTATCATCGATTACAGGGAAACGTAGTATATAACATTTGCATTGGTTTGGAATTGCATAGTGTAATATAATAGAAATTTTTTGATTAATAAATACTTTAAACTAGCTTCATCTTTGCGTAAAGAAGAGAGAAATACACTTAGATATTTCAATTAAATCCGTATCTACACCTAAGCTTCAATAGGTGGTATTAAATACTAAATTACTTTAAACGTATTACATGGCAAATTTGTCTATACAGTTAAACATAATTTATAGCCAAATTTAACAGTATATTAAAAGCAAGTTTACTTTACATATACACTTATTTTAGATAACAAGAATCTTAATTATCCGGGAAAACAATGCATTCTGCTAAAACTAACTAAAATGAAAATATAAGAAAATAAGATATTCTTGATATTGCAAATGCAAAACACAACCGTAAGATTGATAAGAAGGCACTCATATTAACAGAAATTATATGTTAAATAGCTAACTCAAAAAATATTTATTTTAGAGCAATTCAGAAAATAAAATTAAAATTTGCAATAGAACACATACATGAAATAGTATTATGTGTAATGAAAAGAAGTGTTAAGAGCAAAATCAAGTTCAAATTATGTAATCCTGGAAATTTTGCGCGGGAGTATATTAAACGTGACACTTAAACAATGCGTTAAGCATTTCTCCCTGTTTCTCATATGAAAATCAATAAAAAAATTTATAGAAACAGAATATTTCATACAGCAAATCACTTAATTTTCTACATCTTGCGTCTATTTATATTTATATGAGAATGATTTATAGTCACAATTAGACCCATTAGTTTCATGAATTATTTTCTATTTCAACTCTCAGAGTAACATTTTCATGGTACCCGCCGCAATAATGGTGGTGTTATATGTAGAATAAATTAAATATTGTATTAAAAACTATTAAATATTGTATTGTAAAGTTTTATGTATGTATTGCGTATTTAATTAATAACATAATGTGTGTATTAATTTACAATAATATATTTAATAATAAATATAAAATTTCAAAAAATTGTTAG
Organism: Rhynchophorus ferrugineus; assembly: GCF_030347505.1. Taxonomy (NCBI): domain Eukaryota; kingdom Metazoa; phylum Arthropoda; class Insecta; order Coleoptera; family Curculionidae; genus Rhynchophorus; species Rhynchophorus ferrugineus. The sequence continues at coordinate 43,906,640 of NW_027472580.1, read as the reverse complement.
TTTTATTCTAAATGTGTTTGGATACATACTATATTCACGTTAATTTTAACTTAAAAAATCTGCCGAGTATTTATTAAAACAAACATTAAATGTGTATAAAGAGATGTCAAAGAGCTGTATATCTCTAAGTTTTCTAAGGATAATTCCCAAGATAACAATTTTGTCTAAAATAATTGTTTTGAATTATGTTAATATTGAAAGAAACTACTCATTGTTTTTATAAATTTCATAAATTTGATCTCGACTGGAACTAACATTAAGATGATTTTGATTCGTCATCTGCTCTGCTTTTTTTTATTTTTTCTAACTACTAATATGCACTGCAGCTGCAACACGCTAACAAATATTTCCAATAATAGCACAGCAATTTAATATTTAAAAAACCAATACTTACTTCTCTAACGCATTTATGGACAAAAAAAGTCCCCCATTATATATTTCCAATTCGAAGTAGCGAAGTATCAATATTTATTGACTTCGGTATTTTCAATCAGACTATCAGAGAATCTAATCAGAGAATTCACACTATTAAGCAGCGATTTAAAATCAATCAAAACAAGCAAAGTACTAAAACAACGCTTGCCGGTTTACAACCTCCAATTATTATTATTAATAGACTAGAATTTTAAACCTTTTAACTAGAATAAAATGAATGAAAGAAAAATACTGTCTGACCTCAAAACGACTCTACAAACTGCAATAGGAAATACATTAAACATCGTGATAACGTGAATTTAATTCCATATCTGGATAACGTCACGTACCTAGGTCTCCACTTCGACCGACGGTTCGGTTGGCATTTCCAAATCCAGAAAGCAATCCAAAAACGTTCGGGGATAGCAAACTTGCTATCTTCTCTGATCTGCCTTTCTAGCAGAGTTTCCATCTCCATCAGATGCTTATTTTACAAAATGTTAATTCGGTCCGTACTCCTCTACGGATCTAATATCTACTTCAAGTTTGTTACACCCAAACAGGTCAAGTGGCTTCAAATTTACCAAAATAAGCTCCTCAGGAGAATCTTAAGCGCTCCATGGTTTGTCAGAAATAATCAAATTCATAAGAAAACTGACACTCCAGAAATCAAGCATTTCATATCTTAATCATTCCACAAACAACAACTCAGCTCAAGTTCTTCTGAAAACGCGCTTGTTCGCGAGCTGGTCGACATGTTGGGAGCTTAGTACCGCATCACCGCTAACCTCACCCCCTTTCCAGGCTGAAACGACTTCATCTGTCGTTGCAGTCATAACTTTTGCCCCCATACAACAGTATCCAGTCGTTCTCAACTGTGGGGCAGTTTCGGTTTAGTATATTGGTAAGCCCAGTGGCAGTTCCACATAACCCGGTCCAACTTGTCGCTCTATGGCAAGTCTCCGCGACCAGGTATGCGTCATGCATTCCACCGTCTGGTTTTAGGCCAGAACAAAAAAAAAGAAAAAAAGAACGTGAATTCACTGTTATTTTGAATGGACCATATGTTTAATATATATTTAATATTAAAATAATTTACCTAATTAGACTATAAAAACCATAACAATATAAAAACATTTGAGAGTCAACAAATTAGAGATTCTTCAACATTCCACCACTTTTAAAAAATGTTGTAATAAAGAAGTAAACAAAATCATTAAAAAAACAAAAAAATTCAAAAAATTATTAATACATATTTTTTTGGAAATAACTGTCTTGTATATAAATCGAACCACGAAAAAAAACGAAACCGTTCAAAACAATTTTTATTTACTTAATTTTGAACGTTGTCTTTATTGGATTGGATGTGCACAACCAAAATATTCTGCTGATGGATTTTTAAAAAGGAGAATGCCTCCGAAAAGCGAAAAAAGTAATTAATTCTTCCGACGACGATAGATGAATTTATTTCGAAACGGCCTGCTCGGATCCAATCGACAAATGATAATTTTATAAATCTGCCAGTCTTCGAGATCGGTTAAAACCATCTTGTGCCTGATGGGATATTGATTGAGGCATTATTGAATTATGGTCGACAGAACATTTTCGACGTCTGCCGATCGAAGATAATCAAAAAAATTTTACAATTTAAATAACTTTACTCTGTTAATTATATACAACTATTGATCGTTGTGTGGTCTAAATTCGACCACAATGAGTTAAATTAATCATGTTTCTCTCATAATAGAGTAAAAGGGCAATTTAAAAACGATATGTTACTAAAACCTGTTGATAAATAATGTCTGTATATTAAAATATATTATAATATATGCAAACTATCTCAAGAACTAACACTCGCTACCATTTTTTAAATTGCATTTAACTAAATCTAATTTCCATTAACTTTCAATAATCAACAATGTATTCAAAAGTGTACATTACTATGTGATCAAACATTATAACAAAGTATAATAAGTATGATTATTTTCAGAATAGTAACAGCATCAGAACATCAAATATAAGTATACATGGTCATTTTTACTTTTATGTTATAAACGAAATAAGTATGGAATAATAAATAAACTAAAGTATATTTGTATATTAAAATAGAGAATATGTGCATAAAACAATTTTGAAATTGATATTTAACTTTTTAGGTAATTTTGTTTTACAATTTATAAATGTACATTAAAGGTATATATTTACAATCAAAACATTAACTAGTTATTTTCCAAATTTAGGTCTATAAAGTAAATAATCAAAATAATTGATACAATGTTCAAAGAATAAAATGACATATAATCTTATTTTATTAATCATTAAACACCTTAATATTTATCAATTCTTTAAAATATTTATAATTGTACTATTAATAATTCATAGTTTCAGCTATTTGTCCTATGAGTTCCATCTATGCCAATTATGTTGTTAGTTTCATTTTAAATTCTGCATATTTTCTTTATTTCATTTATGTACTCATATAGTCCTTATCTTTCATCCATATTTCTCACCTAAAATATATACTACAAAAACAATAAATACGCCAGATAAAATCGAACATCCTTTAGTACAATGCTATACTATGTCTCCAGAACCGACTTCAAAAAATAAATAAGGAACTAAAAATTAAAAAATAATCAAACTGAAGATTTTTAACACAAATAAGCATACTAAAATAAGATATGTACATAATAATCGTTGTAATAACTAAATTAAAATAAACAAAAAGCTTATTTTACCTATCTACTACAGGTATTTTAAATTCTATTATATACACACAATTTAGCTTAATACCTACCTAAACCTATTTATCTATTTACAATATTACCTACTGACTTAATTAACTTATTAATTAATAACTGATTAATATAACTACCAACTGACTACTTTGAAGTTGGTGGCGATCTACATTTGTCTTGTTTGTAATTTTTGTATATGTCACAAAGTTATATTATTATTTTTGTATTCTTTATATATATATATATATATAAATATATATATATATATATATATATATATATATATATATATATATATATATATAAATGGCAAAGAGCAAATATGCAACAGTGTTGCAATGTTCGGCCAATGTTGCAAAACCCCAAACATATACTAGGTATCATTAAAATGGGAACTGCTGTACATACTCCTTCTGATTACTACTTGCTCCGACATATGAGTCATGAACCTGTCTGATGACCGCTTCGCTTCTTCAGAAGATACCAAAAACTGGATCAATTTGTAAATATCGTCAAAAGATTTAAAGTATTCATTGAGCGATCTTCGTAACCACCAAAAATAATTATTTCTATTATTAATTTCAGTGTAAAAAATTATGTATGGTTATTTCAAAATGCTAAGAATATAATCAACCACAAGATTAAAATCGAAAAAAAAATCACGTATTTCAAAATTTATGGTATTATACAATTTATTTATTTATTAAAGCCCATATGCCAATTTACAAATATATGACATATGTAAATCATGTATTCTTTGACGTGTCTCTTCTAAATCAGTGTATAAAATGGCATCGTTCTTTTTTCTCTCGATTTTTCTATAGGTTTCTCTGATACTGTCGCCGGTTCGACATGTACTTCCTGACTAAAAATTGAATTTCCAGCCGTACGAGTATTTTCTACAAATATTGTACAATGTATTTTGTTCGATCCGTTCGAAATTCTATTATAATATGGAAATAGTATGGAACACGACCTAAAAACATATTTGCATTCATATTTGATGTTTTGCACTATTGTTTGTCTGACAGAAGAAAACACTATTCGTTTTTCGTTTAGGATGACATGTGGTAGGAAATAATAAACATTAATTTGAATTTAAATCACTTATAAAATTAATACTTCATTCAGACTACAATATGTACCACGACTGTAAAATGGCTGAAGTAATTATAATTCCTATAGTGGGAAAACCACCTCATGAAACAGAGTTAAAAGGATAAAACTTATCATGAGGAAAAGCATCTTATTACGGATCATCAATTTGGTTACAGGAAACAACATTCCACGATAACCACGACGTTGACATAATCACCGATATCATAGAAAAAGGCAATATTTTTAGATGTTGCTCAAGCTTCCGATAAAGTTGGGCATGAGAGTTTAAAACATCAGATTAAAATGCTTCTCCCTGACCAATATTCAACAATTTTAAGGTCTTATATAACTGAGCGATATTTCAGACTCTATGACTATTATTGGAGAATATGACTATTCTGACTTGAGGAAAATACGAACAGATGTGTCACATAGGGGAGGTAGATTGGGACCAGTCGTTTGTCTGCTGTATACTAGAGCCTTATTATATTCAATGAAAATGTCGTTGCTACATTTTCAAATGACACTGCAATCCTAGCCATTTAAGAAAATAAAACTGAATCAACTGAGAAATTACAATTAGCTATTGCTTAACCACTGGACAGAAAAATGGCGTATCAAAACGAACCAAAATAAATTAGTGTATATTTATTTCACCTACAAAATAAACAAGCATAAGCTACTATCAAAAAAAATCTTAGAATGAGCTTATAGGGTTCAACTTCAAACAAAGTAATAGAAATGTTATATAAATATTCCAAAATAAGCACTTATATTGTTAATGCTCCATAGTATATTCGTAATGACAAGCTGCATAGGCACTTGGAGGTAGAAACTGTCGATAACCTTATCAAAAACGATGCCTAAACAAATGAACAAAAATTCGATTAACACATCAATACTGAGGTTCTCCAGCTCTGATAGCTTAGTCAAAATATTAATGAGAGAAAAATCATCTAGCCTTAGTCAAGTTATTAATAAAACTGGGTTCACATTAAAAAAATGACATCTAATTTATTCAAAACTGTCGTGACGCACGTCATCAATATGTGCCTGTCGAAAGTTGTGAATTCGTTTTACAGTCAGACTATATTTTCCTTCTCATTTTGTTCTATTTAAAAAGAAATAGAATGGCGTTTGAGAAGATCGAACATGTAACAGAATGAGCTTGCAAAAATTGTCCGTTTGTTAAAGGTCTGCAAAATTCTTCAAAATATTATAATTACGGGTTATAAATCGGAAAACGTTGTTTTAACGCTTTGTTTTAATAAAATCGCCGAGGTTTTTATTGAAAACATTTTTTGTGCGTTTCAGCTGCACTGAATATTAGCACGGTCACTAGAATATTTCAAAAAATAAAAAACTGCTAGATCAGAATGGAATATTGAGTCACTCATGGCAAGACAATAATACATATAGTGTAAAGACAACAAAAGTTAAATAAGGTTTACTTACTGGTACATAATTAGTGTTTACCTCTAACACCAAGGGTGTCTACCATGGAGAAATGAACCATAACTTATTTCTGCAGTGGTTTGAAAATCAGCTTTTAAAGAATTTGGAGAAACCATCAAATAAGTACAAGCAAGTGCATCAACAAAGATTGCAAATGAGGAATGGCCTAATGTACATAAAATAAGCTTTGAAGAAACAATGTTAACGAACTATTTCAAATTGCTACTCGGTAAATATAAATGAAACATTTAATTGCATTTTATGTAATTTATTTTTTAGAAATAAGCTTAAGAAAAGATAGATGATAGGTCAGATTGCTGATCATGAGCTCGATCAGACACATTGAAAAAGAAATTGACAAATGGTAGAATCGTGAGTGAGTTTTTGACAGATTGAAAATAAACAGTTTAGTTATAAACTTAATTAGTGCTTCTGAAAGTGACAGTGATTAAATTAAACCTTATGAATGTTGGTTTATGATTCAATGTTAACAATTACCAAGACAGGGTGGACAAAGAGGAAGCAACTAAAAGTCACTATATGGTTAATATACTTTAACTGTAGAAATTTTTATTATAGAGTGTGAAAGCTTTAGGAGCATGTATGTTATTGTTCAGAATATACATGAACGTTTGGTTAAAATGTATTTGGAGAGCAATAATACTAACTGTTTTGCAGGTATGGCAAATGCTTTAAGGAGAATGCAGTAATTAAATGTAGTTTTATCAAGAAATATATAACAGGTAGTAACAGAACAAACTAAGGAGAAATATAGTAATATCACAATGACTTTATAAGGAAACATTGCATCGAAGCAAAAAAGCGTAAAAGGCAAATATGCTCTCTAATGAATGTAAAATACAATATTCAGATATACAATTGTTAGTTGGTGGATTAGGCCTTCGGGGGATACATAAAATACCAATACATAAAAAAACGCGCCTAGAACTCTACCTATTCTAGTGTGAAAAAAAGTTCTATGTAAATATAACAAAACAAATCTAACCTATAAATTATTGTGGTTGTATAAACAATTTATTATATATATATGCATTAGATACTTTTTTTAATGTTAATTTTATAGATTTAAAAGCTTAACAAAATCCATAATGATAAAGTATTTATTAATTTATCTTTATAATTACATTCCATCTCAGAAACCAGAATTTACACAGACAATTGTCGACATCGTCATGACTTCATTTCCCAGAGGCGGATAAAATTGCGATATAATTACTAAATTAATAACCGATGTGTATCTGATTAATGTGCAATTTTAAATATTGCTTCGCCAATTCTTCAAAGAGTAGTGGTTTTAATCGTTACAATGACTGATATCGCTGATGACTTTACGTATTTTCTTTACTATTTAATACAAGTTAAACTTTACGCTGAAATGATTAAAATTTAATGATAATTGGACAATATGTGACGCTTTCGTAAACACTTAACAATTTACATATATAATCCATTCAAAGTTATTTTATACAAACGTCATCTAAATATGTGACGTCAAAACGTCGCAATGTTGCCGCATCAACTGAGTTTTAGTTGAGTTTGGCTTTGACATACAAAACAATTTTAGTTTAAATAAAATGACGAAACAAAAATTTTATCAAACTATATAGTTTATTTTAACATTATAGTATTTAATGCATATATTATCGAAGAACTTAAAAATACAATTAAAAACACAAGTATAATAATTTGTAGGTTAGAATTGTTTTATTATATTTACATTAAACTCCTTTCCAGACCACCCATAAGGTAGAGTTCTTTTTTATGCGGCTTTATCCTCCTAGAGACCTAATGCACCTAATTAACAATTATATATCAAAGTAATGTATTTTACTTTCCAGAGCCATCTTAATATAGTGTATTTTTTATTTCTTCTGCTACTACCTGTGTACACCATTCTTGATAAAATTAATCATTGAATTCTACCTAATGCATTTACCATATCTACAAAACAGCTAGTATTTATCCTCTTCTTATACATTCTAACCTAATGCTTATGTTTAATTCTGAACAATTACAATCATATCTATGCACACAAATCCTTCTGAACCTACAACATTGTAACTGTATGTACTCATCACTCTGTTTCAGGTAGTTTTCAGCTTCTTTAGAAGTTTCTTTTAGTCACTGTCACTTTACGAGTCACTGTCCAAGTTAATCACTAAACTCTTAGTTTCAAATCTGTCGAAAAGACGTGGTGAATGGTGATTCCACCATTTATAAATTTCTTCCTTTGTATGTTTTATCACGTTCATCTAAACCGAAGGTGTTATGATCGACAATGCTTCCTTCCACACATCCAAACAGTTGTTGATGGAATATACTTCTCGACCAGTATGTCTATTATAATAATTTTTGCTACCCCCCATATCAACTCGATTGGATTGAATATACAGAGCTAGGGAGAAAGTCGCTGTGACCATATTGCTCAGCCATCTGATCTGCTATATATATATTTTCGGTCTTATTCAAAAGAAAGTAAATTGTAACAAACGCAATGAAATATTTAATTTATATAAGTGTAGTAACAATTAGAAATAGTTCAATTTAGAAGTTCAATTAAACCTCTTCGAGGTTTATCTTAACACCATTAAATACTTTATCAAAATAATTAAAGCACTAAAACAACGTTTGCCGATTTATAACCTGTAGTAATTATAACTAATATTTCGAATAATTTTTCATACGTCTAATAACCGGACGACTTTGACAGGCTCATTAGTTTACGTATTCGAACTAATCAGAGAGCATTGTGTCTCTTTTTAACTAGAATACAATGAGAAGGCAAATATTGTCTGATTCTGAAACGAATTTACAAATTACAGCAACTAATACATTAAAAATCTTGATGACGTTTGTACAAAAATACTTTGAATACACTATATTTAAATTATCTTCATCGATAATTCTAATAATGTGTATTAATGCTGTGGTCTTACTCCATTTTATAACACATAGTTTAAAATTTCCAAAAAAAAATTATTGGCCTTCAAGTACAAACAAACAAGAAAAAAGGTAGAAATATATGACCAACTTATAGAAGACAAGACTAGCCGTTACACCTTTAAAATATATAATGTATTTCTTTATAATAATAAAATAATTAAATAAATAAAATAATTAAGTGGTTACACACAAATTTAGAGATTGCAAAAAGTGCCGCCAACATGCAGAAAGCGAGAATTCAACCAATAAAATAAAAGCAATTGTCGGAAAGGTATTTATCGAGATCATACAAATGAGACTTCAAAGGGTTCGTGAGGATACAAGCCAAGAGGAACGGATGCAATTTAGATTCCCTCGACGTTGTGTAAATAAGATTTTCAACAAACATACATAGACAAATAGCGTAGCGTAGAAACATAGCGTTCAACAAATATGATGCTACAAACTCCTTGATTCATCTGATATTCGCTGATGATATCGCTATAATTCCCGATACAAATATTGAGATTATAACCATTCTTCATGATTTGGCATGAATAAAGTATTGACAACTGACGGATCGTCTGCTATTATAAATTTCAACCAAATCCAGTTAAAATAAGTGCAAGAGTAAACATATTTAGAATCATTAAAACATGAGAAGAAACTGGCATCTACCGCCAAAGTAATAAGACTAAAATCGGCCTCTTGCGAACGCTTATCTTGCCAATCCTTTTATACGACACGTAAATTTTAATTAAATTTGTCCTATTTCGCTGCTACCTGCGATATAAAAATCATTTGAGAGACTGCTGTTAAAACGTACCAAATCATTTTTGGAAATACCAAATACCCAGTTTGGATTTCGAAATCATCACTCAACAATCGACCAAGTCTACAGAGTAACAGCTATTGTTGAAAACGCATTCGAAGAAAAGACATACTGCCTTGTAGCATTTTTGGAGGTTTCACAAGTTTTTGACCGGGTATGTAATTTGGGGTAAATCTAGAAAATGAAGAAATTGCTACCGTGGAATTACTGTACGGAACTGCTGGTATCAAATATATTCGAAAATTGAAGTCTCGCATGAAGGGGTATTCTCAACATTTAAACCTATTTTAGTTGGACTTCCCCAGAGTATTGTCTCGGAAACCACTGCTTTATCTACCCTATGCTGCTGATATCTCAACAACAAAAGGAACAGTACTTGAAGCATTTTCCGACGACACAGTTATCATAACAAAGATATATATATCTGCCTAAGGTCATAGAAAAAGTACAACTAGCAGTCAACAAGATCTACAAATAGACAAGAGACTGAAAAATACAGTTACCAAACCTGTCCATGTTAATTTTGCGTTGCGACGAAATGACAAAAACCTAATTATATCACTTGACGGATGCCCGATTCCTAAGACACATGAAGAATATACGAAGCGCAATACAGGTAATGGATAATACGCAGGAAATCAGAAGATTGAAGCGAATCAACCATACAAACTTGTATAGTGTATAAGTGTATCCTTAACTGCAGCTTAAGTAGTTCAGTTTTATTTTAATTTAGCAAAATAAATGTATTAATCCCGCACTCGCCTTGCTTGTCTATTAATGCAAGTACAACAGAAGAGTAGTAATAAATTAATATGTAAATTAAGATTGTACTAAGCATATCCTATAGAAAATGTAATTAATTAAAAAATCGTTTATTTTTAAAGTTCTGTTGAAAGTGAATATTTAACTATTTACAAGTAATAATTGCTTTATTCAAAACAAGAGACAAAACTGGCACAATTTCAATTTATTGTCATTCAAATTGATAAATAATTCAATTAGTATGTTAAGTGCATCAAATCCGTCAAAACTGTTGAACTAGCACCAGCCATTAGTATATCCTGTAAAAAGAATAATCGGTAAAACGTATTAGATTGCGCCAATGTACCATTCCAATTTTCAAAAAAAATTCATGGCATAACAGGCCACCATTCACAAAGCTACATCACCCAATCACTCTTTCAAAATACAACGACTTCTCTTGTACTAAATATAGATTTACGCAAACACATATCTGTTTAGGAATCCTTTAAATTTTCCGAAAAATGGATATAACAATTAACAAGAAATATGTTCCTATTTCATCATTGTTTGATCATAATTTCTATTTATTTTTACAATGTATTCTGCATAATTAATGTTTATGAATTTAAAATGTTGATATTACTGTGCAGACAGTTTTAAAGAGACAAATACAATGATGGTATATATATATATATATGCCGCACTGCAAATTTTGTGGTTCTGTTCCTCAAATCATCATATGAATTTATTCAATTGACTACGAAAATCGCGAAGAACAAATCATAATGAATACATAAGAATTATCGGTCCTTAATTCCAGTCTCTTGAAACGACTATCTTCACATAATCACGTATAAATAATATTTCCTGTTGACAATTTGGTAGAAAAGATATTTACAATTTTAGTTTTATATTCTTTTATCATATTAGTATAATATATTTTGTAAATCTGTTTGTTCTGTATAACTATAATTACCGTAAGAACGAAAATCGGTATACTAGAAGCAGTAATTGAAGTTTTTGAAGTTGAATTCTTACTTTTCGAGTCCTATCTGAGCATCATATATTTATGATTGTTTATAATTCTAATTATTTATAGGCAAAAGTGTACAATGAGTAAACATTTCAAACACATCAGTAATCCCATCAGTCAGGATTGGTACGTAAAGATGTTTCATGTCGTGCTTCCTATTTTATTTACTCGTCAGTCGCTAGGCTTAATATCAAGACTAGTGGTGCAAAGCTCACATTAAGAAACAGGTCCACGTTATAAGAAAAAATCAAGAAGCTGACATTACTAAAACACATCTAAATAAATACATACATATGAGACCGAAAAATTGATGACCCAACAGACAAGACCAAAAATCTTAAAGCGAGTATACAAATCAAATAAAAGAATAATACATTTTTACTAGCTCATGACATTAATAATTTCACTTTGGATATTACTCTGATGAATCTAAACAACGGAATGAAATGACTTGGAAGAAACATACAATGTACGAATTATAATATACGTCAATTTTCCCTATTCATCATAACATATATCGATATGATTTTCATTTTACAACGCGTACATGTTACCTACAGTGACATAAGCGAAACAAACGTAATATATTTATGAAAAATGAGACAGGTAATTTGATTTTTTTCAGATACGAAAATATGAAAATATTATGGAAAGTGGGGCATTATTTGAAATTCTTTTGAGAAAAATATAGAAACGGCTTACAGAAGTAAATCAATATTTGTGGATGTAGTGCATTATTCAGTATTTTATCAGATCTTCCGCTGCATTGAAATATGATATTTATTATCCATTATTTGTATATAATAATAGATACGTGTTACAATACGTATTGAAAACAAAAACTTCAAACTTAAAACTAATGTATTTTACCAAGGACATTGACGATTTAAACCTATTTTAATATAAACAAAGCCCTTATAATGTAAGCACATGTCAGATCATATCTCCAGATACAATACCAATTTCTTAGAATATCCAGTACTCTATTAATCGCATTATATAAAAGTAATTTTTGATGCTACTAGGTTCATAATTGAGAAAAGATATTATTTCTTATAACTTAATTGGGCAAAGGTTACTTATTGTTATTATCAATTACTTTTTAATTATATATTTGTTATTACGTGTACCATATCGTCAATAAAACGATAGGCAGGAATATAGGTTATAATGTTCTGGGAAGGACTAGTTCTAGTTTCTTACACTTTGTAGCAGCATAATAAATGTAATGCTGTTAACTGTACAGTAGGGAAGGGCGGGACAAGACAGGGAAGCTAAGATTCAAAGCATAACAAATCAAAGACTTGTATAGTTTCGTAAACATATTTATTATTAAAATTATCCTATAGGCCTATCTGGGCCTATGGGCCTATCTCCCCATCTTGCCCCATATGTTGTGTAAGACCCCCATCGGGTAACACGGGATATGAAATTCCCATACTAGTTGCGTTGCTGATTGGTAGCTGGGTTAGCTCTCAAACATGTGTGACTTCATCGTCCTCATCGTCAAGTCCTGCAGCCCAATGTACCCATTTATTACAATTCGAGCAAACGATTCAACTTTCAGATGATTCTAAATAAAGACCTCCATAAACTTGGAGTGTCTTCTTCATTATCCCTTTTTTCAGAAGAAGGGCTTTTTCCACGTTTACTAACATTCTTCCCTTTTAGCAGATGTACTGGATCTGGACTTTGTTATGATAGATTTTTTTAGAACAGCCTTCTTTACTTGTTGGTTTTACGTCCATTTCTTTTTCGACTCCTTTACTTTGTTCTCCGTTTGCATTACCACCATTAACTTACGTTTATAGGGCGAGGAAATATAAATTTAAAAAAATAAATATTAAAAATAAATATTTTTTTTATGTTTTGTTTTTGAGAGAGATTAAAACTGTTTTGGACTGATCAAAATAAACTTCGGTGTATCTTAATCTGAATCAGACCAACTGGAACAACCTGCAGGAGAATCAATTAAGACATTTCTTATTAATCCGCCTGCTTGTGCCCTCACGACTGTAGAAATCGAAACTGCATAATAACATCAGTGGTCGCTGTCACAGATGTTGTTAAAATGGGAACAGACAATGTAGCTGTATTGGTTGATGCCGATAATAAGGGCTGCCGACATCGTAGCTGCTTTACCGAAAATTTTATCTACTTGACGTATTGTTACTACCATTCCTGGATTGGTGCGGAGCCATTTCGAAACAGCGTGGTCATAACAAAGGTTTAAAGGTCGCATAAAAACAACATCGGTGACTTGCAATCGGTGGATGGTATGCCGTGGAAACATAAGAGTATGACTTCACTTGATCTTGCTTCGTTTATTAATTTGAAATGATGTGTGTGTACTATATCCATCAAGTAGCAATAGTACCGGTCGATCAACTATCGTACTACTAAAGATGATAAACTGCTTAAATCACTCCAAGAATCGCTCGGATTTAATCTGAGTATATGAGTATATAGTGCCCAGCAGCACCAAAACATATTTTTACTGTTATAGTCGTTCCTCTTTCAGTGCCTATTTGTTTACGGCCCCTTTTAGCTAATATTTTTGATTTAGTTTTAGGCACGATGTGCACTCCAGTTTCAACACAATTAAAAACTCGATCGGAAATCAGATTATGCTCGCGTTCCCCAAAAAAATTTAAAATCTTTTCAAAAACTACCTTGTTAAAACCGCGCGGTATTTTCTGGCTATTTCATAGATAATTCAGGAGGTCTAGCCAAAAACCCTGTGACCCTTCAAATCTTTGATCATGACTCCGTATAGCCTACTCTCCATGTCCAGAAAATAATGTATAGCTTTTGTTAATCTTCATGTGAAAATAATAGTGTCCGTGGAAAAAAACGGCACTTTCATCTTTCCTATTTTATTCATGCTTTCGCGGCATATTTTCACTTTCCTCTCCAATTTATATTGTTGCATTAAAGTCATCTTTGCAGCTAACATATAATCCATCTTATTTTCTAACAGTTTCTACTGCCTTCTTCATTGCTTACAAAAAACAAACAAACAAACAAAAATCTACACTAATATAGGGGAAACAAATCTGGAAGATATGATGTAGATTACAGGATTTATGTGCTTGTTGCATGTATATTGATCAGAGATGTTTACTAGTAAAAAGTAGCAACACCAGCAACTATTAAAAAACCTTACCTAACTTAAATTAAATGTTTTTAGCAGTTGTCTACGTAAACATAAATAACGATTATCTATTTACTAATTTCATGGAAACTGATAATCATGAAATGCTAGAAATTGCGTTTTTAACATTTATTACTTTATTGTTTGATTCGGAGAAATCTGCTATTCTGAAACCTTTTGAAAAATCAAAAACGCTTTTGAAAATTAATGTTTCAACGATTTAAACATGGTGATTTTGACAGCTTAGCAATTGATGAACCAACTATTTCTAAACACGACATGTGATGAGAGTATCCTTATAAAGGATCAAAATTGGCTAACCTGTGAATTGACTAAAAATATCACTTCAAACCGTTTCTATAGTCTATTCAAAATAACAGCGAATTCACGTCACCAATATGTGCCTGTCGCAATTTGTAAATTCGTTTTAGAATCAAACAATATTAGCCTTCTCATTTCATTCAAATTAAAAGAGATAGAATATTGCCTGATAACTTCGAACATCTAACCAAATCAACCTACCAAAGGCGTCCGGCTGTCAAATGTTTACAAAAGTCTTCAAAATATTAATTCTAATAACTACAGGTTACAAATCACTATAGGTTATCTGAACGCATTGCTTGTTGTGATAAATTTTAAATCGCTACTTATTATTACCCTGATTCAAAATGCCGAAACCAGACAAAACAGATTGCGTTTCTAATCACTTAGAAATTGCCGCTAAAATTATTTAAATAGTTAAACATTTTTACCGTTACTTATTAACTTGCTGCGGTTTTTATTGAAAATATTTTTAGCAAGTGTAGCTGCAATGGATATTAGTATGGACAGGATCACTGCAATATCTCAAAAAATGAAAAACATAATCTTAGATTCATCGAAAAAGACCGCCTTATACGAAGGGGGTATAAGAATATAAGTAATATAGTATAAGAAATGTGCAATAGCAGCGAGTAGTTTTTTCAACATAAACTTAATGTAATACAATTATTTCAGAAAAAACTGTTAATTTTAAAAGTATCATTCGAAATATTGGAGATACGCAGCCCTTTGATGGATGCAGAGCATCTTTGTATAGATCTTTAGGTAATATAGGATTTAAATGGTGCAAAGATAAAGCACGAAGAGGTCGAATGGAAGACACATTGCTTTCAAAAGAATAAAATTTTTAAAAGTATATAATAAAATCAAGGAAAACTTATTAGTTCAATGTAGATATTTAGATGACACATGAATATTTCATAAGAGAACCCATGAATTCATGGTAAGATGATAATAAAAATAATGTTAAGGCAACAAAAGTTGATAGAAAAAGGTAAACGTAAGAATAAAAATTGATTAGGTTTTATTAGTCATAACATTTTTAAAAGTTCATTGTAGATACCACTTCGATTTGGATGAACTTAATCAGGTATATTAAAGAAGAAATTGGCAAATGATCGAATTGTGAATGTTAGATAGATTGGAAACAGCTTAGTTATTCACTTGAATGAAACTTTCTGAATATGGGATTATTCATTATATATTCAATGCAGAATAGTTTCAAGACCGGTTGATGAGAGAGGAAATATCCAAAGATGTGATATAACTAATATATACAATAACTGTAAAAAATTGTATTATAGAGTTTGAAAGTTTTTTACCAAGAGAGAAAGAATACTAATTGTTTTGCAGATATGGCAAATTTATTAGAGAGAATGTAGTGATTAAATCTAGTTTACCAAGAAAGTTGTACACAAGTAGTAACAGACCAAATTATGGAGAAATACAGTCATATCATAATGACTTTACAAGGAAACACTGTACTGGAGGAAATAAGAACTAAACGTAAAAGGTAAATATGCTCTCTAACACAAACCTAATCTAGGGCTTCTACAAAATCACTCCCGTATAAACCAAGAACCAGTATCCCAATTTGATTATTTGATTTTATAAAACCATCTATTATTTAACATAAATGAATAATACAGAAACAAAAATAAAATGTATGCATGAATGAATACATCTTAAAACAAAAATAAAAAAATTCGTACATGTTGCTAAGTTTTTTGTAATTTGTGGAAACACCATCTTCCATATGATTTAATAATAGACATTTATGTTAGTTGTACAATTATATGATTTTACTCGTCGAAATATTAAATTACATAATTTTAATGACATTATTGACATTTATTTTAAATAACATTAGAATGCAAGTTCTATTTTACTTCAGTCTTAGGATAAGTACACTAAAGAAAGCCGATAAGTGTAATGTTTGTTTGAAATACATTTATTCAAATTCCCTATGCATTAAAAATATGCAATTGTAAGGAATATCTGAAATAAAAACTGAATAAATATTCGTAGTTACTGCTTACATTTATCTTATATTCCATAACGCCTTTGTGTTGCTTTTGTATATCGCCTGATTTTAGCATTTTATGCATAGTAAAATAAACTAGATTTTTTTGTAAATGAATTTTCTAGAAACTGTTTCATTCTATTAATAATTATTTACTTATAATAATGAGTTAATTACAATTCCTTTAAACCAGAATATGCCAATGCAAAATTAATTTCAAAGCCATTCAAAGTTTTATCCAGTGACTTTTTAAATTAAACACCATATTGCAATGAATTTCTAAAATGTCATTTGAAGATTAGGACTACGAGATATGATACACTAAGACTAATACCATTACATATAACAATAAATATATTTTTATCGATATAAATATATGATCTCGATAAATGCTGAGTTGTTGATACGATTGTGATGAAATTTTGATGACTGGTGGCTTTAAACCTCAGAAACCAGAAGCTATTTATAACGTAAATCAGGTGGCTGAGTACAAATCAACAGTACTTTAAATTAGTTCCAGTTTCCGAAATATTCAATATATTTATCATTTTATTATTTTTGACCATGAATGGTCATTTATTAAGTTAAAAAATATAAATCAGAAATACACAGAGGCTGAACTGAGTATTTTACACTGTTTGGGATCTGTTTCATGTTGTAAACAGTAATCGCTCATCATGCCTTCGTCCCAAAATACTTGGTATAGTTCCACCGTCCATATTTATACTGTGCTACTTTTTTTATTCATCTACGGTATTCATTAAGCAAAGTAGCAATCATCCACGTGATTTTTCTGTTTTCTTCATAATGTTGACATAGAAAATTAAAAGTAATCATTTTAAACAAGTAACCACTTGTTCAGCTTCGTTCTAGTGTTACAGGTGTTTTATGATCGATGTTATGAAGCAATTTCGGTAGCCATGGCATGTCAGTATTTACTAAAGCAATAGCAAATACTGCAACTAAGCATCTTTGAAAGCATGATTCTTGTTCATAAACAAAAAGATGTTCCAAATTATGTTTAATGAAACGTCATCAGCTGACAGTGGTTATAAGAGCGCAGTGCTACTACCGTGCAGGAATTCAAATACTAGAACCAATCAAATAACGTTAAGAATCGTTCTCATATGTTCGGGTTCAATAGTTCAAAACAAACAACTTATTATTTGTAACATAAAAATTGAATTAAAAGAGCTGACCACAAGTCAATGAAATTTTTTAAGGTTTTCTCGAAATAATTATATCGACTAAACAATCTGATAGATTTTTTCATAGTTAGAAACATTCAATTATATGGAAGTCAAAGAAAACTTTGTCCTAAGTTCAGATCACAGATCAGTGATTCTAAGAGTAAAATATAATAAGATCCAAACTTGTAGAAGTTGATGTATAAAGTGTTTCCAGAGATCCAAAAGAGAGGTTAAAAAGTAGGTTTCCAAAAGTAGCTAAGAGCTTTTTTAATGAAGTAAATAAACGATTCATGCAGTTTGGTGTATTTTGCCATAAAATATCGATTGATGAAAAGATGGTGCCATATTTTGGACATCATTCTGCTAAGATGTTCATACGAGGGAAACCAGTAAGGTTTGGATTCAAACAGTAGCGCATAGCCTCAGCTGGATGATATATGTATCAGTTTGACCCTAATGGTGGAGGTTTACAGAAGACTAATGAAAACCTGTATTTCTTTCATCTAAAAATGTTTAGGTGAAAGAAAGTTGTATAAAACTTGTTGAAAGTTGTTTATGATCTTGAAAATCATACCATATTTCTTGATAGCTTCTTCACAAGCCATTACCTTCTTACTTTGTTGTCTTAAATTAAAATATTTGGAGCTGGATACTGAGAGAAAACCGAATAGCTTCCTGCCCATTTCAAACAACAAAAGCGTCAGCGAAAAAACGAAACGAAAGGGGAAAATTGACTATACATTTGATTATTACAACAAAGTATCCGCTGTTAGGTGGCATGAGAATACTGTTGTAACAGTCGTTACCAACTTTGGTACCCTTTATCAACCAGTACAACCAAGGCATGGGAGGTGTAGATTTGCATGACAATGCCATTACAAACTACAGAATCAGAATTAGAGGCAAAAAATGTTGGTGGCCATTATTCTCCAATGGAATTGACAGTGCAATCACCAATGCCTGAAAAATGTACCAACTAGCAACAGGTTCTACTGTTAGTCAAACCTATTTCGGATTCCAGATTGCATTAAGTCTATTGAAAACTGAAGAAGAAACTGAACTGGTGGGAAACTACCAACCTCAGAGAAAGAATACCAACCTTGGACAGGAGTAGTTAGGTATGATAAAATTTGCAAGAGCCAGACGATCTACATTTTCAAGAAATATCACCTTCACATATAGTGTTTTTCCAAATTTCATGAGTGATGTCGTCAACTTTGGTCAGTTTTTTCATATAATCAACAGTTTTATACATATATAATATATAATAATCATAGTATATAGTATAAATTAATAAAGTATTATATATATATATATATATATATATATATATATATATATATATATATATATATACATTCCACCAAATCATTGTCACTCAAACAGAATTTCAAATGATGTGATCTCATATTTCTATCGTGTTGCTCGGCTGTTTTTCAACGCCTACAATATTTGCTTTATGCATTTACACTGATATTTTGCCAACATCCGACGTATACAAGCAAAATTGAATTACTGCCTCATATTTCCCGCAAAATATTCTTCGTTCTATTCTGTTCCTTTTATTCAAATAGTGGTGATGAAACATTCCACGGCGATTCCTTTTTTTATGATAAACATGTATTAATATTTTCTCTCGGTTTAATATAATATATAAAATTTGCAATAATATAAGTTAAAATAATGTGTAAATTAATTTGACAATCCATCGTTTTATTTAACTATTTTACTGATTTTACGATTAATTCTAAATATGTTTAAACATATTGTTTATTGTTTCGTAATTAAAAAAATATTTCTGTATTTTATTTTGGAATAATACTTATGTTTTCGATAAATCTCTAATACAAGGACCAAGTTATAATTATATTTAATATGTAAAAAAAGACATCTGCGTCTCTTCTAATGTAACCGATGTTACCCAACCCTGCTTAGTGTGTGGGACGATTTAAAAAATACATGTAGGTTTCAATATCATTTTTATTTTAGTCGCATATTTCTTGAAATCGGAGTACATAATTATAAATCATAAAAAATAAATCCACTATCTAGGAAAAAGCTAGACAAAATCACTTCTCTAAACTTACCTTTAAAACAAAAGTGATATAGACACAGCAACAGTAAACAGAACAGAAAATATAAAAGAATTAGAATGATTCGTGACTATTAATAGTGAGATATTTCCAAAAAAATATATAATGTATAATTCAGCAAAATATTACGGAAAAAAGGAAGCCACCGAAGAGTTAGCAACCATTAAGAAGTGAGGAAAACAATGGAAAACTTAATAAAATAATCAAGTAGCTAAAAGACTTGATTCAAAGCGAAGAAAACCAAGGAATTCAAGTATAATTGGAAAATCTGACATCAACTAAGGCTACAGATTATTCGTTATGAAAAGCAATAAGAAAACTCTCAATAGTTCGACAGCAAAACCCACCATTAGAAAGAATGAAAATAATTGAGCTAGAAACAATAAAGATAAAGCTGACATTTTCTGAAAATCACATAAAAATGTACTTAAACCCTTTCCGTCTGAGCTATATAAAAATGAAGAAAATAACATTGCCAATTTCCAAAATTTCTCATTTGAAATGGATTTACCACATGAGTAAATTAAAAAATGAAAGAGATTAATTTTAAAAAAGCGTCCGAATATGATCTAATAACCTGAAATATTTTAGATCTATCAAAGCAGACTGTAAAATTAACAACATTCATATTTAAAGCAATTTTACAAATTAACTGTTTTTCTAGCTTTTGGAAAGCAGCTGAAAATAATCATGATTCTCAAACCAGAGAAAAAGAGAAAATGCCACCTCCAACAAGCCCATAAGTTAATAGCCGATAATGTCCAAAGTTTTTGAGAAATTATATATAAAAAGCACATCAGTACAACATTGGAAAAGTTGAAATTTGGATGATCAAGAGAGATAGAGCATACATCAGTCTATACAAATATCAGGACTCTCTATATATAGGCTGCTCTGTTAAAGATAAAGCATATAACAAAGTATAGACACAAACATTACTTTCAAACTTTGGATATTGTTTTTAATATATAAATTACTTAACCGTAAACTTTAATAACTAATAAATATTTGTTCCAGAGTTCTATTCATCGGTTAGATATATAAACTTTCTTTTGAGACAACTTGTACAATTGCATATAAAACGCTTATCCATTGAGTTTATCAAGCACCATTTAGAAACTAGACTAGCATGGAACAATAAAAGACTACACTATAGCAACCCTTGTTTTACATAGTTAGCTAGATGTTTCTGTTCTCAATAATTTTAGCCTCATACTCGATAATTTATATCAATATTACCATTTTGGTAAAACTGCAGTTATAAAACTTAAAGGTCGTGGCAATAAATATGTACATTGCATTAGACAACACGTATATTTCACCATATTCTACTAAAATTAAATCTTATCTTGACCTATCGTACGTCATTTTTACGATACAACAAAACTATAGCCGGTCGCAATAGTACAGTATCAACTTAACATTTTTATTTACAATGTTTGGCGGTTTATAACCTCTAGTTGCCATTACTAACATTTTAAGAATTGTACAGACATTTGACAACCTGCGCCAGTAGTTCCAACCCAAATCAAATTACAGGCTGATAGGTTATATGTTCCAAAGCAACAAACACAATTTTATTTCTGTTTAACTAGAATAATATGGGAAGGAAACATGTGTCCCGAATTTAAAATTAATGAAATATAATTCGACGTCATTTATGATATGCATTGGCTGTTTCTTTTTTGGCATAATATTCAATGACGTATCATATTCATTCCACATTTTTTGAACAAAATTATCTTATTATAAATATTAAATATCTTATAACTATCAAATTGTGTCACTTGAAAATGTTACTGTTCATGTGCATCTTCGGAATAAACTTTAATGGTATCCAGTTTTGATAAATTTCAAGACTTTTACCAAACAGTGCAAACAACGATGAATAAAACCGATTGCAAAAAAAAATTATTGAAAAACCCTGTATAAATGCAGTGCCACCTACAAATATAGTAAAGGTAAATCTTTTTGTTTTCAGAATATCAGAATAGGGAAACAGTAATAATCTCAGGAGGATTGCTAGCGACATATATGTCTTCTGTGTTCTTTGTTCTAAGTTTTATCGCGTATATAATGTTAGTGATACTGACAAAAAGTTTTTATTTAATTTTTCCTTTTATGGCTTTTTAAGTCAACTAAATATAAAACATTTATTGTTTAACATTAATTTTATTATATTCTTAAAACTGAAACAATGTGTGGTATAAATAAAAAACGTATTTCATATTTTAGTGTATGTTTGTGATTGTTTAAAATTATAATTATGAAAAAATAGCCGATAAACAATTTAATTCCATTCTCAATATACCTTGCGTATGATATTATTTAACATTATTACAAGTCTAATAGTAAACTTTTAAATAATACTTATTTATTAATTTATTTCGATTATTCTTAAGTAAAAAGTATATTACTAATTATTAATCAAAATTAGCTTCTTTTAAATAATAGGAGACTTGCATTGCTCAACTTCTGGATAAAGGGTCATGAAGGTGTTTAGTTTACTGGGTTTAATTTTTCCAATCATATATTTTTGAGTTCGTTTTTTTTTTCTTTGTTTCTATATGCCAAAGATTATTCACAGCGTCACCCAATACCTTATTCTCAAATATTTAAACATTCTTCATATTGCTGCAATGGTTGTCCTCCATAGATGTAGACCATGTAATTATATTAATTTTAGCACCAGTAAAGTATATTAAAGTGTGGGATCTGGTTATTTTTAACAAAAACTCAAATTAAAGTGAATAAATTTATTAATGTTTTAACATTGTTTTTTTAGTTAAAAATATGATATCTCTTTAGTGTATTTGTAGTAGTAGTAGTAGTATTTACATCGTTATTAAATTAACTCTGCTAAGTACCGTTAATAGTTTATTCACTGTTCAAAATATCAAAAAAAATTATTTGAAAGATTTTAAAGAATTAATGCTAGTAACAATATCATTAGTTTTAAAAAATAACTTTCGACTAATTAAACACGTTTTCTCAAATTAAAACTGTTATTTTGTTAACATAAGGTTTAATTTCGTTGTTATGTTAATCGTATAATGATATCATCTACATTGAATTCATTATTCCCTTCTATTAAAACAATAAATTGTATTTTTATTATTGACATTGGTTAATCAAACCTTTTTCAAGCAATTATAATCTATTCACTTCATGTACGCATTAAAATTGACAGAAACAATGACAAATATTTTTTTACTCTTTGTAATTCCACAATCTGCCCTATAGGCAATAAGTATTTCTTATGTCTATATTATATTTACATGACATGCACAAAATCACTTAATTAATCTTCTGTATAAAATATTATCTTAATTAATTAGTCTTATTCTAAAGTTTATATATGTCCAGTAATCAGATTAAGTGGTGTTAAATGTTTTAGTCTATGCACTTCACTAGCACGTCGCATATTTAGCTGATTAGCGAGTACATTGGGATGCACTGACACTCTTTCTTACTTTCAAGTACTTCACACAAACACTTTGAATTACACTCGTTATAATTTCTAGAGGAATATCGCGTTGTATCACTTTATTTGAAATATAGTATCGAGCATCAACAATGGCACGCAACACTTTATTTTGGAACCGTTGAATGATGGATATATTAGATTTGCTAGCGGTACCCCATACTTGGATTCCATATGACCAAATAGGCTTGAGTATAAACTCATACAGCAACATCTTGTTATCTAATGATAACTTGAATTTGCGCCTGATGTGCCAATACATTTGATATAATTTCACTCGAAGTTGTTTTCGTTTATAGTGTATGTGCTTCTTCCAGGTTAGGCGTCGATCTAAGTGCATACCAAGATATTTAACTTGCTCTGCTTGGGAGAGTTGACGATGATTGATATTCACTGGTGGCCATGTTCTTCTACGCAGGGTAAACGGTACATGGGTGGATTCTGTTTCATTGACTTTAATGCGCCATGTCTTCAACCATAATTGTATTTGATCCAGGTGGGTTTGTAGGTTTATTGATTCTGTGACCGAATCTTCATGGGATGCCAAGATTGCTGTGTTGTCTAGGTATGTTGCAACAGTAGTTATTTTTGTGGTGGGCAGATCG
Source organism: Rhynchophorus ferrugineus (assembly GCF_030347505.1). Lineage (NCBI taxonomy): Eukaryota > Metazoa > Arthropoda > Insecta > Coleoptera > Curculionidae > Rhynchophorus > Rhynchophorus ferrugineus. Next base: position 43,882,513 of record NW_027472580.1, on the reverse strand, counting down.
GCCGTTTGCAGAAGATACAGTACTGGACCCATGTTCATCGCCTTGATTTACAATAAAATATCTATCAGTGAGATACGATTTTAGCAACTGGATGAGGTAGAAGTTTCTTCAGTTTAACCTGCAAGCCCGTATGCCATACTCTGTCAAAAGCCTGAGATATATCTAGAAAAGCAGCCGAACAATATCTTTTGGTATTTAGGTCAGTGTTTATTTTGATAACAAGTCTATGCACTTGTTCTATAGTCACATGCTTATTGCGAAACCCAAACTAATGTTCTGGAATAATTTTTCTTTTTTCTATTATACAGTTTAGATGACAAATATAATATAAAGATATGTCATTTAAATAAATAATAATAATTTCATTTAAAAAAATACGTAATAAATTAAATGAAACCCATGTAATATGTAATATATTTTAGTTTGAATCTAACAAAAGAGATAAAATTTTAACGGTCATAAACATCGCAGAAGTAATTGTAATACGCAGAAGTAATTGTTCAATTCTCTCACGTAATTAAAACAAGATGCTCTTTTATTTGTCGAAATCAGTAAACCGATGAAGTCAGAATGGTGATAATATTTGAAATGGAATAGGAAAATCCCAATAGGCTTGAACGGAATAAGGTGTTTATCAAGGGAAATAACACGGAAAACCGATACAAAGCGTCTTGTTATTTATTATTTTTATAGATAGGTTATATGAAGAATTGGCAAATATTTTTGAATGTAGCTATAATATCAGAACGCCAACTATACAAATAAATGCGCAATAAAACTAAATAAAACTATGAGAAATATTCATGAAAAATGTAATTTATTTGATATTGTAATTCAATTTTTAATTTCAAAGACGAGTCAAAAATACTTAATTCACAAAATTTTAAAATAAATCAAAAAATATAATAAATTTTTTGGAACTATAGCTTTGTGATATACTATAAATTTTTTGGAACTATAGCTTTGTGATATACTACACCATACTGTATGCCCTGCATAGTCTATTCAATAGTTTCAGTTCAGTTTGGCTTTAACATACAAAAAAAATCTAATCTAAATAAAATAATTGAATAAATATGAACAAACAATGTTATATAATATGTATAAATGAAATAATGTTATCAAATATAATTTATTTTAGCATTATAGTTTATCCAAACAATACAGTTAATTAATAATGATAAGAGTTAAAATCTTTTATCATTATTGCTTTCAAGAATTTTGCATACGTTGACAGCTAGTTGCCGTCCAGTTGTCAGATGTACGCTAAACCATTCAAAATATCAGTTATAATTACTACAGGTTATAAAACGGAAAACATTACTTTAGCCCTTTGATTATTTTGATAAATTTTAAATCGCTCCGTAATATATCATATCACTTTGTTTCAAAATGGTGAAAAAATCAAAGTCACAAATTGATTGCGGCTTTAGTAGGTTATTTCGAAAAAGAACGAGATAATAGAGGCCCCCTTTTGCTGGTAAATTCCGTTAGAGAGGTAATTATTAATAATATCAAATAATGCAAGTCCCTACAATTTTATTGAAAATATTTTTAGCGGGTTGCTGCCGCGCTAAATATTAGTGTGGGAACTGTGAATTAAATCGCTTACAAAATGAAGAATAATACGTTAGATTGACCCAAGAAAACCCGCCTACATACAAAGCGGGTGACGAATCTTGACTATCATGATATTGGCTCTATCCGAGACGAAATATACGAAATATAAAGGAACAGTACGTACACAAACTATTTTATCGATATAAATATAATTTAATAAAATTATTTTAGAGAAATGTGTCTGTCTGGAAGGTATACATAAAAGAGATACACTCTTACAGGGCATAGGATTTAAATGGTGTAAAGATAACAAAGAGGTTTAATGGAACCTCCAGACATTGCCTTAAAAAGAATTTAATTTTAAAAGACATAAAATAAGACCAAGTAAGATGAACTATTTGAATTTGTGTATCTTTATGAAACGTGAATATTTCAAAATTATTCATTGTGGTACTCTTGGCATAACAGTAACAAAAAAAGTGTAAAGACAACAAAAATTGATGGAAAAAAGTAAAAGTTACAATAGCATTCGATTAGGTTTCATTACATTTATTAATAATTATTAATAATTAATTGCATATATGTTGCTGGTGGAGAAAGATATTCCATCAAAAACTGTTCGGATATGTGGAAGGAAGCATTGTCAACCATAACACCTTCGATTTGGATGAACTCGATAAGGAATGCTGAGGAAGTAATTAAGAAATGGTGGAATCGTGCACATGTTTTTTGACAGATTAGAAATTAACAGTTTAGTGATTGAATTGGACAGTGAATCAGAAAGTGAAAGTGACTGAAGGGAACTTTCAGGATATATGATAATGCTGCGCAATGGTGCAAATTCCAGAGACAGAGTGATGAGAGTGGAAACAACTAAAAGTGTCATAATTAATTAATTGAATACAACTGTAGAAAATGGTATTGTGGGGCGGGAAAGATGTGTGTGCACAGATATGATTGTAATTTGTTCAAAACTAAACATGAGCTTTAGGTTAGAATGTATAAGGAGAGAATTAGCACTAACTGTTTTGTAGATATGGTGAATGCATTACACATAATTCAGTGATTAATTTTATGAAGAATGTTGTAGACAGATAGTAGCAGAAGAAATAAAATATACAGTGATATCAAGATGACAAGTAAACACACCATGGAAGGAAACAAGAACTAAACGTAAAAAGGTAAATATGCTCTCAAATGAAAGTAAAATACGTTTCTCAGATAAACAATTGTTGATTAGGTGGAATAGACCTCCTAATGTGGTGGATACCACTAAATAAAAAAACGTGCCTAAAAACTCTACCTCATGGATGGTGTGGAAAAGAATTCAATGTAAACAAAACAAATCGAACCTACAAACTATTATATACCTGTGTTCTTAATTGTAGTTTTGAGTCCTTCAATAATATATTTATTAGATGTACTATAATGTTAAAATACATTATATTTGATAACATTTTTGTTCAATTATTTTATTTAGACTAGAATTTTCGTGTATGTCAAATCCAAACTGAACTAAAACTCTGAGTTGATGCGGCAACATTGCAATGTTTCGACGTCACAAATATCCATGACGCATTACTAAAAAACTTTGAATAGACTATACATTTACTTTATAGGATAAGCTGTTCTAAAAGTACATAATAGATAAAATTTTGTACCTTATATGATTGCTATTGTACAACTATCATGATATTGTTAACGAAACATATATTTTCTGAGTTATTATTATTTACTGATGGTTGCCAACTCACTTACAATTTATGTTTACAGTAACTTAAAACTATGTACTTATCTAGGAAGCCTTCTAACTGCTCCTTACCTAGTATCTAATAAAATAAAAGTTAGTAGCAATTTGCAGTGCTTTTACTATTTAATATACTTAACTGCGTAACTACAAAAAAACTAATACGGTTTGGTTCTCTTGAGTCTCCGTCCTAATCCAATATTGTTTAAGAGTTGCAGCTCATAGGTGTCTACATGCAAGTCGAGTATTATTTTCCATATTAACTGTAAAGAAATTTATATAATTACTTGTCTGTTACAATTTTCTAGTTGCTTCTTAGCAAGTATCGTCAGCATAATAGTGTCATTAGCAAAAGTAGCCATAGTAACATTTTCTGTTTGTGGTATGTTATGTTTGTGGTTTGTGGTATTTATGTTTGTGGTCTTGCAAAGATTAAGTACTCAAAACACTGCTTTGAGGCCTGCAATGACATCAAATAAATTGTAAATCGCAGTTTTTAAAAATATAAAATTTTTCCTTTTCAGTTCATTCTAAATTATTTAAAATATTAGTAATAACTAGTTATCGCCCACAATTCTTCACATTCGACCACAATTTATTAAGTTAATCATGTTTCTCTCTTAATAAAAAGCATAATGTTAAAATGATATGTTGCTAAAACTTATTTTCACAGTATTTTCAATATAAGATCAGATCAGTATTTGATATATAAAATTAATTAAAATAATAAATGTCTGTATATTAAAATATATTAAAATAACCATCTCCAGAACTAACACTCACTAACATTTTTAAAAAGCATTTAATTAAATTTCCATTAAGTTTCTACAATCAACAAAGTATCGATAAGTTTAAATTACTACACCACTGAACATTATCACAAAGTATTATAAGTAACTCTATTGTCAAAATTTTAGAGCATCAAGTATAAATGATGTTTCTTTACTTTGGTATCATAAACATAAATTTAGAATAGAAATGGAGTAATGCAGGTTTGTATATTAACAGAGATTTATATTTGACTCTAGCATCTATACTAAGACAATAACGAGCAGAATTAGATAATTTACTTTTTACAGTTTAGAAATGTATATTAAAAGAATGTCTTTACGATTATTAAATTAACTATTTATTTTTCAAAAATTAGGTCTAGAAATTAAATAATCACAATATCTTTTACAAAACAATAAAATGTCATATGTTACATATCTTATAAAATTAACCCTTTAACATATTAATATTTATCAATGTTTTAAAATATTTACAAATTTACTGTTAATAATTCAGAATTTCTTATACTTTGCAAATTATGCCTTTAATTCGATTGTAACTGATAATATTGCTAAAATATATATTGCAAAAACAATAAATATACCAGGTTGATTAAAAAGAAAATTTCTTTACCTAAATTTTTAAATACTATTGCATCCTTTTTTTGCATTTATACTCTTCAATATAACCCTTGCAGATACATCATCTTTAATTTGCCTTCTATGCCTTTCGTTTATCTGAACTAACAACTCACCAACAAATGAATAATTAATATTCAACGAAACTATTTTATAATTGTTAATATTCTTTGCTATATTGAATTTAATACTTGATGCACAAATTAACATATTTATTATCTGCAATATTCGGTTAATGTTCGTTAATGCATTTTGTAAAAAAATACTAAAGAAACCTGAAATTAATAAAAAGTTAATAACACTAAAATTTACAGAAACATCTTAGTAACCTTTAGAATTAATAAGATTAATTAATACCTTTAGTACAATGATATACTATGTCTCCAGAAACATATCGATTACTATCGGCCCTTAAGCAAGACAATTTTTCTTAGTCGTTCTCTGTTCACCAGACATCAAATTAAATCAAAAGCTGATTTCGAAATTCTAAATATCTTGTAAACAAAGAAACGATTCTTGTTATTCTCGAATTTTGTTAATCTACATTGACATTTTCGCACATATCGGGTTTTTCTTTCACAGCTACATATATATCCCGATAAAGCAGAAACATTAATTTATTCTCCCCTCAAAAAATATAATTTTAAATGATCAATACTATTCTTAACAGATTTTTATCTAAACTGGCCGTAACTCTTTAATAGTTCCAACAATACGGGAATAACCTAGAATAACACAAAATCCTAAATAACACTAGTTAAAATTAAATAACTTCATTTAATAATATTTTAACACAGTCAGTTTCCGTTTTAATATCACTTCATTCATAAAATTTAGGATAGTCGGCATTTTGCGGTACAACGGTGTCAGATTTGAATTTTAATTACCCGGCTGTATTTGAGATACGTACAACAGAAATGCTTTAACCTTTAACCTTGAAAAGCCTCGATATAAGGTTTAACCTTGCCAAAGTTGATACGGGTACGTCTCTGAGAGACAACTTGCACTACTCCAAATGTTCCACTCCAAAAAAGTCCGTGCGTTACTCAGTGCCCGATGGTATAGGAGGAACGTGAATACACAGCTCGAATCAGCCATCTCGTTTGTGAAAAGCTTCACGAACATGCTCAGTGTAAGGTTCTCCCTTGGCGCCTTAGAACACGAAAATAATCTGATCAAATCCCTACCCATCCACAAACCCCGGTAGTTAAACCAAATACTACAATCCCAGCTGTAACCCAGGTCTCTGTCTCCTTCAAAATACTTCACTATCCAAAACCCGAAGCGATATCAGCAAAAGACTGATTTGGTTCTAACTGGTCAACCTGCTAAATGAAAAAAAATATTATAAAACGGCAAACATTGTTTTAGAGCTCTGCTTGTTTTGGTTGCATTCAATCGGCAACATTACTACGTCATACATTTTGATGAGGTAAGTCGGCTGTTTTCTTATTTGGGCTATAGATTATTAACGCACTATTTTGTAAGTAATGGGAGGTATTGTGTTATAAATTACTTAAGTTTAAACCTGTTTTTATATACTTACCTGATTTCTTAAATATCTATAGTATATAATACTTATAAATAAAATTAGAATAATTCTTATATGTGAGAGATATTGGAGTTAAGGCGCTGCGCTGATAATAGAAGAAAATTTATGTATATAGAGATAGTGAATCTCAAATTCAAATAAAAATAAAATCTATTATAAAATAGGGACTGTCAAGGCAAATACAAAGATTATATGTAGTTGTTTGATACTAAAAAAAAATAGTCTATGCTTATTTATATAACGGTTTGATATAATTTAACAGTTTTACAAAATCAAATGTAATTATACAATTAGAATATATTAAATGGTTTAGTAACAATATGCGTTTTATAAACGTGAGAGCATAAAATTAGTTGTAATCAAATGTTGAATAGTAATCCATACCATAATATAATGAACGTTAATTTATTTAACCAAATGGTGTTCTGTTCACATCACATATTTGTGACCTTCCATTGTGGAATATTTTTGCCGATAAGTCCAAACGCTCTCCCTCTACACACAACAAACGCCCGAGTTCGATACATTAACAACCAAACCCAATTGAAAATGAACGTAAAAGCAAATGACAAATAGCCGGTCCCTGCAGAGCGGCAAAAAAAATTCGGACGCTCGGTGGCAAAAAATGCCACTTCTCTACATCATGGTGGACGTTTTCGCTTCTGCTACCGAATTGATTGACTTACGCCTAATGATTTTCGGAACGGTCGTCAGTTTAATTGGCTCCAATAGATCTATGCCTAACAACTGACAGCTTTAGGGATCGACAAATATTACGGCTCCTGCAAATTACACCATTATTCTATAGTGTAACATATAGCGTAGGAGTTACACTATTAATATAATTTTATGACGGAAATATAGCGTTCTAATCTCAATAAGTCTTGGTTTGTTAAATGACCCAGTTTTATTAATTGAAAAATAGACATTTATATAATAGAAATAAATTAACATTCGTCTTTTGTATCTATTAATAGTTTCAACTTCTTGAGTATTGAAAAATTCTATTATTTCAATTTCGGAGAATCGAAACCCATTTATTGATCGAAAAATCATAATCAAAATCGCCGATATCATGCGACTTGACCCCGCTAGAATTTTTCTTATAAAGTTTTCTAAAATCACAGGTCTATGCTAATAAACTGCAATCTTTAGATGCTCTTAATGTCAACACAACTCAGACCATTAATTAAATTCTGAATCAAATTCATTAAAATGCATTCCAAATCTGAAAATTATTCTTTTACTTAATTCACTATAAATTATTTAAAAGTCTACATGCATACTTTATCCTCTTTGATTTTTAACCGACTTCGAAAAAGAAGGAGGTTATGGGTTCGTCTGTATATATATTTTTTAATGTATGTTCACCGATTTATCGGTCAATTGTGGACCGATTTTCAAAATTATTTTTTTATTCGAAAGAGTGCACTTCCGAGGTGGTCTCATTGGATATGTGGACTATTATTTTTGTATTGTTTGGGCTCGTTCCGACTTCAAAGTCATCAGTTGGTAGAAGTTAAAATAATATTGTAAATAAATAAATAGGTTAATTGTGTGTATATATCAGAATATAAAATAAGTGTAGTAGATAGCTTAAATAAGGTTTTGGTTTATATATATTTAGATATTACAGCGATTATTGTGTACATATTATATTTTAAAATGTTTTTTGTGTGTTAAAAATGTAAGTTTGATTATTTTTTAATTTTTAGTGAGTTCCTATTTATTTCTTTAAGCTTCTAAAATTGTTCTCCATGCCGAGAGTCGAACCCACGACCTCCGCTTGGAAGCTAACCACTTTAACCATTACACAATAAAAGCAATACTACAATATAAACAATATTTCTACAAGATCTTATATGGTACAATTAGTGCTTAAAAAACAAACTGAATGGCTTTTGCACTGGACGACTTCCAATTTTCCGCTGCCCAGCGATAACATTATACACAAATATCTGATTATTTTAGATATATATATATATATATTAGAATATATATAGATATTAGAAAAAAAATTATATATATATATATATATATATATATATATATATATATATATATATATATATATATATATATAAATATATTCATTATATATTTATATTTTAGCTTTTTAATATTTTATAATATTTGTTTTGAGAAATTACATTTGGGTTTTATTTCAAATTTAAGTGGTCAGTAAAATGCGACGTCAGAGGTTGGTCACGTGATGTGTCTGAAATCTTCAACAGCTAAACTGAACTGAATCTAATAAAACATTTTATTTACAGGTGCCTGTAATGGTGATTTAAACTAACCAATGAAGTTCAGCGAAATTACGTTCTCAGCGCATTCCTGTTGAGACCATGCAAAACAACTCGGAAATTGTTTGTTTTAAGTTAACACTCCATATATTACTCTATGTTTTTAATATATTCCATTCGATAACCTGAAAATTAAACGAAAATAATGACATATATGTCAAATATGACATGCTAACGATAATCATAGAGATGCAACTCAATAGGGGACTCTGGCGCAAAGTTTTGCCTTGCCCAACACCCAAAGGGCGCCATAATGCGTGACTGTCGATGCGATTGTTTGTACGAACATTCACTAATATATTTGGAAGGAATCTGCACGAGAACTAAAAACACTGATTGAAGAAATACTTTTTTTATTTCGATATTAAATGATACATGTGGTCGACGGGAGAAATGTACGGTAGCGCTGTGGAAATGGCACTGTCACAAAGGGGGTACCGTATCAGCTGCCATCGAAGTTGTAGCAGGACGTCGTTCGTCTTGGGGCGTTTCGATTTGTTGGAGGGTACCTATTAGTGTGGTGCCTTACGTGTCCCCTTTCGTGATGCAAGAGTATTCATGTGTTGATGTTATATATGATGGGCTTCTGTGGTTTTCGTCCATCAGGCTAGTATCGTGAGATGTCGGCGACCATGTGATGTTGATGGGTTCCATTCCTCGTGCTGTCTTTCCATGCACGTGTTAAGCACCTGTCGAGTGGCTTATGTTGAGCTGATTTACCTGTTAGGCACTTTGATCACGTCGGTGTCACCAATTGTAGGAATGTTCGTCAGGTCGGTCGATCGGTCGAAATGTGTGACTGTCGATGCGATTATTTGTATTCGCACAAATAATCGCATCGACAGCACTCACTACTATTATTGGAAGAAATTTGCACAAGAACTAAAAACACTGATTCAAGAAATACTGGTTTATTTCGATATTAAATGATACATGTGATCGGCGGGAGAATTGTCGGTATATTAGGTTAAGGTAAAGGAAGTACAGTAGCGCTGTGGAAGTGATACTGTTACAAAAGGGGTAGAGAAAACAAAAGAGCGCGAGACGTCGTCGTGATGGTCTTTTATAGCCTGGTACTGAATTGTACCAATCCACCGGCATTGCCAACCTTTGAACTTGTTGTAGGTGAATGCGTGGTGGCCTAAAGGGTCGTGGCGGTCGCCACAATTCGAGTAATTTGATTGGTAAATTTAAATCTCCATTATAGGCACCTGTAAGAAAAATATTTTACTGTGAAGACATTTCATTGGTTCATTAGTAATATTTGGCACGTGACAGCCTAGACGTCATGTTTAATTGATCAATAAAATTTAAATAAAAAACTTTTTTTTTCTGAAATAAATTTATTAAATAAAATTCGATTATATATAAACATAATCTGTAAAAATAAATAAATATAATCTATAACAATAAATATTAATATATAATGTAAATTTATCTACAAAATATAAATATAATATAAAAATAAATATATCTATTAAATATAAATATTATATACATATATATATATATATATATATATATATATATATATATATATATATATATAAAACTATAAGCAAAAAACTTTGGTGAATTGCAAATCAAAATTATCTTTTCCGTCTTTCTTTTTCATATTTGTTTTGTGCCATCAATTTAGTAGGATCTATCAAAGGTCTGTCTTTTGTTTTCTTATACTGAAAGCAAACTTTGAGTCTTTCTCTCTTAATATTCTGTTCACCTGTTTTATTCAAAAGTATATAGAACACCTTGTTAGTACTTTTAATATATTATCTGAAAGATCATTATGGAATGTACAATTGAAGGGTTTTAAATTAATTTTTTTAAACATATGACAAAAAATTCAGTTACATTATCGACGTAGCAAAATCGCTGAATAAAATAAGACATATCTCAAAGACCTACTGACAGTATAATAAAACAATTTTGTTGGAGTCTGAGGCACGAGATATTGTCTTGCCTCTATAGAATCAGTCTCATTTGGTTTATGTGGTGGGTCTACTGATTTATTCATAATTGTATGTAAACAAAAATCACACTTAATTTATTTTTTCAAAATTTTTACTAAATAAACTGAGATGTACACTACGGTAAAACGTAAAACTTTGTTTGCTCTTATAGGAACATCTGGACTGAAGTTATAGAGTCAAGTAACTAACGGTAAGAATGAGCAAAAAGCGAGATACTGGCTGAATGAATACAAACTTTAACATTACCTTCAGGAGTTTGTTCAAATGTCGAAGATACTTGCTTCGAACACCCTGATTGTGGGCCTGGAACGATTGAAATAGGGACTACAAATATAAGACAATTTAGAAATTAATGGTAACAATTATGAACAGAAATGTGACTGACTCCTTCAATTTACCTTCTATATCATTTTGATTTTGATCCAGTTCCATTTGTACATATTATGGGCCCGTGGTAATATTTTCAATATCACTAAATTGTTCATAAGTACTTAAAGGATAGTTTAAATGTATCACAATAATGACCGACATGGTAACGATCATAAGTCTGTTTCATGTTTAACCCAATCAATTTAGGATTTTTAATATTTTCTACTCATTTCTTAAAGATGATGATGCATCTCCTCACTATCTGTGCATCCGGGCACACAACATGTCCTAGAACGAGAATGCATTTCAACTACCAACTTGTATATACTAATAAAATATATAAAATAATAATTAGATGTATAAACGTTATAAAAAGCTAACCACACTATTCTCTATATAGAGCACATTGAAAATGGCGTACAAAATAAACAAACCATAGTACGAAATAAACCAATCAGATCCCGTCGTGGCGCTTAGCATAGCAAATAAAACTAGTAATATGTTAAAGGTAGCGACATTTACATGTTGGACGTCGCGAAATATTTCCCAAAAATTTCCTATGAAATTAAATATCTATTTCTCTATGACGATAATTTAAATAATAATAATTTAAATGACTAAATATTTACCAAGAATAAAGTTGAACTATTTAGTAACTGTCTTTGATAAAACATACTTTGTAACTGCAGTTAGAAATTTAATGTGCGAACACTCTATTTATTTTTATTATTAACTAGCTGACCCGACAGACTTCGTCCTGTCAAAAAGATTTGTAACGTGGCGGTTTTTGTGCCTACGTATTTTAAAAAATTCTCCTGAACGGAACCATCACCTTGGTGATAGGGCGTTGTGAATAAAAAATAATTAAATAAAACATATATAAGGATTGAAAAGTAAGTAATCGCTTTATTGTTAATCATGTGAATCATAATTATTATTATTATTATCATTGTAGTGCTTTGTGGTATACGATGTTTTTTGTTTGATTACCTGGCGCATAGATAAACAAATCTGATGGTTTTCCAACACGGGAACAGGCAACATACAATTGACCATGTGAGAAACATGGGTTTTCTAGATTAATACCACAAACACTTAATGATTGCCCCTGGGACTTGTTTATAGTCATAGCAAAAGCAAGCCGCACTGGAAACTGTAGTCGTTTAAACTCAAATGGCACATCAGTCGGAATCATTGGGATGTGCAGTATGAGAACATCTTCTCCTTTATACTTTCCTTTGAGTATAGTTGCTTCTATCACATTGTTTAGTAATTTTTTTATCGCTAACCGTGTACCGTTGCAAAGACGCGGTTGGTTGATATTTCGCAACATTATAACCACCGATCCAACCTTTAATTGAAGATTGTAAGGTGGCAATCCTGGCAAATCCAGCGAGTTTAAAAATTCCGGTGGATAGTTGACTACATCATCTTGATTAGTAGCCGAATCAACTGATTTATATATCCTCAATTCGCCTGTAATTTGTTCTTGAATTTTGAAATTTAATTCATTTACGTCTATGTTTTTTGCAGCCAGTATAGCTCGTTCGCTCAACCAATCATAGTTTCTGTAATTTTGAGAAACATCTGGAAACACCTTCTGAATAAGTTCATCTTTTGATCGAGTTAACTGACAAAAACTTTGAGGAAAGTTAATGCAGCCAGTCAACATGTCTATAGGAAATTTGCCATTACCAATGTCAATGAGTTGTTTAGAGAATATGTTTCCAGATTAGTCATTTTGCAACTCGACACGCATATTCTTGCTTAAATGAAGTACTTTGACATGTTTCCACAAATTGGAGGACTTTAGACATGCATTGAGTTCATCAGCTGGCGTTGATCGTGGAATCACTGGCAATGTTTGACGAAAATCTCCTGCTAATAAAATCATTGCACCACCAAATCGGTTATTATTGCTACATAGATCTTTTAAGGTTCTGTCTAAAGCCTCCAAAGATTTTTTATGTGCCATCGTGCATTCATCCCAAACAATCAATTTACATTGCTGCAAAACCTTTGCCATTGCAGAGTTCTTCGAAACGTTGCAGGTTGGAGTTTCATTGCTTTGCATATTTAATGGCAATTTTAGTGCTGAATGGGCTGTTCGACCACCTTCAAGCAAAGTTGCTGCGATTCCCGACGAAGCGAGTGCAAGTGCAATTTTATTTTGTGAGCGAATTGTTGCTAATATTAATGAAATCAAAAAAGTTTTTCCTGTACCACCAGGTGCATCTAAGAAGTAAATCCCTCCAGTTTCATCATTTGTTACTTTCATAAGAGTTTCAAATACATACTTCTGTTGTTCATTTAACAGTGGAAGATTTGTTTGAATTAATTCTTTCAAAGCGTTGAGATCATACAGTCTTTCTCGATGCAACTCTTGGTTAAAAGCGTCATGCATTGGACGATTGGGCGCGGTCAGGCCTAATTGAATTAATAGTTTGTTTGACATTATCAAGCACATGTCCTCAATTGAAATCAATGCTTCATTGTAAATTTCTTTACTGATTTGTATATTTGGATTTCCCATTCTATTCCGTATTTGATACAAAATATCATCACCCATATAATCTTTGTACTTCATCCACAAATCAATTGGGTTTGATGGGAAGCATGTAGATATGATTATAGAAAACAATGTTCGTATTTGATGAGCGTGTGATGATATTACAGCATCATTGAGAGTTTGATCCCAATGAGCGTCATTTTCAAGCAATTGCAAACGTTGACAGGCTTCTCTGTAGGATCCACACAATTCACCATCAACAGTTCGTAACTGTTGGAATGATGTTGGGCCACGTACATTGACTAATAGCAGTCGTAAATAAAAACATTGCTTGGATGTACTGAATAAATCCGGCCAATCGCATCGGTGGAATATACATCTGTATATCCTGGAACTGGTTTTTCTTGTTTCCGTCGTATAAATCTCCTTGAGGATTGATTCCAGGTATAATATTTTGGCATTTCAGAATATAGCAATGTTTGTGCGAAATCATCGTTTTGGCATGTCTCAAAAAAACTGGTTAATGTAGTAGATGGTGGCTGAGCAGCTCTTTGTACTGCGTTCTGTGCTGTAAAATACACTCTTTGTCCATTTTCTAAATGCACAGCTAAGTGAACAACAGAAGGGTGTCTCTCATGAATAGGAAAAGAAAATATTCGCCAAACTGCTTCATTACTACTGACATAGCGGCCCATTTGGTATTGGGTAACTTCATCATTAGAATTCTCTGCACCAATTCCAATCACAGCCATATCACTCCCTTTGGTTACATATTTGCAAATGTATTTAATCGATTTCACTGAATGGCAAGATTCAACGTTGATGTGTGCTTTGAATGTCTTTGATAAAATGGGTGAATATGGAACAATCCAACGATTATCTATTTCAATATCTTGTTGATTTAATTTGACAATTGTTGATTTTCCATTGTCTGCTGTCGATCTGCGACGATACAATGGATAACCGTCATTACCAGTAATTGTTTCCGATATTAATGTCCGTGGATATCGTTTTGAACATTTACCATCCATCATACACGGTGAATTTTGATTAAGAGTTCCACAGGGACCATGTATCATGTTTTTGATAACTACCTCATGCAATCCAGGATCTACTTGTACATTAGGGATTTCAGCTGATATCACTGCATCAACTTCATTTGGCCTTATCTTTTCAACCAACCAAATCAAAGTGTGTGCATGTGGCAATCCTCGTTTCTGCCACTCCACAGAATACATCCGGCAGCGTGTCTCACCAAACACATTATGTTTTACGATGAAATTCATTAAAGATTTCAACTTTTGTCTAAAGACTCTGGCTGTAATATCATGACGATCAATGGGTGATTGCCCAGGGAATAACTCCTGCTTAATTTCTATCCATTGCGGATTGCATGTAAATGTGATGAACAAATCTGCTGTACCATAATGACGAACATACGACATGGCATCTTGAGCATATTCGTGCATATGCCGAGGGCTTCCGATGTATGTTGCTGGAAGAATAGTCATCCGACCGACATTCTGTGCATTTCCATCAGTATTAATCGCATCTCGAAGGTGAATATACTCTTCAGATCGGAGTTTGGTTTGATTCAACCTGATGAATGTTAATCTCTCCGTTTCAATTTTAACATACATGTCAACAACATATTTGTGATATAATCGCCGACATTTCAATATGTGATTATCTTCATTTTCCCGAATCATTAGGCGGCATGAATAATAGTTCATTGAACTGACTTTTTTGTTGGTTTCAGAACCTGTAAACAGATTTTGTTTTAATAACATTCAAATACATAATATAGTGACTGAGATATTATCGCCATAGCTAAACT
This sequence comes from Rhynchophorus ferrugineus, assembly GCF_030347505.1. Taxonomy (NCBI): domain Eukaryota; kingdom Metazoa; phylum Arthropoda; class Insecta; order Coleoptera; family Curculionidae; genus Rhynchophorus; species Rhynchophorus ferrugineus. The sequence goes on along the minus strand of NW_027472580.1, from coordinate 43,867,254 downwards.
AATATTTTAGTTACCTGTAATGGGATTTATCATTTTTATTGATAAATCGTAGCCATCTTCACCTTGCCAAAATATAATGGGATATTGCAGTGCATCATATGAGCGGTGTGTTTCCTTTATACGTTGTAATTGATCATTCTGACGATGTAAAACAATATCACGGGATTCCAAATTTTCTCCAACTACAACGATAGCAACTTCATCAATAGTTGGTGCATTAAAACGTCTTGTATGTTGACCTGCAGGTGTTTTATCAGCTCTGATTACAATTTTGTGATTATCGGATGGCATCAGATCCAGGGTAGTTTCAAACAATATAATCAATTGATTGTGTTGATGAAATAAAGTTTGTAATTGTTCTACAATAGACCTCTTTACTAAATTGTTATGTGCACAACGCAGATCAATTTCTTGTGGTGAATTGCCCATAAAATAAATTTGCAGGAATTTGTTGTCGCTATCTGACACTGGTAACAGTGAACCTGCTCTGTGATATATTTGCCCTTGTATCTGCAAATAAAAAAAATATTATGGTGTGGTATAAATTAATGGATTGTCAGTGATCAAACTTAAATAATATTTGATCTTAAAAAGTATATATTTAGTTTTAACTAATATCTATCAAATATAAAATATAATAAAAGTGTCACTGAAACTGAATCACCATATAATATGATGACTAAGTGATATATTTCGTAATGATTAAGAAATTGAAGATTAGTAACACATCTTAACTTTGGTGACAGAAAATTTTGTTCGCTAAAATAATTATGAGTAACTGCTATAATACATACCTTGAAAGTTGGCATAAAATTTTCCCGAACTGCATTTGTTGCCCCAAATGAAGTCATTTGAAAGCAATTGTTATATTGTTGGATATGTGTCAAAAAGTGTATAGAATCTGTTCCTATTCCTGAAACCAATGAGTACAATGGTTCTGATGGTGGATCCAATGGTATCAATTTCACTTTACCATTTGCGCAACACAATCCATTGGCTTCGTTTTTGTATTTTAATGCCTTACAGTGTGAGCAAACCAAGTTCATAGAACCAATAACAACACATTGGTAGTTACTGTAGTCAATTGACACATCGTAACTGAAAGCAGCTCGATTCAAACTTGCGCGATTATTAGTTGAATGTCGCGCTCGCGCTTCACGCGTTTGTGATATCCGAATTCTTTCACGTTCATTTCCGTCGTCACGTTCTTGTGCAGTACGATTAGATCGGTAATTAGCTTGGTTTATAGCATTTCTGGTTCTTCTACCTAAATTGCTTCGTCTTATAGGAGGCATATCAAATATAAATTATTTTTTCACTAATCACGAACTAAACAAACACAAACTAACTAAACACTCTGCACAAAACACGATATACGAATTTGTTTCGTGTATCAGTTGACAATTCATCTGTCATCTGTCAAAAGTCATCTGTAACAGACAACTTTTTTTTTTAAATTTGATATGACTTGAACTCAAATCCTTTTAAGCCGTACGAATTGTTTTATTTATTTAAAATTTGGATATTAAAAATAATAAAACACTGTTGGTAACGCGATTTTTGTTTGACTGATGTAATGACGTGGAAACTGATGCATTTTATCTCGCGTGCCGAAACTAATACAAAAGAAACGCGAGTTTCGGAACGCGACATTAAACTCCTCCAACTATGTATTCTGTGCTCCAACGCACACACGCACATTGTTTTGATAGATATGATCTTTGACGTTAGGAACACACCTACATTGCTTAGACAACAGTGAGTGCTTGCAATTTAATATGAACTTTATACCATAGCAATAAAGCTCAAATTGACTACGTTTTAGTTACAAATCATTTGTATGGGAAAAAGAAAAGGACTATTTTTAGGGTTTTTCCAGCAATAATTCTAATTTTTCTCGCCGTAAAAACCATCCTTGAACTTCAGCGAACATTTTAAAAAAAGATTTGGCCAAATTGGTCCAGGCGTTGTTGAGTTATGCGCTTACCAACACATTTTGCGATTCATTTTTATATATAAGATAATGGCAAGGAGAAGACCATTTGACTTAGGTCTTCAAAGTAAATCAAATATGCGAGACGCTACTACGTGCTAACCACATTGATGACCAACGAGTGACAGAAAATGTTAGTTCGGGCCTAGAAATGAGTTCATGCACATCAAGAGCAACAGCGGCGAACATGACACAATGAAATTAAGCGATTCCGCAGTACTCCAATAGATATGGTACCAATTTTGATATGGTAAAATATCAGTTACAAATGGCGAAATTATTTGAAGTTTGTCAATATTCTAAGGCATTCAAATGATTCAAATACAGCGGTGAATTTACTGAATCTGTTATTTCACTACCAAATCTATTATGCTCAGTAGATCTTGGGATGGGAAATGATTCTAACCAATTTTTGGCCAGCATTCAAAATTGTAGTAGTTGCTTCCATATGACGTCGTTTCACGCAACTCATACTAAGCAGGACAATTTTATTCTCTCTTTCAAGATATTATTATACTATAACTTTTTTTTGGTAACATTCAAATTTAATGTAATAAGAAATAAATTAACAAAGTTTGAAACAACTACAGAAGCACAGATAAACTGGAAATGCTATTACCACCACCAGACACAGATCATCACTTCCTACAAATTTATTTTATGGGAAATCCGGATCCGGATATTCATAGACATCGTGCTCACAATCCAACACTGAAGCAAACTGTTGTCCAAAAATCACAAGCGTTTCTCATCAGAACAATAATTCAGACAAAATATTCAAAATGGCATTAAATCTATGGCATCCGACTCGTCACCCGATCGCACACGGAGAGGTTTAATTCACCTACAGTTAACGAAGCCTTCGATAATGATTGTCGAAGAACATTTTCAAAATAGATATAGGTGATACGAAGTTCCCCAGATCATCTAATCAAACAATAAAAATAATGAATGTCTAAAATACAAATTTGCGCGTTCTATAATTGCGTCTGTATAAATTGAATAACTCAATAATACTAAATGAAACACAATCATTTTATAAGATCTTATATAAAACGTTATTTAGTGAAACTATATACTACGTTCAAGTTTCAAGTAAAACAACTCGGAAGCCTCTATGGCCTGTCCACGCCAACTACAGTCCATTTCTTTATCGGTTTTCGCTTTAGCGACGACATCGAAAGGCTGCCAACATTTGAGAGTCGACTCTCGCGTCCGATATTTCCTGCAAAACTGCAAAATAATTTTCCAAGGGAGGCTTATTTTATGAGGAGGGGGTCTTTTGCTCGCCCAATAATGGATTGATGCATTGCCTTCGAGTATCTCTTCGACTCTTTATGGCCGTGAACGGACGCAGCCTCTCTCACGATATTGCCAGGAATGAACCTTAAGGGAATGCTGAAAATACGACATTTTATATAAACGGAAAGTAGTAAAATGGAAAAACGCGATAAAAATATTGTAAAAACCTGAAATGTTTCGATATGTTTACACCGAATAGGCTTATCGGGATAAATGAAGTAATATTTACATAATGTTGTTTTAAAAATAACTTTATTATTTAAAAATATTACTACCCTACATAATGCCATAAATGTTGCATTAATTTGTTGATGAATATACAATATCAACAAATACAATTGAAAAACGATGGATAAGAAATAAAAATATTCACACTTTACTATATATTATTATTATATATTTTTTTATTATATATTTCGACGTTTTAAAATTGACTAAGGTGACTAAGAGCACTCTGGGTAGCAAACAAAATTTGAAGACGAAGATTTCAAATCATGAATGGGAATCGCTATGGACTATAATTGATGCGTTTGAGCCTAGCACTGCGCGACGGCGGATTACGAGCATAGACATAATAATATTATTCTTCAGTATGACAATGCTTGACCATATGTTGCAAAACCGATGAAAATATACTTGGAAACATTAAAGTGGGAGTGCTACACCAGCCGCCGATTTCTTCAGCCCTTCCACCTTCTGATTACTACTTGTTCCGACATACGAGTCATCACCCGTCTAACCAGCGCTTCACTTCTTTAAAAATCTCAAAAATGGACCTATTATCTCTATCAAGAGCCACTCACTTAGCCAATCATTCCAAGGTTGCTCTAACATTTCAAAACCACTTTTAGGGAACGATTTATCTTTTGCCTCAAAGTATTCTTGTCGCCACTTGCTGTCAAGTCATGACGATCGTTTTGATTACGGAGTGAAATGAAGGTTTCCAGACCTTCATCGATGCAAATATTTTCAGTTTGTTACGTTTAAACATGGCCACATACTGCTCAGAATCATCAACACGTTCTTCTTTTTCATCAACAGTGAGTAAACACGGCACCCACTTTGCACAGAGCTTTCTCATAGTTAAATGCTCATGTAATATAAAACCATTACGTTCTTTTGATATCTTTACGATATTAGCTAACTCACGCAACTTCAGTTTTCGACATTCATAACAATTTTGTGGTTTTTTGGTTTTACCATCTCATTTGGACGTCCACTGTGTTCTGCATCCTGGGTGTCTCGACGACCACATTTGAAGTAACCAAAGTCACCAACAAACCAACCTTTTATTGTTGTTTTTGATGGAGCGGAGTTCTTATAACACTTTTCAAGCCATTGGTTCGCTTGAACAATATTTGTCCTATCAAGAAGCAGTGTACAATTAAAACACGAAAGTGTTTTTGATTCATTGTTTTGAAAATAACAAAAGTATTATCACTCTTACAACAATAACTCACAAACTTGTGAGTAGAATGTTATGAAATTTTAGCAGCTTGTTTTTGAAGGTTAGTACCAACCGAAAAAGTGATGAAGGCAAAAAAACTAGCGCCATCTATGTGTTAGGCCAAAGAATTTTCAGCCCATGTGTTATTTTCAATAAAATACAATGTACCTACTTTTCATAATAAAGCTTCATATTAAAAAAATATTTTAAAACTAATCCATGATTTGAAAAAATTGCATACAAAAAGAGAGCAGCAGACTCTAAAAAGTATCAAAAATGAAGCATTTGGAATATCATACTTGATAATAGATGCTTCTCACATATACGAATCCATTGGGAAATTACCTGATGACAGTTTTAATATAAGGATACGAAAAATATCAACCAAGAAAAAGAAAACTTTGAGTTTTTGTATTCGAAATGAGAACACTGCAAATTTTTCGACCAACCCCAATAGCTTTCAGACAGAGGTGAATTACTACAGTATAAAAATACAAACGTATTAACATATGTATAGAAATTATATATTTTTGATAAAAATATTTCATTATAAAAATATAGGATATGATAAAAAATGTACATGTATTGTATTTTCTGGTTGATAACTAATTAGTGAGATTTACCACTGTGATTAAAAATAAATCTGTAATTATTTTCACTAGGCCAAACTATCAAAATAAATATTATTTAGATTTGGAAATAAGAAGATATATTGGTTAATTGGAAGAAAATCAATAATTATTAGTACATAATATATATATAGAATGCAATTATGGGGAGGTTACGGAAAAGGTAATATAAATACAAGTTTCCAGAACAAAATCCATATACTACAGGAATGACTACTTACACCGAGACCTTCAGATACCGACTGCCGCACAGAAAATCCAATGTATTGTAAGTAGACATGAGAACAGCCTACATTCTCATGTCAATATAGAAGTAATACAACTCTTGGAAAACACCACAGCAATACATAGTTTCAGAAGAATCAAACCATTTGATCTTGTGTAGTGTATTGTAGTAAGGTGCATTTTATAGAAAAACAACACTGTTAATACATAAACATTATTACACCAGATTCAAATAGAGCCGATTGGTCCATCTAAATATATATCTAGATTTAAATTATTTTAGCTTAATTAATTAGCCGGCAGCGACTAGTAACACAAGTTCTCAAGAGCCCTTATTGGCAACAGCATATTTTAACAGGAAAAAACACAATTATGTTTCCATACAATTATATTTTTTTATTTTAATATTTTAACCGCATCCATTTTTTTCCTATATCATAACATCCCGTATATGTAAACATAGAGAAAATATTCTTAATACGTATTTTGAGAGTTCTTATCATTTTAGGTTATGCTCACTGACCCCTGTCTTCATTTAGTATCTCCGCATTCTCTGAACAGTGATTATATGTTATACTCGATGAAATGCACACCATGTCCACCATTAATCGTTTAATTTACCTTTTAGCCTGGATACTACTTATTTATAGTTTGGTTATGTTGACAGAGGCTCAAAATGAAGGAAATTTGGAACAAAACGCAGCGAAAATTAAGCAAGGAAATGTGTTGGTAGCTGCAGTAAATTGTCCACGCGGAAAAATTAGAATTAATAACAGATGTTATCTGAAATGGTAAGTTCTTTAAAAATTAATGTTCTTGTTCTTCATTGGTTCAAAATTTTATTAAAATAATAATGCACTTTAATTCTTATTCAAAATGGTATTTAATATTAAGAAAGGCCTGAAAAAGTTAATGTGGAATTATCAAGAGAATTTAGGTTCTGATATAAATGTTCTTCGGCAATTTTGCAATCTTTCATCGAGAACAAATTAAATAACAGCATGTTAAAACTATGAAATATAAAATTAAATATTATTTTAACATACTGTACACGAATTTTTCATCAGAATTGATCATTCATTATGAAAACCGATCATATTCTTTGCACTAGAGATTAATATAAAAATCTTTAATTAACTTCAAGTGATTTCTTTTATAAAACTGAAGATATATTATATGAAAATATTTACAATATTATGTTTAAAGTAATGCCTATATTCTTACATTATAGAGCAATATTTGGTGAATATTCCAGGCGTAGTAAAATTTAGGAAAAAGATCTAATTCTGCAAATTGGAGAAAAAAATTCCAACCCAATTATTATAATAATATGTATGTCTCATAATCTCAAAATATCCAATAAAATGTTATATTATGAAGTAAACGTTACACTTTTTCCATATATCTTACAAATATTTTGCTTAACCCATCAAGCAACCCATCAAAATTGGCACTGCTGCAGTATTTAGTGCGAAAACTGCAGTATCAGAAATAAGGACAGCATTTGGAGTGAAACATTTTACCTCCGTAGCATCGACCATACATTTTATCTTTATGAAGTTCAAGCCTATGTTAATCACAATCCAGCATAACATGAACTCGACATTCGTCATCTAACTTTTGAGAATCACTAAAAATCGCTTCAGCACCGGCAGCAATAACTTAATTTGTAAGAATTGAGCTTTTGATGAATTTACAACTGATATGAAATAAAATAAAGAATCGCTAAAATCACATCGCTTGGTAATGTCTGACGACAAATTCTCCATATTTCAAATGTTCCTGACTTTCTCCAGTATTTAATCCAATATGTTTAGTCTAATGAAAGATGGAGGTTCGTTCAACATCCATAAGTAAGCTAATTTTTTGATAAATAATATTGTATTCACAATTATATATATCAAGTGTTCCGACATGAACTATCAATATTATATTTATGATTAGATATCAAAATTCTGACATAATGCCAGTCCCTAATAAATCCCTAATCGACATTAGATTCTTCACAAATTAGAAAAGACCGACAAGTTGGCTCCTTAAGAATTGAGTGCAATAATGTTGAAAGATATTTTGTTCCGCTTTTCCACTAATATAAAACAGGGTTTCTTAAAATATTCGACTAGAATGCTATAATTACAATAGCCATCTTTCAGAGTGATTTCATTTGGTCAATTGTCGAATTTCCAATTCTTCAACTTTTTTGTTACCAGAACGCCCTTTGTCAACTTATATTAATACCCCGTAGTCCTAAAAACATATTCGTAATTTAATTTAAATCACGTATTAATAGAATTTGAGTTGAGCTGATTATATGAATAGTTAATTATAATAACCATTTCAATTTTTTTAAATAATTGAAATGCTTATATACGACTAATAAAAATGCAACGTGCTACGTGCGTCATTTGATTAAAGTTTCAATTGTTCAAATTTCAAGGTTGACCAGACAGTATTTTATCAACCTGTCTTTTGTTAAATTGAATTAACACCCAATAAAATAGATTACAAATAAAATATCACACAATATATTCCGATTTTAATTTAAATCTGCTCATATTTCAATATATGAATACTTAATTGTAATAATTATTTCAATATTTTGAAATAATTGGAACGCATTAATTTGATGGATATGCACTAAAAGTTTATTAAAAATTTATTTTAATTTATATCGAAAATTTCGTAATGCAATTGAGTATAGTTTTGTGGCAATTAAGATGATATTATACATTATTACTCTTTTTTAGGTAACCACAGCATTTTATTAATCTTTGGAAAAACTAGGACTCCAATGGCTATGCATGTAACAGAAAATATTATACCCTTCTTCATCTAGGAAGAAATGAGTCGAATGTAATAAAAAATAAGGCTAATAAAATACAAAAATATTATACATAGTATCATTCCTCATATTGTAATATTTACTCGTAGTAATAATATTTTGGATACCCATAATATCATCTTTAATATCAATAAAATGGTAAGTATATTCATAGATAATATTTTATCCTATATACAAAGATACCATATCGATGGAAGTATATACAATGAGTCAAAGTATTGGAAAATATATTAAATACGATTAATTTATCTACAGACAATTATGTTAATTCTAATGTTGATCAAGACAAATATTATCAATTTCCAAGAAGGATATATCTATAGTCTATTCAAAGTTTTTTTAGTGATGCGTCGTGGATATTTGTGACGTCGAAACATTACAATGTTGTCGCATCAACTCTAAGTTTTAGTTCAGTTTGGCTTTGACATATAAAAAAAATCTAATCTAATTAAAATAATTGAACAAAAATTTTATCAAATATAATTTATTTTAACATTATAATACATCTAATACATATATTATCGAAAGACTTAAGACTACTATTAAGAACACGAGTATAATAGTTTGTAGGTTAGATTTCTTTTGTTTACATTGAACTCTTTTCCACACCATCCATGATTTAGAGTTTCTAGGCGCGTTTTTTTATATATTGTTATCCCCCTGAAGGCCGAATCCACCTAATCCACAATTGTATATCTGAGAAACGTATTTTACTTTCATTCGAGAGCATATTTACTTTTTATGTTTAGTTCTTGTTTCCTTCGATGGTGTGCTTACTTGGGAAGTCATCTTAGTACCATTGTATTTTTATTTTTCTGCTACTACCTGTGTACACCATTCTTGATAAAATTAATTACGGAATTCTGTCTAATGAATTTACCACATCTACAAAACAGTTAGTGTTCATTCTCTCCTTATACGTTCTAACCTAATGCTTATGTTTAATTTTGAACAATTAATATAATTTTCTATAGTTATATTCAATTAATAATGTACATACATTTAGTTGTTTCCACTCTCATCACTCTGTCTCAGAAATGTCCAGCACTGCACAGCATTATCACATATCCTGAAAATTTTCTTCAGTCACTTTCACTTTACAACTCACGGTCCAATCACAAAACTGATCATTTTTAATCTGTCTAAAACATGTTTACGATTCCACCATTTATCAATTACTTCCTTTGTATGTCTTATCGAGTTTATCCAACCCGAAGGTGTTATGGTTAACAATGCTTCCTTTCACATATCCAAACAGTTTTTGATGGAATATTCTTCTCAACCTGCAATATATCTGCAATTAACTGTTAATAAATATAATGACCAACAAAACTCAATTGAATGCTATTGTAACTTTTACCTTTTTCCATCAATTTTTATTGTCCACACTTTTTTTGTACTCTCTTGCCACAATGAACCATTTAGAACTATTTAAGTTTCTTATATTATTTTATGCCATTAAAGAATTCTTTTTAAGGTAGTGTCTGGAATTTCCATCAAACCTCTCTCAGGGTTATCTTTACACCATTTAAACCCTATACCCTGTAAGAGTGTATGAAAGGATGTCTTACATCCGTCAAAAAGCTGCATGTCCCTAATTCTTGTATGTATACTTTCCAGACAGACAGTTTTCTCTAAAATAATTTTATTAAATTATGTTTATATCGATAAAATAGTTTGTGTACTTACTGTTCTTATATATTTCGTATATTTGGTCTCGAATAGAGTCAATGTCAAGATTCGTCACCCACTTTGTATGTAGACAGGTTTTCTTGGATGAATCTAACATATTATTCTTCATTTTGTAAGCGATGTTACTCACAGTACCCACAGTAATATTTAGCACGGCAACAACCCACTAAAAACATTTTCAATAAAACTGGAGGGACTTATATTATTTAATATCATCAATAATTACCTCTCAAACGGAATTTACCGGCAAAAGGGGGCCTTCGTTATCTCATTCCTTTTCAAAATAACCTATCAAAGCCGCAATCAATTTGTGACCCTGAATATCTATTGTTTTCGGTATGTATATGTATATATTTAAAATATACTACATCATTTCAAAATAATGTAGCAGATATATCTAATTTCTGTAGGAAAAAATAGCTATTTCAAAAATGTATTATTATTATATTATATATTATATACAAATTAAATATTATTATATAACTATTTTGATGAATTGTCACTTTATCAGATATTTTTTAGATTGATCAAACCTAAACAAATGGTATTCTTTTTTAGCCGATTTTGTTATTGTTTATATATTATAAAACATATGAAGCTGATGAAAATAGGTTTATATTAGGTACCTGCATGTATTCTGAGTTTTTTAATAAAAAGTCTCTGGGTACGCTGAGAGTGGTAAAACCATTCTAATTGTAATAGTGTATACTTCACAACTTTTGCAACGTGCGACTTTTGCAACGTGCGACTTAACAATGTCATACAAGAGGATGACTATCCGTCTGTTACTCTCAATTGCTGGTCTTTTTTGCAGAAATACGTGATTCAACTGGTTCAACTGACGTCGGTAGGCATCTATAATAATAGTTTCATTTCGTTTTAGGGTTTTGTAATACACCACACCTTGCAAATCCTACCATATACACAGCAAAAGTTATAAGCATGAGTATTCCGTTTCTGTATCGATGTATCGACTTCACACTTGAAATTATCGTATTAGATCTACTTTTCATCGCTATTTCATTATCACAATTCGCTATGGAAAACTCTTGTTTCTTTCCTGGTTACCAGTGAAATCACAATGTTAAAACGGTTCAAAATATCGTTTTCAGTCAATCTATATGATAACTAATTTTCCTTCTTTTGAATCATCCCCATTGCGTGTAAACCTTTGGTATATTTAATTCAGCTGTAGTCGGCTTTATTTGAGAGTTTTTTGACAATTTAGCTGGGTTTTCGTCCAACCAAACACTTCATTGTCTTCAAACTTTATGCTCCTTCAAGTCGTTCTTCGTCAATGGCATCAAAATCACCACTTTTAAATCGTTGAAACCAATACCAAACCAATTGGGATATAACGAAGCAGCATCATCATAAGTTTAAAAATAGTTATATAGTAAAAATAGTATAAATAATATATTTCAGTAATATCGTCAAATTAAAAAAAAGTAATGAATGTCAAAAATGCTAATTTGATTGTTCCAAAATTATCGTATGTATATATAATGAATATTTCAATAACACTAAGCTTATGCAGAGAAAGGTCAAACTAGAAACTAAAATTAAACAATTAGCTTAGGTTGTATAACAATTGTTTACATTCATACTTCGATTCATTCATTTTTACTAATAGTTCTAACTGATCAAAATACATGCATGCGCGTAATATAAAGGAAACAGTATTCACTTTCATAAATACTTTTCTCGCAAATTTATCATTTATTATCACATTTTTCATAAATTTCAAGAAAAATTATGCCAGCGAAATATTTACGTGCTAAGAGCATCTCATGTTCCATTTCTCCGCGTATAGATCAATTCCTTCTGCTCCAGGTGTTTACATAACCTACGTATCACCTTTCGGTGAACAGTGGGACTTCCTCGGTGCCATAATGAAATCCCCTGTCGTGTAAGTTAATTATTTATTTACGCTGCAAGAAGATAGATGACTGCGAAACACCTAGCCTATCACGTTACGAACCACTTGGATGCCTTTATAATCGGGTTATATCCCGTTCTTATCCTTTAACCCATTTTTCCTCAAATGCGACATTCCCTGGATGACACGTCTAATAATCCCCGCTATTCGGGTTGTTGTTATATCCGCTCTGAAAATTTTTAAATTGACAAGGATGACGGAGGTTCGATCCTGAAACTTCCAGAGTATAAACTCAAATAATAAAGAAAGTAGTAATACATAAAAAACAGAAGATAAAAAGATATAAATCAATATTTAAATATTATTTAACATGGTAAGGGTATTAAAATGCCTAGTTTAGAATAATCCTTTCAAAATTACGAATATTTGGAAAAATTCAAATATTTTATTGAATCTTGAAAAATTACAAATGTTAACAAATCTAATAAAATATTTTTCGTATAAGATTTATTTTAGTATTTATAATATATATTTTAAAATTAGTCATTTCTATCAGTTGCACCTTCTACAGCATCGAAAGTTTGAAGATGCAGAATTGCAAGCTCTGCTAAAAAAAACTCAAAGCAAACAGAACGAGAATTTGGAGGTCATGTAAGAGCCGCGCACGTTCGAAATCACTTTTACCAAATTAAAAAATCCTTCCTTCCTTTACATTCTTAAAATTTATTCTATATATCTAGTGAGATATTAAGGATATGTTTTATAACCACCTCCTGGAAAATGGTTAGAAAGTTTCTGTGGAATACTATATCCAGCAACTGATCACTCTTCAGAAAAAACAATGTATTGTACAATAAAGCAGACAAGTCATACTGCTGTATCACATACCTTGCATTACTCAGAATATTTAATTTGGACAATTTGAGTAACTATGTTAAACGAGTTATTACATGCATATTTTTTAACTAACATATACACACCCAAAAATTTTTTCTTTTTCGATATCATTGAAACGCTCTATTTTCCTTGGCAGCATTTCTCCACTTCTCTAATGTCTTGGTAAAGTTATGTTCACCTTGTTCTTCATTCACATCTCCAAAAATTTTCCGAAAACTAGTCAAGATGGGAATGAAAGTATGTTTGACGAACTATTTATAGTTAGACTCTTTATGATTGCCCAAACCACTTTTGGTTTATTACTTAGGAATCCGTCATCGAAATTAATTGTGGATCAGATCATAAAGCGCATAATGTCCGATGCGATTAAAATATTCCTTTACTTTGCTTCTGAGAGGCCTGGAAATATTGCAACTGCTAAGTTCTATATTTAAGAAGTAATATTACATATTGCTTAATCAATACCAACTTTATATGGAGCTTGAACTATCAACTAAAACCAAACAAATTAGAATATCCACCAATATATCTTGGAGGAGTTCTAATCACAGTGTTTTTCTTGATCTTTGCTGTCCCATAAAACCAAAAAGCAAGGGAATTTCATAAATCTAAATACAATATAAATGAAAATAAATTTCCCACCATAGTCTTCATATTTTAATTTCCGAAGAACCAGTTCCAAGTTCTTGTAGGTTTTTTTGAGGTGTACGAAATAAAAACGGCCCTTGTGAAGCTTCTTTTGATTAATCTATGAAAATCAATTCTGCTGTATTTTACTGGATCTTATATGAATTTCAACATATCCTGATGTCCCGGAATTTTTTCCATATTATTTTTGTTTTCAGTATACCAAAATTCACTAGTTAAAAACACTTAAATAGCTTTTTCCTGTAGATTTGTATAGCCTATAAAAACTTATTTATACGCTTATTGTTTACCACTACAAAATTTCTTACTTTTAGTGTGTCTTTTAAACCAATAATGATGCAAGACCGTCTTGATACAAGTATGTTGTTTATTTCTTTTTGATTAGTTGGAAAAATTACTTAAAGAATATTCTAAGGAAGGAACAGACTTGTTTAACTATAACTTTCCCTATAATAACTTAGATATATAACTTAGATAGGACACGTACGTTTACGTACGTTTTGCGGCTATGATTACAATAGAGAATGCTTTTATTGGGTCTGATAATTCTAAGAACAGATACATATTTAGAACTAATAACATAAGCAATAGGAATTAAATAGTATATAAACAGTATAACTGAAATATTATTACTTGGCACATCCTAGAAACAAATGTCTTCACATTTGGAGATACGTAAAGGTCTGAGCGCAGTAAATCAGTGGAAATGGCATAGAAAATCATACCCCAAATCCCGCAGTTTTCCCATCAACAAACGCACTCTTATATGTATTGTCCTCGGCCAAGCCAAGGCCTCACTAATTTTCACATCCAACTGGTCAAGAAGGTTAGAGTAATATTCACTTATTATAGTTCTGCCCTTTTCAACATGACCAATCAACAGAATTCGTTATGTTTTCTAAAAAATGCTTATCATGACCTTTCCGGCAGGTGCAATCAAATTCATTTTCTTTGGCGCTGAACCACCACCTTCCACTAACCGTTTCGACTGCTTAAACTAAATTGTTTATGCATTTACTTCCACGGAAGTGTCGCATCGAATTTTCTTTGTACAAGACATTTCGAATTCTTTCTTCCGATATTCCCACAGCTATAACTGAAGCTTATTCAACTTCCTGTTGCTTAACATGACAAGAGTTTCTGGCGATGTTACAGTTTTCTACCGTCCTTCATATTCTTTATATGCTGCCCACAATTTAACGGATAGCATGGAAACACTCAAAAACTTCTGTGAAGTTCCAGTTTCCTTGTGGGTTAATCCACGTACAATTCAAATGTTCATATAATGTTTAACAAAAAACAACCGAAAACATTTATTATAAAAATTCCTGTAAACGAACTACTTGAGCTAACCAATTGAATCTTATAACACGAATTAATGACATGTCCATCCATTCAGAAAACATGCATTTTTGCTGTTTGGAATGACATCTCTCGTTTAGGCCGGAAATTTTTCACGTTGCTGTTGTACAATTACACTTACAATACAGTTTATAATCAAATAATGATCCCACTAAATTGTCAGTATGTCAGTGATATTCTTTTACAATTACTCCAATTCTGATGGGGGCATTTTTAAAAATTCTGATTACTTTGTGAAATTCCATGTATATTCAATGCATGTTTTAGTAATACGTGTGGTGGTCCGCCATGAGCGCGTCTAAGTAATTGTAAGTAAAGAAAATTGCAACCAAAACGTATGTAACAAAAGAATGAACATGAAAGAATAAGGCATCACCTGACAAGAATATGATTATGAACAAATCCCATTAAATTTCCATTAGTTAATGCGCTCATTAGCACTTTGACTTTTGATTTGACATGATTTAAAAAAGACCATAATTTGATGATCGTTAAAATTTAACGTAGGTAACCGTTGCAGAATTAACACTTTAGACTTGTTTCTGCTATGCATTTTTTTGTTTGTGTCAACCACCAAGTATACGTAACATACACAAAAGTATCATTAAAATGATTATTATACAGCAACAATTTTTTTTAAGTTATAAAAGATGTATTTCAAATTATTAAAAAACAAAAAGTCAACTAACATACACTTAGATTTCCCATTAACAAGTTAACAACGTAAAACAAAGAAACAACGCGAAATTCCTTCTTATCCATTTTTTTTCACAATAACAAAAGTTGCTTCACTCAAAATGCTATAATTCACAAAGTAATGACCCTATAGCTGTTAAATTTATACACGCATGTTTTGAGGGTTAGGGCTAAATAAAAACATATGGATTTAATTCTAGTAGCGCCATCTATGTACCAGGCCGGGGTCTTTTCAATTAACCTGTTATACTTAGATTTTGAGAAAATAGACGGAATCATCTTATATAAATTGCATATTTCTTTGTCTTGTAACCATGATAAAAAAGTTGTTGGAGTTTTTACTGATGTATAATTATATTAGGTACTCTAATACTACCAATCCACATTAGAATGTCTAATAATAACACAAAATTATTAAGATAATACACAAATAAGATATATACCGAAAACAACCGTCAGGTGCGACCAAAACAACTACGTCACACGCAGATTTGAAGCATTTTAGTGCGCATTTGAAATTATACTATATCACACGTCAAAATCATTTTCCAAATAACATTATTAACATTCATAAACTAGTTTTTCCAAAATAGTCATCCAGCCTATCGCAACTTAACACTTTAACATTAAAAAGAATTCTGTTTCAACTATAATTGGTTCTTTTTCATAATCAATTTCAATTATTTTAAAATAATATGTCTATATTATTTTTAGTGGATAGGCACGCACATTCAATATCTTAATTAACTCAAAACAACAATACTTAATAAACAAGATCAAAGCTAGGCATTATCTATAGAGATTCAACCAAATATTTGCGACATTACAACATCATGACGTTGTAACAACATGTACACACAGTAAAAAATGGACACTGGTATGATGGCAAACAACCCTTTCGTTAACTGTGACTAATGGGCAGCTGTAGGCGGGCCTTATTACAGATGGCGCTCTGACACCATGGCCATTATTAAAATTTATAGCTCTTAAAACAGGCAGACACGAGATTTTTTCACTCATTCTTTTCAATTATTCTTTGCTACGTTAACGCTAAATTTAATGGCTATTGGTTGTGTATGAATATATTTGGGCAAGGAAAGGTAATTTTACATAATTTGTATCCTTTGTTCAGCCCAAAAGTCTGAGTTTTATATTTTGGTTTTTTACATAGGCGTACGGTTAACATTTACTGAGTTATTCCTAGATTGTAGATAGTTGACTATATTAGCTAATACAGATATTGTTAATTCAAGCCATATGATACTACAAAAATGGTATCGAATAGTTGAATGGTCGCTATAATCAGTGTATCACCCTTGAAGGGAATTATGTTGAAAAATAAAATTTTGCCATAAAATGTGTTTTACTATGGTAGGACGCGGACTTTTCAATTGACCTATTAGCCTAGGTGATTTGGCAATGTTCTAAGTAAATAACAAAAAAAAAGGTATTGTTCCACCGGGAATCGAACTCGCAACCTCCATTTGGGAACTAAACGCTTTAACCAACCACGGAAGAACGGACGTTTTATTTGGTTGTAACTACAATCGTCTATATCTGATAATAGAGTACATTTCTTTGTCAATCTACCAGGCGTATGTAATATTATGATTTGATACTTATATCATTTTGTTCTACTGACATCAAGCTTCAAAGCAATACATGTTATATTTTACAAAAGTAACACCTTCATAGATTTATACCTATATGAAAATATCTAGTTTCGCGCCTGAAAACGCCCAATTAATAGAAATTTACCGACCGTTGTCTAACCTTAACAACATTATAAGTAGTGATTTTGATGTGCATGACAAAGAACATTTTGGTGGACCAAAAATTTGAAGATGGGAAACTGCAATAGTTATTGGATGAAGTCCCAACCCAAACTGAAAAATAATTACCAGAAGCGTTAAACGTGGCGCACGAAACGGTTACTGACCGATTACGAATAATGGGGAAAATTCTAAGTATGGAAAGATTGGTTCCACACCAATTGAATAATAGGCAAATGGATAATTGAAAATTCATCTGTGAAATGCTGCTTCAAAGGTATAATCGGAAGTCATTTCTACCTCGAGGAGTGACTGGTGATGAAAAGTAGATTTACTTTGAGAACCCTAAGTACAAAAAATCATGATTATCACCTGGCGATGCCGGCCGATCAACTCCAAGGCCAAATAATTTTCGTCGCAAAACAATATTTTGTGTTTGGTGGGCCCAGTGTCGCGTGGTGTATTACGAACTCTTGAAACCTGGTGAAACAATTAATAGTGATTGCTACCGACAAGAAATGATCAATTCGAACCATGAATTGATCGAAAAAATCTAGAATGGGTCTAAAATCACGTAAAGTGATTTTACAGCAGGATAACGCACCATCTCATAAAGCATGGAAGCGTTGAAAGCATTTGGATGGGATATATTGTCGCACCCGCCGTACCTTCCAGACCTTGTCCTGTCGAGCTATCTACTTTTCGTATCAGACTGGATGAATGGTTTTGCTCAAAGGAGAAATACTTCTTTTTGGGATGGCATCCATAAATTGCCTGAAAATAGGACATATGTATAGAATCAAATGGCCAATAATATGAATAAATAAATATTTCCATTTTCTTAAATATTATGTAAGTTTTCCTAAAAAAAAACGGGAATAACTTTCCGGTACACCTGCAAATATTCATTTCATTACATTTTATATACATTCTATGTTACTTATTTATCGTTATTTCCGTTTAACACATGTATACAGTTGGATTTTTAAAAAATATTAACATATTTATATTGCATGCAAATGTATTATATTTTAACAGTTTATTCTAACTTAAAATGTATATATCCCTTACATTTTTAAGATAACCCAGGCATTAAAAACAGCGATGTCATTAATTTTGAAGCTTGATATTTTCGTCAGTACACGATAAAGGACTCCTACATAATGAAATATGTAAGATTTTGGGGTTTATACTTGAAAACGGACGCTTATTTTAACCTGTTGGAACAGTATCTTGTTAATTTAAAGTTTGCCAGGCCGAACGTAATACCACCAGTTACTACAAGGTTCACCTTGGCGGGGATTATGGGACGTGTCATCTGGGGGAACGTCGTGCTCGAGAAAAATAGGTTAAGGGATCAGAACGGTATATAATATGATTATAAGGGTATCAAATGCATCAGCCGTTTTATAGGTTATTAGGATATTTTGAAACCCACCCCCTAATTACTCATAATGTAATATAAAAATAGATATATAAATTTTATTATTTTTTAAATTTGAACCCTTATTGTGAGAAATTGATATAATGTACTTTATTCAAAGCCTTGTCTATCGATACTCGTTATTTTTTCCCATCTTTTGAATAATTTATGGATTCCATATCGAAAGAACGATGTATCTTTTGAGGCTATCCACATACTGACCCATATTTTGATATTTTCATAACAAGTCAATTCAAAAGTTCCCGGCCTGACACATAGATGGCGCTACTAGAATTAAATCCACGTGTTTTTTGTGAAGATGATCAAGCATAATAAACCCGAGTTTTTGAGTCGATATGTGACAATGGATGAAACATGGCTCCATCATTTCACTCCGAAGTCCAATCGACAGCCGTCCGAGTGGACTGCACACGATGAACCCGCTCCAAAGCGTGAGAAAACGCAACAATCGGCTGGCCAGATTATGGCGTCTGTATTTTGGGATGCGCATGGAATAATTTTCGTTGACTACCTTGAAAAAGGAAGCAGCATCAACAGCGACTATTACATAGCGTTATTAGACCGTTTGAAGGACGAAATCGCCGAAAAACGGTCGCAGATAAATACGGTGACAAGAGTCGATTTAAATCGTTCTTTAAAAACATATAGTATTAATTGTCAACGACATTAATGATCAAACAGCTACTACTGTCATTCATGTTTCGTAAAGTAATAGGGTATGTAGGCAAAAGTTCCTAAAAATTTACATTGTGTGTCTGGCAGATAAAAAATGGTATCTCCAATCTTGGTGCTAGGTTGATTTCAGTGAATGGAATAAATATTTCGATAATCTTGATCAGATTTTTCCGTAAATATTTTTTAAATCCAAGTAAAATTGTACAATTGAATATGTGTTTTTATCATTGTTATTTATTTATTTTCTTTTGTAATTCTACCCTTGTAATCTCTATTACTTTAAAATTCTTCCATTCATGTTTACAATTTGACAAATTTATTGTTCTTCATGCGTTTTATGATCAACTTATTGATGTTAATACTACAAGCAATTGAGTTGTTATACACTAGCCTATTTGTTGAACAATGTGAATATCTAAATCAAAAACACTATTAAACATACTTAAATAAAATCAGATTACTCACTGTTTTGATTTTATATAGCATACCTTTATTTATATTTAATTCTACCAATTTAGTCAGTATCAATACATTACTTCTACAACTGAATTAGTTCATAACTGATATAAAAACAAGATTAACATCAAATATTCTTAACAAAATTGTTCATCAACATTCTTAAATCAACTAACCAAGTCTTTCCTTCTTCAAGCATAATTAATATTCCATCACTAATCTAACCTAATCTAATCTAGCCTAGTAAATACCGACCATATGAAAAAAAAAATTAATCGGCCAGGAATACACGATCGTACCCGAAGGGCAATTCCGATTATACCCGAACGCACTAACTTACTAACATTACTAATTCCTATTACTGGTTGTATTAGCTTCTAGCAACATATCATACGACACTAATCTGATCCCACCAAATTTTGGAGCCATGGATATTCGGCTTTGCCGCTGATGTTGATGGGTGAACAGGTGGTCCCCATGATTTTTATCATTTTGGTGATCATAATGGATCCACTTTTCATCATCAGTAAAACTACGTTGCAAAAAATCTTTCCAATTTTGCAGTTGAAACAACATCTGACACAAGACCAAACCAAACGTCTTTCAATGTATATTGGCTTCATTTCATACAACACAAAATACCCAATCTGTTGGAGTTATACACAAACACCTAAACCAGTATTCACATGTTGAACTGAATAGAGCATAAATGCCGTAAGCTTTATATTCGATGAGCTTCAGCCATCCTGTTGACCTAGATTTCTAGACATGATAAAAGTCATATATATATATATATATATATATATATATATATATATATATATATATATATATATATATATATATATATATATATGAATAGAAATACAGAGCAATTCGAGTGGAAAGGCCATGTTAAAAGAAAGAAACGCGCAAAACTTTGAGTAAGGCTCAGAATATGGTAGTTGCTTGGACGAAAATCCAAATAAATACTACACAAGGGGCTGTTATTATACAAGCAAATCTTGAAACCAGTACAATTATGAAGTTACACAAAAAATATATTATTAATTTGATCGAAACTTACCAAAACGTACACCAGTTCTTCGCTGCGTTTACAGCCCATGGGAAATTAGAAATGAGGACATTCACAAAGATTTACAGAGAAATAACTCACAAAGGTTTGCGAAAAAGCATCAATAATATTATTATTAAAATATAAATAAGACGGACTGTAAACATTTTTAAAAACTCGTTAGCGACAAAACAAAGCCTAAATGTTTAATTTAATATTTAAATAATTTAATTCACTAATATAAATATTGTTCACTCTGCTCTTTCACTCAACTATGGGAAATATGTACTGATATCTATTCCGCACTCATCTTGCTTGTGTACTGATGCAAGTACGACAGAACAATGGTAACAAATTAAGATTATAATACGCATATCTAATGTAAGATTCAGTAAAAAATTTAAATGCATGCATTAGTTTGAGGTTCCAATTTCTATTGCCTGCTTTACAGAGCTTTCTAACATATAGTTAAATACGCATCTAATGCAATATATGTAACATATATTTTGTTATCTATTATAAAATGTCCAACTCACATCCATACTTTATTCGGAATTAGCTATGAATTGATTATGAACGGGATGTTTGATGACAAACGAACTCATGTGTTTTCAGTTTCATTCACAACTATTCTCAGAGTAGATTCATTTATAGTTCACTTAAGATTATTACAATACTTCAAATCAAACAATAATGAATGTCGATAATAAAAGTTTAAGTTAAACCTTATTATTTCACTTATAGCAAATCATTTATTTGTTATGGTTACAAAAATATCTACTATCGTTAACATACTCTATACAGCTACGTTAAAATTGTGGCCTATAGATGCAGTAATATTAATTAATAAATGCACATTTTAAAAATATATGTGTTATTGTTATACCTATATATTCAAATTTAAATTGTATACTTCAAATTTTATCAAATCTTTTTTTTATATATTATTTTACTAAACGAACGAAACACATTTCTAAATAAAGCTTCATTGAAAGGGTTATGATGTTTCTAGTCACGTTTTTCCAAATTAACGAAAACCCCAATATCATTTCCATTTTCCGAAATAATACCCCAAGGAATTATACGGACCCATTAAAATAATTGGTTAAGCGCTATCAGAAACAGTTCTTGCTTTTTAATATCATAGACACATATCAATTTAAACTACGCAAATATTTTCACAGTTCACCGTCATATATTGATTTGTCATAGTGCATTTTTTAACTTATATATCTAGTCAAAATAAATAATGGTTAGTTCTGTGAAAATATTATTATTGTATAGAGAAAACAGAGAACAGTTAAAGCTACTAAACTATAGTGTTTTCTTAATAATAGGCATTGATCGATTGTAGATCATTCTCATAGACCTGCAACTTTAGAAAGCCTTAATTAAACATTTTAGAGCCTTTAAAACTTCTCTTAACAAATTTTAAAACCTTTATTAAAATAACCATTCATGTACTAATTTTGATTAAATTTGTATATTTAAAATGGTTTTATTTATTTACTTATTTATTAAAGGCCCGTCAGCTTTATGGGCTATTTAGGACCTAGTACAATATAATGTTACGGAATACAGTATAAATAGTGTAATACTAATATTAACAAAAGTTTTTTATAAATAAATTATAGGAATACTTATAAATGTAGACACAAATAAATAATTTAAAAACAAGTAAGAGGATAAAATATAAAGCGCAAAATATGGACAGTTTAAAATGCATAAATTAACTAGGAACGGCACAAGTAAATTAGAGTATAGTGTTAATAGTCTTAATTATAGATATTGGAGCATTCCGATGATTGCCAAATAATTCGTCAGCCGCTCAAAATTTTTCAACTGGAGAAGTTGTTTCATAGATCCCTCTAGGCCAAAGAACCGCCTGGCACTCGACCAGGATATGTCTGATGTTCAGCGGGGATCTGCACTTATTACAGGTGAGTGGGTTTTCTCCCTTAAGAAGCACCTCATGAGTCAACTTGCAGTGGCCTATTCGAAGTGGGGAAGATACTTAATTTGCGCCTACCAATAGGACAATTTGAAATGTTATTTCTTTAATATTGAAGTATATGCGGCTTCCGTATATTTATTACTATCCAGATCCATCTATGTAAATCAAGAGAATATTAAAATATTTTTCTAGAAATAAAGAAAAAAAATAACTTGTTTAAAGAGGGAACGTGCGCTAAGAGAACTGAAACCATCTTTGGGAAAAAGCCTCATCGATAGATCAATAGCCATAGGCGCATTCTGCCAGGAAGGTGTTCTATTTATAAATCTTATTAGGCAGTAGGAGTCTCTAATGATAAACGATTACAAATTATCTTTATATATTCGGAAGACGCTTTATATATTTTCCCAATCATAGTGGCACTGCAGCTGGTAGGAAAAAATAGCCCATATTGGGATAGCCTTGGTTTGGTTGAATAAAATCTTAAAGAGCCAGCATACTTTAGCAATAAGAGTTCCCGTCGAGAATTTAAGGAAGAAATCTCCTCCTCGCAAAGTAAACTATCAATCAGACTAGTATGAAATCTCCTATTGTAATCCTTAGTGCTGTGTTTTGGATTCAGTTTAGTCTTTTATATATGAAAGGGCAACATCAGCGCTATACATATATTCAAAAGGGTGGTTCTATGTATGTGGTAAATTGTATTCTATTACACATGTTTACATATTTGGATCAAATTTTGGACTCGAGTAGACGAGACTAGATACACTGAAGTCAACTCAAGAGCTTCAATACATGTATCAAGATTAATTTCTACGTTCCGAGCTGGCTCATGGTGGCAACACCGAGCTCTTATAAGGTGCTGTAAGTGCGCTGCAACTGTATTTGTGAATGTCCAAAAATAAATGAGATAAACGTACAAAAATGATGACAAATGCGCTCAAAGATACGTATTTTCAGTACTTTGACTTTGCCATATTAAACACTAACAAGCCATGAACACCAACATTGTATTGTAAAGCATTCACAGCAAAGCTGTACAAGTGATCACTTGGTGAAACTATATACTAATCATTTTCTATGCCAAAGTCATAGAGAGAACAGAAACATATAGATGATTGCCACTTTTGCTCAATAGATGTATCTTCGTCGGTATAATACAAAAATAGCACAGTATAAACATTCTGACGTGCCAAAATCAGGTACAAGTGCAAAAAAGTCTTAAGACCTCTTCAGTATCGTAATCAAGATGTTTCCAAAACTGTCATACTGAATTCGAAATAATGTTCATTCAATAATATTCGAAAACTAATGGCTAACGCACAGTTTATAAAATGTTTAACGCTTGATGAGGCAGCAACATAGGCATTGTTTCAAAATGATGTTCACAACTTTCTCCGTAACCACAATTCACTGGACTACACGCAGGTATTCAACATATTTTTGCAAAACTACCACAAGTTTGGAGCTACATACGTACATTTTCTACATTAACATTTTCCCACAAAACTTGGGGGACACGAACGATGTGCAAAGTAAGCGGCTACACCAAGATATACCGAAAATCGAATGGTGAGACCAAGGATTTTGGGACAAAGGCATGATGAGCAATTATTTTTGACCCTATTGCATAAAACAGATCCCAAATCGTATAAGAGACTAGGACTGCGAACCACGGTTCTCAGCATTAAACCTACC
Source organism: Rhynchophorus ferrugineus (assembly GCF_030347505.1). Lineage (NCBI taxonomy): Eukaryota > Metazoa > Arthropoda > Insecta > Coleoptera > Curculionidae > Rhynchophorus > Rhynchophorus ferrugineus. The sequence goes on along the minus strand of NW_027472580.1, from coordinate 43,842,589 downwards.
GATTACCTAACTTAGAAATCATTCTAAAACAAATTCTGTCTTACCCAGCCTTGTCGGATTGTATCCTACTGTCTTATGGATTATCATAATTATAAACAATCACGAATAAATATAACTATGCCCCAACACCCTAGTATTAACAACTGCGCTAACCAAATCAGTTTCATTTTAAATACAATATGTTTTTTATCAAAAAAACGAATTAATTTCAACACCTAATACTTTTAACATAGAAATATTTCGAGTAAAGCTAAAAAACCTAATGGCTTATTCTGGGATAACACCTGAAACGTATATTTGTCCATCATAACATTTTATCTCCCTTTCTGATTAACTCCCTTCATTATTTTCTGTCATACCACCATTAGGAAGAAGTATTGAACTAACAACGCAATTTCAAGCGGCAATGAAAACTCCATTTATGCTCGGAAACTATGGCCATTTTCTTCAACTCACCTCAAGTAATGGATGGCATTAATTTTGGCAAAGTGTGGCTTTTGCAGGTCCGGTCAAAAATCGGCCTGGATATTATCGTTATGGTAAGATTTACCTTATGAGCTCACGAAGCTATACTGACTTTAATTTTAAAGTTATCCTTATGATAGCAATTTGTTATATTCGACTTCAAATATTATTATTCTGGTATTGTTACGTGCTCAATTTATTTAATATTACTGAGTTTATATAAACGGAACCATAGTTGTAAAAATCAGTTTTCTATCAGATATTACGTCTCCCTTAACGTAAAATTGTTATATGCGAAATACTCTTTACAGTCAGAACAGACTTACAGTGAGAACAGTCAAAAATCCAACACATTTAAATCTGATGAATAAAGCTTAAATCAAGGACCTAATTTAGAATCAATGTCATGCAGTGAGTCAATTCTAGACACACCCTAATTGGTATAAAATATATTACTTTTAATATTATATTTTCACAGTTTAATTAAATTTAATTATGTATGTTGATGGTTTTCAATAACGCTAACAATTCAGTTACTCGTAAAATAAATTAGTAAAAAAATGAAAAGGTAGAAAAACTATCTAAACTTACTGTGAAAATATATATTTTCCTAACTTTTAAATTCCACAAATGATTCGAAATTCTATTTTCACATGTTCATTTTAATTCCGTCGCACAAATGTATAAATCATTTTAGCGAAATTTTGTGAGCTACCATGCTCTGTTCAGTTTTATCGAAAATCTAATTCAAAATCTTGTAGTATAAACATAACCTGAATTAAAAATATTTTATATAATTAGCATCTTTTAATAAGTTTTGTTGTTTCCTTTTTTCACAGTGTCGATACCCAAACAACAAACGAAACAGTAGTTGGAACATTTACCGAAAACTGCAAGAACTGCTGTAGAACTATGAAAAACTACTAATTAACAGTCAAATCAATCACAAATGAACTAGAGATTGAAAAATACAGCTTAAGTGCTGAAAATGCGTCCATGCCAATTTTGCGTTCAATGCAGACAGACTATGGCCCTCGAATAAGCAAGGCTTATAGCAACGTAATAAACGAAGAATTCATAGAAAAAATAGAAATTTCACGGTATAGGCGACCTTGGGGAAATGTTTTGTTTAGTTCAATTAACGGTAGCGCTGCGATCACAAATTGTGATTGGCTAGTTTAAATTCCTGGTGGCGCCACTAACATGGAATGTGATTGGTCGACCAAATTGTGTGAAGACAGCATTTAAGGTAAAAATCTACTACGGAAATTAGACATCGTTTCCCAAAGAATGATCTCGCTCCTTTCCAAAAATGGGTTGATCAAGTAAATAGTAGTAAGTTACCTGGATAAACCACAATGCAAATATATCAACGTCGTGGTGTCTGTCACGGACATTTTAGTGAAAAATTTAGAATTACCCTTCCTTCACGAACAGGGTATTTGCATTATTCTAGTATTATGGTAAATGCATATCCAACATTGTTTTTAACAGGTATATATAAAATTATCTATCTACTACATGTCTGCTTATATATTGTTTGTTTAGAGAAAATCTAAACCTACTTATGAAGATGTTAGTAGTAATAAATTTCAATTAATCTACGAAGTTGTTCGTATGCTGTCAGTGTGATGTCTCTACATAAAGAAGTCTTACAAGAAGGTAATAATTAAGATAACTGGATAATTATTAGTAATAAATACTACTTTTAGTTGTAAAATATCCCTAAAATATTTGTAATACTTTAACTTTTTAAAACAATCAGTGTTCAATAATTTTATAATAGAGGTATTGTATATTGAAATTTGATTGCCTTGTTAAGAATATATTTGTTACAGTGCCATAAATTAAAAATTTAATTGATACTTCTAGCGGATTTATTACCCTAAAGAAATCTATTTTGTCTAAATTTAGAAATAATTACATTTGTTTAACAAATCTTAACCAAGATTGTTTAAATAATTTTGTTGGATCTATCAGAGGTCATGGAGGTAGAAACAGCATCCTTCACCTAGTATGTTCGAGAAATATTTAAAAGGGCAGATCAACACTTCAATTTTTTCACATCATTCTCCCGGAGAAAATTGTGAAGAAGATGAACATGTTAGATAACTTATATTCTTTTTTAACGGGAGATCTAGTACCACTTGAGTTTGTTAAATCACCAGTTGAGTCCATATTTTCAGTTCCAAGAACTTTGCTCTGAGAAAAGCAAGAGTCTAATATTGTATTTTTGTCTTATTTCGGGCTGTTTAACAAAACTTCTGAAAACGAGACAACATGCAATATTTGTCTACATTCTATATTAAGTAGTTCCACAGGTTAAATACTCTAAAATCTAAATATCTTTAAAAAACACATACATTTTTAGTGTTTCAACTGTCCAATCCATAATGATTTTCAAGGCAAAATTTTAAACGTTATTATGAGGTGTGATTGAATTTTTGAATTAATGAAGTTAATGCAATATCAACAGGGAAATATTTAAAGTTTACCTTCAATATATCTTGATAAGTTGGAACTCTAATAGATCCCATAAAATTGATAGCACTAAACAAATATGGGAAGGCGTTATAGAAGAATTATAGATATTTTAATTTTGCCTAGAACAGAGTTTATAATTGTTTTTTGTTGCTTTTTGTTTATATATATATTTATATTATTTACACTTATGTATATTTGTATAGGATTTTATTTTAATAAATTAATTTTAAAAATTAAATTTGATTTTCATTTATATACTATTGGCCAATAAATGTGACGTCACAAAATAATCAGGCGAAATGGCAGACCAATCAAAGCAAAGTATTTTCCTTACAGGTTTCTAAATAACTATTTTAAACTAACACATCAAATTCACATTGTCAGCGCCACCAATGATTCAACTAAGCAAAACTTTGCCCCACTACTTACTATTGGAGTTGCACACCCCTGGAAGAATTGCACATCGATCAGACTAAAGATGTCGGCCGCGGAACAAAATATCGATATAAAAACGAACAGAAAATTTCGATACCAAACGAATCAAAATTCACTTAATTACCAAATAGAAAAAACCCTAAAAGATCAATTGTCTCCTTCGAAAACTGTAGATTTTTCATATCGATGTTTCACTTTTCAACGAAAAAAATATCGATATATCAATATATGGAGCAAAAAAATATCGGCGAAAAATATCGATATTTCCTTCAATACATATCGATACATGTTTTCGGCATCCCTAGATCGGACGCATCAAATAGACATATCGATAGAAACGTACCTTTGTTATATTATATTTGTATTTTATATTATGTTAGTTTAAGTGTTCTATTTTTGGGAAATACATACTGATGTATTAATCCCGAACTCGCCTTACTTGTGTATTAATGCAAGTACAACAGAAAAGTTGTAATAAATTAATTTGTAAATTAAGATTGTGCTAAACATATCTAAGCTAAGACGTAATTAATAGAAAAAGTATTCTAGTATCTTCTATGGTTAAGAATTTTGTTTGCAATTTATTTATTGTTTTACCTTTAAGATTTTGGTTATAAATAGTAGTCAGTAATGGATAAATCATATTGATTTGTGATTATTATCAAAAAAATGTTGTAGCAGTTCTAATGTAATGACATTTATAAGTAAATTATATCCAGGTGTACCTACCCAAATTTTATTGAAATTTTCCAAATTGTATGCCAAATTCTTTATAGTTTAGACATAATTGACCCTACTAAAGTAAAAGTTCAGGTAAATATGACTGGATGCCCTTTATGTAAGCATACATTATCAACACCAGAGCACGTTATCCTTCGTCCTATTCCACAAAATTAAAATTTAACAAGAAATATTAAATCTTGGCTCGTGTAAAGAGTTTAAGGTGTAAAAAGATAATGTTGAAACAACAGTACACTAAAAGACATGTAGGATATGAAAATGATTCGAGTAAGTTATTTCTCTTAAAGTCAGATAGGACATGGATACTAAATTAGATGAAATCAGAATAGAAATTAAGCAGTAGCAAATTGTATAGACTAGACATGTTGACTTGTAAAGACATTCCGAAAGCAAATCGATTTTCCACAAATACAAGGTATAAAAGTGACGTTACTGGTGTTGAAGAAATGAGGGTAAATGGAAATTTTAACAGCGATAATATTGAATTTTGTTTGTTTAACAATTTAATCTATGATGGTGATAGATCGGACAATATTTTTGGTATGCGTATAATTATATAGCCGTATTATTATGTGACTGTAAAAAGAAACGGATGCTTGTGTACTAGACCTAAGAGTACCACATAAGAAAGACATTTTAGATTACCATATTTTTATAGAGATGTTAACTTCGGTTTGTTATTGTAATGTTTATGCATTGATAAAGAAATTATAGTTGTTATCTTCCATATTGTTTTAGTTTCTCATATTTCTTTTCAATTTTTTAAAATTAATTATGTTTATAAAAGTTTCTTTACTGTATGTATTGTATTACTTGTATTATTACATTTATTATATTATACTCTTTAAACTTATTGTAATATTATAAAATATTAAATTACAATTTATGGCATTTTTGTGTGATATTTATGGATTTTTATCAAAATGATTAAGGTCAAGATTTAAACAATTTGGTAAGTTATCACTTGACCACAATTATTAACACCGGGAAAAACCTTCTTGCCAAGATTTTTTATTCTGGCGAGTATGTTATTCCTCCTTCTAAATCATCTATTAAGGTTCTTTAGCTGGGTTTTCGTTCATTTTTTGTTTGTGAGACAAATTTTATTTTTGAACTATCTTGATTCTGCAGACAGTTGAGGCGTCAAAGTGGCTTATTTAAAATCATAAGTAACTAAAATTATTTAACTGATTTCGGAATTTCTTCAAATCAAAAAACTAAGGTCTTTCCATGATTAGTGTCTGTAAACACTGAATAACTCTTAACTTATTCTATATAAAGATGTTTTAAAATCATAGAAGTTAATAGTTAGGTTAAATTATTTATTTACATTAATGCCTCAAATTTTTATTAATTGATATAATATAGTAAAAAAATCTCTACAGACAAATTCATATACTTCTTCTTCTCGTCCTTTATAAAATAATATCAAATGAAATTCAAATAGGCCCTACCTTTGGACAAATAAAAAATAAAATATATAATAATGATATACTCTCGCAAAAGATATTAACTAAGATTATATATATATGACGTCATGAAATGGTTGTAAATTTTATTCATCATGAGTTTTTGTCACTACACTTAGTAAGAAACCTCCGAAAATGATTGGGTTTATTAGTTGTAAACCAAATGTTTAATCAAAAAGATGCGAACACCTAATAAAATAACTAAAAAATTCAACAAATCCGATTTAATCGAATTTAGTTTTTTTCAATAAATATTCCATTTTCATTTTGGATCCCATAAAAGCGACAGATCTGCAAACTACTCGGGTAAACGTCGGTTTCACGGGATGGAGCAGAATAGCAGAGGCAGATTAATTTACGAGAACGTATATATCACTAAATTTTATGCAAAAATTAATTGAAACTGGCGCATATGGAGATTTCGCCGCATCAGCCAATAAAAATAATATAGGAAACCATAAATTTATAAAATTAATAATTTGTACGGATAGAACGTCCAACGAAAAGTCCAAAAAACAGGCTCTAGAATATGATAAGCAGAGGTTTATTTGTGTGAGTGCAAATTGATGTTGAGAGCACTATCACGCTAAAATAATATAGTATACCAATAGACCCATGATACGTCATTTTTCACACCGATACATAATTACAAGTAGGATGATACATGCGGCTATAGATGGCGGAACTAAGTTATGAAGCACTATATATATATATATATATATATATATATATATATATTTCAGAAAATCAAAGGATTTAATTACTGAAACAAGATACCAACAATTAAATAAATCAAGGGCTGGCCGGCTAAGCTTTATTTAGAAAATTCACCGAAATATTGGCACATAAGATTCAATGACAAGCGAGCCAATTCAAGTGACGAACAGGTTACGGTTTGAGAGATCACATTATGACAATTGCTTGGTCAAAAAAAGGTCGTAATTATTCGAAAGTCTTTATGAAATGTAACAGAGGTAGAATGCTTTCTTAGAAGGAAAATAAAGAAAATAGAAAAGGGATTCAAGGTTCATAGAAAACACATAATTTATAGATTGTAACACTGACAGAAGTTAATTTTAACTTCACCAAATGTGGAGAAATAATTTAAAACGTATCGTATAGGAGATTAAAATACAGTCTTATGTACTTTTCGTTACTTAATAAACCCGTAGAAATCTGAAAAAAAATACTCGAAAACTCAAAAGGTACAAAAAAAACAACGGACTAATGTAAGGCGACAGTGGAGTTGAAGGAGTAAGTGACACCGACTAGGATGGTGACCAAACTAAAAAAAATTTTAGCCGATTCACACCTTTTCATAAAAGCAACCCAGTGGCTTGAATTCATTCAAACGCAAATACACATATGCAGGACCAAGAACAAACTTAATAATTGGCAATAAAAGTGGACATTTATTTGGACAATAATTTTTAAGTGTGTTCAAAGAGAATATTATGCCTAAAGAAAAAAAATTTCATTAGGTTTGTTTATTAGATAATTATGCAGACTTATTCAATTAAATCATTAAGTATAGTAAACTTGTCACCATGTAGAAATAGAATAGTTTTATTCCCGCAACTAAAATGTATTTTTGTAATAACCTTTATTTATCATGTTAATTAGGTTAGTTGAGGGATATTTAAATTCATATGGAGTGTTAAATATACGATTCTTGTCGATACAAGAGCCAATTCCTAGTATCCAGAAAAGAAGAACAATAGAGGAACAGAGTCTAGAGGCTGTTCAAAATGGTATAAAAGACTAACGATGTAAATAAAGTATATCTCTTGTTTCAGGGGTAAAAGTGGTGTTATTAATTTCGCCCCATCCCGAGCTATAAGTGATTCGCAACAAATGAATAGTATTTGTTTACTTAATCGTGCTAACTTTCTTATTAATTTCTACGCTTGAACTATAAAAAAATAATTGAAACATAGAGAAAAAAAATGCAAGAATAAATTGAGATATATTTGCACTGTTTACTGTTTAAATGATATTCATCGTCTATTTTCCAAAATATCATAGATATTAGAAAGCATCGGAAGAACGATGATTGTCTTGGGTCATCTGCACCGTGTTATCTCTGCGCTGCATACGTCCCTATTGAGGTTTAAATGAGTCGACAGCCATAACAATTGCTACTTCATTAACAATTAGTACATTTTATCTATAAATTATTGTTTTGTGATCTATTAAAAACAGTCTATTAAAAACTAGACCAATTCTTCCTTTTTTTTTGAAAGAACGTCCCCAAAAATTCCACAATTAATCTCTCTTTATAAGGATGCAACCTAATCTCTTAGATTCACAGTGTCCGTTAAGTACGTCCCTAATTAACCGATAGTTGCGGACTATTATGTATACGTCGACCAATATTTCGTATTGATCATTTAAAACCTGACATTTTGTTTTAATAAATACCCAACAAATAAATTTAAATAACTTTTTAAGTAATAACAGGAAAATTAAAATTGGGAATAAAACTGACAATGTAACAATAATGTAACAAACACTAGGGATGTCGGTTGCGGAGAAATATATCGATATTTGGATATTTCGATATACCAGTATCTGATGTACAGAGAGAAAGATTGATTCAAATTATATTCTAGAAGACAAGAACATTTTTGTTGGGTTATTAGTTAGTCCATTTAGTGAAAAGTTTAGTATTACCGACAAATAAATGACATATAAATAAATAAAGAACACAATAACAGCAAGAATTTAATATTACTGGATAGAATGTTATAACTGGATTACTTAAAAAATAACTTATTCGCCTATATAATAATATACTTATATAAACACTTTTGAATGAAAATGAGTAATTAATTATTCCAGGCAGCTTCAGCTATTTATCTATTTTATAAGGTGGTGATTATCTCTTAAGGTAACATTCAATTCCTTAACACTTGATAGTAATCGATTGATTATAACAGATTATCATTTCATTAATACTAAGATTTTGCGGGTTTGCGTTACTAAAACGCGATCTAATATACTGGGTTTCGGAAAACCGTGAGCATCATAAGCGCTGCATTCACTAAACGATAGAATAAAAGCATATTTAATGATTACTTCAAAAATGATTAACGAAGTTTTGTGCATCGTTTCACAACTAAGTTACTTAGGTTTACCATTTTAAAGCAATGCAATGCCTTGGCACATATAGTGTAAACCAGATTTTTCGATTTTTTTATATACAAAATCAATTTTCATAGATACTGTCAAATTTTATTATTCTTGTTAACTTTTTTATCAATTGAACGTAAAATTCTTGAAAGCAAATCTAATTTACATAAGAAAAAACGTTCACCAAAACAAGACATGCCAAAATATGGAAATCAGTAAATTAAAATTAGAACTGTTGGAACATATACCATATCTGATAAATTTAGCTCCTTTAAATCAATTTAACTCAACTTCACAATTTTTATTATTACCCACCAGTTATAAGAATGAATACAATAATACAAATGAATACAATACAATAAGTATACAATTCGTATATTTTCATATCTTATGATAACTATTAACTATCACTGACTAAAATTAAAACAGCAGCCTTAATACATAAACATTACTAGATTAGATACCTAGATTTTACAACGACGAGTGACAATGTGATAAATAACAGGTGGGTCAAAGGTTCCGCAAAAATTTTGATTGCGCGTCATCTTGGTTAAGTGACGTTTAGCTCAGTTTCGGTTTAACCATTGTGTTGTGTAGATGTATAATAAAAATAAATAAATTAAAAAATAAATAAATATTGTTACTATTTATGCTCGTTCTTGTGACGTATATTTGTCCATAATAAAATTTGAACGCCTACACAATACAATGGTTAAAGAGAAACTGAGCTAAAAGTCACATAAGCAAGATGACACGTAATCAAAATAGTAGCGGAACTTTTGCCCCAGCTGTTACTTTAAAAAATATATAACTCTTATTTATTGAATAAGTTGAAGAACATACTATAGATTGGAATGTTTCTACGGATACTCAATGTTTCGAAAAAGATATTTTATCTTTGTTATAAAAATTACCAAAGACTATAAATAGCATTGATGATACATGATTGAAATGAAATTTCATTAAAAAACTTTTACAGTAAAATATTGAATATTGTACTACCTTGCTATATATAAACCACTGCTAATTAAATAACTCCCAAAAAGAAAATGAGACGGGACAAAACAAATATTGATATTATCTCATTTGATTTAATTAAAGCGAATGTAGGCGAAAAGCGGCGAACATTTACAAGTTCAATCGTAATGAAAAATAAATACGACACGATAACACATATCGATTTTGCGTTCTTCCCATCGTCCTTTTTCATCCCCTTTTAATGCTGACCAATAAAGGGAAAATCGCATGGAATTTATAATACGAAAAAGTCCCATGGTAGATAAATACGACATGGTATACTCACAATTACCTAGTTTAAGTTTTAATTTCGTTTCAAAATAATATTTATAAATGTTAATATTACTATAGTTTATTTCCCATTTATATATAAAAGAGTAGAAAGTATACATTAAAACAATGAAAATACATATAAAAGCATATAAATAATATAGCAATTATATAATATAGTGTAATAGAAAATAAGAAAAGTAAAAAATTTCCAGTATGTATCAGAAATAACTTAACGAAATCTCAAGCAATTGTGAGTACAAAGGCAATCAATTACTAGGAGCGCTGTTATCACTACCAAATGTAGATCAGCAATTCTTAAAAATTTATTTTATCACATTCCAACAACGAAGCGAACTATTTTCCCAGAACTACAAACGTTTCTTCATCACAACAACAATTTAGTTAAAGAGTTAGTTGAAATCAATAATATATTCTTATTTTTAAACGAATATCAAAATGTATTTAATTTATTAATCAGTCGCACATTGCCATTAAAATAAGTTAGGAAACATGCAGGGCCTAAACAAAAGCTTTTAATATGTTTAAAAACCATAAATATTATTTTTCCCTGTTTTTAATATACAATAATTGGTAGAAAACGAAAATTTTTGATAAACTACAGACTATTCTATGATGAAATAGTACTATACCATACATACACAGGACTATAAACTCAGTGAACTAACTTTTTCCTCGGATAAGTCTATTAGTGTCCATTTCTGCAGGAAGAAAAACCGTCCAGTCAGAACCGAACCAGCACCGTTAATATCAGAAATTTATTGATGAAAAACAAGACTCCAATAAATTCCGTTGTGTTATCTTTGACTGACTAATATCAGCGTGTTCTGCTCATTATCTGTATACTACTGGGAAGCCCATAGAACCACTGTAATTAATATCTACAATGCAATCATAATGTGCCAAATTGGATTATGGTAACCAATGTTATTCCTCGGCAGCACCTTCATACTTAAGGAAACTAATTACCATCCACAATAAAGCTGTCATATTGACTCCGAGCGAATTCCAAACAAGGAAACAGAAAACTCTCTAGAGAACAGAAGAAATATATTATTGCTAAAATATGCAAACTCTCTGGTTCAGGAGAAATATGAATTAACATAAAAATTATTCCCGAAATATAGTGTTCTAAAAAATGATAAGTATAAAGGACCTGGGATTCTGGGAGATAAAAAGCACATTGAATCTAACGTATGCACCTGCTTATATTGCAAACGACAATTTGATCTCACGTTATCCACCAATTATCATCAATCCATCAATCCATCAATTTATCAATGAATAACATTTCTAAAAAAAATATGAACCCACAAGGATATGCATTTTATTTTAATCATATATTATTTGAACAAATTAAAAAGAGCTTCTGCTCTGCTTATCTTTGGAGACTAGTATTCTGACAGCTGAATTATGACAGATTAATGCCCACACAGCAGAACTCTGGACCAACTAAGATGGGACCTGTTGAATAAAAATAAATTGCGGGAAATCAAAATAACATATTAACAACGTCAAAAACGATGCATATATCAAGAAGTACATTATTTATATTCTCCAAGCTAAAGCACTGTAGTCTGACATATAGTTTCATCTCAAAAAATTAACGTTCCCCCATATGTATTCCATGCAGGTCAACAATCACAGTCAAACATATACTGACATCATGCAGGAATTACTCATAATTAAGACAAAAACATGGTATTGGGGTTAATCTAAAAGAGATCCTTGATATAGCCAATCACCTTTCTCAGAAGCCCCAGGCCCCAGGACATATAAACTATTAAAATAAGTTAATCTTACATTAAGACAAAATAAGTGCGCTAAATGTTACCTCTCGCGTCAATCAAATACTACAACCCGGCTTACTAACAGATCAAGTGAAAAGTCCCCAGCCTACCATAGTAGAACACATTTTTTTGGCAATTTTTTTTTATTCTACATAATTCCCTTTAAGGGTGATCACTGATTACAGCGACCCTCCAACTTTTCGATACCATTTTTGTAGTACGATTTGTCCTTTGCTTCAAAATAGGCCTCAGTTTCGGCAATCACCTCTTTATTCGACGAAAATATCTTCCCAATGAGCATTCTTTTGAGATCTGGGAACAGAAAATAGTCACATTTTTTTCACAATAACAAAAGTTGCTTCACTCAAAATGCTATATTCACAAACTAATAATCTGACAGCTGTCAAATTTATACACGCATCTTTTCAGGGTTAACTAAAAAACCTATGGATTTAATTCTAGTAGCGCCATCTATGTGTTAAGTCGGAGACTTTTCAAATGACCTGTTACATCGAAGTTAGTATCCAAGAACTATTTATTTTTATTACATTATCATATTTCTAGTTATATATGTTACCTAGAATTGCAAATACTAGATAGATATTGCAGTTTTGGCTCCTTTATCTAGCTACACTTAATTTTTAAAAGTTATTATTATATTATATACACACGTAACAGCGACCCTAAAAAATCCAAGAGGCTGACGGGGTCTTTAATTAATAAAATAAAAATAATAAAAATTGGTGATAATTCTGAAACTATGTAGAAATATTATAAAACAACAATAATTACTAACAATTGGGTAAAATATATGTAACAAGTTTAAAATTAAAACGACGAACAATCACCAATACATACGCATTATATATTTTCATCAAACTTTAAACAATACACTCTGCTTTAAACCAGACAAAATCAACTGGTTATATAGGAAACGAAAACCAACTGACCAGATAAAACTTGCATCAAACATTAATTAATATTGTTTAATCTTTCGTACACAATCTGTATTCAGTGCCAACGTATCCAGGTCGAACTCTATCCCTATATAATTCGTATTTATCTGAATTTCCATTTTCGTTTTCGGCGTGATATTTACCAGCGTTTTCCAATAAATTCTCTACCTTGGAGTATGCATGCTTCCGCCAGCAGACAATTATTTTAATGGTCCCAAAGGATTTATTTCGCGAACAAGGAATATGGAAATGAAACCGACTGGGAGCCGAACGATTCTGGCTTTTGTTAATTTAAGCAGGAGTTATATCAGACGTCATGGTAGCTTGGTCAGGATGTGTTTTAATGAAACGATCTTAATTTTAGATCGCCTTTCTACCTGTTACGTTGATTGTTTTGAATCATTTTGAGGGTGACGTTATCATCGTAGTCATATTTTTGATAAAATTCATTCGTTTAAAGTAAATTTATCATATTTTGACAATTCAATAACAATATATCTAAATGAATAAACGTTAAATACAAATATTTAATGAAAACTTAGGTTCAGCAAGTTGAGAAAGAATTTAAATAAGCAATGTAGGAGATTATTTTATATTTTATTTTTGAAAATCCTCGTTAATCATAAATTAACTTCTATTAATTTTAGGGTATTTGATAGGCTTTAAAAAAATTTGAATTCTAGGCTTGAGACTATTAACTATCCGAGATTTATTACAGTACGGATTTGTATTACAGTTTCTGCTTTCTCATGGCTTCATACTATGTCATATAATTTCGGTCTTATAGCCATTGTCTTTGTTGAGATTATTTTCGTTCTTAATTATCTCAAAGCCCTCTCGAAAATCAAAACAGCTTTGTGAAGTAACTAAAACTTTAGCTTTATGGATCTGAATGGAACTAGTATACACTGGATGAGTTTAGGCAATACCGCTTCAAAATGTTGTATTTTTCAATGAAGAAATGGGAGGACTATTAAATAAACTTTTTCATTCTTAGCTTTTTCAGTTTTTATTTTTTGTAATAGGTGATCGATCATTAGATATTATTACTCATTTAGAGGATTTTATTAACATTCCTCAAGCGGTATCCATTTTGAGGAACGACAACATGACATCGTCATTCTCTAAAAAAATCTGGCTCGGATCTAATAAAGACTCTATAAATTAAAGAGTTTAAGACTAATATTTTTTGTTCAACGTGTCGGTTCAATAAAAAAATCGAGGGAAAAGATGGCTCTGTATTTTTCCTAATTTTTGAACAAAAAGTGACTTATAAAACTAAAGAAAACGTCTCCTGGATTTGCTCGGATAGTCTGTAATTTGAACCTCCCATATTGCTGACAAGGATGAAATGTTTATAATTTTGGCTAAAAACCAAATACCTTTAGGGAAACTCTAGTGACTTTGTCGTTCTGACACTTTTAAAAGATTGAGAGTGTGCAAAAGGTAGATAAGAGAAATATAACAGTATAACCCAAATACTGAAAAGAGAATTATTGGAAATTAAAAACAAAACCATAAATGACTATCTGAGAATTTTAACAGATGATAAAGAAACTGATTGCTCACTCTGGAAAGCTACAAAATATCTAAAGCGCTCATGTCTACACAGTCCACCTATAAGAGTCCACTTTATGTGTGAATTGGGCAAGTGACGATCATCAAAAAGCAGAAGCATTTGCTGAATATATAGAAAAAAACTTTCAAGCCAAACGAATCTAATATTGAACATAATTTGCCGGACATAGAAGCTGAAAATTCGATGATTGAATTAGTCACGCCGAAAGAGTTAACCAAAGTTATTAAAACTGACATTAACACCAGGAAATCACCAGGCTACGAATTAATAACAGGAGAATTACTGCAAAAACTACCAAGAAAGGGAATTATAAAACTCACCAACTTGACCAATACAACATTTAGATTAATTAAAACATCTCAAAACCTGGGAAGTCAGCAAACGAAATAAAAGCCTATAGACCTATATCACTGCTGCCAGTAATATCTAAGGTTTTTCAAAAACTCCTGTTTAAAAAGAATAAAACCGATCATAGAGAGAAAAAACTTAATACCAACACACCAGTTTGGGTTTATTAGCAAGCACTCAACAATTGACCAGGTCCACAGAATAACAGATGTTATTGAAAAAGCCTACGAAAGTAAAAAAGTATACTCAGCTATATTTTTAGATGTAGCTTTCGATATGATTTGGCATCATCAATTTTTATCATCATAAACTACAGAAAATGTTACCAAAACAACACACCGAACTATTAAAATCATATATTACAATCAGAATGTTTAGAGTCAAACAAAAAGAAGCTTACTCTACAATAAAAGAAGCTAAAGCAGGTGTCCCACAAGGAAGTGTACTAGGGCCAATGTTTTATCTACTCTACACTTGTGATATATCACAAACGGAAAATATTACGATGGCTACATTTGCTGATGATATTGCGATTATAGCTCTCGGAGACAATAGTGAAGAAGCTTCACAAAAATTACAACAGGCATGTGACAATATGAATAATTGGACACAAACCTGGAAAATAAGAATTAATGAAAGTAAATATGTACATGTGCAGTTCACCTATAAACATACCATACAAGCACCAATAACATTAAATAATATTATCATTCCATATAGCAACAACGCTAAATATCTCGGAATGAATCTTGATACAAAACTTCGCTGGAAGGAACATATAAAGAAGAAAAGAAAAGAACTGGAATTGAAATATAGGAAAATGTACTGGCTAATTGGAAGAAAATCACAATTATCAGTATATAATAAATTGCTATTATATATGCAAATATTGAAACCTATATAGACATACGGAGTTCAATTATGGGGATGTTCTGCAAAGAGTAACATAAATAAAATAAAAAATTTTCAGAACAAAGTACTGAGAGGTATTGTGGGTGCACCCAAATACTATAGGACTGATTACCGACATCGAGACCTTCAGATACCCACAGTCAGTCAATAAATCAAGACAATAGCAAGGGGGAATGAGGAAAGACTCCATTCTCATGAGAATATTGAAATATTGCAACTTTTGGATACCACCAGAACAGAACACAGACTCAAAAGAATCAAACCATCTGATCTTGTGTAGTGTGGTGTAGTGAGGTGCATATATTAAAAAATTCAGCAGTGACATGTATAAACATTATTTCACCAGAGACTGAGATAGGGCCGATGGGTCCTCCTAGTTATATGCCTAGATTTAAGTTATCATAAAGACAAATTGTAGGTTAGACGGAAACGACTAGTAACAATGTATTAATTAAATAATAAAAATTATCCATGTGTTTAGTTTGCAATAATCAAGGCTTATTTTTTCGTGTGCTATTTTTCCAACGGCAGTGTACTGGTTGAGAAGGAAACTTTTCCTCTGCATGTATTAATGATATTGATAAAGCGCAGATGCTATATGACATTTATTCTCCAAATAATATTTGCAATTTTTCAGGAAAAGCCTTTGTCGACTATGGGAGTTATTTCTTGACTCTCAAATTAAAATTATTTACTCAATACATTTGCTCAGATAGAGCATGTTATTTCAATAAGAATATTTCAATATCACATTGTAACCTATGGTAGCAATGTTGTTTCGAAGACAACACATTGTTAATTATTCAGTTGCTGGTATCAAATCAACATGGCTAGTTACACAATTCAGCAGTACATTCTAATGATAAAACCTTTTTAGTCGTATTCAATAGTATCGGTATTTATTGGTATATGTAAAACTGTGAATGTTGGTTGGCACTTTAATCCTGGTCAAACCATCTTCAACGGCGACTCACAATATAAGAACTAATATATGATGCCATAACCGATTTTTTTTAGTTTAAGTTGAAGACATTGATGAGCGATTTAAAGAACGGTTGAATCAAGATTGAGACATTTAATCTCGTTTGACTTTTTCTTTTAGGATTTCTGAAGTAGCAGGCCATCGCCAATAAGCCACAATCAACTGACGCCTTTGGTCCTATGCGACAAATTTATTTAAAATTACAGCAATCAGATACAGCGGTTAACACCCGGGGGAGATGTATATACGATAATATTCCTCACATTTTTAAAATTAATATGAAATGCTGTTGAAATGAATAAGAATCTCGTTATATGTCAAATAATCTTGTTACATACTATTTCGGTGTCGACCTGTCCTTATTGAAAATCCCTATACTTCGACTTTATATATAGTACTTTGTCAATTCGATATAGTAAAATAAGTATACAACCAAACGAAATATTCTGAAATGGATGTTTAGATTTTAGAGTATTAAAGGGAACAACAGAATACTATATTACCAGAACCTTTATCTTTAATATTATTACACCTAATATTTAAAATATATACAGGCATAGATAAAATAATATTAACACCATGCAGTATAGTACATTTTGTTGAATGGGTGCAACACTGTTTCCGTATAAATAAAGCGACGCTTATAATTAAAATAAGCGATCGGTTAAAATGTGACGTTTCAGACTAGGAAAGAGCAAGAGGTTCTGCGACGAAGACATCTTAATTTTTTAACGTTCCACGAGATACAGTATCCACGGTAATGATAGCATACACAAAACATGGCAGAACAGCATCAGCGAAGAGGTACGAAACCCAAAGTTAAATGACAGAGACCAACAAACATTAAAAGGAATTGTGACCAGACATAAAACTACCACGGCAAAATTGAGAGCGGAACTCAACGCTCACGAGTAATACTATTTCAGCAAAAACGGAATAAACGACGGGTATTTTACAAAGCTGACTCTCATGGAATGGTTGTGATTATGATGCCCTTTATGATAGAAACCAAACGCTAAGCTGCGAAAAAAATAGGCAACGATCATAAAAACTATAGACTTAATGTTGACATTGTTTCCGACAGATGTTCGGGTTTATGTATAAAGAACCCCAAAAGGATCCGGACTGCTCGCTTCTTACAATCAAGCATAGAGGATGTTCCGTTTTGATTTGGCCGAGAATATCATTAATATTCAGCTGGTTCTCTCATTCTCATCACTGGGCAGGTTACCGCCATATTCCAAGATGATTATGTGCCCATACACGAAGCCAAAAAGTTCAGTCTCAGCTTGAGAAGCATCAAAATATCACGAAAGATCGTTCCTGGTCAGAACAATCGCCACATATCTATATAAATGAATCATTATGAGGAATTTTATAAATGAAAGTGAGGAGTAGATTTCGATCTCTCACGTTATTGAATTAATAGGCTAGATTACTAAAGAAGTTTTGTATTTTCGTTCCTGTATTTCGCAGAAAAAATATGATTAAATGTTACAAAACGGAAACCAGCCAGTATAGTTCGGTAATATATTCACGGTAATAAGCTCAGTCTAATATAAGTATTTAACATACTATTTTAAATAACTTTAATTATGTCTAAAGTGTAATTAACGTAATACTGAGGTAAATAATACTGTTGATAACATATGAGGTTAGGCCACATTTGTTTTGTTTATTGTATATATTAGTCCCTAATAATGTGAACAACGATAATGTGAATGTTTTTTTTCAGTTATCAAATACTATTAAAAAAATTATATTTATGACTGATTTAATTGTACAAATGCGTATGAAGTCAGTGTATATCTTATACAAGATTCCAAATTCAAATTATTCAAAATACAAAAAAAAATTAAATCCAAGCCTTCAACAGGTATAAATCTCATCATGGTTAGATTACGAATAGCCAATATCGAATATCTAGGTTCTGGTACATTAACACGACACATATTTGATTGAACAATGTGATTTTATCAAGTTTTTACAACCTGATATGTGTGTTATGGCGAACAGAAGTTTCAAACATTTAAATCAAAACTACTGTTCAGGCAATTTATGAACTTCAATATTGTCACTCACTATAGTGCCAATAAAGTCAAATAAACTAGAAGAAACTAAGGAGAGATCCAGTTTAAAGATTCGTACGAGAACTTAATATGCTAAAGCAGATCTAAACACAGTTTTTGTACAACAGAGTAAAGTATTTGATGAAGTATTGTAGTTGAACATGCCTATAAGATTATATTGCTATTAATAAACTTCAAAATTACAATTTGCGCATTTTATTTACGCAAATATTACAAGGTAATTTTATAGAATACCAGATACGCCTTTTCACTCTATAGAGCTGATAAAAATCTTAGAAAATCATATATCCATTTTTAAATAAATATAATTTAAGCATTTTTTGTATTGTAGTCACTATCATATATGTAAAATTAACATTTTGGTAGTCCTGTCAAATACACATTTGCATCTGTATCTTCAAATTATGATCACAAAAGTTTTCAGTAAATTTACCATATATAACACTTGATTTCAATAATAGTACTCTCGCAGTTCCCAAGTAGCCATTGTGTTATTATTGAGTTGTCTTTATACTTATTTCCTGTATTTATTATTTTTCTTGACAAGTATTTTTACTTATTGTTCTTCAGTGACTCACCACATTTCATGGTTAATGTGTATGGAATAGTGACTCAATTATTTAAGAGTTTCTTCTGAAAAGTATTTCAGTTACGACAACATAGTACAGTGATTATCGGAGAATCGATTGTGGGCAAATTTAAGTTATTTACTTTGATAAATCCCATTTCAACCCTTTCATTTATCTCTTGCTTCCATTGATTGCACAAAACTATTTTTTTAACTCTGAAATATTAATCTAAACAATAACAATCTAAAAAAAACTGAAACGCACTAAAAAGTTTAAATGCTTTAACAATTGAAAGGAAAGTAACGTCTATGTTTCGTAGCTTCGGATTAGTGTTTGACTTGTCTGATTGGTGTTAGATATAGTGTATATGTTAGGGGCTCATATTATCTTGTAAATTAATTCTTGGCAAATTTGATTAAATGTAACATCAGTCACTTATGTAAAATAATAGAAAAGCATTAATTAACTTTAATAAGTACTTAAACAAACCTAACAAGCAGTATTTTTTACAAAACCCTATATTTCTTTAAGAAAATTCAATTTTGATTCTATGAAATTTAAAACGCGCCTTATATGTTGTTTCATCGTCGCTGCTTTATATTCAAACGAACAATGTTCCCTTTTTCCGGTTTTCTGGAAAAATATTCCGACTTTCCTTTCTTTCCTTTCGACGAATTAGCTTTTATTCATGCCGGCGAAAAAGGAAGTCGAAAAGCGACAGGATAGAAACGTATAATTTGCCGGATTTTTTGGGTCTGAAAGCGTTTTGAATCGAAGGCAAATTCCATTTATACGTTTTTAATTTATTAGATACGTTATTCAATACAATACGGCATAATGACCTATTAATGATCAGATTAATTTCAAGATAACTTCGGAACAACATTTATAAATTAGACCAGAATGAATTACTGCAGTACAATGCACAAAACATATATATCTCTAATATATAATACAAAGATGTCCAGGTACATTCTTAAATGTAGCACAAACACTCGATAAGGAATGGTATGACGGTCTTGTTCATAAGTTACAGAAAATGTTACCAAAATAATACACTGAACTATTGAAATATTATATTACAGCCAGAATATTTAGAGTCACACAAGAGTAAATAAAAAATAAAAAAAGGAACTTTTACAGCAACAGTTAAACAGTTATATTAATTTAAATTTGTTTTGTTGGTAATTTAATTTTTTGTATATGTCACAGAATTATATTATTATTTTTTTGTATTGTTTGGGCTCGGCACCGAGTTCAGCGTGTTCGGTTGGTAGTAGTTAAAATAATATTGTAAAAAGTCCTCCTACTGTTGCGATAGCCGCGTGTTCGAATCCTGCTGGGGCATGGTCGTAAATTTCTGTCTGTGATTGTTTAATATTTGGAATTATCCTAGGTAAAAGTGCAAAAATCCGACAAGGAAAATGATCCCAATCACGCCAGTAACCAAGCTGGGTAAGACCGGATACCTTCTGGGATGATTTCTAAATTGTTCACTCGCCAGTCGCTAAGATAAATGCCGAGAACCGTGGTTCAGAGCCCACATTAAACAGTAGGTCCACTTCAGGTAAACCCTCGTTGGTAAAATTTGGGCTTTAAAATATTTAAAAAAGTCACAATTAAGGACGGAATATTCATATTTTCTGTACATAATACAATAAATTCTATAATTTAAAAATAACAATAACATTTGTCATGTCAACATTTCTGTATTTCATTACTTTTCAAATTTGACTTGATGAAATTCACTGCCCAAAATGATCAAACATTTTTAGAAATGTATGGTGTTAGTGCTCGGTGAAGAGATTCATGTCAAACTAGTAACGAACTTCCGGACGAGATAGAATTTTTTTATTATAAATTGTAATTTATCATAAATGTTATAAATATGAATACATCATAAATACAACATAATTTTATAACATCGATGTTAGTAATGCGAAATAGTTGAATTTTTTATTAAAACATTATTTTAATTTATCGCAATATAAATTACAGGCTAATAGAAGTATATTTTATTATGTTTAATTGTTTATGAAACTTTATTTAGAGTTAATTAGAATGTAGATTTTACTTGCAAATTAATTTCAAATCATCTTTTAAATATTTATAATTAGTAGAGTCAAATTTAATTAATAGTTTACTAAAGAAGCAAAGTACTAGTAAATTAACAATTTCCATTAATATTATTTAGTTTCTTTGATTTTTTATTATATAACAGGTCTATTGAAAAGTCCCCGACCTACCATAGTAAAACAAATTTTTTGGCAAAATTAGTTTTTTTTTACTCAACATAATTCCCTTCAAGAGTGATACACTGATTAATTAAGGTCACCCTACAACTTTTCGTTACCATTTTTGTAGTAAGTTTTATCCTTTGCTTCAAAATAGACCATAGTTTCGGAAATCATCTCTTCATTCGACGAAAATTTCTTCCTAGCGAGCATTCTTTTGAGATCTGAGAACAGGAAATAGTGGCTGGGGGCCAGATCTGTAGAATACGGTGGATGAGGAAGCAATTAGAAGCCCAATTCATGGATTTTTGCCATCGTTTTCACTGACTTGTGACACGGTCACGGCATTGTCTTGGTGAAGCAGCACTTTCTTTTCCTTCAAATGCGGCTGTTTTTCGGCAATTTAGTCCTTGGATACGGTTCAATAACGATATATAATAGTCGCTGTTGATAGTCCATTCTTTTTCAAGGTAGTCAATGAAAATTATTTCATGCGCATCCCAAAATACAGACGCCATAACCTTGCAAGCCGACTGTTTCGTTTTCCCACGCTTTGGAGCGGGTTCATCGTGTGCAGTCTACTCGGATGACTATCGATTGGACTTCGGAGTGAAATGATGGAGCCATATTTCATCCATTGTAACATATCGATGCAAAAACTTGGGTTTAATACTCTTGATTAACTTCAAATACTGCTCCGAATCATCAACCGTCATTGTTTTTGGTCAAAAGTGAGCTCGCGCGGCACCCACTTTGCACAGAGCTTTCTCATACCCAAATATTCGTGAATAATATATCTTGAGAGTGTATGCTATTTCATTTAATTTCAATTTACGGTTATTCAAAATCATTTTCTGGATTTTTTTAATATTTCTGTCGGTAACAACCCCTTTTGGGCGTCCACTACGTTCACCGTCTTCGGTGCTCATTTCACCACGTCTAAATGTAGCATCCCAATCCTTGATGGTTTATTTTCCTGGGGCAGTGTCTGGAAACTGGGCATCAAGCCAAGTTTTTGCTTCAACTGTGTTTTTGCCATTCAAAAAGCAATATTTTACCAACACGCGAAATTCCTTTTTTTATCAATTTTTTTGACAATAACAGATATAATTCACATATATGCTATAATTCACAAACTAATGATCTAAAAACTGTCAAATTTATACACGCATCTTGAGGGTTAGGGCTAACTAAAAAACATATGGATTTAATTCTAGTAGCGCCATCTATGTGTTGGGCCGGGGACATTTCAATTGATCTGTTATATATTTATTTAATGTTTCAAATGCAAATGCTTTTTGTTTGTACAACAGTTTTGTGGGTATCGATATAATACTGGGTCATATACTTCCTTATATTACTATATAGTTTAGATATGGTGCCAAATATAGTTTACAAATATTGATGACAAGTCTAAACTTATGAAGAATATTTTAATATAAAAATAGTAAATAATAGTAATTCAAGTCTCCAAACTTTTAGAGAGTGACATTTCCAACAAAAATTTAGCACTGCTGCCGCTCGGATACCAAGCAATTGGCCTTTTTGTTCCCCTTTTAAATTTTAAATATCGGTCGATGTTTGGGTCTCATTAGCGCACCTTCATATTCAAACGATTCGTTTTCTTTCTGCCATTCTGCGGAACGGTATCGCGGACTTTTTCGTCCTTTTCGGTTGGAATTAGTTTATATTCATACCTGGCAAGCGGAAGCGGAAAAGCGTTCAAGTGGAAGTTTTTAATTTCGAGGAGTTGGGACACGAAATGCTTCTCGTCAGACATGAGCCAAACTGAGCCAGATTTTTAGTTTTTCTCATATTTTTTTTCAGTTTTCTTTAGAATTATAATAGTATAGTATTTATGTGGTGGTGAAAGATTTGGTCTAAATAATACGAGGGTTGAACAAATAATTGTTGCTAAAGAGATGATACGAAAATTGATAAAAGAAAAAGAAAAAGTTATGTTTTATGGTTTAATAAGTTACATGATATTTCTCTTTGTAACTGCAAGCTCCAATTTTATTTTTATTTTTAATTTCGAAAAAATAGCCAACTCAAGTCACACATCTGCCAGTATTTAAAGATTTTCTCTAGATGTAACCTATATATATATATATATATATATATATATATATATATATATATATATATATATATATATAAATAAGAGTTAGAAAGTCGTTCAGGGCCAATAGACAACAAGCATTCTACATATTTATTAGTTGCTTGGGACCTTGATCAAATTCTGTTGTAGCACACATAGAACTACATTATTGAATCACACCACAGATTCTGGGACATATGAAATATTTTAAAAACCGCCTTTACCTTCGCTCTATCTTCATCCGTAATACTAAAATACCTTAATTGGCTCGACTAAATATCAAAATTAATTTATCTATGAAAAAGACTCCCCAAGAAAGTACTAAACTCGCACAACTTTCCTAACTTGTTCGCTCAGATAAGGAAAGAAAAATACAGTAATCATTATTTCATCATCACTGATGGTACTAAGACAGATAATTGCGTAGGATTTGCATTTACGAACTTGAAATAGGAGCAGCACTTTAGTCTATAATATATATATAACTTTAAATTGAAAAAATTAAATCATAAGAATTGAAGTATTGTATTGTTCAGGTGGCTACCATCGCGTACGAGTAGAGAGGATGATGAGCGGGCGGATTGCCTTTCAGGATGATAATGGTAAATACTTGATTTCGCTATGAAAATCTAAATGCTCATAATTTGGGCTTGTACAGAAGGTTCGACTACTTAGGATGGGATTTATTGGATGAAAACAAATATTGCAAGACTAAAAGAATAAACATACATAGAGGCAATATCAAGGAAAAGTTTATCGATACATGTCATTGTAAGATGACACATTATTTTCCTATGAAGGGAGTGTAACACAACACTTACAGTTAAACATATTTTAATTGATTTCACCAATGGAATTTGCCACAGAAATTGATAACAACCTCAATCCTAAACAGGCTCTTGAAATTGCTAATGTTTCACTTAGGTTATTAAAAGACCTGCCACGGAAAGTAATAATCATATTGACATATATGTTCAATGCCTGTTTGAGACTGAACCACGTTCCAGAATGTCCTAAGGTTGCTCGAATAATGATGCTTAAAATAACCTGACCTGACAAATTGGCAGAACAAGCAACTGTAATGGTTAGTCGGAAGATAATCTTAACTTGATCTAAAATCAAAGAGATTGGTTTATCAGTTAATCATAAAGCCTATTTGGACCTATGGGTTGCAAATATGCGGTTACACTAAAACATCAAACTAACTAGTAATCCAATGCACCCAAAACAAAGTGCTACGATTAATTGCTTATCGCTAGGTAACCAACGAAAAGCTGCATCATGATCTCGGAATCAAATGGATACACAAACTAAAACGAAACAAGTTGAAAACAAAAAAATGAAACAAGGTTGCTAAATCACAGCAGCGTGGAAGCAATACAGCTACTGGACCCGCAAGAAATCAAAAGATTGATGCGAACCAAACCACACGGACTAGTTTAGTGTATAAGTGTATTTTTAACTTTAGCTTAAATAGATTAGTTTTTTTCTATTTTGAGAACTATATACTGATATTAATCCCGTACATGCCTTGCTTGTATATTAACGCAAGTACAAGGGAATAGTAAAAATGCACAAATTAAAGAATAGGGATGGGGGCAGAATTAGGAACAGGGTTTTAGGGTCAGGGACAACTTTTCCAAAATCAGTTCTGTCTGATTTTTTATCGTAGGCTTCAATCGTATTAATAGGCTAGATTATTTTTGAAAAACTACTTTGTGATAATTCTAGATATTTATTTCACCCGAAACAAAAGTTATTTCTGAAAAAAAAAACGATTTAAGAGGAAAATTGACATTTGAAATAAGATCCTGATCTCAAGATCTGCACGTGACATAGTTGTTTTGTCACACCGAACGGCTTGTATGGGTACAGGTATTATTTATACAATATTTTAATAATTTTATGCTATAATTAGACATTCTATCGTGTATTGTGTGAGGGCCTCTAATGTAATTAAAAAAAATCGCTAAAACTCAAAACAAGTTGTGTATTTTCGTTTCAAAGCAGACAAGCTTTGCAGGGCGGGAACCATACAGTATAGTTTATACATCAGTAATTTATTCACAGTAATAATATCATTGTAATATAAGTACTGTTTTTAGATAGTACTACTACAATTTATTATTTTTATTATATTTATTATAATAAACGTAATATCGAAGTAAATAACACTGTTAATAATGTTTGAGGTTAGGCCTCATTTGTTTTGATTATTCTATATGAGTCCCTAATAATTTTGTTCTATTATATAAAATCAATATTAATTACCAAAAAATATATATAATTATATTCAATATAATGTGACTAGTTTGGTTTGATTTGGTTGTACCAGTGTGCATGAAGTCAGTATACGTTTCAGTAGTATAGCATAAGTAGCCAATATGATTTGAATATCAGTTAGATAGAAGAAAATTCTAACTGAACTCACTCCACATTCACTATTGTTCACTACTGGCCATATATTCTCAAGATCAATTAAATTCAGGCCTTCATCAAGTCTCATTCAAATCGCATAATGGTTAGATTAATAACTGCCAATATCAAACATATAAATCAAATAGTTCGATTAGCTTTACATCATTAAGTTAAGGGTAAGTTACACATATTTGTTTGAACAATGTGATTTTGTAAAGTTTTTACAGCCTGGTATGTGTGTTATGACAAACAAAAATTTCAAACATTTAGAATAATATTTACATACAGACAATAGAGGAACCATATGTTGTCATTGAGGTAAAGTAAAATAAAAGAAGCTAAGCAGATATTGAAGACTTCATTGGAAAATATATCGATATGCTAAATCAGTCTAAAGATATTTTGTAAAGTGCTTGATTAAGTATTATAGTTGCAGATGCTTATAAGATTGTTAGTCTATTATTAAAATTAACTTCAAAATTGCAAGATAATTTGATACAATACAGAACTGAATCATCAAATGTATATAATTTAAACTTTTTTGTGTTGGAGTAAATACCGCTGTTGATAACATTTGAAGTTGGGTCTCATTTATTTTGTTTAGTGTGTATATGAGTCCCTAATAATACTGTTCAACTATGTAAAATGAACATGTCAAATACATTTGCATCTATATCTTCAAATTATCATCATAAAAATTTTCAGAAGGTTTGCCATCGAAAAAGTTTTGATTTATCTTAGAAATTATAGAGCACTTATTTTTAATAATACTATTACCACAGTCAACAAGTGGCGATTGTATTATTATTGCCTACTCCTTAGCGTTATTACCCGTATTTATTAATTTTCTTATCCAGTGTTAAATTGCTTTAACGTTCTTCAATATTCTACTACATAACATGGTTAGTGTGGCTGGAATACTCACTAACTTCAATTCTATAAAAGTTATAGTATTCTTATTAAAAATATTATTTCAGTTATGGTCACACAGTACAGTCATTATCAACGAATCAATTATGGACAAATTTAGGTTATTAGCCTTAATAAATCCCAATTCAATTTTTTCACTTATCTATTCTTTTCATTGGTTGCACAATACCAAATTTTTAACTGTGAAATATAAGATAAATAATCCAAATAAAATCGAAGCGCCCTAAAAAATTCAAACGTCTAATGCGAATACTACTGCTAGGAAACGATAAGTGACGTTAATGTTTCATAGCGATTCTGATTGGTGTTTAACTTAACATGGAGAAATTTTTTTTTTATTTCTGGTAAAATCTTAGTAATCCCACTACTAATTTTAAAACGAATGCAATTTTAATAATATTTCTATAGTATATTATTATTGCAAATCAATATTTTTGTGATTATTTATTACAGTCATCTTGCCTATTGTAGTTTAGTATACAACGATTAGTAAAAGAAAAACAACACGTCTTCTGAAATTATCTTGGATATAGATACAAAGTTGGATATAGATACATTTTTGGTTATATACATAAAAATGCTGATCCTATTTTTTTAAATAATCAATCAACCGGAAGTGTCATAGTTTTGCTTCCAGAACAATTATTTTTCTTTCGATACCCAGCTCAAGCCCATTACTTAACATCAATAGCAAAAATCAACAGTAATTCTCTTAAGCTGAAGATTCTAGTTCTTCATATTTTGCCTCTCAACATTTTAGCTAAGATTTGTATTATTATAAAAACACCAATTATGAAAATGAAAAACTCTGTGGCAATATATTAGTTAGTTTCAATGAAATGTTATGCTCCCTGCGCTATAGTAAAATTTAAATAGATTTTAAATAATCTATTTAAAGTCTGTACAAAATAATTTGTTAATTAATTCACAATCCTAACAGTAATGGCAATAATTGCATTTATACAATTTTTATATAATATATTAATTAATTTGGATTCGACGAGAAATATATAGTAGGTAATTTGAAATTGACCATAAATCAACTTTATTATTTCGTTTTGTTTGCCAATAAATACAATAGTATAAATTACGTATAGCTGTATTAATTATCAATTTTCCTTTGTAGAAAAAATCGTTTTGCAAAAGATACATATAATTTATTATCCCGTATAAAATATATTGTGATTTTTAATATTGAAATGCACTACATTGATGTCATACTATTTTTAAATTAATTACACCTTACATTCGATATGCTTAGTACAATCTTAATTTACAAATTGGCTTATTACTACTGTTCTGTTGTACTTGCATTAAAATACAAGTAAGACGTATACGGGATTAATAGATCAGTATGTATTTTCCAAATTAGAATTAGTGTGATTAAAAACTAATTTACTTAAGCTAAAGTTAAAAATACACTTATACACTAAACTAGTGCGTGTGGTTGGTGTGGTGTTATCCAGTAGCTGTATGCTTCTATGTTGCTGTGATTTAGCAACTTTATTTCATGCTTTAGGGCGAAATCTTGGATAACTTCGTGTATCCGTTAGGTTCCCAAGTCATGGGGCAACTCTTCTTCGGTTACGCAGCGATAAGCATTGATAATTAATTGTAGAACTTAAAGTGATATAATAAAACTTTTGTCAATTTGCCGCAACGCATACAGCTATTAAACTGTATTTTCCACTATCTAGTCCATTTATAGATCATGTTTTTGGTCCATTACTTTTTCTGTATTTTAAACCGTTTTTTGCATTTCTTAAAACACGAACGCTAGTATTTACCAAAAAGCACGCACAAATTATTTTCGCATATATTATTTTATCCACTAAAATATTTCAGCTAATAGGCACACAAACTATATGAGTCTTACTTGAAAATTGTCTTTAATATTACGAAAAAATGACAACCCAATATACAGCGTCAAATTCATCGAAATCTAGTACCTATTAAGACATATTTTTTCTTCTCGAAGACTTATAGATAATGGTAATCTATAGATATATTGAAAAGCGTATAATGAATTTATACCCACAATACGTCTTGAATTTTTCCCCACAATAAATTTTGAACATTTATTTAATAGTTCATGCATCATGCGAGATAATTAAAACAGCAAAAAGAAATTCCATAGCAATTCCTTAATATATCGCTGTATTTTAACTGATCGTAAGTTGAACCCAAAAAGTCCTTGTTAATAGTAGCAAGTACTCAGCCTTTTTACTAGGATTATAACTTACATCAATATGTCTTTCAACCTATTTCTTTTTGCTTAATATAAACAATTTTCAATACAATATTGATAGAAGGTTATAAACCGGCAAACGTTATTTTAATGCTTTACTTGTTTTAATGAATTTCAAATCGCTGCTTATTATTACTCGGATTGAAAATTCCGAAGCAAGACGGAACAGATTGCGTCTCTAATCAGTTACTTTAAACACGAACAAGATAATGATGGCCCCCTCTTGGTAGTAAAACGTGTTAGAGAGGTTTTTGTTGAAAATATTTTTTAGCGTTTTGCAGCTGCACTGAATACTAGTATGGACATGGACACTAAGATATCTCAAAAAATCAAAAATATAATAAAGATCAGCTTGATGTTAGCTCTATCAGAGATTATATATATGAAAAGTATAAAAACAGTGAGTAGTTTTTGGTATCGAAGTATCGAAGAAATCTAATGGAACTTCCGGATATGCTTTTAAAAGAATACAATTTTTAAAAGCATATAATAAAATGAAGGAAGACTTATTATATCAATTTATGTATTTAGATGAGACATTGATATTTCAGTATGGGACCAATATACCCAATGGTCACTCATGGAAAGATCATCAAAAAAATAGTGTTATGACAACAAAAGTTCATGGAAAAAGGTAAAGGTTGGAATATCAATTGTTTAGGTTTTATTAGCTATCACATTTTGAAATAACAATTCATTGCAGACATATTGTACTTCATGCTGGAAACAGAAATGGTTAATAACACCTTAGGTTTGAATGAACTTGATCAGACACATTGAAGAATCAGATCAGAATTTGACAGTTGATGGAATTATGAACAAATGTTAAATATATTGGAAATTAACAGCTTACTTATTCACTTGAATGAAACTTTCTGAATATGATATGCTTCAATGCTGCTAATTTCTCAGGCAGGGTGATAAAAGTGGAAACAAGTAAAGGTGAATATATAATTAATATATGATAACTGTAGGAAATTTTATTGAAGAGTGTAAGAGATTTATGTGCACAAATATGTATGTAATTGTTCAGAATATACATGAGCATTAGGTTAAAATGTATGAGGAGAGAAAGAATAGTAACTCTTTTGCAGATATGGCAAATGCATTAATGAGCATGCTTTGATTAAATGTATTTTGGTCAAGAAAGATGTATACAGGTATTAACAGAACAAACGAAGGAGAAACAGTAATATCAAAATATTTTTACAAAGAAACATTGTACCGAAGGACACAAGAACTAAACGTAAAATATGCTCCCTAATGAAAGTAAAATATATTACTTGGATATACAATTGTTAATTAGGTGGATTAGGCCTCCTGTGGAGACAACTACAAACGCGCCTAGATCTTTAACTCATAGGTGGTATAGAAAAGAGTTCAATGTTAATCTAATCAAACACAACCCTAGCCTAAAAACTATTATAACTATGTACTTAATTGTTCTTTTATATCCTTCGATAATATATACATTTGATGTACTGTAATATTAAAATACATTTGGTAACAGTATTTTTATTTAATTATTTTATTTAGATTAGAATTTTGTTGTATGTCAAAGTCAAACTTAACTAAAACTTAAAGTTGATACGGCAACATTACGACGTTTTGACGTCACAAATTTAGATGACGTATATACAAAATAACTTTGGATAGACTATACTATACATATTATATTTGTCAAATGACATACTATATATAAACGAATAACTAATTAAAAAACATATTGACCGATTAAACACCTTCTGTTCTACATTCCGCCCAAGATTATTTGCGCTCCTACAATATATATCAAACAACAAAAAACATTAGGAGGGTTTCGGTGTTCTGAGTATAACCAGAGAGGATTCAATTGTGTGATTGTTCCAGTAAAGGCTCGACAAAAACAGCTTGCGGTAATCCAGGCTAAACTCCGATGAAAACCCAAAGACCTTATTGCCTAGTTGATAGAGTCATGCATAATCAAAATTAATGGACAAAAACAATATACGACTGCAATGTTACAAAAATAATTCGTAATTTTATATTATAATTAATAATGTCAAAATTTTATGTACAGCGTTATTTGATAAAAACTAAAAATATATAACTTAATGACTTAATTTTTTTATTAAGTATATGCCTGTATCGTATATGCAATATATCTCTATATATTAATCGGCTTAGCGAAATTTTTGATTCCAATTTTGAAGAAAGGACACTTGGAGGCGTGAAATTTGACGCGGTTAAATCTTATATAGAGGAAAAATATTTAGGCCTAAAATTTTTGTGTAATATGCGCTACGAATAAGAATAAAAGATATAGAAATAAGATCATATAAATAAGAATAGTATGATCACGTAAATTTTTATTTTACATTTTTTGTAGAGGAAACAAATTAGTGTATCCATCTTATCGGAAAGTATATACAGCAGTGAAAGAAAATCCCGATATATGCGAAAATGTCATCCCAACATTAACAAAATTATAGAATAATAAGAATCGTCGTGCACTTAATCTACAAGTTATTTAGATTTTGAAAGCAGGTTTTGATTTAATTTGAACTCTGGTGAACATAAAACAAGCTAAGAAACATTGTTCTCGCTTGACAATAATAAAGGAAGTTCAATACTAAAGTAGTTAAATTAATTAAGTTAAATATTATTGTACTAGGGGTAACTCTAAAGGTTATTAATATTTTTCTGTAAATTTTAAAGGAAATATAAGTATATTCTAAGTTCTACATATTTCCACTTATAGTTCTTATAGTTCCACATATTTTTGTCAACGTCGCGGCTAGGATCTCAGCCAGAATGTTAAACATCTGTCAAATGAAACTAGTAGAACCAAATCAATCCCTAGTTTTTGAATATCGACTGTTTCGACTATTTTGCGACTATCGACTGTTTCGACTTTTAGTTCCCAATGCTAGTATATATCAAAAAAAAAATATAAATAAACTATATAAATATTCCATTATAATGAGATAACGAACTAACATATTAAACTGAAACATTTAAAATTGTACACAAGTTCAATTTGCATCCCTTCAGGAGATCCAAAACTGTTCGTGAGACATGTTCTTTTTAGGGATCTTTATTCGCCCTAACAGATAAGAAAATGTTCAATGTACGCTGTCTACGTTTTCGGTGGATATTGTGTGATTTTCTCGTAGGTGCGGGGGGTGGTGGGCGGCACGGCAGCCGCCGTCCAGACGGCAATGTCTGCGAGCCGTTAAGTGCGCCCTCGGGAAATTCCCACTACAACACCTGGTAGATCGTTTAGGGCCTGGCTCATCAGGCTTTCACCTCGCGCATCTTCCAGCCAGCACCCCATCGAGTGCTTTTCCGAAAAATTAACCTATTATTCTTTAAGCCGTTGACTTGCCACCTATAATGGGAACTCCCCAGCGAAAATTATCGTGGCTTCGTGCTTCTCCCGGTAGCCCTTCGCTGTATTTCTCTCGCTCGTAAAAACGTGGCTTTTCCACCTTAATAGTTCTTTTTTCCTCTTCTTCTTCATCTTCGTCTGTCCTTTTTTTCCAAAGAATGGGTCGACTGCTACCTGATAAAAAACTAATTTTAGTTTGCGAATTTTAGGAATAAAGGGCGTCGTTTTCAGGATTGATGATAACGAAATAATTTATACCAAATATTGTCTATTTTTATTTAGTTATTTGGTTTCTTGTTTTAGAAAAATTAATGTAAATACGAGGTTTGAACGATAATTAAAGTGAACTAGACGAGATTGCCGCTTCTTTTTAATTGGAGTTGAGTGAATACCCAACAAAAGAAATAATTACCATGAATGGCAACATTGTTAATATTTTTTCGTGGACTCTGTTTGCCAGATGTAACATGTTAAAATGTAATGTAATGTTAAAATACCCAAAGGAAATTCATAAAAATTAATTTGTGAAGGGGCGACACTCAAAGTCACTACCCTTTTTTTATTCAGTTGATTTTACTGTGTTTTGTCTTACCCAACCAACTGTTTCATCAAATGGTGAATTGGTTCACAGAATATTCCAGTTTTCTCTTTTTATTTCCCATTTATTATTCATTAAATCTTCATTTATTATTTTCTTTTTATTATTCCCTTTTTTTAGATATTTTAAGGTCTCCTTTTACCAACTATGGGTTTATCTCGACTGGACCTACAGTTTAACGTGGGTTCCGAACCACGATCCTTAGCATTAAGCCTACCGACTGGTGAGTGTGACAGGGATCAATTTCCTTGTCGGATTTTACACTCTGGCCTAGGACAGTCACAAATTTTAAACAATCAGAAACATAAATTTACGACCATGCCCCAACAGTAGGAAGACCGTCCTATCGCCTTTACCACTGCGCCACCAAATCGGCCTTATTCTCTATTTATTATTCTCTATTTATTTATTTATTTATTAATTTATCCATTTATCTTTATCTATTTTATTCTCCTTTATTTTATTATTTCTTAATATCTTCGTTTCTTACCCATAACTCTTAAATTATCGTAAATTATTAAAGATAATAGTCCTATGGTTGCAACTAAAGAGTATGGATTATAACTTAAGCCAAAAACTGATTCTAGAGTGGCCCAAGATAACAAATGTGTAGTTATGATGTACTGATAACTTAAAACATACAAAAACGCCACCAAAAGTGGTTTCTGGTGGTTCTTGGTGACAGCGTATCTAGCGTGGAGAGGTAAGTACAATAGCAAGAGTATTGCTTATTTATTTATAGGCATTTGTAGGTATTTATTTGTAGGCCTACTAATCTTAGTGGCAGGGTATGGTGCGCCTGCTTCCCTTGATCTCATTGTTCGTTCATTATTGTTAGTGTTAGGGCCGAACCTGATACGTAGCCTGTTATCTCCCCATTTTACCCTGTGCTCATGTCATTCTGCATCCTAGTATAGTTTATCATTGCTATCATATACCGCTATTATCGGTTATATGTTATTTATTTAATTATGATTTATTGATAATCTGAAGGATAAAAAAACGCCACCGAAAGTGATTCCTGTCGGCTCGTGGTGGCAACATATCTAGCGTGTTTGCCTTTTCCCTTGTACGCATTGCACGTTCATTATTGTTACTATTAGGGTAAAAGCCGGTAAGTCGCTTGTTACTTTCTCTTCATACCATGTGTACATGTCAAACTTCATCTTAACATACTTTGTCATTGGTATCAGTTATCGTTATTGTCCGTTGTCTGTTATGATTGTTCATTCCTATTACTGACCACTACGGAATAAAATTTTTGTTAACGTCCCTGTTTATTCCATCATTGCTATTGTTGACCATTGTCACTGAAAATTGGTTGCTCAGATACGTTTTCATTTTGTTTCCACAAATGTCACCCGATCACCTCAACATCAAAATCTCACACACTTAGAATTTTGTTAATATATTTTGCCATTTATTGTATATGTAGCTGTTAATCATTTATTTTGATCTCTGTTTTTATTTATTTAAGATGTTAAATTGTTTTATTAAATATATTTTTTGTTTTAGGTCCTTTATTTAAAATTAGCGCTACATAAACAAAGTCATTACTTGAATGGTAAAATTTTTGTAAATACATCAAATGTTCGTTAATGTAACCAAATTTAATAGTAATTTATAGATACAATAGAAACAATAAGACTCAGTAGGTGACTGCGATAAGGTTCCAGGAATTTGTTGAATATTTTTGATGTCAACTGGCATATGTCCGGCAGAGTGACATTTTCATAATAACCGTCGCAATAATGGCGGTCGCTCTATGTAGAATTAATTAAATAATATATTGATATCAGCGCTGGGCAATATGGATTGAAATTACTCGAAACTGTCCATAGTCGTAAAATACTCGAACTAGTCGATAGTCAAAAAACTAGCGACTGAAAATAGTAATTACTATTTCAGTCAAATGCACAATTCGACTGATTTTCTATTCGTGGTAACAGACGGAGATGTACGAATTTCTTCTCGTAATAATTTTGGCAGACAAAAGGGCGAAGATAATTGTTTGATTTTCTGTGCTATATTGATCAGTTCATTTTAAATAAGTTTAAATTGGCAAGAGATAGTGTGAAAATAGGAATGGAATAATGATCCCAAATATGTTTCATTGTCTTTTAATATTTGGAAAACAACAATGACATAATATATTAATAGTAATTGGTTTATTTCTAATTCATACCAACGTGAGCTTATAATTGTTTCAACCGTGTCATAAGTGAAACGAAGATCTACGTAGATTATATTTTATGAGAGGGGGTTTTAAACACATAAAACTATTATTTCAAAAACTGATTTATTCAAGAACAGAAGAGGCAACTGGTTAAATAGCGAAACAAATCAACATTGAGGGTAAAAAGAGACCGAACCGTCTCACTAGTTACCAATTCACTGACTACCAGTCAGGTAGTTAGAAAAACAGATAGAGCCGTATTATATAACACGTATTCATTCTTAAACTTTTTTTAGAAAAAAATAGGAAAGAGATTATTGCTGGATTCTATTACATTCAAAAGAGCAGTTTCAATTTGAATGATCTAAAATTATTCTGGGTATATATTTGACTTTATTATAAAGAAAAAAGGAGTAATGACTCTTTTTCAATGCAATATTAATTTCAATTGCCATTAATCAGAAATATTTTAAAATTATTATTCGTATGAACTTCAATAAAAGAAGTGTTAACATTCAAACGGCTTGAACAAACATCGGG
Source organism: Rhynchophorus ferrugineus (assembly GCF_030347505.1). Classification (NCBI taxonomy): domain Eukaryota; kingdom Metazoa; phylum Arthropoda; class Insecta; order Coleoptera; family Curculionidae; genus Rhynchophorus; species Rhynchophorus ferrugineus. The sequence goes on along the minus strand of NW_027472580.1, from coordinate 43,806,714 downwards.
AGACTTAAAAAATCCAAAAAGTCATCCATCAATCCATCAAACAAGTATCTAATAGTTGCTAAGATATCATAAATGCAGGCAAAATTATTTTACTATTTACCAATCAATGTGTTATTCTTTTTATCCTATTACGTCAATAAATAATCTTGAAAAAGAGGGTTTCAGAATTCTGCTATATTAATGTACAACATATTGTTATGTATAATCATACTACAAACAGAACATAAAACCATATATATTTCTTCTACATCTATGTAGTCATAAATTCGGTCCATTATTTTCAAGGTTGCGGTTAGGACGACAAAGCCAGAACGCTAATATAACGTTAAACCCCATTCGAAATGAAACTAGTAGGACCGAAAATACCGACTGAAAGTAGTCGTTCAGTCGACTACAGTCGATAGTAAATAGCAGTCAATTACTAAACAGTCAATAACCGTTTTCAGTGGATAGTTCCAAAAGCTAATTTATATATTATTTGTAATATTGAAAGTAAAACGGCCTGTCTTCGACAGATCAAACTAAACTGAACTTAACTATACTGCCATAAACCAATGTATTTATCCAGTCTCGCAGATATTTGCCACCTTAGCCCTTTCATAGGATATAGTGTGTGTTATATTATACAATATGTAATGTAGTTTACAATAATATATTAAATAATAAAATTACCATTGCCAACATATAGTAATATTTTGAAATATTGTTATTGTCAGATTCCTAATATATTCAGATATATATGGATAGTTACTTATATTTATTTCTTATGTATTTATATTAAAGGAACTGCGACGCTTTTGAGAACGAAAAAGAAATATTGGTAGATGTACACATAATACAAGCATAGTCCGTAACTATCGCTTAAATAAAGCTACAGAAAAACATTTGACGCATAATGTAAAAGTTGCACGAGAGACCAGGTTGCAAATACACATGTAAATGAAAGTTGAGAGCATTACTATGACCATGACGCTGAACTAGACTAGTCGTCACATGCACAAGTCGTCATCGGCATTGTAGAAAAAAATGCTGCTATAGTCATGAATTTACACACAACACACAGCACACAAATTTTAGATGGAGCCACATTTCAATTGAAATTATTCTTGCGTAAAATTCGTAACATAAAACTCGTTAATCAGAGTGGAGATGGTGGTAATTTTTAATGAACATCAAGATTCAGAGCCAAGTGTACCATCAAAGCGGCTCTTTGCTTTCAGTGCCTCATAAGGATCCAAAATATTTGCAAATCTATTTCATTAGTGATGATGAGCAAAAATTAACATACGCATTTTATAAGGAGTAGAGAGAAATTGTGGGGACGTTTTTGTAACAAATTACTCTAATTTTTCAATATAGATTCCACTAGATTAAAAAACGACAACTACGTTATTATCATTGAATAAGTCAAAATACCATATGGATAGCTTTTAGGAAGATACAATATACCAAATATTAATGAAGTTGCAATTGTTATGTCTGGCGACTCATTTAAACGTCGAGATATACGTATTTAAACGCAAAAATAACACGGTGCAGTTGATCCAGGACAAGCTTTTCAATAAGCATTTTCATTATTAGCAACGCAATGTTTTTATTAAGTGTTACGTATCATTACGTGCTTGCATGTGCTCTAGTAATATTATCATTTTTAGAAGTCAATCGTTGAAAAAAGTGGTGTATTAATAATCGACATATATTAATTAAACTATTTTTCTACTAATCTTTTTGACAATATGGAGTTACGGTTCCCAAAAGAATGATGTTGGTTTGTCATAAATCCAATCATAGATTAATTTGCTGATCTTTCCAGTATTTAAGACCCTACCTAAGTAGCAGCAGAACTTTCCATTCGAGGCGTAAGACTGTGACTTCAATATTAAACAATTTGTGGCCAAGCATTATCATGCAAGAGGATATCTTTACATATATTACTCGCTATTGCTAGTATTTTCTTACAACAATATGTTCTTCTATTTATTCAATTAGCGTCGGTAGACATATGTACTAATATTTTCGTTCAGTGTTCAATTTCTCCCATACAGTAACAATGGTAAGTACCTTAGGATGAATCTTGACGCAAAACTTCATATTTCTTAACAAAAAATCAAAAAGCATATCAAAAAAATATAAGAATTGAGGATAGTCGTAACTTGAATATATAGTAATTGACAATCGTAATAATATAATCGGGAGATAATCGTAATTGAACTATTTCAGAATAAACTTCTGAGAAGTATTGTGGATTCAACCAGATATGATGGGAACAATTACCTACATCGAAACCTTTGGATTCCAACTGTCATAGAATAAGTGATTAGTATTAAGTCACTGTAGATACAAATTGTAAATTAGTCGGCAACGACTAATAATATATTAATAAATAAAGAACTTAAGTCAAATGTTTGATGAGCTACAGCAGTAAATTGAAATCAAACAACAAAAGTAATTAATCTCGAATAATTCTAAACGGAAAATTATTATTTCATGTAGAAAAATGTTAAAACTATCTAATTTAACCGATCCTTATATTAATATTTCGCATTTTCACCTATATATTTTAGAAAATTTTAGCCTCATTATCCTGTTATTTGTTAGATTTATTATGTTTATTGTAATGGCGTTGAATAAATGAACTTCCTATAATAAGTATAAGGCTATAAATATATAGTTACATATGTATAATAAATTTATTTATAGTTTTAGCGTTATAATATATTTAGTTATTATTGTTATATTATACCCTCGGCTATAATATTTACACATTTACACATTTACTTTGTTGTACTTATTTAACGAAGAGTTTTGATAAATGTATTAAACCCGCTCGAGTATTTTTCCTATTCTAAATTTCAAACAATAATATATTTATATATATATATATATATATATATATATATATATATATATATATATATATGTATATGTATATATAGACTTACGAGACAATATCTAATTAAAATAATTAAGCGCCTCGGTCTATTAATAAATGCGAGCCAACGGTATCCAATTTACTCGGAATGCCTTGGTTTCGCGTGAGCAAAAGTGCAGAGATCACTGAAAAGAAATTATTTCCTTTTCCCGTTCTGGCACACAATAGACTTTCATTTCTAATTACGACCACTAATGTATAATTACAGAAATCCCAGCCAATTGGCGAAATAATCATTATAATGGCAACCTAAAAATTAACAATACAACAAGAAGTTAGTTTTTTATCTATAGTACAGGAGCAATAATAATATGCAACATATCATTAAAATATAATCAATAACAGGTCAATTTAAAAGTCCCCGGCCTGACAGATAGATGGCGCTACTCGAATTAAATCCATATATTTTTTATTTAGCCCTAACTCTCAAAAGACGACTCGTATAAATCTGACAGCTGTCGGATCATTAGTTTGTGAATTATAGCATTTTGAGAGCAGCAACTTTCGTTATTATGATAATGTGTTGATAAAATATTGCTTTTTGAAAGGAAAAAATACAGTTCAAACAAAAGCTTGATGCGGAGTTTCCAGACACTGTCCCAGGAAAATAAACCATTAAAGGATTGGTATGCTAAGAGCACCGAAGACGGACAAAAGAGGACGCCCAAAAGAGGTTGTTACCTAAAGAAATATTAAAAATACCCACAAAATGATTCTGAATGACCGCAAATTGAAATTGAATGAAATGGCAGATACTCTAAAGATATCAACTGAACATGTACATCATATCATTCACGAATATTTGGGTATGAGAAAGCTCTGTGCAAAGTGAGTGCCGCGCGAGCTCACTTTTGACCAAAAACAACGACGAATTGATAATTCGGAGCAGTATTTGAAGATGATCAAGCGTAATTAACCCAAATTTTGCGTCAATATATGACAATGGATGAAACATGGCTCCATCATTTCACTCCGAAGTCCAATCGACAGTCATCCGAGTGGACTGCACACGATGAAGCCGCTCTAAAGCGTGGGAAAACGCAACAGTCGGCTGGCAAGGTTATGGCGTCTGCATTTTGAAATGAGCATGGAGTAATTTTCATTGACTACCTTGAAAAAGGCAGGACCATCAACAGCGACTATTACATAGCGTTATTGGAGCGTTTTAAGGACGAAATCGCCGAAAAACGGCCGCATTTGAAGAAAGAGAATGTGCTGCTTCACCAAGACAATACACCGTGTCACAAGTCAGTGAAAACATCCATGAATTGCTTCCTCATCCACAATTCTACAAATCAAGTATTCTACAGATCTGGCCCCCAGCGGCTATTTCCTGTTCCCAGATCTCAAAAGAATGCTCGCTAGGAAGACATTTTCGTCGAATGGATAGGTGATGGCCGAAACTAAGGCCTATTTTGGAGCAAAGGACAAATCGTACTACAAAAATGGTATCGAAAAATTGGAGGGTCGCTATAATCAGTGTATCACCCTTGAAGGGAATTATGTTGAATAAAAAAAACTAATTTTGCCAAAAAAATGTTTTACTATGTTAGGCCGGGGACTTTTCAATTGACCTGTTATAATTTATATAACCCCTACGTCGTTTACATTATTATAGTCATGTAGTCAACCTCAAGAAACCACCAAAGCATCAAGCCATAACCATAGCTCGGAGATAATACCTACTGCTCAGCCAATACGCTGCTGTTGGTGCTGTAGGATTTCGAATACGATATCGGAAAGAATCATGATAGGCAGATTTTACACTTGATTTGACTTGACTGAATATTTCCTCTCTTCCTCGCTCACCATCTTATCAAAGCAAAAACTGCTGCACCTTGACCGATTCGAATTATAACTTCAGCATGATATTATCATTAGGATATATTTTCTTCTTATATATTGCTGATCTCAAGTACTTATTACTAGTACCTTACACCTGCTTTACATGAATCCTGTTGAGTTCCATCGGTCAAGAAATTTCTAGCATCTTAACAAGAATTATTTGTAATTTTAAAAGGTTTTCTCATAATTGCTTCCACTATTATGTTGAAAAGCAGTGGAGAGACGGAGTTCCGTGCTAGCTCTCGAAGAGAACGGTCGTGTCCGGTCCGCCGAACCTACCTGCGCTTCCGAGAATTACCCGAAACTTTCCCTAAGACGGTCGACCCGTTATCACGTTTCACCAGTGCCTACGTAAAAAAAAAAAAAAAAAAAAAAAAAAAGCGTCTGTAAGCGCCGAAAAGGCGTTTTTACAGACAAGGCAATGGCGTCATGTACGTCAGAGCCGACGTCGCCTCCTGAACATAATCCCAGTGTTTCAAATTCAAATGGACCATCTTCAGAAGACAGCCGAGAAGTGCTTATAACGGAATTGAGAAAACAGAACGAAGACCTGCGAAAGCAGATAGCTGACCTTAAAACGTTCGCAAAAGCCCAAACAGACGCCCTGAACAAACAGACGGAAAAGCTGGAAAAGAGCGAAAAGGCTTCCGAAGAGCTCAAGGAAGAAATAAAAACTCTCACAGCTACGATAACACAATTCATGAAGCATCAAAGAGATGCCATGGAAGTAAAGATTCCCGCTGCCATAGAAATTCAGTCCCAGACACCAGCTAAACCGACACAACACTTAGACCAAACTGAAGACTCAGAAGACGGTTTCACCTTGGTGGGAAAAAGGAAAAGAGGGCCCGTCACTCCACCTCAGGAAAGCCAGCTGCCGAAGGCCGGCAACAAGGGAAAACAGGCTCCCAAATCACAACCCAATCCGGTAGCCAAGCCAGCCACTAAATCTACCCAATCGAAAGCCAAGGCTAACGTACAGCCTTCGATTACAAAATTTGCCACCAGACCAGTGCAAAACAAGCCGACCACCAAGACGGCCCCACAGCCAGTACCGAAACAAGTTACCACAAGACCAACCCAAGACCAGCCTACGCAGGTAAGTAGCCAGGTCACTAAACAAGTCTTAACCTCCACAGCAAAAACAGTGCCAACCGTTTCGGCGACTGTTTCTCAAAGTCCCCCAAAGGAAAAAATTCCGCCTATAGTGCTCCGTGATAAGAAGAGGTTCATGGAGCTCATTAGAATTACTAAGGCACAATCAATAGACATTATAACCCGAAATAAAAAGGACGGCATTTTCTTATTCGTCGCCACAAGCGACAATTACCGTAAACTTACTACCCTGCTCGAGGAAAGGAATTACCCTTACCATTCCTTCTGTCATCCGGAGGAGAGAGCATTCCGGGTAATAATAAAAAACATCCCAGAATCACTCTGCATTGACGAAGTACGTGAACTTCTCTTTGATCAAGGCTTCCATCCCAAATTTGTGCAAAGATGGAAATTAAAATCCGGGATAGAACTACCAATTGTTCAGGTAGTTGTCCCTCGCGAAGAGCGACAGATCATATATATGACCAAACTCGGCGTCATCACAGTGAAGGTCGAGGTCCAGAGAGGAAACGGCCAGCCAGTGCAGTGCTTCAACTGCCAGCTTTTCGGGCACTCCAGCTCATATTGCCGAGCCCCCCCACGGTGCGTCAAATGTGCCGGGCATCACGACACTAGATCCTGTACCAAAATCCCAGAAGCACCTCCAAAGTGCAGCAACTGCGGTGAAACTCATACCGCAAACTTCAGCGGTTGCACCTGCCGTCCTGCTCCAAGAAAACCAAAAATTCCGACCGAAACCAGACCTCCACAAGGTTCTGCATGGAGTAACCAAGGTGGCAGAAAGCTAGCCCAAAAATTAGCCAGCGCTACCCAGCCTGCTCCAACTCAAACTCCTGCTCCAACCAATACACCGGACCTTAACTCCACAATGCAGGCGTTTACTGACCCGCAGGCTTTCCTACAAGTGATCGCCCTGGCTCACCAACTTGCTCGTCTTTTTCCAAATGTCGCCGCCTAAGCGGCAACACTTACCTGTCTCTATAACTTTCAGCAGCCTTTAACTCTTCGAAATGGCTGTTCCGAAATCTCTTATACTGATGACATGGAATGCAAATAGCTTACGCGGAAAGCAAGCGGAATTGGAGGACGTCATAACATTCTATGACGTCGACATCGTGCTCATCCAGGAAACTTTCCTGAAACCTTCGCATCGTCTCTCTTTCGAACACTTTTTTGTCTACAGAAACGATAGAACTCCGGGTCGAGGCGGTGGAACCGCCATTCTCGTCAGAAAAGGAGTCAAACACGAGCTCCTTCCATCGTTATCAGTAAACAACTTCGAAACAACCTCCATTAAAATCGATATCCAAGAACGTCCCTTCGTGATTACATCCCTGTACAGGAAATCTTCTGCATTCAACTATGCCGAATACCGATCACTCGTCGAAGGAAAATTTCCGAAAATAATAGGTGGCGACTTCAACGCCCACCACCCCACCTGGGGGTGTTCCAGAGCGAATCCCGCAGGTAACGCCATCGTAGCTCTAAGTGCAGATCTGGGCTACGGTCTTGCCTTGCCAGATGAACCCACCCATCACCCTAGTACAGTCTCTCAAGGCGCAGCAAGAATCCTTGATTTCTTTATTCTTCAAGACGTAAATCGCGATTCCGAAGTTCGAGTCCTTGACGAACTAGACTCTGATCATCGTCCGATCCTTCTCAAACTCGGAAACTGCGCCACCACTCAAGTCCCACTAACAAGATTCAGGAAAAAAACCGACTGGAAAAACTACCAATCTCTTCTCCTGAAATCCGATCCAATTCCGAAAATTAACACACCAGAACACCTCGAGGAAGCCGTACTCAAGCTAACTCGCGATATTCAGTCTGCTCACGAATCTTCCACAGTCAAAATTTCATCACAACCCCAGCCGTGGAAAAACAATCTTCCCGCTTCTCTTAAACGTGAAATTCGCATCAAAAACGGTTTATGCAGATTAGCTCGATTCACCCTTGATGCTGCAGACAAAAGGGAGGCGAACAGAGCATGCAAGAGGGTAAGGGCGGCCGTCTCGACTTGGCGAGCAATGAAATGGAACTCATTTCTCGCGGACCAAAGGCTGGATGGCCCCCCTTCCTTCTGGCGTGTCTCCAAATGCCTCGTGGGGAAGACGCACAATGTCATCCCTCCCCTGAAGTCAGCGGTTACAGGAAATTTTGCAGTCACTGACCAAGAAAAAGTCGAGCTCCTTGCAGAGACCTACGAAGCTCAAATGAAATGCCTCCCACCCGCACAGAACACTAAAACTAAAGACATTGACACTGTCATCAACGAATCCAACTCCGTCAAAAGACCAGTAACCCCCGCCTTTCTTCTCAACCATTTTGTATCTCCAAAGTCTCTACAGACTATGATCGGCAAACTTCAAACCAAAAAATCTCCAGGTTTCGATGGAATATCGATTACCCAGTTAAAAAAGCTCCCGCATAAGCAACTCGCAGAACTGGCAAACATTATTAACTCCATCATGAGACTGCAACACTTCCCGGCGTCTTGGAAACACGCACATATAGCGGTTATACCCAAGAAAGGAGCAAAATCATCCCCATCTGATTACAGGCCTATCAGCCTTCTCAGCGCCATTTCGAAGCTTGCCGAGAGGGCAATACTCTACGCTCTCAACTCTTTCACAAAGGAAAACAACATCATTCCAGATGAACAATTCGGCTTTCGCGCTCACCACTCATCCGTCCATCAAGCTTCCCGTCTGGCTGCACACATCCATCATGCTCTTGACCAACGTAAAAAGCTTGGAGCAGTTCTTCTGGACCTAACCAAAGCCTTCGACAAGGTCTGGCACGACGGATTGTTCGCAAAGTGCGTGCGGTTAGGCCTCCCAGAAGACCTAACCGCTCTCATCAAGTCCTATCTCTCGGACAGATCTTTCCAGGTCAAGATCAGGGCGTCACTTTCCAGTCGTAAACAAATCGATGCTGGCGTACCTCAAGGTTCCCCGCTGGCCCCAGCCTTATTTAATCTCTTTATTTCAGATATGCCGAGAAAAGAGCATATTGACGTCGCCTTTTACGCTGACGACACTGCTTTCTTCACGGCCGCCAGGTTCGAAGTTACAATTCATGAGCGTTTACAGAAGCAGCTCGATCATGCGGTCAAGTGGTTCAAATTCTGGAGGTTGCAAATCAACCCCCTGAAAACCCAGGCCATCATTTTCCACAAGAAGCGTTACGCACTGCGCGTCTCGCAACTCAAGATCGACACCGCAATAATTCCATGGCTGGATAACGTCACGTACCTAGGTCTTCACTTCGACCGGCGGTTCGGTTGGCATTCCCAAATCCAGAAAGCAATCCAAAAAGGTTCGGGGATAGCAAACCTGCTATCTCCTCTGATCTGCCCTTCTAGCAGGCTTCCCATCTCCATCAAATGCTTATTTTACAAGATGTTAATTCGGTCCGTACTCCTCTACGGATCTAATGTCTACTTCAAGTTTGTTACACCCAACCAGGTCAAACGGCTTCAAGTTTTCCAAAATAAGCTCCTCAGGAGAATATTAAACGCTCCATGGTTTGTCAGAAATAATCAAATCCATAGGGAAACTGACACTCCAGAAATCAAGCACTTCATATCTCAATCATTCCACAAACAACAACTCAGCTCAAGTTCTTCTGAAAACGCGCTTGTTCGCGAGCTGGTTGACATGCTGGGAGCTTAGCACCGCGTCACCGCTAAGCTCTCCCCCTTTTCCAGGCTGAAACGACCTCATCCGTCGCTACAGTCATAACTTTTGCCCCCATACAACAGTACCCAGTTGTGTGTTAACTCAGGTTCGCGAATCAATAGAATCGCCGGGCCCTCGTGCCCAATAACGGCTGCCCGATCAGCGGGTGCCATATCCCCAAATTTAATGCAGTAGCAGTAGTGATCCACAGGGGTCAACTGTGAGGCGGTTTCGGTTTAGTGTATTGGTAAGCCCAGAGGCAGTCCCACATAACCCGGTCCAACTTGTCACTCCAGGGCAAGTCTCCGCGACCAGGTATGAGTCATGCATTCCACCGCCTAGTTTTTAGGCCAGAACAAAAAAAAAAAAAAAAAAAAAAAAAAAAAGTGGAGAGACGACATTTCTTTGGCGACCACTGACTCGACAATGAACGGTTACTGTTGAACCCTAAAGCATGAAACAGATCTCAAGCGGTATAAAAGAATCATTTTAACCTATTTTCCAGGTTTGGTTACAATTATTTATATTGGCACTGGCATGTTGTAATTTGCAGGTTCCAGGTTGTAGTTAACAGGCTTCCTATTGATCATCAAAACGTTCTACGTTATGAACAAGCCTGTCGTGTCAAGCGTTATCGACTTGTGCTACATCTACGAATATAGCTGAACATACTTTTTTATTATCATAGGTTTTTTCAGCACCATCTGTGATTCTACGCTCCTGATTAATTGTTGAATATTTGTTAATTTACCCAAACTGGTGCATTGGTATTAGGTTTTTATGTCTATAATATAATATAATATAATCTATTACAGAAACTGAGTAAAAAATTCGATTAGAAATTGTAATTTATTGCACAAGGAAGCATGCAAAATATGGTTTGCTGACTGACAAGGATCGACTTCGCGTTCTTTGCGTAACTGAGAAGGCTTTTGAACATAACTAGAAAGTTCTCATGTGGCATATTTACCTGACTCAAGCTCAACTACCTTTTATTCCGGTGGAGATAACAAAACTGTATCGCCTTGAAGCTTGTATAGTCTATTCAAAATAGTAATGAACTCACGTTATCAAGATATATAATGTATTGCCTATTGCAATTTGTAAATTCGTTCTAATATCAAACAATTTTCCTTCCCATTTGATTCTAGTCAAAAAAAGATACAATGTTGTCTGATGCTTCCTAACATATAACCGAATCAACCTATAATATTCGTCCAGTTAACAAATATCTGCAAAATTCTTCAAAGCATTAATGATATGAAATATAAGAAGTTATAAACCGACAACCTTTTTTTTTGGCGTTTTACTTATTTTAATAATTTCAAATCGCTGCCTAATATTTGTGATTCTACTTCTCTGGTTGAATGTCCAAACCAATAAGTCAGAAACGTATAAAATAAGTCAAATTGCGTTTCAAACTGATACTATTAAATATTAACTTGCTGGGTTTTTAATTGGAAATATTTTTATTGTGTTGCAGCTATACTAAATATTAGTAGTAAAATGTACTATATAATGTTGAATTCACCGAAAAGAAAACGTCTACATACATTAATGTTAGCTCTATTCAAGATTAAATTTATTATAAAAACAGTGAGTAGTTTTTTCAATATAAATATAATTTAATACAATTATTTTAAAGATAACTGTTAAATAACTGATAACTGGAAGGTATCCATACAATATTTAGGGATATGCAGCTCTTTTAGTGATTTAAGTCATACCTCCACACAATGTTTTCATTATTAAAAGAAACTAGGAGGAACCATCAGTTATTGTTATGGACAATGCACTATACTATGTCACATCGGCAAAGGCAGTAAACGGAATGAAACGGTTAAAGAGTGTAAGAGTATTTCAAATTATTACTTGGTAAATATAAATAAAATGTTTAATTGCGTTTTATGTAATTTACTTTTTTAGAAATACGACTGAAAAAAAGATACATATTTATTTACAATATAAAGACACAAAATATCAGATGCCTGAACAATATGGCCACAAATGTCCTTCCTATCACACTATATTCAATCAAGTCGAACTATTATAGCATGTGGTAAAGAATTACTACAATAGACAAGTAACTCGAGAAAGATATACATGCAATCTGTTTGGATATGTGGAAATTAAAAGAATTAATACTAACTTTTTTTAGATATGGCAATGCATTAGTGAGGATACATTGATTAAATATAATTTTACCAATCAAAATGTAGTCCAACAGGTAATAATAAAAGATACTAAGGAGAAATACAGGGATATTAGAATAACATGACAAAAAGCACAACCTCGAAGACAACAAGAACTAAACATGAAAAGGTAAATAGATGTTCTGTTATGCCAAAATAAATTATATTTTACAGCATTTTTGTTTCTTTCTTTACTTACATTAATATATTATATATCGAAACCGAAATAAACTAAAAGTCAAAGCTAATTTGCAACATTGCGACGTTTTGACATTATAAATTTAGATAATGTGAGGTCACTGTTTCATTAGATAAACGATTTCATTAGATAGACGAAGTTTCCTTGGTAACAAATTATATTAAAATCTCCAATTTAAAGAACTCTGAAAATTAATACAACAGTACCTTATTTGAATTTACACCGATTCTTTATAATTAGACATTCGGCTGGTGTTTGGTCGCGGTTTGAATATTACTTAATTACGTGGTTTAATATCGAAATATTTCCCCCTTTCCACTATCCGACGTTTCAAAACTAGTTTTAATGGCGACAGTAAAATTTCCATTACCCTAAAAGTTTGTATTCATTCCGCCAAACGAATGAGTTTCAAGGCAATCAAGCCCTGAGAAACGTGGCGGAAAACAGAATAATTGCGGAATTTAATCGGGGCCAAATTTGGAGCAGGGAAAAAAACAAAAAAGTTTACCGCCTTTTAGGTTAGTGGCTTTTCTTTTTTTGTTTGGGAATCGGAAAATTAACAATAAAAACTTTTGTTTTATATTTAGTTTTTTATATAGGAATATGAAATCAATTATTACTATTTTAATAATACTATAATTAGAATTAGTGATTAGTGAGGCCACAGTTAATTATAAAGTACAATTAAGTTAATCATGTTTCTCCCATAAAAGAGAGAATAATTTCAAGACGAGTTGTTATTTTTTTGACAATATTTTCAATATGAGATCAATAAAATATTGGGATATCAAAAAAATAGGCACTTTTTTCACAATTTAGAAAGTAGAAAGAATATTAACCGATTGATACCGATTGATAAAAGGGTAAAATGGTATATATAAAATAGCTGCACATTCAATTATATTAAATAATATATCTACTAAAATTCTGTAAATTAAAGAATCATATATAAACATATATGATTATTCTTAATATATAAACAAGTAAATTTTGAAATTGTTCCTTGACTTTAGCATATATATTAGAACGAGCACAATTAGGCACTATACGTTTTTGTCAGTTTAGAAATATGTATAAAGTAAATAATTAAAATAATTGTCAAAAAGCTCAAATAATGTAATGTCATATAGTTGCATATAAATTAATACAATAAATTAATTATTACACCTTAAAACTTATGAACAGTTTAAAATATTTAACAAATAACTGTGAATAATCCGTAATTTCTTCTATTTGTGCTATCTGTTCCATCTAGGCAAATTAGACATTTAGTTTCATATTCTACATATTTTCTTTACTTCATGTATGTATTCATATAACCTTTAACTTTTAGTCCATATTTCCAGCCTAAAATATATATTGAAATACAACATACCAAGTTTATTTGATATTTTATTATTATATATTTCTTTTAAGTAAATTTACAGTCTACTGCTTTGTCTGCTTTATCTCACCAACAAATGAATTGTTACTAAGCTATAGTGAAGCTAATTGTTAATATTGTTAGCTAATTGTTAAAATTTGCGGCAGATAATGCGAAAATAAGTGTATAAGGTATGAATTATTAGTAAAATATTATAGGATATATTTTTATGTCATTTTTAGGTTAATTTTTTATTTATATTTTTTGTTAAGGTCAAATAGTTATTTCATAGATAAAATTAGCGGCGGATAATGCAAAAATAAGTGTATAAGGTATGAATTATTAGTAAAATATTATCATTTTATATCACTAATTTTGTAGATTGTTATGACACAAAGGATATATGTTTATGTTAAGTAATATGGAAACAGAACTTATTTGAAGATTCTTATTTGAAGGAAAGAATGAAATATGGTCATGTTTGTATACGTTTTCTGTCTATTTGTTATTTTACTTATATTATATTATATTATATTTATAAAGAAGATATTTCAAAAGAAGACAAAAGCTAATTGTTTAAACGAAGTGTTGATGAATTTTCAGCATAGTGAAAATATAAGGTGTACTTATTAGAAAGTGGTTGGAATAAATTGATAACAAATAATTTGAAGCTTTGTGATTTATTACTTCTTTCAGTTTATATAACAGGTCAATTGAAAAGTGCCCGGCCTACCATGAAGCAGCAGTTTCTTTTTCTTCAAATTCGGCCGTTTTTCGGCGATTTCGTCCTTCAAACGGTCCAATAACGCCATGTAATAGTCGCTGTTGATGGTCCTTCCTTTTTCAAGGTAGTCAATGAAAATTATTCCATGCGCGTCTTAAAATACAGACGCCATAATCTTGCCAGCCGACTGTTACGTTTTCCCACGCTTTGGAGCGAATTCATCGTATGCAGTCAACTCGGATGACTGTCGATTGGACTTCGGAGTGAAATGATGGAGCCATGTTTCATCCATTGTCACGTATCGATGCATAAATTCGAGTTTATTACGCTTGATCATCTTCAAACACAGCTCCGAATCATCAACTTGTCGTTGTTTTTGCTCAAAAGTGAACTCGTGCGGCACCCACTTTGGACAGAGCTTTCTCATACCCAAATATTCGTGAATTATATGACGTACACGTTCAGTTGATATCTTTAGAGTATTTTCTATTTCATTCAATTTCAATTTACGGTCATTCAAAATCATTTTGTGGATATTTTTAATGTTTTCATCGGTAACAACCTCTTTTGGGCGTTCACCGTCTTCGGTGCTCATTTCACTACGTCTAAACTTAGCATACCAATACTTGATGGTTTATTTTCCAGAGGCAGTGTCCAGAAACTCGGCATCAAGCCAAGTTTTTGCTTCAACTGTATTTTTTTCCTTCAAAAACCAATATTTTACCAACACGCGAAATTCCTTTTCATCCATTTTTTTTCACAATAACAAAAGTTGCTTATAAAACATATGGATTTAATTCTAGCAGCGCCATCTATGTGTCAGGGTGGAGACTTTTCAATTGACCTGTTAACTCCTCAGAGCAGATAAATGATGTCGAAATATTACATCATTTAACAAATTTTATTGCAATAAATGGAATAAAATAAATAAAGAAAATGAAATCTAAACAATACACATTTACAGACACGTTGAAAAAATGTGAAATAATTTGAAAACATAAGACCTGAAGCTTCTTGATTTTGTTACTCATTTCGGTTATAACTATCAGAAGCAGATAAATATTGCAGATAAATGGAGATAATATATCGTATAACCAGTTGCATTGCAATAATATAAACAAAAAAAACTAATCTAAGTAACGCACACACTTACATATCTTGATAGTTATTAGCATTTTGTCGTTCAATATCCAAATTTATTTTCCATACTTTTAAATTAAATCAGATCATCTTATAGTTGACCAACTGTTACCCTAGCAATTTTCTTTAAGGTATTTGTTTTTAGAAGATTGCTCAAAGGCTATATTACCATATTTGTGTTGATTCCACCATTTTTATCCTGCAATACCTACAAAAATAATATAATCATAAAGTAATTGTAAATACAGTAGTAGCAGAACATACGATGGCGGTCCGATTAGTATTTAACCTAACCTCCCGATGGCGCCGCTATCGAAAGAGATATTTACTGTCGTGTAGTACATTCTCGTAGACGCCTACTGCCGAAACTTCAGCTGAATCGGACAGTTTTGACCGCGTGTCGAAGCGTGTATCTACGCGGATTTTAGAAAAATGAAAAAAACTCAATCGGTCGGTGATTCAATTCTTGTTTTTGGAAGGTAAATCGCGCAGCGAAATTAAAGGGCGTTTGGGCGCTGTGTACAATGACTCTTCTCCTTCGATGGTGATCGGCAATAATTGATTAAACGAGTTTTAACCCTATCACACGTCGATTTTGATGAGCAACGCACAAATGCCTTGCACAAACGGCAACCACGAAGGATAATATGACAAAAATCCACAACTTCGTATTGGCAGACCGCCGATTGAAGGTGTGCGAGATAGCTGAGACAGTGGGCATGTCAAAATACCGCGTGAATCATATCCTGCATGAAATTTTGAGACCCCCGAAGTTACTGCGTCTTTTCGTGACCGTTGACAAAACATGGATCCACTACTACACACCAGATACCAAGAAACAGTCAGTGGACAGTGGACAATCCACAGAACAGTGGACTTTACCCGGTAAACGTGCTTCGAAGAAGGCGAAGACTGTCCTATCAGCGAGAAAGTTGATGACCACCCTTGCCTGGAATTCACAAGGTGTGATCTACATCGATTACCTGGAGGAGGACAAAACTATATTATTGGGCCCATTCGATGCCAAAGTGCAAAAAAAGCGGCCTCATTTGGCGAAGAAAAAACTACTCTTCCACCATGACAACGCAACACCTCATACCTCCCCACTCGCCACGGTCAAATTGGTCGAATTGGGCTACGAACTGCTGCCCCATCCACCCCCAGATTTGGTCCCGTGTGATTTCTTTTTGTTCTCGAACCTGAAAAGTCACTCGCCGACCAGAAATTTGAGTCAAATGAGGAGAAAACGTATTTTCCAGACAGGTTAAAGAAGTTGGAGCATCGCTGGGTCAAGTGTATCGAATTAAAAAAAGACTACATTGAGAAAGAAATCGCCACTTTTCCAAAATTTTCGTTTCTCTTTTATAGGCTAAGTATTTATCGAACCTCCCTCGTACATGTAAATAATTTAAAATTCAACTTTATCAGCTCTTGTAATTGTACACCTCCTCTCCTGCTGCATAAATTTGGTTTCCCCAGTTCCTTTAGTAATTTTTCTTATTTCTTCTTTCATTTGCGCTCTTAGTTCCAGATTTTTTTCTTTATCCCTTTGGCTTGAATATTTTTATACCATGCCATGGACATAAGAGCGTCCGTTGTAAGATTTTCATAACTTTTATCTAACTTAGACTACAATTTAACTAAAACCTAATATATTACTAATATTCATACCTTATACACTTATTTTCTGCTGCTAATTTTCGCTACCAAATTATAAATAATTATATTACCCCAATATACTTTTGTAATCATAAAATTAACTTAAATTTTAATTACTTCATAACTACAACTCTGACATGGCTGTGAAATGTGCCAACCTAGTTTAGAATAAATGCGCATAAGCAGTACTGGTCAATACACACGCAAATATTTTACTGTCGTCTGTATCTTAAGTTGGTCATACACCAGAACGGAGCCTACGTTAAAAAAAAATAAATAAACTCCAAATAAAACAAATGCAAAAAAAATGAATCTAAACATGAAAAATATTGCTAGAAATATAGCAAATCGCAACAGATAGCGATGGAATTGAATCGCTGATTATAAACAATAGTAAATTTTAATAAAAAATCCTTTAAAATGAAATATTAATATATCTCAAAAACAAGTCGATTTAAATTATAAAGTGGCCGGCTTGGTAGCGCAGTGGTAAAGGCGATAGGACGGTCCTCCTACTGTTGCGATAGCCGTGGGTTCGAATCCTGCTGAAGCATGGTCGTAAATTTATATTTGTGATTTTTTAACATTTGTGAATGTTCTAGGCAAGAGCGTAAAATCCGACAAGGAAAATGATCCCAGTCACGCCAGTAACCAGGCTGGGTAAGACCGGATGCCTTCTGGGATGATTTCTAAAGTTGATCACCCGCCAGTCGGTAGGCTTAATGCTAAGGACCGTGGTTTGGAACCCACGTTAAACTTTAGGCCCAGTCCAGATAAACCCATAGTTTGTAAAAGGAGACTTTAAAATATATATATAAAAAGTATAAAGTGGATCCATTCCCTTTTTAATATTAATCATTTTTTGGGTATTTTAAAAATTTTCGGGTCGTTAATTAGAGAGGAACGAGAGAAAAATCTTAAATATTACGGCGACAACAGGAAAGCCTATAAAAACGCGATTCCTTCTTTTTTTATTGGTAGTCACCCTCGCACGCGTCCCCTTCGTCCCTCAATAATGTCAAGGTTTATGTATTGTTACCGCCTCTTTCATCGCGTTTTTAGGCGAATTTTCGTTGCGGAATGTTAAATGGATGTCAACGATCTTTTTTCTTTCGTGGGGGCCGTAATAAAAAATGACCGGCAGAGATCCCACGGCTTGACGCTGCTCCCATGCCATCCGCCCGTTGCGGATTTACGATGGTGATTTCTGTCCCGCGTACGCTTTTAAGCTTTAAATAATTTGACGTTTCGATTTTACGCCACGACAGAGACGCGTTCCGAAAAATAATTCCAGTTCCCACCGCAAACCCTCTGTGTTTTCCTTGGTTTGAAATATACAAAATAAATTGAAAACGACTACAGCACCTAACTTTGTTAAATAAATGTTTAATAAATAAATTTCACTATTTAAAATTAAACATTGATAACATAGTAATGTTTTTGTAATTGTTTGTTGTTTTAATTGTCAAGATCAATCACCATAGAGCAGTATATAGGGTTTTAACTTAATACATATAATTTATGAATTGTTATGTGTGATCTTAGCAGGAAGGCACTGAGAACGCCATTTAGCTGCATTTCATTGGTTAGTTTAAATTAGCAATATAGACACACCTGTCAAGAAAATATTTCATTAGGAAGATATTTTATTGGTTGATGATTTCATACCTTATTGATCAGCCATCTGATCTACTGTATATATTTTTTCGAGCTTATTTCTAAAAAAAGTGAATTGCAAAAACGCAATGAAACATGTCATTTCTATTTACTTAGTAACAATTTGAAATAGTTCATTCTTTAACACGGTTTCTTCAAAACTTATTTTATGTACTTTAAGCCATTCCTTAATTGTTGGGATCTTCTCCTCCAGTGTACTGATGAATTGTCCAAAACAATAACTGATGGTTCCTCCAAGTTCTTTAAAAGCTGACTTTCAAACCACTGCAAAAATAAGTTATGGTTCATTTCTCCATGGTAGTCACCCTTGGACTAGGAGGAAAACACTGAATTAGTGTGACTAACACACTAATGAAGAACTATATGTCTGCAACGATTTATTAATAAATGTTATGACTAACAAAACCTAATCGATAGTTATTAAAACATTTACCTTTCTCCATCAACTTTTGTCATCTTTACATTATATTTATTATCATCTTGCCATGAGTGACCAACGTACCATTCTGAAATATCCACGTCTCATCTAAATATACAAATTGATATAATAATTCACCATAGAGCAGTATATAGGGTTTTAACTTAATACATATAATTTATGAATTGTTATGTGTGATCTTAGCAGGAAGGCACTGAGAACGCCATTTAGCTGCATTTCATTGGTTAGTTTAAATTAGCAATATAGACACACCTGTCAAGAAAATATTTCATTAGGAAGATATTTTATTGGTTGATGATTTCATACGCATCATGTTACTAACCCCTGACGTCACATTCTACTGACCAATTAAATTTGCAATAAAACCCGAACATAATTTCTTCTTTCTTCTTCGAACATTTTACATCCATTATTCAATACAAAAATTTATTGAAACAAATTATAATTATTTTAAAAATTTTATTGTGAACAGCAATAAATAACCAAACTGTATAATATAAAATATTTAACAAGATACTAACAATATATGGATATTAACAATATAATAAAACAATCATGAAATACGGTTTGAATCAAGTTTCGACAATTATACTCAACCTGAATAGAATAACTTTTAACCAGTCATCTCAGATTATATGAATCTTTTATCACCAAATCATTTTGTAATGCGAGGCAAGCAAAAGATTGGTAGGACATTTTAGATTAGGGATAAAAATATCCAAAATATCAATATATTTTTTTCCAACATTAAAAAAAATATATAAATATTTTTCCTAGCTGTTGCATAAAAAATATTAATATTTTTTGTTCTTGGATATCGCGATATCCCTATCCTCATTTTGTAAAGGTAGTGTAAAGCTACCAAAGTCGAACTGAAGTTGCTGTGAATTAATAAAGTTTACTGAAATTTGGATAAAAGCTTGCAGTTCAGGATGAAGGGTCACCAAAAGCGGATTGAAGTTAGTTTCTCAGCCGTAGACTATTGAAATCTGGAGTCACCAAAATTTGCAAAACCATTCCGTAGAGGGTTACCATAGAAATTTCGGTAGAAACAGTGCCATTTCGAAGATCCCAAAGGAAAACTGGTGGACGAAGGTATAATTGATATTATAAGCTACCCAAATAGAATAATGACCACGTATATTGGCCATGGGGATGTTCCTTTAGGAGGGAGGTATCTAAGGCCTTGACTATCCAGCCATATGTTTTAAAACTACCTGAATGGTGAACGCGTGGGACAATTTATTGGTTAATCTGTTTTCTAGTATATAATAACCCCCAGTGTCGCTTTGTCTTTTTTCCACAAAATAAAACACTTTTTTTAAATAAATTAATAGGTTTTGTTTCCTAAACCCTTTCACATTTTATAACTTATTAAATAAAATCTTTCTATGATTTAAATCTACGACTTCGTAATAAATGAAACTGTAAATAGATGATAATTCATAACAATATTTAGCCGTTATGTCTGCATCATAATGTTATTCTCAATTTTGCGAACCAAATTCTCATCATTAACGGTAGGTTAGAATTTTTTTGCTTCAATGTAATGAAATCTGCGGCTGGGGATTATCGAATGCTCTTTTATGGTCTTATATAAAAACATTACAGATGACCGATTATAAACGTTTAAAATCGAAATGTAAATCCGTTGGAATGATCCATACGCGGGATCAAGACATCATCTCTTTTGTATTTTCCCTTTATGATTGTTGCCTCAATGACGTTATTCATCATCTTTTTCACAGCCAGTTCCATTACACAATCGAGATTGATTAATGTTGCGCGGTATGATGACAACTGATCATACTTTTAACTTCAAATTGTGAGGTGGTAATCTTAAATGGACTTAAATGGTGGTAAATGGACTGCCTAATGGACTTCTGTAGGGTGTCTTTCATGGATCGCAAACGAAAAGATACGCCAAATTCCTTTGTTGCTACTTACATAGCGACCCATCTGGTACTGTAATATTTCGTCATTTGCATTGGTTACAGCGAAGACGGCTATATCGCTACCTTTGTTAACATATGGACATATGTACTTGATCGACTTCACAGAGTTACAATATGCCACATTGATGTGAGTCTCAAAAGCTTTGGATAATATTAGCAAGTATGGCATGATTCAACGATTGCCTACATCAACATTTAGACCTCTCACCTTCACAACTACCGATCGCCCATTGTCCGCAACTGATCGCCGACGATACATTGGGTATCCATCATTTCCCGTTATAGTTTCAGCAATCAGGTCTCTTGGGTATCGCTTCGAACACTTGCCGTCAACCATTCAGGGTGAATTATAGTTAAAAACTCCGCAAGGTTCATGTATCATGTGTTTGGTAACTACTGCAATTTTGGGTCAACTGTGGGAAAATGAGCATGAAATTATCCTATAAGTATATTCCATCAAGAACTGTTTAGATATGTGAAAGGAAGCATCGTCGACCATAACACCTTCGGTTTGGATAAACTCGATAAGACATACAGAGGAAGTAATTGATAAATGGTGGAATCGTGAACATGTTTTAGGTAGATTGGAAATTAACAGTTTAGTGATTGAATTGGAAAGTGACTCGGAAAGTGAAAGTGACTAAAGGAAACTTTTGAGGATATATGATAATGCTGTGCAATGCTGGAATTTCTTGAGACAGAATGATGAGAGTGGAAACAACTAAATGTATGTACATAATTAATAGAATATAACAGTAGAAAATGGTATTGGTGAGCATGAAAGATTTGTGTGCACAGATATGATTGTAATTGTTCTGAATTAAACATGAGCATTTGGTTAGAATGTCTGAGGGAGATTTAATGCTAACTGTTTTGTAGATTTGGTAAATGCATTAGGCAGAATTCTGATTATTAATTATTATAATTAATTTTATCAAGAATAGTGTACACAGGTAGTAGCAGAAGAAATAGAAAATATAGTGATATAAAGATGACTTGACAAGTAAACACACCATCGAATGAAACAAGAACTAAACGTAAAAAAATAAGTATGCACTCTAATGAAAGTAAAATACATTACTTTGATATATAATTGTTTATTAGATGGATTAGACCTCCAGGGAGATATCACTACACAAGAAAACGCGCCTAGAACTCTACCGCATGGGTGACATGGGAAAAGAGTTCAATGTAAATATAATAAAACAACTCTAACCTACAAACTATTATACCTGTGTCCTTAATTGTAGTTTTAAGTCTTTCGATAATATATGCATTAGATGTACTATAATGTTAAAATAAACTAAATATGTTTAATAACATTTTTGTTCAATTATTTTTTTTAGATTAGAATTTTGTTGTATCTCAAAACCAAACCGAACTAACACTTTGACGTCACAAACTTCGATGACGCATATACAAACAAACTTTGAGTATTTAGTATCCAAACTATGACCGATTTGGATAATTTTTTTGGAATGCAGCAGCATCGATCAGCATGTTTATTATAATAAGTCTTTGCTACCCCTGATATCAACTCGATTGGATTGAATAAACAGTGATAGGGAGGAAGTCGTAATACTATGTGACCTTATTGATCAGCCATCTGATCTACTGTATATATTTTTTCGAGCTTATTTCTAAAAAAAGTGAATTGTAAAAAACGCAATGAAACATGTCATTTCTATTTACTTAGTAACAATTTGAAATAGTTCATTCTTTAACATGGTTTCTTCAAAACTTTTTTTATGTACTTTAAGCCATTCCTTAATTGTTGGGATCTTCTCCTCCAGTATACTGGTGAATTGTCCAAAACAATAACTGATGGTTCCTCCAAGTTCTTTAAAAGCCAACTACTGCAACCACTGCAAAAATAAGTTATGGTTCATTTCTCCATGGTAGTCACCCTTGGACTTGGAGGAAAACACTGAATTAGTGTGACTAACACACTAATGAAGAACTATATGTCTGCAATGAATTATTAATAAATGTTATGACTAACAAAACCTAATCAATAGTTATTAAAACATTTACCTTTTTCCATCAACTTTTGTCATCTTTACATTATATTTATTATCATCTTGCCATGAGTGACCCAATGTACCATTCTGAAATATCCACGTCTCATCAAAATATACAAATTCATATAATAATTCTTCCTTGATTTCAATGTATGTTTTTAAAAATTGTATTCTTTTAATAGCAATCTTTGGAAGTTCCATTAAACCCCTTCGTTGGTTATCTTTACATCACTGAAATCCCATATTACAAAAGTGTATTCAAGACTTACAATTTTCTCTGAAATAATTGTATTAAATTATGTTTCGACTGAAAAAACTACTTACAGTTTTTATACATTTCGTATATTTAAACACTGATACAGCTAACATCAAGCTGATCTTAATTCATCGCCCGTTTCGCATAAAGGCGATTTCTTTTAGGTGAATTTAAGGTTATATTTATTTTTTGAGATATTCTAGAGACCGTGTCCGTACTAATATTCAGTGCAGTCGCAAAACGCTAAAAATAGTTTCAATAAAAACGGCCACGATTTGAAATTTATTAAAACAAAGCCTTAAAACAACGTTCGCCGGTTTATAACTCGTAATTATATTTTAAATAATTTTGCGTACGTTTGACAACGGAACGACTTTGACAGGCTAGTTCGGTTTCACGTTCGAACTTATCAGACAGCATTGTGTCTATTTAACTAGAATAAAATGAGAAAGAAAATATTGTCTTATTCTAAAACGAATTTACAACAACATCTTGATGACGACATGTACAAATAAACTTTGAATAGACTATATAATATTTTTTTAAAGAAATAAAATTGATTAAACTTCCAGTCTGAGACATTTGAATGCTTTCTTGCCAAATTATTTTAAGAATAATCATGTTGCGTTGCTAGTAAATTTTGTTATCGTTACTGGGTCTCCGTAAGTCACGGAGATAAGTTGAATTATCTTATTTTATTTTACGGGCAAACTTCGAACGATATACCGAGGAAACCGTGTCGCCAAACTCGACTCGTGAAACTACGCCAGTTTCCTCTTAATACATCCCGTGCCAAACGGCCAGTTTCTGATTATCTTATTTTGAAAATTACCCGACCCGCGGTTTTAACACGCATCCACCGCTGGTTGAGATTAGACGCGAAATATATTGCTTAGAAATATTATGCGCCAAAGCTTTATAAGCAAACGTTTCCGAAGAAATGAGTTTGATTTACCCACTCAAATCTACAACCATAAAGGGCTCGTTCCATAAAATTACCGGTTGTACCGGAAAATCATTACTGGTTTTTTCGGAAAATGGGAAAATGTATTTATTTAAAGTATTGGCAATACTTCTTACCCATCTTTCAGGCAATTTATGCATACCATCCCAAAAAAAACTGTTTATCCTTTGAATAAAATCATTCATCGAACCATTTTCTAACTTCGTAGAAATTCGCGAAGTGCTGCTCTGCAAGAGCGCGTCCCATTGTCCCGCGAACATTTGATAGTCGGACGAGTCAAGGTTTGGAGAATACGGCGAGTGCGATAATATGCTTTCAGCGCTTCCTTAGCTGGTTTTGCTCTACGAGATGGCGAGTTATCGTGCTATAAAATCACTTTACCATGTCTTCATGGTTCAATGCATGGTTCAAATTCATCATTTGTTGTCGGTATATATCAGGTGTCTCCCT
The DNA here is from genome assembly GCF_030347505.1 of Rhynchophorus ferrugineus. Taxonomy (NCBI): domain Eukaryota; kingdom Metazoa; phylum Arthropoda; class Insecta; order Coleoptera; family Curculionidae; genus Rhynchophorus; species Rhynchophorus ferrugineus. The sequence continues at coordinate 43,782,102 of NW_027472580.1, read as the reverse complement.
CCCGCAGAGAACACTAAGCCTAAAGACAACGATACTGTCATCAACGAATCCAACTCCATCAAAAGACCAATCATGCAGGCTGGGCCTTTCTTCTCGACAATTTCGTATCTCCAAAGTATCTACAGACTATGATCGGCAAATTTCAAACCAAAAAATCTGCAGGTTTCGACGGAATATCGATTACCCAATTAAAAAATCTCCCGCTTAGGCAACTCGCGGAACTGGCAAACATCACTAACTCCATCATGAGCCTGCAAAATTTCCTGGCGTCTTGCAAATACGCACATATAGCGGTTATTCCCAAGAAAGGAGCAAAATCATCTCCATCTGACTACAGGTCCATCAGCCTTCTCAGTGCCATTTACTACTACGCTCTAAACTATTTAACAAAGGAATACAACATCATTCCTGATGAACAATTAGGCTTTCGTGCTCAGAACTCCCGTCTGGCCGCACACATCCATCACACTGATGACCAACGTAAAAAACTTGGAGCAGTCCTTCTAGACCTACATTCGACAAGATCTGGCACGCAAAATTTGATCGCAAAATGCATGCGGTTAGGCCTCCCAGAAAACCTAACCGCTCTCATCAAGTCCTATCTATCGGACAGATCTTTACAAATCAACAAGACATTTTCGAAAACAAATCGACGCTCGCGTAACGCAAGGTTCCCCGCTGGCCCCGGCCTTATTTAAACTATTTATTTCAGATCTGCCGAGAAAACAGCACATTAACGTCGCGTTTTACACTGACGGTACTGCTTTCTTCAAAGCCTCCAGGTTCGATGTTAAAATTCAAGAACGTTTACAGAAGCAGCCGTATCATACGGTCAAGTGGTTCAAATTCTGGAGGTTGCAAATCAACCCCCTGAAAACCCAGGCCATCATTTTCGATAAGAAGCGTTACACACTGCACGTCTCGCAACTTAAGATCGACACCGCAACAATTCCATGGGTGGATAACGTCACGTACCTAGGTCTCCACTTCGACCGACGGTTCGGTTGGCATTTCCAAATCCAGAAAGGAGTCCAGAAAGGTTCGGTGATAGCAAACCTGATCTCTTCTCTGATCTGGCCTTCTAACAGAATTCCCATCTCCATCAGATGCTTATTTTACAAGATGTTAATTTGGTCCTTACTCCTCTACCAACCAGGTCAAACGGCTTGAAGTTTTCCAAAATAAGCTCCTCATTCATTTATTGCAACAGCTACGTAACAGTAACATAATACACCACGACATTCTGGTCATACCAATCACAGAGCAGAGTCTTGCAACAAAACGATTTTGGCCTTGGAGTCGACCGGGCGGTTTCGCCAGGTGATAACCGTGATTTTTTGCACTTAGAATTTTTAAAATAAATCCACTTTTCATCACTCGTCACCATTCGATGCAGAAATTACTTCCGATCATACCTTTGAAACATTTAATTGATATGGCACCTTGGTTTCTTGGGTCATATTTAACGCTTTTGTCAATTGTTTTTGAGTTTGGGTTGTGTCTTCATCCAATAACTCTTGCAATTCTACCATGCAAACTTTTTTGGTCTATCAGGACGTTCTTTGTCTTGCCCATCGATGTCGGTATTTTTAAGGTTAGAGCATACTCACTGTAAGTTTCTAGCAGTCACGAAGCTTGAAATTTTCAGAGAGATATAAATCTATGACGGTATTAATTTCGCAAAAAACATATATAGCTTTGACATTTGATGGCAATAGTATAAAATGACATATGTGTCAAATCATAACATTGCGTACTTAAGCCTAGCGACATCTGTTAAAAAAACCAGTAATGACTTTCCGATACACCTAGTGATTCTATTACCCCAAGATATTAAATTATATTAATATAGGTTCACACTAATACGAAGTTGTTAAATACGTTCTAAGAGCGCCATCTAACCATCAACAGAAAATTCGACGCTCTCCGCTTATTAACATTAAATTTTGTTTTTTTTTCTTTATATTTTCACCGAAAAATCAGAATCATTGATGAGTGATCTCATCAACGTTTTCAGATCAACATAATTTGAAACTATGTTTCTTGCTATGAAGGAATCTAAAAGGTCTGTTTTATTTGAATCATTGACCTATCAGTTGATTTTCCTGCTAGAACGTACATCGTGGTCCAGCAGCTGTATTATCTAGTTATCGACATTATAGACCCTTGTTGCGACCTAATTACATTTATTTACGAAAATTGTTTAAATTTACGGTTAAAAAAAATATAACTGGTCACGGAGACTTGCCTTGGACTGACAAGTTGTACTTGATTATGTGGGACTGCCTCTGGGCTTACCAGTACACTAAACCTAAACAGCCTCACTGTTCACCACTGTGGGTCGCTACTGCTACTGCATTAAATTTGGGGATATATCACATGCTAATCGGGCAACCGTTATTGGGCACGAGGACCCGGAGAAATAACAGATAGAGAAACTAACTATTGATTCGCGAACTTGAGTTAACACACGATTGGATGTTGTCGTAGGTGGGCAAAAATTATGGCTGCAGCGACGGATGAGGTCGTTTCAGACTGGAAAAGGGGGAGGTTAGCGGTGACGCGAAGCTAAGATCCCAGCATGTCGACCAGCTCGCGAACAAGAGCGTTTTCAGAAGAACTTGAGCTGAGTTGTTGTTTGTGGAATGATTGAGATATGAAGTGCTTGATTGGAGTGTCAGTTTCCCTATGAATTTAATTATTTCTGACCATGGAGCGTTTAAGATTCTCTTTACGAGCTTATTTTGGAAAACTTGAAGCCGTTTCACCTGGTTGGTAGAAGAGTGCGGACCAAATTAACATCTTGTAAAATAAGCATCTGATGGAGATGGGAAATCTGTTAGAAGGGCAGATCAAAGAACAGAGCAGTTTGCTATCACCGAACCTTTCTGAACTCCTTTCTAGATTTGGAAATGCTAAACGAACCGTCGGTCGAAGTGGAGACCTAGGTACGTGACGTTATCCAGCCATGGAATTCTTGCGGTGTCGATCTAAGTTGTGAGACGCACAGTGCGTAACGCTTCTTTTTGGAAAATGATGGCCTGAGTTTTCAGGAGGTTGATTTGCAACCTCCAGAATTTGAACCACTTGATCGCATGAAAGTACCCCGGAAGATGGAAAATATCTGGCGAACAAAAGATGGAAAATATCTGGCGAACAAAAGACATATCGCATCGACTCGTTGTCGAGTGTTTCAGATAATCGGGGTGCAGGTACCAGAAAATCCTTTATTGTTGCCATGACCATAAAACATTTCTTAAGGGATGGAACGTGTTCGTGTAGTAGCTGAAAGAATATTTCCCTCCCCGATAATTTAAACGATGGATGCAGAATGCAGAAAAGGGTATCTTGAACCTTCTCAACCATCACCCAGAACCCAAGGTATGAACTTCCGCAATAAAATACGATGTATCCACAGTACACTTTTTTGTTGCTGTCTTGCCAAGAATGCACCAATAAAGCATTTTGAAATATCCCAGTTTGTATTCTACATCCCTCAAAAAACTGCATATCTCTAGCTCTTTTATGTATACTTTCCAGGCTAACAATTTTCTCAGAAATAATTTTTTTATAATAATTTTTTATACATTTCGTACACTTGATCTCGAATAGAACCAATATCAAGATGGTCAAGATTCATCAACCACTTCGTATGGAGACGGGTTTTCTTGGTTGAATCTAACGTATTCACAATACCAATGCCGCAACTTATAATATTTAATATCATCAATAATTACCTCTCTAACGGAATTTACGGACAAAAAGGGCCTTCATTATCTTGTTCCTTTTCGAAATAACTTATTAAAGCCGCAATCAATTTGTGACCCTGAATATCTATTGTTTTCGTCATTTTCAAACAGTGACATGATAGTTTACGGAGCGATTTAAAATATCAAAATAATTAAAGCCCTAAAATAACGTTTGCCGGTTTATAACCGGTAGTAATTATAAATAATATTTCTCTGACAACCGGACGACTTTGACAGGCTCATTCGTTTACGTGTTCGAACTAATCAGACAGCATTGTATCTCTTTTCAACTAGAATAAAATGAGAAGGAATATATTGTCTGATCCTTAAACGAATTTACAAATTGCTTACCTATATTTAAGTTATTGCAAGGACAAAGTGTAGGTTAGTCGGCAACGTCTAGTAACAGTGTTATGAATATTTTTGTTATTCTTCTAGCTTGTCTATTTTGGTATAGTATGTAATACCTATTTGGTAGTTTCAATAATAATTCGTTGATGCTAAATTCTTTTTTGTTTCTCGCTATCTCACTTTGGTTTATACATTTCATGATCATTTCATCATTTCTCATTAATTTGCCTTTTTATCAGCGCAGCTTCCTTTTTGTCACTCTTTAGGAATTAAATACCCATTATTCACTAGGCATAGTGAGCAATATTTTTAGAGAAGATTTGGTGAATTTTAGCGATGTTTAAAAAATTAATGTGCACTGAATATTAGCACTATTAGTTAACAATACAATAAGAACACATCCGAATAAAACTTAATCATCAACATTTGAACCGTTTTGGAAAGGGTACGATAATCTTGTGAATAGTTTAGCCCTATAGATAAGATTTCGATCTACTACAATGATCCTAATAAAAATAAAAATGGTGTAAACTCATCGGCTTATATAGTTCGTGTTAAATAACGGACCTGCTACTACAGCATATGGCTGGTTAAAATTGGTGAATTATATTCGTCAAATTCAGCTATGTCTGACTCTGCATCTTTAACGCACCTGAAGAAATGATTTAGCAATAAACACTGTTCATCGAACGAATAATCTTCATCTAATGAAAGTTGTAATAGATATGATAATGAGGAATTTTGTAAACCCTCCAAGAAACCACTACGGTAACATTATAAATTAAAAAAACTAGTAGATTGTTGTAACATATATCTTAAAGTTGAGATAAATTATATTGTTATACGGAAGTATTTATCAACAATACGACGCACTAAATTATTAAATGTTGTTACTTTTAAAGTTATACATCGCTAGATATTAATAGACTGGGTTAGTCTTGTCGACAAACATGCAGCATTATTTCTAAGAAATATATAATTTCACCCTCATCAACTCATTATTTATCAGTGCGCTAACTTCTGCCCCACCTTTTCATCCACACGAGGCTAATCCGCGCCGCCACCTCCCTAATCCCCCTGTCCCCACCTCACCAGCAGGCAGTTGTTGCTCACCATTTACAAAATCCGCCATCAGCCGAACGCATTATTCCAGAAAAGCCCGGCCGTATAACAAGTAGTTTTAATTAAGTTAGGAAAGTAAAGTAACGTCAGCAGTTAATATTTATAACGTTGGCAGGAGTTATATTTATAGGGCGTGGTCCCCAGTTCTGGCAGGGCCATAAACTTTAATTAAAAACTAAAATGAATTACAATCGCCGACACTGGTTGGCGTGTTTCAGATTTAAACTCGACGACTCACCACCGGAGTCTACAACCCCCCACCCCGGCTAGCCCTCCTGCTGTCCGTTTCATTTCTACTTCATCCGCCGCTATTCGCGCTTAACTTTGTTAATAAATTTTAATGTTTGCCGGACAATTTAATACCTGTGAATCAAGGAGTCTTTATAGTATCAAACACTTTTTCAGCAAATAGTTTTATATTGACAATTATACAATCTAGTGTTAAGATTTTTTGTTTGAATAGGCATAGCATTGAAACAAATAAGTTTTATCAAAATATATTCCATCATTTCTTAGTGACTTTCTTATTTTTACCCTACATAAATAACACATGGAATGAAAAGTCCCGAGCCTAACAAATAGATAGCGCTAGTTTTGTTGCATTCACTACTTTTCAGTTAGTACTAACCTTCAAAAGACAGCTGTTAAAATTTTATGATATACTACTCATAAGTTTATAAGTTATTGTGCTAAGAATGACACTACTTTTGTTATTTTCAAAACAAGGGATTATAAACAATTTCGTATTTTAAATTTACGTTGCTTTTTGATGAGAAAAATACCTTTCAAACAAAGCAATGACCTGAATTGTATTATAAGGACTCCGGTTCATCAGAAATAACAATAAAACATTGGTTTCCTGACTTCAAATGTGGTCGTAGAGACACCGATGATGCAGATAATAGTGGCCGTCCAAATGAGGTGGAACACCAGAAACATCAAAAACATCCACAAAATCATTTTGAATGATCGAAAAGTGATGTTGCGTGAGTTAGCTAACATCGTAAAGATATCTAAAGAACGTGTTGGTTTTATACTGCATGACAATTTAACTATGAGAAACCTCTGTTCAAACTGGATGCCGCGTTTGCTCACCGTTAACAAAAACAAAACGTGTTGATGATTCTGAGCAGTGTCTGGCCATGTTTAAACCTAATAATCAGAATTTTTGCGTCGATATGTGACATTGAGTGAAACATGGACCCCTCACTTCACTCCAGAATCAAAACGATCGTCATGTGGTACTGGAATGATTGTGTGGCTTTTGATGGAGATTACGTTGATGAATAAAGCCAATTTTCAACAGAACAACCGCGTTTTCTTTGTTACACCCGGAACCTTTCAGCCAATGTGTTATGTATCAACCGTGCAGCTGCATCTATTTGCACTAGTGTTAGTCGAAAAGGAGCAAATCTGTTGAATACACTTGGAGCTCGAAAATCTTTGATTGAAATTGCAATATTGCACCACTTGTGGCCGAGTATTGTCATGCGAAAGAATATTTTAATATACATCTTACATCAAATATGCCTGGTAAAATCTTAATTTGTAAAACTGATTTATCACTATTGTTCTGTTATACTTGCATTAATATACAAGTAGGACGATTATAGGATAAATAAATCAATATGTATAGTCTATTCAAAATAACAGTGAACTCACGTAATCACGATGTCGAATGTATTACCTATTGCTGATTGTAAATTAATTTTCAAATCAGACACCATATTCCCTTCTCATTTTATTCGAGTTAAAAACAGATATAATGTGGTCGGATAAGTCCGATTATATGTCCACAAAATTCTTCAAAACATTAATAAGGTTGTAAAACGGCAAACGTTTCTTTGGCGTTTTGCATCTTTTCATACATTTCAAATCGCTGCATAATATTTGTGGTGTGTAAATGGTGGAATTTTCAGTCAATTCGTGTGGTAACCATTTTCCTTCCTTTTGGATCTTTCTCATTGGTCTCGTATTGATTCATCACCTCCTAAGCTACCTGAAAGTTACCTCAGAGTTTATTTCGACAAATAAGTCTTTTAATTCATTGTCTTCAAATTATTTTGGTTCTCCAGGTCGTTCTTTGTCACTGAAATCAAAATCAGCACTTTGAAGTAGTTGAAAACAAAATCGACAATTGGGATATAATGGAGCAATATCAACATAAGTTTCTAAAAATGTTTTATTGATTTCGGTATCACATTTCTTCAAATAAAATTACAAAAGTATGGAATGTCAGAAAAAGCTCTTTCAATGGAAATATTTCTTTTATTTATTTTTTTTTTTTAATTTCGTAATACTCAATGGAAAACTGTTACGTTATGTAGAGAAATGTCAAAACATCAATAAACATCGCTGATCAAGATACATATAAGAACCTTATAATAAAAAAGCATCTCTTCACGCAAATTGTGTTGTGTTGGCTAAAGGTTGACAGCTGGTTAGACTTCAACTCAATGACATACTGATATTTAGAGAAAATGATGATGCTTTAACATAGTTAAAAGATCCGATCCGAAAGTCCGATGGGATTTAATATAAGTTATAGTATCTTTTATAAATTCTTTAAAAAGTATTTATATCATTCATGTTAGAGGAGTGTCTTGCTCTAGACATTTCCGTTAACATACAACCCTAAACGCAAAAATGGATAGATATTATCTCTCTCAATTTCAGTGGAGATCTTCACTAACTTTATGTTATAGATAGGACTCTGTTTCACACGTGTGCTGTTACGTCGGTTATGATATTATGGTTATAAAAATTGCTATATTTTTTTATTACAAACTTATTCCCTCAATAAGACGTAATTAGTCCTTTTACTATTTATAATTCCGAAAAAAGTTAAATAAGAAATAATTATAATTTTAACAGAAAAGTTATAGTGGAAATATAAACAGAAATTCTAAATTAAATCTAAAAAAAATTTAATTTAATTTTAAATTTAAAAAGTTATCTATCAGTTATATCTTAAGAGACATCAAAAAAGTACTAGTTAAATAAAATACTTTTTAGTTAAATACTTTAAGTTCAGTTTGATTTCACAAGAAATTAAAGAAATTACATTTTATATGTTAACCCAAAACAGATCGTCCATTATTTGTCTGGAATTATTCCACAAAAAAGAGGATCGAAATTGAAAAAGCAGATTTATAGAATATCTCGAAGGCTAATTTCGTATTAACGCGAGATTGCCATATCACTGCTCCATCTAATGGCAAATCGTTTGTATAGTAAATTCTTTCAGATATTGAAAAATAGCAACCTATACCACAAGCATGTCAACACCATTAATTTTCGGAATAAAATTAATCTTAAAAAAGGTAAATCCTACACTTTAATGACGATTGAAATGAAGAATAAACTTAATAACACGTTTAATACATATTTATTGAATTATTATGTATAATAGGTCTTTTCTCTTGATTTTGATTTCGACATTAAAATTATTTCCATTAAGTAAATCATATTACTATCAAAATGATATATATTTTTGTGCTAATTAATTTAAAGCACAAAATATATATTTTATATACATTATCGGTATAATTAATATAACATAAGGCACGATATATTTCTGACCTTCGCTTTTGTCTTATCTTTGGCTATGATGTGTTTGTTAATGCATATCAAAATCTCTGTAGCCATGAATAGCATCAGTACTTTTACTTCTTATATTAGCCTTATAGTAATCTTATGTTGCTTAATGCTAGTGAAAACCCATAATATAACAAGAACTCAAGAAGGGCATATATTGAGCAGCCCATTAAAATGCTCACCTAATGAAGCATTTGTTAACGGGAAGTGTTATCTCAGGTGGAAGTGAGCCTGATTTTCTTCTGAGGCTATTAATATTATATACGTCAAATATGTTATAAAGATAGGTAAACAATACTAAATGTAATATTAACTACAATGTAAATGAAAGAAAATATATAAATAAAAACTATTAAAAAATAATTAATATTAATTAGTCTTATTACAAATGAAATATTTCTCATCAATATGACTTACTTTATTTATTAATAAAAGGTATTTTAGGTTTTAATATAATATAAAGAAATTATGTAAAGTTAGGAGACATTATTAGGTTAATGATATATTTTTCCTATACCACCCAAAATGTCATATTCACCTCAAATTTATTAAAAGTAAAGTAGAAGAAGCAAATTTGGTTCAAAAATAACAGTACTCAGAAATTAAAAGCACATAATCTATTCTATTATTTATTCTTACAAGAAATACAACTTATAAAATGTAAAAATTATAATCAAATTATATCATTCAATTAACATTAAATAACATGAAATAACCGCGTACCTTCGGGGTAAATACTTCATAAAAATAAACTTTTTAAATTTCAGTTTGCTTGGATTATATAATGGACATATTAAATCTATTTTTGTTGAATAGTGAAATTTCAATTGTCTATCTTAAGAACAGTTCAATGATATGTGAAATTATAACCAGAAACAGGATATTATTATTATTTAATATGTCCTCACATGACTTTCTATAATTTATTCATACTTTAACATGACTAAAAGTGATAAGTTGGTATAATTTAATAATTTGCAAATATATAAATATATATATATATATATATATATATATATATATATATATATATATATATATATATATATATATATATATATATATAATTACTGAGTACTGAACACAAAATGAAAAAACAGTTATTCATTTAAGTTAATGTACTAATATCATAAGGTAAAGTAAAAAAATTACATTCTTTGGTTGGTATATTATTTTAGATCAAATTATTTTTTTAGCTACTTTAGATACAAAATTGATTATTTCTGGAAAAAAAAATTATTTTGGGAAAAAATTCTAAAACTGTTAATTCTCATGTGATTTAAGTAGGTACTCTAAAATAGCATACCACACGAAAAAACAAAGCAACATGTAATACAAACAATAGCAATGCAACATTCAGCAATTTTCTTATTGACTATATAACCAGATTTACTAAACTTTTTATCCAAGCATACCTTTTTAAATGTATCACACATCTAAGTATAAGCAGACTACGTTGTTACAACCAAAATTTTCATTTACATAATAGTTATGTACAGTTCTGAACAGAAGAAAATAATTATTCTTCTCATAATTAAAATAGTAATTCAGCAGTACCCTGATTAGATCTTATTAACTACCAAGAATCTTATTATCCTTGTATTTGAATTAAACGAAATATATAGAAAATATTACTCTATATAAACCGAATATAATACTATTTACCCCGTCAATTGATAAATAATGTGATAAAAAAGTCAAAAAGGTTATGGGAAATTTACAAATATTCTACAATTAAAAAGTAAAATATCTTCAAGCATCTTATTTATAGCCATTATATTTCTAAAATTATTTACAATCTCATCCAAAATAATATATATATTAATAATGACAAAGGGCGCAAAATAGGCGTATCCTTACTGTCTTGGGTTAATTACAATAACTGATAGTCGTAATAATAATCTTAACAACTATCAATTCATCACAATGTAAAAGTCTCAAAACTAGCCAGCAGTTCAGTTAGTTTATATAACACTGTTTTGTTTTTGGTGAACATTGTTGAAATTTTACAGATAGTACCGCTAAGGGACCATACTATTATTGTGTATAAATTCAAATAACATAAAATTATTTTCATAAATGAAGAAATGTTATTCTATTGTACTTGAGATAATTTCAACAATATCTCTCCATTACCCGTGAACATTGTCCAGCTAGAGCTTTGAGAAAAAACACTTCTACCACTAACGCGCATGGGTCGGACAGTAGGCCTTGAAAGTGGCATCGTCCAACTGCCAATGGGTACCACGTGCACAACACAGATGCGTTGAATTCAAACAACCCCGTCTCAGGCAGGGAACATTAGCGCCTTTATAACCACACACTGCACACGACACATTCGAACAAGTCCACACAGCTTCCTCAAGTCCAGCTATCTTCGGTCCAATCAAGTAAACACCGGCGCTCCACACAAGACAGTCCTCATGAGCCCATACTTCATATGTATCAGCAGTAGTTTGTGTAATACCCAGACATGAATCCAACTGATCAGCGAGAGACTCTGATTTCCGTTTTGCCTTTTTGCTTGCCGATTTGCCAATGTTTGCAGTTTCATCCAAGGCCTTGCTGATCTTCCTGCTCTTAAATTGTCTATGAAAAACATTCTTCATCAAATCAAGAAATATACAAATGTTTGAACAGATCTAAATTAATATTTAAAACTAGCCTTTTCTGACCCATAAAGTCCCCTGAATATAAAACTTTAGAAAGTTTTGCATACTTGTGGAATTCATAGTTCTAACAGCATATGAAACAATAATAAAGTATTTAGATGAAATCAACATATACCTGTCATATGGATCATCTAGCCTCCTTTCAAATTCAGGACACTGTGTTGTGATGAAATATGGACCAAACAGGTCACCAGGAGCTGGTACAGCACTTACTATACTTGGCCCTGAAAAATGAATCATATGATATAGGTAATATATTTCACTTACAGATACTACCAGTAAATTCGCTGGAATGAGGTCCTCTTTTACAAAATGCACATATCCAAGTGGTATCTTTCCTTTCAGCATCATATTTTGTACTTAATGTACTGCAGTGCAAACCTTTAGATCGCACTTTATGCCTTTGACAAAAATAAGTATTAACATTAATTAGCAACAATTATTTAATACCTACCTATATTCACTATCATCATGGTACTTCTTAGTTTTACTGGGCTTCCTGTCACCATCCTCATCCCCTGTTAAAGGTGTGTTAACAACACTAACAGATAATGGAGAATCTCTATGGCCGCGAATTTGGACAAAAGGCCCTCTAGATCTGCTAGAACTAGTATTACTACCAGAATCATATGCATAAACATCCTGGAAAATGGTAAATTTAATATACTTTAATTTCAACCAGATCAAAACAATAAAGTAATCTGATGAATACCTTTATGTCAGATGTTGGTGTTTTAACAGGGGTTCGATTGGAAATAACAGCTGTCGATTTCTTTGCGGCTTTGGAGGCTGGAATTGCTGGGGATCGAGATATTTTTTTCCCTGATGACGCAGAGCCTTTGGTCTTTGTAAACCTAAAAAAATAATATAAAATTTGATGTTAACAAATATGTATGTTTAATGACCTCTTGCGCTTCGGTGATGGTGCTCCATCTTCTTCAAAATCTCCGCCAGATATGGTTCTAGTCTTTTCAGCCTTCTTAATACAACTTTTTTTTTCATCCTTTTTAATTTCCAAGGCTGGTACCTTCAAATCTTCAATAGTAGAAACATTTTGATTGGGAATAATATCTTGACTGGTAGACGTAACAGAATCATCTAATTTTAATAAACTAATAAAAAAATATAAATTATTTACACAAATAAAAACAGCATATAAAATTCTAGTGCTGAATTAATATCATACCTATCATCATTTAAATCCAATGTCGTATCCTCCTTAGGTGGCTCTAAAATAGTTGTGGGTAACGAAACGTCAGTATGATTCTCTACTATTCCAGCAAACATTTCTTCCAGTTTGTTTTCAACCTGCAATAAAAATATAACAATTTTCATCAGACACAATTTAAAAGCTAATGCTGATATAATTATCATCAAATATCAATTAAATAATGCTTACATCAACAAAACTAGTATTAGTTGGCTTCTTCTCAACAGACTCTTGAAGTGTCTCTGGCTGATTAAGAGAGCTGGTTAAGTCAGTACTGGAAGACTCGTGTTTTATTTCATCAGGACTACAGAGTGAATCTTCCAGATTCTCTTTTGACTTTATTACACTCACTGTAACTGGTTTATGCAGTTGTTCTGAAAGATCATTTACCTGAAAAAAAATATATGAGATATAATTCACATAAATATAATAAGATTATACAAATAAATCATACGAATTATTAGTATTCGCTTACCATCTCTTCAATTTTTGGCGCAGATTGTTCATTAAAAACCTCATTCTGTGCAAGCATGATAAAAATAATTATTTTACAAACTTTCGAAATACAAACTATTCGCATGGAATAGCGCCAAGGCTTACCTTAGGTGGAATTTCAGTATCAATCTCTTCTTTTAGTTCTTTAATTTCCGCGGGCTTAATATAATAAATAAATAAAAATGTCCAAAATTTAATGCAAATTTCGATCTTACCAATGTTGAGGATTGTTCTTTGTGCAAGCTATCATTCTCTTCAATATGCTTTTAAAAGAAAGAAATTGACTTATAACAAATGTTGTTTTATTAATCTTAGATGAAATTAATTATTTTCGTAACATTAACAATTTAAATTTAAGCTAATATGGAAATATCAACAGTCTTACCACTGCAGAGGCCACTGCTTCTTTAACCGTATCATCTTTCTCTTGGATAGACTTTTAAAGAAAAGAATTTTTTTTAAATGTATATGTATATATAAATGTATCTTATATGTATGTAAGTGATAGTATTTGATTGGGCCAACATTAAACCATTCATCAATATCAGGTGATAATATACTTAATGTTACAAATATTAAACCAATTAACATAAATAATTATCATAAAATCAATCATAATATGATAAATAAATTGATATGATTATGATTGACATTAATATGATCAATGATAATGATTAATAAAAATGATTGATATTGATGATTAATATGATCAATGAAAACATTTAGAATAAGCATTTTATAGATATGCTAGCTGCAAAGCAACCTTGGTTGAAATTTTATTATCATGGTATACTTGGTCTAATTAACGAAGAACAACAATTAAAACAAAACACACTAATACACCATACGAAAATAAGGATTTTGATCTCAACAAAAATCTCAAAAACAGCGGAATAATATATTGCGCACATACCTCACAAGATACTTCAGGAGCATGCAATTTTTCAGGACGATCCTGAAGAGCGCCATAAAGAAAAAAAAATGTTTTTATTGAAACAAACATACAGTAAAATTGATTTTTATTTAATATACAAGGTGCATTCCAATGGCACGTTATTATTTAAAACGAGAACAAAAACATCATTTTGGCAATAATATCAATGTATATTCCATTCTTTGTGTTTACTTTGGAATACCATTTGTGAACAATTCGTGCAAATAAATTAGATAAATTCGATTATGACAAATTTCCATTAGTCGAAATTAACCCTCATTATCATAAACTGTCATTCACTTTTTTTCATCAATTCAAGCATTTTAGCAAAAGTTTTATTACATTTAAAGTGAAGGTCACAAAATTCTAACAGCATTAGTGAAGGGTGTACCTTTCTAATTCATGTTTACTATACCGGTATTCCCATTAGAATATGTTTTTTGAAAAAGTGCTATGTATTTTGGAACACATCTTGTACATATGTTAATTCAAATTAAAAGCATACCCTTTCAGTGCTATTTTTTTCAGTCACAACTGAAGGAATTTCAATATGACTATCCTGAGGTTAGCACGAAATAAAAATATAATTAGAGCATTTTAATTGGCTTAATCTTTTGGAAAAATGTATATGACAGTTATAGCAAAGGATTTAAATATTGTAAAAATAATAGCATACCCTGTCTTCCTTTTTTATTTCTGTACTTAAGTCATTCTTCTTTTCCTTCTCTTTTAAACCCTCTTGAACCATAGCGGCAATATCATCAATGGTCTCCGACTCACTGGAAGTTTTCCGTCGTGTTTTAGCCGGAAGAATCGAGTCCAAATCATCCGACGACCTCCTCCTTTCTGGAATTTTATTGTCCTCCAAGATGGTGGCGATGGCAGCGGGGTCACAAGGGGGCATCACCGGAACTGATTTTACTTGACGTTCCTGATGATTTTGCTGTTCTGTTGGAATAACTTCTAACGCAATCTGCGAATTGAAATTTTAATATGAAAGTCTGGTATACTTTCATATAGTCTACCTTATATATAGTAGATATATAGTAGACAGTAGTCTTACCTTATCAATATCTGGTTTTATATCCTCCTCCTTATTAACTCGAATGGTTTTGCTTGGTTTCCTTTTCCGTCTCGATTTCGTACTGTCTAAACTATCTTCATTGCTGTTCATAGATCCTGAGTCATCTTCTTTTGGATTAGTTGCTGTAGGTAACTGAAAATATGAAAACATTAATAAATAAAAAAAATGTGTATTGCATACATATGTGCAGATATGAAATATATTAAAACACAAGCGATGAAACACATTGTTGACATAATAGAAAACTTTTTTTGCTTTAAAACTTCAAAATAACCAAATTGAGATGTAATGAATTTTTGCAAGCGTAAAATTAAATAAACACATAGTAGTATATCATATCTACCACGGAAAAATGCTGTCGTTTTATTATCAATAATATAAAACCATATTTTCATTTCAGAGATGACTATTTTGTAAAAAGTACTTGGCGGTTTCTTCAACAGACATATTTAACAAGACTTTTTATATAAGACACAAATAGATTATTTATTTTCCAAATATTGTTTTGTCCCCTTTCCGATTCAAAATGTCTTGCCAGTCAACTCAAAACGATATTTTAGAAGGGTTTTTTGATTGTAGAGAATGATTAAAAATCCAACGGAGCTAAATCAGATGAATAGGACGGCTGTTGAATGATGCGAATTGAATTTCTGATTTAAAAAAAATCGCTAAAAACCAAAGCTCTGCGATAAGGCACAGTATGATGAAAAAACTAAAAGTAATCAGTTCCAGCATCATGACAGCGAATATTTGAGTACAACTAATAGCAAATGACGCGATTTTTACAACTATTTTTTTATCCCAGAATTTTCTCCCCCATTCTAAATATATTAATAATCGTTGGGATAAAAGTAATGTAATTTTTCTTTATTATTAAATCTTTAATAATTTAATTTTTTAAAATTTATTATTAATTTACTTTAAATTCGATGATTTAAAAAACATTTTCTTAATAGTTGTCTTTAAAGCAGCATATCTTTAGTAATATAAATTACTATGAATTACAATGAAGTCAATGAAATTCTTTAAAATATCGATGTTAACGGATATATTTTATCTCACGACTAGATATAAAATTCTTGAAACAATGTGTGGCATCAATGTATGAATTTTTTCCGAAAAAAATGAGATCCAGTATTTTTTTAAAGAAATGTTTATGGGCAGTTACAAATAACATGAGAACTAAAAACGGTTGCAAAGCTCGCATCGACACCATGAGAAGTGCTGCGATCAAAATAAAAATTGTTCATGAGTTATTCGAAATTAATCCAACCATTAATTTGACTCTTCTGTCGTTAACAATTAATGCGATTGAAACAGGCGACTAATAAAACCACCAGAAATGATGAATAGAAAAGCTATAATCTTCCATTACAATAACGCTAGACTGCAGATATTTTTACAATGCAAGACTCTCTTAATGACATAAAGCTTGGTTCAAAAGATGCGTGTGAAAATCCCGAAATTACTTTTCTACCAGCATATATTCTCCTAGATACATTAATAAAAAAAATGACCTACTGGTCTCGGCTTGAACAAAAACGACAGTACTTTTCGAAAACATAAAATCCATTAAGTAACTGCTTACATTTGTGCCGCTAGAATTGCTGTTCTCGTCATAACTACCGGCAGCTTGAACTATCACGCTTTGTCCTTGAAGCGACTGGCGATCAACATGCAATTTTTCAGCAACACATGCCATAGTTGTTGAAGATTGATCATGTTTACTTTCTTGGTAAGGCATTACCTACAATTGTCATTGCTTAAAGGAATGAAACTAAATTAAAACCAAATAAGATTACTTTTTCTGTTGTGGGATTTAATCTTTCTAATATTGAATCTACCCTGACATTAGACCTCTTTTGATTTTTTCCAATATCTGAGATTGATACTGTTGCAGGTACAGAGGCAGGTAATCCTGTGATGTTTGGATTTAGACTTGGACTGGCAGATTTTGGGCCTGGGCTGACCGATTTTCGACCTAAAAGATAATCAGTTAGAACAATATGCTAATATTATATGTAAATTAATTACATTTTTGTAAAATGGTAGATCCTATATAATGAAAAATTGTGTTAAAATATTTTTGTAGTATAAATATTAGATATATCTATAACGCACTAATTATAATAATACATAAAACATTGATTTGTAATCATTATAGTCATGTATGATTACAATGAAGTTGACTATTATATAAATTAGTTAGAACAGGAAAAATTTTGCAACAAACCTGGACTGATCGCTTTAATACTTGGACTAGAATTCTTTAGCCCTGGACTGACTGACTTCAATCCAGGACTCATCGAAGTTGATCGCATATTTCCTGAATTCCCAGTGGACTTGAGACCATGGCTCATACACTTCAATTCCATTGCTTGCATATCCAAACCACTGGACGATAAACTGTTGATTTTATTAGTATCTCTCACGCTCAGACTAATAGGCGTCGTCGATAACTCGCCATTTTGATTTCCTAGAAACATTTGTACTGGTAAACATGCAAATTGATTAAACCTCAATGAACCTCTAGCATGATCAAATTTCAAACAATTACCATTTCGTGTTAAACTCAGATCAACACAATCTCTTGGAAATAACGCGTCATTCTTGAGCATTTCACTCAGAACATGAGAATGGGGCATCAGCTTCATAGCTTCTGTAGTTGGAGTATGCCACGACGACTGGTGAAGTATTGATGGATCAACTTGCATATGTGCTAATTGTGGTTGACGTGGAAAAAAACTTGGAACCTAAAAAATTAAAAATATCTGATAAACACCCAAAAGCTATAGCATTTTAAAAGTATTACGCATTAATGAAAATTTTTTACATATTTATTACCATAATCAGAAATTTACATTAAATATAGTATTATATAAGTATAACATTATATTATATGAATTAGAATTATACATAAAATGAAAGTCCATGAAGAAGAAAGAAAGAAAGATATTAAATGAAATCAAAATAATGTTCTTGAATCAGTGAATTCTAGTAAAAAAATATTAAAAGCCATATATATACATACGAAAAAGTAAACTTAAACTTCATTAATAATCGAATAAGTAATGAGATTTTCATGTTTGTGAGACTATATTAATGGTAATTAAATCAAAATTAAAATAAAGAAAAATAATTAATTTTACCTGTAATGGATTCCATGTTGGAGGTACATGCCTATTATGTGGCTGATGGGGAGGGCCTCCCCCAGACATATTTTTAAGCTAATTTAAGACAGTTGTAAATAATTAATACTCAAACATCATATTCCAAGTGAAGATTAATCTGGCTGCATTATTCCAGGCGAGTGTATAATATCCTTTCATTGATACCACTAGATAATGCACCTATAACAAAAAAGCTTTTAGCTTATATATGCCTAAAAGTAGTAAAAATCTAGTTAATGCAATGCAACTTATTTTGATATAAGTCTGCATCAATGTCAATTCAACTTTGATACTCAATAATAGAAAAAACAATCATGAAACTAATAATAAAGTATGTATAAATCAATTAATTAATCAATCACTCAAATAGGTTATAGTATTGTAACACACAATAAATATAAATCTTCTCAAATTATATAAATTACATTTTATGAAAATGTTTAATATATTTACTATACAGCATTATAACATAATTTTAAAAGCCAAATTACATGTACAGCAAAAATGATAATATAGAAATTTCAACATCTGCTTAAATATTCATCAAACATTTCAAAACGATTTGAGTTAGAACAAACCTAAATGCAATATACAACTAATTAAAAAAATTATATAATATTTATTCACATAAAGCATTAGTTCCCTTAATACGCTTGAAATTAATAATTTGTACTCGTAATATTATTAAAATATTTCAAATAATATTTATGAAAATCATATATATCCAATTAAGGAATATTTTAGAATGTTACAAATTGATAATAGTTCTTAGATAAAAGCACAAAAAAAATGAAAACTATTGCTATAAACTATTAAAATGCCAATTAAAAACAACAAAACTAAATGTATATAATTTTCCTTATTGTTAAAACGAAGTTTAAAAATTAAATACTTTCTAATGATATCAACGATAGTTCAACGTAAGTGAAGAACCTCTGATTGTTATAATGGAAATTAAATGTTAAAATCCAGAATACTTAAAATTTACACTGTTTATTGATAAGCATTTTTATATAAGCCTAAAACAAATACATTAAGACTACTGTCAAAGGTATATAAGAAAGATTTCTTCTATTATACGGAACGTATAAAAAATATAAACATAAGATCGAATCATGTCAATGCATCGAAAAAGCAAAGAAACTAACTTTTATGAATAAAATTATATGTATTGTTATTTAAAACAAAAAACTAATACATTTCGGTAACAAATAAATTAATCTAAAACATTTTAAATAAGATATGAATGACATGAACAATTCAAAATTGTAGTGAGCTTTAAAGGGCTGAAATTGAAAATGAAACTACATCAATACGATTTCTCATTATTTACAGTTACAAAAAAGAGGTTTTTCACTTACTATTTATAGAAGTATAATCAACAAATCTGCAAAATGGAAATATATACATGCGGCATGAAAATTATAACTACGGGTTGTAAGCCATTATAAACTGAAATCGATGTTTGAAAACTTAACACCATTTAAACCATCGAGCTTGGTCACACTACGAACAATATAGATGACGATGTTAACTTTAAATACCAACGAAACATCAAACGCACCTATAAATCGGTACCGTAAATCTCACGTACGATGAAAATCCCGAAAAATGTTCGAACTAGAACCACAAAAGCAGCCGACAGCCAACAATGGCGGACCCGGTTTTGTATAATTTGCAACTCCTTTCGCCATCTGTCAACCAAGGTCTAAATTATGACACTGACTGAGGTACTTACATTATTTGAATCAATAAACGTTGAATTCAAATTTTTTAAATAAGCTATATTTAAATAGACAAAATTATAGTAAATCTAAATTGGATTTAATCAACTTTTCCACTATTCTATATATATATTTCTGCTATACAACTATTTTTTAATTATTGCTATAATTTGTTAAATACTCCGAAAAGCAACTGCAAATTCATATTTCGCGCTGATAATTAAATAAAATTGCTTAGATGATTACAAACATATATATATACATAAATATATATATATATATATATATATATATTCAAATTCAATAATTCAATAATAAAATTCAAATTATATTTAATATATTGGATATTTTTAACTATACATACACATATTGACTTAAAAGTTAAACTAAATGGTGTAGAATAGCCCTTATTTTTGACAATTTTAAATGACGTTTTTATACAGTTTGAGATTATAATAAAATAAAATAAAGTTACTGAGAAGTGATAAATAAACATGGCTGCTTCTGGACTTAGAGGGGTTTCAAGAGTTTTAGAAAAATTAGAGAATTCTATTAAAAATGGAGACTATTATGAAGCCCATCAAATGTATCGTACATTATATTTCAGGTGTTATTGAATACATATTTTTTTTATAGTTCGATCTTAACTAACCTCAACATTTTTTAGATATTTAGGACAAAAAAAATATAATGAATTAAAAGACATGCTTTATCAGGGTTCAATTTCATTTTTAGAAGTAGATCAAGTAAGTTCTGTCAATCTGAAGAAGATTAAGGCGTCATGACGAATTTTCTAGAATCAGTGAAATACTTTATTATAGTGTGTCCCAAAATACATACTATTAAGTTGTATTTTATGGTTGTTATATTATAAGTTTCTCTGTTCTCAGAAAACATCAGGAGCTGATTTAGCATTATTATTAATAGAAGTTCTAAATAAATCAGAGGATAAGAACTGTGATCTCTGGTCCCCAAAATTATCCACAATATTTTCAAAAATTGGAGTAAATAATCAGACAGAAAGAGATACTTTTCTGCTTCATGCTGTGAAATGGTCATCTCAAGGATCAGGACATGGTTATCCCCTGTTTCATCAGGTACCTTGAAAATAATAATAATGCATTATTCGTTATAAATCATATTTTAGTATATAGCTAGATCATATTGGAATGAACAAAATTACATACAAGCTAGGCACCATTATATACATTCTCAAGATGGCAAGGGTTGTGCAAAGTTGTTAATAGAGTTTCAGATGACAAAAGGATACAAATATGAGGCAGACCTTTTTATAGCTCAAGCTGTATTACAGTATCTATGTTTAAGAAATAATATAACTGCTAATCAAACTTTTAATACGTACACTGAAAACCATCCAAAAATAAAAAAGACTGGCCCTCCTTTTTTATTACCGTTACTCAATTTTATTTGGTTTTTATTACAAGCTGTAGAAAGGTAAATTATAGATCTTGAATAGTAAGTAGATTAGTTCAGTAAAAAAACTTGATTAAAAAAAAGATCAAGTTTTCTGCAATAACTCATATATTTATTTTAGTAAGAAATTGCAAACTTTTGCTGTGTTGTGTGAACAGTATCAGAATTCCATCCGAAGAGATCCATGTTATGTTCAATACCTGGACAAAATAGGTCAAATATTTTTTGGTGTGAAGCCACAGGAGGAAAAAAAATTTGGAGGTCTTTTTGGAAATTTAATAGAAAGTTTTTTAGGTATTGAAATTTTTAATATTTATTTTACTTTTTAATATTTATTTGTATATTTATATACAGTGTTCTCTTTCAAGAGTTTTTTTTAATACTATAATTTTTCCTACATAATAACGTAATATTTGGATGTTTTAATGGAATTCTTTTAGGTGGTCTAGATGATGAAAGTGACGATGATAGCCTTCCAGGTACCCAAGCCTCAACATCAAACAAATTGATTGAGAATACAGATTTAGATTAAGGGTAGCCATTTTATTGTAAATCATTTTTCTACCGATATTAGCTGTATAAATTATTTCAACTGAAACAGGATGTATAATATTCTCCTTATTTATCGTTTTTTAAAGCTTGTATTGTTATGAATTGGTGCAGTTGTTTATATGTATATTTTTCTGATTTTCTGTAAATTAATGAAAGCGACCACCTAATAATATTAGTAATGCTTTTAGGTTTAAACAGACCTTTAATGACAAACAATCTTTGACGAACCAAAAATAGGGTTACATTTATTTTGAGGAATAATAGTTTAAATACTTTCATTAATTTAAACACTATAAAATTTTATTTTTGTTACTGTTTTGTTAATTCCCTTAGTTCACAATTTTTAGTCAAACTTATAAGTTTTTAATTTAATCATTTGGTTGTAGAAAATATTATTTATATTGTACATACGTCAGTTCTTAGTTAAAATAAAAATAAGTCTAACTTTCAATTAACAACTTTATTGTATTTACTTTTATTTGACTGTTACACAATTTCTTACTTTGAATACATTCGTAGACTCTTCGAAATAGTAATGTTAATATATTTTACACTGTACTACTTTTGGCTGTAGACCATACTCATTTCTCTGTAACTATATTGCGTAAGTACACGTGTCAAAATTGAATGGTACATCGAGTGAAATGTGTAAAAATAGACATTGTTGAGATAAGGGTGTTTACCCTTAGCGCCATTTTATTCCGTCTTTCACCATTAATGTAATACATAGTTTTTTGTATTTTAAACCCCCTACATATTTAACTGTCCAGTCGGTAAGATTCCGCGGAGATCACAAGAGTGCTCTCTGTTAAATTAACTCAATTAACAGGAATTAAAAATGTCGTAGTTGAAACTATAAAATATTTTTAACAAAAAAATTTAACCGACTTTAGACGACCGACTACGTGATAATCGTTGTAATAACTATATAAAAATAACCAAAAACCTTATTTAACCTATCTACTCTACACACACACGATTTAGCTTAATACCTACCGAAACCTATTTATTTACAATATTACTTCAACTACTCCCAACTGACTATTTTGAAGTCGGTGCCAAACCTAAACAGTATTAATTGGTGGCGCAGTGGTAAAGGCAACAGGACGGTCCAACTACTGTTGCGATAGCCGCGGGTTCGAATTCTCTGGGGTATGGTCGTAAGTTTATGTTGTGATTGTTCTAGGCAAGAGTGTAAAATCCGATAAGGAAAATGATCCCAGTCACGCTAGTGACCAGGCTGGGTAAGACCGGATATCTCCTGGGATGATTTCTAAGTTGGTCACTCGCCAGTCAGTAGGCTTAACCCCGAGGACCGTGGTTCGGAGCCCACGTTAAATAGTAGGTCCAGTCCAGATAAACCCATAGTTGGTAAAAGGAAACTTTAAAATATGTAAAAAAAAGTAATATTAATTTAGATTTGTTTTGTTGGTAATTTAATTTTTTGTATGTCAGAAAATTATATTATTTTTGTATTGTTTGTACTTTGTACGCGCCTTTGAAGTTTGTGCGTTTCCCTCGATTAGATTAGCGAGATATTTCTATATCCGCGCTGTAAGAAATGTTTGGCCATCCCTATATCTTAACTCAATTAGCAATTTATTAACTAGTAGAAGATATGACTTACCTGATATTGGAAAATCGGTTTAGCTAAAAAGCCTTAATTTCTCAGTAGTTAAATTAGTATTTTTTATATACTGCGACGTTTGTTTACTTCACAATCAAATTATTTATAGGAAAAAAAAAACATTTAATTTCAGTATGACTTTAATGTTGACAATGCATGATAATGTTAGTTACTAAATATAAGTATATGTAATATATTGAGAACTAATTTGAATGTTTACAAGGAACTTAAATTATTATTGTTTGAAGTGGTTCTCAAACAACACCAGTGGACATATGTTTGTTTAACAAAATAGAAAACATCAGGCCACCTGTCAAGTCATACATTTTTGTCTTAATAATTTCCTTCATTTTTACTACAAAAAAAAATATATTGAAGAATAAAATATCCTTATTTTACTTACGATTAGTAGGTAATGATAATGGTATGGTTCAATGTTTTGTTGCTGTTAATATTTGGTTTATAAAATGATAAAGTATTTTCGAACATTAACAGTTAAAAGTATGCAAACTTAATGGGTGTAGTTTTTACATCTACAAAGGATATTAAACAATGACAAAAATTTGAACCACTTTGTATTTGAAAACAAAATGAATCAAAATAGGTAGACATTCAGTTAGGTTATCAGTAATTTTTATAAAAATTTCAATTTCATTTCTTCACAAAACTAAATTATTCTATACATAAAATACACAAAGTCAGTCTAGATATGTACAATGTTTTTCCCACTGATTACAAGTATTACTTAGTCTTGAAATTATTAATTTTTCCATTTATATTTCCGCACACAAACACTGTCAAATCTGCAAGAAATGCAAAATTGTTGCTTACTCACACATAATATCGTGAATTATACAATAAACCAAGTAATCAAACAAAACCAGAGACATGGCGATTTCCCCTTGGTATTCATTGCACTATTAATGGGACAAGCGTTAATTTTCTTTATTCAAGATTAACAACATATTTCATTGAAAACACTACAAAATTTATCACATAAAAAGCTGTATATCTCTACAGCAGAAGTTACAGATTATGTTAGGTCTTGGGTATTCTAAAATACATAAACAAAATTCACACATTAAACAAAACAAGATGAACTCAAATGAGGAAATAAGTCACAACCTCTTTAATAACAATAACTATTAACTGGTTCAATAAGGAAATTTACAACTTAGGATAAACGCCATTACTCTACATCCCTACATTCAAGTATAATTTTTAAATAAGATCACATACAAGTTTAAGGTGAAAAGTTGATAAAACATATTTGTTGCCAAATATAGAGTTAAATATAAAATGCATACCATGAAAATGTTTTGTATTATATATCTTCATTCAATTCTTACTTCAACAGGTACTGATGGCTTGATTATCTTATGGCTTTAAGTAAAATTCTGACCTTTCAAAATAATCAAACTATCTTTTCTGTCCAGTGAATATAATTTTTCTGTATCTGTACACTAAATATTTTGTAACGACTTCACCTGTTGCATGTAAAAAACAAATGGGGAAAATCCATACATCACACAAGCACCTGTACAAACTGCACTCTAATTTAAGCCCCCCAAAAAAAATGTCCTAGTAAATACACTGACGATTTATGGCTAATACTTCCTTGCGGGTAAACTTAACATTCCGAACAAAAAAAAACATAAGTTTCTATTCGACAACATAAAATCCGACGAAGAAACCCGTTCATTAAATTTAAAAAATATATATTAGGCACTAAACATAAATTATAGAGCCTAAAAAATAATAACCATATTCCGCCTTGCTATTTTCCAATATTTGTGGTTTTGTTTTACCAAAAGTGTTTCGATCTTCAACCTCATTTTTTCATGCGTCCGGGAGGATCTTTAGAAGAACTGCCCCGCCTAGGACCGCCTCCCTGGGGTTGGGTTGGTACCGACGGTGGTGCCATCGCTACACCGGAGGCGCTTCCAGAACAAACAAACAAAACGCACATAGGTTTTGTTTAAGCAGGTAGATGGTTGAATGATGGTGATGGTGCAATTGATTAATAGCGATGAAAAAGAGAAAAATAAGATGGTAAAATTAGTTCACTTTATTCTCTTTTTCAGTATACATATATATTAGCAAAAAAACATTAGTGCATAAAAATATGATTATATTTTTTTTACGATATTAATAAAATGAAAATGTATGAATCTAAGGGAATAATTACAGATAAGAAAAACGTTACCAAGAATGCTTTAGATTGCTTCAAAATTAAATAAATTAATCAAAAGACAAGATTTTTTCTATATCACAATCTTGGTACTATCCCAAAAATACTATAAATAAGTTAAAAGTAAATGAATTTAAATGTATGTGAAAGATGTTTAAGTAACTCACTTTGCTTGTTTTGATGTGCTCAGGTCTGACGTTGAAGCGTTCGGCCCTGCCCTCAGACGCATTGACACTCTTCTTTCATGGCTATCATACATTCTTGGTGAATCTAGATAAAAAATCTTACAAATCTGGAAATATATATATATATAATATTCACTTACTACTAGTTATAACATCTTCTGTGGGATTAGGGGCAGGAGCATCATGTGCTCGACGTCCTCTCTGTTGTTGGGATGGAGCTGCCGTGGTATCGGCGGTTGCTCCTGCTATTGCACTAGCTACGTGTGTACCATATCGTTGTGCAGATCTACCAGTATTGTCTTCACAATGACTTCCTCGCGATCCTCCTACAATCATATTTCAACCAATAAAATTTTTGATACAAAAAATTTCATAAAGTTATTAATATACTTAATTAAACTACATTATATAGGAAAATAATTATAATCTAGAGTTAAGAAAGTATATAGCAAGTTAATTAATGTCATTTTGTTAGTTTAGAGTTTATTTTAAAACAGTATCTGAAATTTTATATTTTTTTTATATCTTACTGTGTTTTTGGTCGGAAAAATATAAAATTTAGAATTTTAAACGTTAGAAGTAAAAATATAATTCCTAAGCGTATTGAAATGCAAAATGAGAATGTAATTAAGGAATATCGACTTAATAGTATTAAAATATCATCATTACGTAAATAAAAACGTCCACATTTAGCTTAAAATGAATTTGAAAACATGGGGAAAATACAAGTGCAAATCATATATACACACATACCGGACCCGGACAATAAATAAATAAACATTAATATCAAGCAATTCAATGTTTTCCAATATTTGCATTTTTAAAAAGTTTTCAGACTTGCAATAAACTGTCAAGTGTCAATTATAAGTTTTCATTTAAATACTTTACTGGAATGTAATAATACCACATGAATTAACAAAAAAAAATGAAAATATGTTTGAAAATTAAAAATTACTGACTAGTAAGCAGCAAATTGCCCCATTTATTGGTTGATAAAAAAAAACGAGAAAACGTATTTATTTATATCGTTACGTTACGTAAAAAAACGCTCTCCTAATTTAAAGGTAAGCTATAATTTAAATACAGTTATTTAATTAATGTAAATATTTACCAAATTTTAGCATATTCCAATCAAATACATAATCGTATGTAAAACCTTGCCTATGGAATAACGTCCTAAATATTTGCCTTAAGTAACTATAATCAGGTCGTTCTTCAAACCTTAACTGCCGACAGTAGCTCAAATATGAAGAAAATTCTGATGGATAACCCTATAAATTGTTAATATTAATGTTATTTTATAAACTAGTATGTACTCATAAATCAAAATAGTCTTGTAGTTGGATAAAAAATCGTGAGCGATAATTTGTATTCTTACTTTACATAATTCTTCGATAGGAGTTGACATTTTCTTCTCTGAAATCCTTTCATATTTTTGCCTTTTGGTTGCAGCCTTTAGGCCTTGCCAAGGTAGAGATCCTTTATTGAAATACATTAGCACATAACCTAGAGACTCTAAATCGTCTCTTCTGGATTGTTCTATTCCTAAATGAGTGTTTATGCTGGCATATCTGGCAGTACCTGGAATAAAAGAAATTATGTTTTACTTAAATTGATAATTGAATTACTTGAATCATTATGTATGTCGAATAAAATGCGTCATTTTAAGTGTGATTAATTATTTATTACATTTATCAAATTACCAAAATAAAATTTAATACAATATTAAATTACAATGATTTCCATCAATAATTAGTATCATTTCACACAATTTAATTTACTCCATCTAAAACACTTTAATGAGAAATATTAAAAAGTTGGAATCTTGAAATAATTTGACAAATTTTAAATAATCAAACATGGAATTAAGTAAATAAAACTTGTAAATATAAAGTTTTGTAGTGAAATTAACGAAAACTATAAAACTTGGCAACATGCATTACATAAACATCATTTCTGAAGTATTTCAAACCCGTTATATTGCCCGTCTAGTAAAAAGAAAAGTTACAAGTAAGGTCAGTTGAAAGGTTTTGACACAATATAGAGACGACTTAAATTAAGGTACAAGAAAATCAATTACTATAAAATAATTTTGTATTGATAACTTTGAAAACATTCCTTTTAAAAAAACCTTGAAAAATACAATTCAGAAATAATATTATCCTTTAAAATAAACTGTCCCTCTAATCAAATTATTAAAAACAGCATGGCGATTTATTATTACTAATTATTATTAAGGAGATTTATTACTAATTTGAGTTTATTTTAAATCAGCTGCGACCAAAACACGTATATGTTAACGTATATAGAAATATAAACATAGCGAAATTATTTATAAGCGTCTGCCTGCTTATTATTATTTGGCGACGATCGACCATTAATATGACAGAAACAAATGATGAACAGAAAGAGAGAAATAAAACGTCAATACAAATTGTTACATTAACAACTACACTGACATATTTTTCTACAATTTAAAATTTGATACCAGAACAAAAGATGTGGTAACACCTAACTCATATAATAGGAAATTGACAGTGAAGAACACAGTTAATTGGAATTTATAGTTAACATTAAGTGTAAATATAATTAGAAAAATATGCATCTCCTAGGAAAGTTTTAAAAAGGTAGCGAGTCATTTTCAAGACACAACAAGGATCAAAATTTATATACATTTTTCAAATCAATATAACAAGAATCAATAGGTTTGATTTAAAAATTCAGGTGTTGCAACTTCCAGAAACAACTTACAAATGTTAAGATAAGAATAACCACTCAATTCCCAAAAATATAAATTAGTAATTATCAATAGTGATCACTTTCGAAAATCAACATAAAACATATGACCAGGGCTTAACTAATTATTATCGGTGCTATTCAATATCTGTAATTTTAGTTCTGTATCAAATTTGACATTTTTGACGTTGGTCTGGCACGAGTTACATTTTCCCTAGATTATTAGTATTTTAGTTATTATTGACAATTGAAGTAACAAATGTAGTTATCATCTTGCACAACAATGCTCGATCTCAATATCCAGGAGATATGGATATAAAAATATACTAAATGGAAATATCGAGCCTTCTGATTATCATTCAGTTGATGCACGGTTCCGAAATAGAAAAAAGTGCGAAAATAGGTAAATGCCAATCTGACGTTACTGTGTCGACACAGTAACGCTGTTTAAGAAAGATGAAAAACTAAAATAAAATAACGAATCATACCAAGTTACCTAATTAAATGATAAGAATGATTCTGACGCAAGAACAATTAATTATAAATATACACATGATTATGTAGATTTATATATTTTAACTATTTTAATCATATATATGAAGATATGAAATTTATACAAATCAACCACCACTCACCTGTAAGATTTTTGTTTTCTTTGTAAGGTATATGCATGTGCGTACGACCGTCTCTATATTTCTTCGCTAATCCAAAATCTATAATATACACTAAGTTACCTTTCTTTCCTAGGCCCATCAAGAAATTGTCAGGTTTAATATCTCTAAAATAATGTAAAAACAAGTAAATAAACGACCTTTGACTCATTTTAAGGATTATCAAAGTTAATTTAAAAATATATGTTATTACCTATGAATAAAATTTCTCGAATGTATAAAATCTGTTCGAGAAATGAGTTGGTCTGCCAGCAAAAGAACTGTTTTGAGCGAGAATCGTCTGGTACAAAAATTAAATAGATCTTCGAGCGAGGGTCCTAGCAATTCCATCACCATCACGTTATAATCACCCTCCGAACCACACCATTTGATTTGAGGTATGCCCACTGCGAAAAAACAAAACAATAAGTTTAGAAATTTCATAGTTATTTCATTATGAAATAAAATATATTGACTGATATATTTCTCTAAGTAGTCAAAAAGTACATTTAAGTAATTTATTATACAAAACCTAAAAATTAGTTAACAGGTCAATTGAAAAGTCCACGGCCTGACACATAGATGTCGCTACTAGAATTAAATCCATATATTTTTTAGTTAACCCTAACCATCAAAAGACGCGTGTATAAACACAGCTTGACAGCTGTCGGATCATTAGTTTGTGAATTATAGCATTTTGAGTGAAGCAACTTTTGTTATTGTGAAAAAATGGATAAAAAGGAATTTCACGTGTTGATAAAATATAGTTTTTTGAAGAGAAAAAATACAGTTGAAGCAAAAAATTGGCTTCATACCGAGTTTCCGGACACTGCCCCAGGAAAATCAACCATCAAGGATTGGTATGCTAAGTTTAGACGTGGTGACATTTCTTTTTTTTTCTCTTCTACTACCTAGTGGCAATAAGTATTTCTTATGTCTATATTATATATACATTACATGTAGAAAATCAAGTCATTAAGAGATCTCCTGTATAAAATATTATCTTAATTAATTAGCCTTATTCTAAAGTCTGTATATGTCCAGTAATCAGATCAGCGACTATGTTGAGATGCACTAACACTCTTTCGAAGTACTTCACACAAACACGTTGAATTACACTCGTTATAAATTCTAGAAGAATATCGCGCTGTAACACTTTATTTGAAATATAGTAGGGAGCATCAACAATGGCACGCAACACTTTATTTTGGAACCGTTGAATGATGGATATATTAGATTTTAGATAGTTGGATCCCATATGACCAAATAGGCTTGAGTATAGACTCATACAGCAATACCTTGTTATCTAATGATAATTTGGATCTGCGCCCGATGAGCCAATACATTTGATATAATTTAAGTCCAAGTTGTCTTTGTTTAGAGAATATGTGCTTCTTCCAGGTTAGGCATCGATCTAAGTGCCTACCAAGATATTTAACATGCTCTGCTTGGGGGAGTTGAACGATGATTGATATTCACTGGTGGACATGTTCTTCTACGCAGGGTAAACGTTACATGGGTGGATTTTGTTTCATTGGCTTTAATGCGCCATGTCTTCAACCATACTTGTATTTGCTTCAAGTGGGTTTGTAGGTTTATTGATGCTGTAACTGGATCTTTATGGGATGCTAAGATTGCTGTGTCGTCTGCGTATGTTGCCACAGTAGTTATTTTTGTGGTGGACAGATCGGCCTTATACAGAAGATACAGTACTGGACCCAGTACACTACCTTGCGGAACTCCTGAATATATGGGATTTAATTCGGTATGTTCATAGCCTTGATTAACAATAAAATGTCTATCAGTAAGATACGATTTTAATAACTGACAGTCCGGATGAGAGAGAAGTTTCTTTAGTTTAACCTGCAGTATGGCATACAGGCTATGCCATACTTTGTTAAGCCTGAGATATATCTAGAAAAGCAGCGCAACAATATCTTTTGGCATTTAGGTCAGTGTTTATTTTAAGTAATTAATTCGTAGCATAGCATTAAATATAAATGTTAATAGTTTTATATCCTTTTCTGATAGTTCTTTTAAAATTTTACCAGTAATTAAGTCATAACCAGGAGCTTTTTAATATTAATCTCTCTCTTAAATTATTGTTAAATAAAATATAAGTTAAATTATTGTTTGTTTAACTTTTTTGATCGTTAATTTCTCATACGGTAAGTCCATTTGAAATGGCGAATCTAGAAAGCTAGTAATTTTATTGTTTTTGCGTCGATATGTGACAATGGATGAAACATGGCTCCATCATTTCACTCCGAAGTCCAATCGACAGTCATCCGAGTGGACTGCATACGATGAACCCGCTCCAAAGCGCGGGAAGACGCAACACTTGGTTGGCACGGTTATGGCGTCTGCATTTTGCAATATTTATTGACTATCTTGAAAAAGAAAGGACCATCAACAGCGACTATTACATAGCGTTATTGGACCGTATGAAGGTCCAAATTGCCGAAAATAGACCGCATTTGAAGAAAAAGAAAGTGCTGCTTCACCAAGACAATGCGCCGTGTCACAAGTCAGTGAAAACGAAGGCAAAAATCCATGAATTTGGCTTCGAATTGCTTCCTCATCCACTGTATTCTCCAGATCTGACACCCAGCGACTATTTAAGCTAAAGACAAATCGTATTACAAAAATTATATAATTAAAAGTTGGAGGGTCGCTATAAACAGTGTTATCACCCTTGAAGTCAATTAAGTTGAATAAAAAAACTAATTTTGCCAAAAAAATTAGTTTTACTATGGTAGGCCGGGGACTTTTCAATTGACCTTTTATAATATACAATATATTTCATAGCGTTTTAGTCGCTTTGGTAAAGAAGACTTAATTTTTGCTATACTTCAATACGCCAACGGATATTTCCAAGAATAACATTATGTATATTTGAACATTTTCTGAACCATCTGCTCTGAAATCTATAAGACGACATGCCATGCCCCTTGTAATATAATGGTACACAGATCGTTTCTTCAATTTTCACATCTTTTTTTTATATTACTGTTTAATTTGTGCAAAAGCATTGCAATTTTAAAGTACAAACAGTTTAAAAATATGAAGAACGTATATCGATGAGAAACAAAATATCTAATCTAACATCTAAATCAAAATCTTTTTTTGGCTAACATTTAAAATAGTTCATCGGTTTAAATAGCAACCATGGAGCTTGTAATAAAAAAAGGTAAAATATCGGTGAAATATTTCTAACAAATATATTTTTATCTGGATATCATTCGAACCATTAGATCGAGACTTATCATAAATAAAATATATCTATATATATATAGCTATTTATAGTATAATACAAGACTTATACAGTGTTAACCCAGGCCCCTTTATAAGTATATAAATTTTTAATAGTACCTACATTAGTTTGTAAAACCTGTGCTTAACATAGTTATGTTAATTGGGCAACTATTTGACGTTGTTTTCGAACCGTTTTGAAACTTCTGTACGCCCCAGATATAGTTGAATATGAGCTGTAGTTAAGAGCACAAATATACGCAAAATCAGTAGAGATCAAAACCTTCGAAATCCGGTGTGTCTGGAAAACAGCTTCAAATAGTTGCCTAAGTAGTACATTTTATAGATATAGATTAAAAACAGATGGTGTTAGTGTGTGTTAGAGCATCGAGTACATTTTTAACCAACTTCATGTTGCAACCTAACATTTTTTCCAGTGTGTTGAAAATGTCTGGATTAGTACAGTTTTTACTTCAAGTTGAAAAAAGGAACGACTGAAGGTTATCCAATGCTGTGTGAAGCTTATGGAAACATAGGCACTATCGTTTCCACAAGTGACTATTAGTTTCGACATTTTAAAAGTGGTGATTTTGTGGAGGTTTTAAAGATATTCCTCCAAAATAATACGTGAAAAAGGCAAGAAGATTATGCAGAATTGTCGAGAGTAAAGAAACCATTTCCAATCGCTTGATGAGCATGGGAATGGTCCAGAGAGGTTTTTTTTAAAACTGTATTGTTAATGGCGATGAAAAGTGGATCTATTAGATTAATTTATAAGCCTAATATAATTATAATTCAAAACATTTTAAAGTTGTTTGATGGTGGTTTACCACGACACAATATTTTTGACAGATTCGTAATAGTAAATTATTTTTATCGGTATTGGAGTACTGCCATAAAAATGATGATTTTTTATAAAATAAAGGCTGCTGTTCATACGATCTATTAATTATCTACAAAAAATTAATAACATACGTCTCATATATAGTAACAGCTGTAAAGTCTAAAAACAGAAGTTTGTATGGCAGTATTTTATCTATCTGATTTAACCGAATAAAGTTCTAAAAAACTAAAAGGAACACAAGTAAAAGTACTGTCTGACTAATGTTAGATTATAATAAAATGAACTAATCATAAATTTGTGGTTTCTTAATCAATAATGAAACAAAGCGCATGAATTTAATTTCTTATAGCGATATTTGAAATGCCGAGTTTTTATATTTATTTTTAATAATTTTCTTAACAAATACAATATAAAAACAAAAACTACCACCATTTTTAGGCTTCATTGGTCACATGAAATCAAAATTTGATTTTGGAACATAGATGTAAAATTTTAAATATTTAGTTTCAGCATGACAATAAATATAAATTTAAAATGCGTATATATTATACGTAATATAGCTAATGTTTGTTTGCTTCGCTGCAGATAGCAGCTTAGAAGGATTGTTATTTGTTATTTGACACCTTGAACTAAGATCTTCAATCCGTGTGTCAAGATAGGTTCTATTTTTCGAGTTCGCATATGGTGGCAGCATATGCGAACTTCCTGAGGCAGTTTTGGCTTCAACTGTATTTTTTCCCTTCAAAAGGTAATATTTTATCAACACGCGAAATTCCTTTTTATCCATTTTTTCAGAATAACAAAAGTTGCTTCACTCAAAATGCTATATTCACAAACTAATGATTCGACGGCTGCCAAATTTATGCATGCATCTTTTGAGGGTTAGGGCTAACTAAAAAAGATATGGATTTAATTCTAGTAGCGCCATCTACGTGTCAGGCCGAGGACTTTTCAATTGACCTGTTATCGTTTACCTCATATACATAGTTAATAGCATATTTGCAGAGATATTTAATAGACTTACAGGCTCCATCCCCTCCCTATCATTTCGAAAATTTGGAAAAAACTGACTATTAATTAAAGTATAATCTACTTTAACTGTAAACAAAAATAAATATAAATTGATAAAATATTTTTAGAGCAGATAAGATGTTAGCATACAGTAATAAAACGCATTAATTAATTAAAAGTAATTGAAAAAATGTTATAAAAAGTAACAAATCCAAAAGGAATAAAATTTACTAGACTGAAAATGTTACCATAGTAACGGTTATTGTTACATTGGTTGCAACGGTTCCTACTGTAACGTAACCATAACAGATATACGTTAGTTGAATTTTTATATGTAAAAATGTTAAAACTACATTTTTAGAATCTATACCAAGGAACCAAGGAACTATGTAAGAAAAATTAAGATAATTGAAAAAGGTAAGAAAGCATTTAGTAAGCATTAACAAGCATTTAAAGTTCGTGCAATTCACAGAGACAGTTTGGGAAATGTCGTTTTACAGCTGTATCGGTCGGCATTTGTCGATAAAAAAAATCATTTATTAATTTCTTAGTACACAGCCCATTCGATATGAACGTTTATCGAACTTTGAGTTTGTTAAGTGAGTACTTTGTTAATCGCAATCACGCCTTGTATTAAATGTTTAACGTAATATTGATTTTTAGCAAGTTTTTATAGATTAACATGTGGTATGTACACACAAAATTAAGAAAGTCAATTTTTTATTTTCATTTGAATTTGGTTCTTTAAAATGTCACCACAAAGCATAGAATGGGAACTTAAATTGGCACATCTGCAATCACGTTTTGTGCATTCGAATCACTAGACGGCCGAAGATAAAAAGATTACAGATTTCTTTTATATCTTCGATTTGAAATTTTGTGAGACGTTGTATATGTTTTTTCCATTTTTGTGTATAATTGTAAGGAAATTTAATATTATTGGTTTAAAGGCTAAATTATAAAATGAGTGTTATATTCCAGTATATGAAGGTTCAATTAAATTAAATATTTTCCAAAGGATTTTGCTCCAGCGCAGAAACACTTTTTAAAATTTAAATGATCTCCTACATGAAATTTTCGAACACAAGGACCAGATGATTATGGACCCAAATGTAGAATATCACTGCTTAACCAAGATGCAATTCCTAACTGTGATTTTAATAGTAAGTCTTTCATTCGTGTGGGAAGCTATCTCTAGACGTTTTTATTTATTGTCAAAAGAATGTACAAAACCAAATTTAACGAACATTCTCATTCAGATATCGTCAGCAAACGGCGATTTTTTTGAAAATGATTAATTGTGCACAACGTACTAAGCAAAGGCAATGTAATAAGAAAAATAATAATAAGGATAATCAATGCTTGTTCTGGCAGGTGAAAAAAATAAATAGCATTACAAAGGGCAAAAACGGAAAATTTTGTAGAATATATAGCCTTTTTTTAATTTATAGTATTTTATTTTATAATATTTAAGACAAAAACTATGGACGAACAAAACTTAATTATCGATTTATACATGGGGATCGCATTCTAAGTCTATTCTGTGGATACCTATATATCTATTATATACGTCTGTGTGTGTTTACTTACTTACTAACTTAACAGTTAAAATTTCATGATATTCTACTCATATGTTTGTGAGTTATTGTGCTAAGAGTGACACTACTTTTGTTATTATCAAAACAATGGATCAATGACATTTTCGTGTTTTAATTTTGCACTGCTTCTTGATGGGAAAAAATACCGTTCAAGCGAAGCAATGGTTTGAAAAGTGTTATAAGGATTCCGCTCCATCAGAAACAACAATAAAACGTTAGTTTGCTGACTTTAAATGTGGTCGTAGAGACACCGATAATGCAGAACGCAGTAAACGTCCAAATGAGGTAGACACACTAGAAAACATCAAAAAATCCACAAAATCGTTTTAAACGATTGAGCAGCGAAGTTGCGTGAGTTAGCTAACATCGTAAAGATATCGAAATAACTCGTTGGCTTTATATTGCATACGTATTTCACTATGTGAAAGCTCTATTCAAAGTGAGTGCCGCGTCTGTTCACTGTTGACTAAAAACAAGAACGTGTTGATGATTCTGAGCAGTGTTTGGCCATGTTTAAACGTAACAAACCTGCATTTTTGAGTCGATATGTGACAATGGATGAAACATGGTTCCATCACTTCACTCCGGAACCAAAACGATTGTCATCTGAATGGTCAGCAACTGCTGAACCTCGTTCAAAGCGACCGAAAGTACAACAACCGGCTGGAAAGGTTATGGCCTTGGTTTTATCTTGGGATGCGCGTGGTGTAATATTCACCTCGAGAAGGGAAATATTATCAACAGTGAATATTATATAGCGTTATTGTAGCGTTTGAAGGCCGAAATTGCAAAGAAACGACTACATATGGCAAAGAAAAAAGTTTGTTTCATCAAGACAACACCCCATGTCACAAGTCAATCAAAATAATGGCAAAACTATATGAAATGAACTTCGAATTGCTCCCACGTCCACCGTTTCGCTAGATTTGGCTCGCGACTAGCCCTCAAAAAAATGCTCACCGGTAAGAAATTTAGCTCGAATGAAGAGGTTATCGCTGAAATTGAGGCAAAAGATAAATCGTTCTACAAAAGTGGTATTGAAATGTTAGAGCGGCGCTGGAATAATTGTGTGGTTCTTGATAGAGATACGTTGATGAATAAAGTCAATTTTTAACAAAAAAAAGTCGCATTTCCTTTGTTACACCCGGGACTTTTCAGCTCATGTGTTAGGTTGTAGAACTCGCAATGATGCAAGTCAAAGATATATACGATCAAGTCAAACTGACGAGGCATTTAAGAGTCTTTAAGACTCTTTGTTCCAAGTATCCAAAGACGTTATTGTGCATTCATTAATTTTCTTTGAAGAAACACTTTGACCATCGGAGAATTTCTTGAAAGGTTGAAATTTGAAGCTTCATTAATTTGCATGATCAACGGCAGCTTGAGTGTTAAATGAGATGTTCGATTGCCTTCCAAGAACGAAGACGATGAAGCAAGTACAATTTTGCGATTGAATCGTTGCCAAAATCATGATATTAAAAATAAAGGAAAAATCCGGCAGTTCCATCGTTGTTGATTTAAAAGGGAAACGCTTCTTTGAACGATTTCTTTAAATGTCTCGGAATCGTATCAGGTTTTACTTTACAACTCTTCATTAAATGCGTTGTTCATTGGGCGTTTGTATCAATCCTTCGCTGATAAGTATCAAGCACATGTCCTCAATTAAAATTAATGCTTCATTGTAAACGTCTTAGTTCGAAAGATCGAAAACCATCAACATTACTTATTTACGCGCTAGAAAACAAAAACTAACAATGTTGTCCATCAAAAAGGATTAAAATAAAAACTATGTTTTCGAAATATTTTTCTAAAAATCATTTATACCAGTTCGAACTGAATATTCATAACAGGACAACGCCTGTCGGGTCAATTAGTTTGAAAATATAAATGGATATTAAAATAGCAACCTTAAAAAATGTTTTGGATAAAGTAAAATTCCATTTTACTGTTTCAAGTTTCGTATGTCTTCTTTTGAGAAAATCAATGTTTTACTTACAAATTTGTAAAAACATCACTGCTACCGCTGGTCACTACTTTTTCTAATCTTCCTGGCGGCTTATGAATTTCACATTGGAGAAAAATTTTCTTTTGAGATTTATCTGTCCAAGGTCCATTTTCGGATATATAGCAAAAATATTATTACCACAAACTGAATACCTGTGAAGGCAATAAAATCGAGCCACGTTTAATAAACATGAAAACCAGTTAGATTTTAATTAAAAAAAGGCACTGTTTTTTAGATCCACATACATCATTATCTATAGAATAACATTCTATATAAAATGTTATTGTATCGCGATGTTATTTTGTTATTCAGTATATTACTGTAAACACAAAATGTATAACAAAGTGTATCCTACGAAATAAGTTAAGTTAGCAAATATCTGCGAGGCCGAATGAATTCTGTAATGTTTGTGACAAAGGCTAGTTTAGTTTAATCTGTCGAAAACGACACGTTTTACTTTTAATATTTTAATATTACATCAAAATCTTATATTATTGAATTATTAATTTACAATCAGTAATGGGAATATACCCCAAATCATAAATGTGTGAGTAATGTCAGTGACCATAGGCTAATCGATAAAACAACATCGCTAGTGAATTAATAAATAAAGTTTAAGGAAGTAAAAACAGAAAATAGTAATCTAAGCTGCGGCGCATATCATCCAGATCCGGAATTGATTTAATCTGAAAAGTAAATAAAAAGAAAACAAAGGTTTCGGTTAAAATTGAGGAGAAATTGTAAGTAATATATGTTCATTTTTATTAATATAGCTGGGAATCATTGATTTTTTGAACTGGACATTAAGTTGTTTAAAACGTCTAAAAGTTCTACGTGTTCAAAATTATGAACAGATTTGTTCATGTTTGTTAATAATAATGTATATATCGAAATATGATAGGAGTTTAAAAATTTAAACATTAAAAATAAAATGTTTAAAGGTTATATATCACGTAAGGTTCTTACTTAATTGAAGACGAGGATTGTAAGAAATTACTCGATGATGACCCGTGTAAATGCAAGAACAATATAAAGAATTGTTGGGAGTAACAATAAACCATTATCAATCGCTTGAAGAATATGGGAATGATCCCCTAAAGCTTGAATATTTTGTGCGGTATGCACTGTACGGTTTGTATGGGCGCAAGTCCTAATTATACATTATTTTAATAATGTTGGGTTATAATTAGACATTTTATCGTATATCGATGGTGTGAAGATTCTTAATATATTTATAAATCGATAAAAACACCAAACAAGTTGTGTATTTTCGTTCCAAGTCAGAAAAATATTCAAATGATGTCCAATTTTCAGTTTTTTTTTATGGAGGAATGGAGGAAATGTAAGACTCTGTGAATTTATTGAATAATTTAATATTCATGAAGATTTAATATGTAATATGAGGGCAAAAATAACAATAGTCGAACTACCTTTTTGCGATACCTCAGAGATCTGCTTTATACTTTTCTTAGAGTACAATGAAACTTTTGAAATCAAAAACTTTATTGTTGAAAACATTCTACCATTTTACAGCCAACGCCCAAATGCTCCAAATTTGTGTATGACGTATTGGTTTTGGTTGCACATGATCGTTTGTATGGCTGATCTTATTGATACCTTCTTTTAATAATTTTGTATTGCAATTATGCATTCTTATACTTCCTCGATGTAATAATACATCGGTAAGTACTCCAAACAAGTTGTTTATTTCTGTTTCAAAGCAAAAAAAGTTAGAGTAATATGGTTAAATCTTGCAGGGCATGAACCAGCCGGTATAGTTTGAACATCGGTAATGTATTCGCAGCAATAAGACCATTCTAATGTAAGTATTTACTATTTTTAAGTACCTTAAATTATGTTAACGTAAGATCGAGGTAAATAACACTGTTTAATAACATTAACATAATATTTGAGGTTAGGCCTCATTTGTTTTGTTTACTGTATATATAAGACCCTAATAACTTTATTCTTTTTTCAGTTACCATATAATATGGAAAATTATATTTAATATAATGTGATGAGTTTGATCATACAAGTGTGCATGAAGTCAGTACATTTCTACAATGCTTGATTGACCAAACAGAAGAAAATTGACCTTCTAACTGAACTCAATGGGCATTCACTACTGTTCACTACAGAACGACCATATTTTCTCAAAATACAAAGAAATTAAACACAAATGTTGTCATTAAAGTCAAGTAAAAGAAACTAAGCAGAGATCTAGTTTAAGAATTTATAGGTGAAGTTAATATGTTAAAGCATCAAGTATTGCAGTTGCACTTGCCTATAAATGTGTAAGGCTATTAAAATAAACTTTACAATTTGTACAGTTGTGTGTTATTTTATATAATACCCGAACACTTTTTCATTCCACAGTGCTGCTAAAAGTTGAAGAAAATCAAATATCCATCATCAAATATATATAATTTAAACCTTTTTTGCGTTCTAGTTATTATCAACTATGTAAAATGAATATTTTGGTAGTCCTGTCAAAGACACTTGCATCTGTATTTTCAAATTATCATCATAAAATGTTTCAGTAGGTTTGCCATCGATACTAGTTTAATTTGTCTTACAAATATTGGGCACTTGATTTCAATAATATTAATTATTGTCACAGCTCTGACGGTTGTACTGACGGTATTATTGGGTATTCTTTAGAGTTATTACCTACACTATATACATTTTCTTGTCAAGTGTTATACCAATAGTATTTTTAATAAATACTCTTTAATATTTTACTACATAACATTATTAATATGTCTGGAATATTCCCTCACTTCAATTCTATAGGAATTCTAGCATTCTTTTCAAAATTATTGTTTCAGTTAAAGTCACAGTACAGTCACCATCGACAAATCGATTCCGGGCAAATTTAGGTTCTTCGCCTTGATAAATCCTAGTTCAATTTTTTAGTTTATATTTTCATTCCATGTGTAGTACAAAACAAATGTTTTAATTGTGAAATATAAGATAAATAATTCAAATAAAATCGAAGCGCACTAAAAAGTTTAACGGAATGTGGAAATGATGGTTAAGGAAACCTTAAGTGACGTCAATTTTTCGTAGCGTTTAGTAGTATAAATTTTGTTTTTATTTCTAACAAGTAGCGGCTATCGATTGACAACACTGAATAAAATTTAAAACTATAAATTTTTAAAATTCCTTTAAAAGTAATTTATAAATCTAATAATATATCAATACCTATATATCTATATCTATCTATCTATCTATATATATATATATATATTATAAATTATTTCTTTTATATATATATATATATATATATATATATATATATATTATAAATTATTTCTTTTATATATATATATATATATATATATATATATATATATATATTATAAATTATTTCTTTTATATATATATATATATATATATATATATATATATATATATATATATATATATCAATATGAATAATATTTAATTATATTTTACATTACTTATAATATGCAACTGTTACACTAAATTTGCAGCTAAATAAACATATAAAATGGGTATTATTGGATGACGTATTCAAACGAATACAGTCACGATTACATAACTTATTTTTCGATCGATATTAATCGAAAGTGTTATAACAAAACTGTTCGGTTTGTAATAACACGGCTGCATTTTTACCAAGAAATAACAATAGTCACGGAAAAACGAAATTGAATTTATTTCGATCATTAATAAAAATAAGCATAATCGCCGAGTACTGTTCACTAACGGTAAACTGACGGTATCAAGCCGATTTCGTAACGATATTTTTATACATATATGAATAAACAACCTTCATTTTTAACTGCATTCAAGGCCTCTCCTTATACACTTTTAATAGAACTAGTTTTCGGATAATGTATCAATTAGTGTTAGGCAAATAAGTTTATTACTAATGTTTGTTTACTGCCATATTACTGATATTTATATGTACTGTTAATTAAAAACAACGATGATGTTGAAAACGAGATGGTTATTACAAATATTTAATTATCCTAGAATGTGATAAATATAGCACATAACGAAGTCAAAGCCCTTTCACAAAGCGAATAATTTGACGTATCTAAAGAATTCTTAAATCGAAATTAAACACCGGAAATACAATAAAAGCAATGAATACCTAGGTCATCCCTTTGTTGTTATGAATTGAATCTTAACCTATTTGAAATGTATATTGTTTGTTTTGAAGAAGAGTTTTTTGTTGACTGTCATATTTATTCATCATAAAAAACAACAAAATATTAATAGCTGTAGTATTTCAAACTAGCCTGACCAACACATAAGAAAGGCTGCGTGGTTGCAGCAAGTTGGAATTGAACAACAAACATTTCCCGAATGAGATAGAATATCCCGAAAATGTCTTTAAGGTGTTTAGTTTTCAATTTTATCAAAACTTGAAATATACTAAAACAAAATGCATATTGAGTGGTCAGTATTTTTATATTGTCTATAAATAATTTCAGACTGCTGAAATACTCTACCTGAAAAATACTACTGAACTTGAAAATACAAATTGAGATTTAATCAGTTTTATATAGCTAACTATAATTATGAATATATATTATATCGAACGATTGTTACGGTTTGCTTTGTTTGTTACGTTTAGTATCGCCGTACAAGTCGCATCTTTTTCCAGTAAAATAAAAGTGTTTGATATTTTAAACCTTTCATATTTAATAACTGACGCAGTCGGTAGGATCCGGGGAGATGATAAAGCTGTTCTCTTTTGAATTCATTCAATTAACCGAAATCAAATTGATTGATGCTCGATTAGCAATCGTTGCGGAGTTACTTCAATCATTCCTTATTGTAATTAAGTGAAGTTTGGACAAAATTATTGCATCTGAAGCTGTAAGGTTACAAATGATGGATTGAAGGTGGTCAAAGACTCCTAGACTAATGTAGATTCAACACCTCTAGTCCGTGAATTCCAAGCAGAAGTCCCACAGTTCAGTGTGTAAGACTTACTTTTAAAAAGGATAACTTTTCAGATATTTAAATATAATACTTACAAATTAAGGTGAAAATAACTAAAGAAAATGTTTATTTATAGGAATGATAAAATAGTATTCAACCACAGAAGTAGTCACATTAGAGTAGATCAATATTTCTGCTA
This sequence comes from Rhynchophorus ferrugineus, assembly GCF_030347505.1. Lineage (NCBI taxonomy): Eukaryota > Metazoa > Arthropoda > Insecta > Coleoptera > Curculionidae > Rhynchophorus > Rhynchophorus ferrugineus. The sequence continues at coordinate 43,738,790 of NW_027472580.1, read as the reverse complement.
TATCAGATAACGTTTGAACTATACTTTTATTTGTATACAAGCAGATTAAGAGATAGAAAAGATAAAAGACAAGTTGAAAAAAAGAAACCCTTGACACTTTATTGGACACAATATTTGCGAAAATACATTATAATACACCTCCGGGCTTTTCCTCTCCATCAAATTTAAAGATATCCTACAATTTAAGTTCATTTACATTTAATATTAATTGATAATGATAACAACTGGACAACGATTTAACAAATTTCCTGTTTTTATAATAACCAAGGACTATTGCCTGTTGTGAAATATAATTTTTATTTAGATGAATGTAGTCTGGAGCTTCATAGCCTTAAAAATGTTTCGAAAACACGGGAATGAATTTGTAGCGTTTTTAGTACTGACACTGTGCCTTTTCAGTGATAATGACAACAACTATTGGTATAATACACACTTTTTAGAATTGGTAATTTCGATATAAACACCAACCGCACCTTGAACAGCCTGGACAGTTTGAAGATGCAGAATTGCAAGTTCTACTGCAAGAAAACTCAACGAAGACAACAACTTTCAACTCATTTATGAAACAAAACAGCTCCAAGCGTTACATATTAATATACCACCTTAGCAACATTTAAAAAATTGTCGAGTGAGTCTGAAATAGTATTTTCTTAAAAAAAATAATTCCTAACGTATCTATTTGTCATGTCAATGTATTATTATCATCATTATTAAATTTGAAGTATTTAATATATAATAATTATAATTTGCTTCTGTAATCATCAGCAGTGTCACGGAGGCCTGAAACTTAACATTTACAATAAGCGCTCCAAGCGCTCAGTACGAATTGTCCAGAACAGATAAAGTGGACATCTTAATCAACGTAATTATTTCATCGGCGTTCAGGTCAAAGATTCCATTCCGAATATTTAAAAATAATGCTGTATCGTTTCCTATTATAACTGGTAATTAGTTAAAGCAAAAATATTTTTCCTCCGATCGTTCACTGTTTAAATTTGGGCGTTATATATTGGTGGGTTCTTTCGAGGAAAATTGTAATTCTCGTTTGGTCATCGTCAGAACAGAATGTAAATGTATAGAGCGACGAATAACGGTAGGTTTGTTCAAAATTTGTATACAAACTGCACAATATGTAAAACGAGCAGAGAAGAACAGGATATAAACCTTGCGGGGTCATTGAATGTAAATAGTCGACTATAAACAATACTTAATTATTAACGATATTTATATTCATTAACGCTAGAGTTCACATTATTTTAACTTTCAAGTTTGAATGGTCTACTAAAGTTTATAGTACATTCATTATTATTATCGAAATGTAATAAAATGTGCTTCATTTATACTATTACAAATAATCAATAGATTTTTAATATCGCCTATTACTAAATGTAAAAGTGTTAATATAAAGCACATAAAAATAATATGTTCAAAACAAAAGTATTTACGCTATTCGAGAATATTCAGACAGCCAATTATTTATTAAAATAGTTGATACATAACGGACAATTACTAATCTTTTTTGAGTGAACGTATGGTTTGTAACAAACATTCATGCATTGAGTAAGGTTGAGAGAGTGATGAGGTATTTTAGTGCATCCGCACTGAAAATAGAAACTGATTACGTATACGTTAATAGACAGAATTACCACGTGCTCATTCTAACGTGGTTTAATTGTATCTAGTCATGACTACGTGTATATAAACCTCTAATCTCGTTTATTCATTACTGGTTGACGTTTATAAACAACGTTAATTAAAATATGAGAATAATATTAAATAAAACATATTTTTATTATTTATTGTATTACATACATGGATATTAATCATGGAAACCTCTTGTTTTAGTTACTGCATAACTTAAAACTAAATGGCAGACCTTAGGACACCGATAAATTCTGATCAATAATTTACGAGGTATTAATCTTTGGTATTGGTAGATCACGAGGGTAAGTCACCAACATGTAAATTATCCCAGAAAGCTTCAGGAATTATCTAGCTTGGATACTAGCATGGCAGAGAAACCTATCCATTGTACTTTCGCAACATCCCAGTAGGATATGAACTTACTACATTCATGTCAACAAGATGTCAACAAATGCGAATTGAGTGCGAAACTCTTTGAAAAATAAAGTATAACAAATGAGTCATGTCTTATCACTATCATCATACGTTATTCTTACCTAGACTCTGAAGAAATTGTTAACCAATATAAATAGTAAATTCCATGTATAAAATTATTGAGGTAGGATAAAACTACGTGCAATATGTACGCAGATAAACCGCAAATGACGCAAAAGACCAACGCAATGACCCGATGAAAGAACAGAGCTATTTTATATATAATATGAATGGTAGAGCACATCAAATAATTCCCAGAATTGCAAAAAATAGAAAATTTGAGGAGACATAAGTATAGTAATTATTATTTTACAGATGTCTTATTTTATTAAATTAATATAGATTTAAAAGGTTAGATATACTCATACAAACGATTATGTTCTGAGATGTAACAAGTGTTTAGAATTAAGTGCTTTGTTTATATTAAAATAGAAGATTTTGTTTTAAATCCTACACGTTTATAACTGAAATACATATGTTCACTTGCGGATAGAGGCCGTTTTCCAGCCCACAAAAGTGTCGCCAACCGGCCGAATAGTGAAGAATTGTATTTAAAACATAAAAAAAATGTTGACCACTGATTATTTTGTAAAAACTCGGAACTATTTTTTTTGGAATGTCTATTATCCCCTGTTTTCCTTTTAACGTATTTGTATGCATTAAATACAATTCTAACAAAAATATATGAATATAAATATTCCTTCTAACAAAGAATTTTTTAATTTAAGACTCGTGGGTTTTCTAGGTTCGACAATTCATTAGATACTGATACTGTAGTAATACAACTGATGGTCCAAATATTATGCTGAAGATTGGAAAACTGATATGATATTTATTTAGCGACTTGTTGAATAAAAAAATAACTGCCTGCTTCAAAAGCAATGAATTCTGTTTCAAATGATTATAGTGATGAAAATCCCGAACTGTCTTAATTAGTGGCATCTTCGAAAAGTGATATGCTTCAAAAATAACTTCAAATTAAAGCTAAAATGTAACTTTTTTGATTGATTACTTTCATTAACATTTAATTTAATAAAAAGGTTAATAAAAAGCTTTATATTTTTATTTTAAAAAATTGTCAGCTTTTATAAAATTATGTATAAGTATAATATATCAAACATCTCATAGATCTACTTGATATACAGTTCGAAATCAACACAACCTTTTACATAACATAGAGATGAAGCAGAATTTTTGATGATCTTGAAATAAAGTACTTCATTAATAATTCACAATTATCGATGTCAGTCAAAATAGATGCCATATTTCTATTACTTTGATTATTTAAAATGCGTGCTAAACAAGAATCTTCCATAAAATTATTATAAATATTAAAAGTCGCAAACAAGGAAAAATAAAAATATATTTAAATACCATACTGACCTCTAGGTTGCTTCAAATTAGATAAACTATGTATTGTCTAGGGATTTCACCCCAACAACTTGTAGACTATCAACGTGAATATAAAATCGTTAGAGGGGTAGGTATAAGGGTAGATATTGATTTTTAACTTTTGTACAAAAATTATAACTTATCTTCATTAGCACTAGTTACAATATAACACAATTTAATACCGAATAAAAACCCATGTTTTTCTTCCTGAGTTTCCTAAAATTACAGAAGTTAAATTACAGAGTTTGTAACAACTAATTTTTAATCCAATCTCCTAATTCCAATATATTTGGTATGACCCCAAACCATAATAACTTATGGTTATTATGTAATACCCTGTATATAACTTTAAGGTCTTGTTCCAAGTTTTAATTTTCAAAATTATTGACTAGCAAGTATGATATAACAAATCCTTGAGCTGTATCATGAGCATATCAAATCAATGTATCATAAAACAGAATTTACACATTTATTTAGATTTGTTATTAGCAATGATTATTATATTACAAATAAAAAGATTTAAACCGATAAAAACTTCTCTCTTATACAATTGTATCCCTGAAGCATATCAAGAGCAATGTCAAATTAATAAGGTGACAATAATTTGCATAGGTTACTGAAACATAAGAAAATAATAGTCATAATTACATGAAAGCTGTAAAAGCTACCAGATATCTTACTAGTTATAATTTATTTAAAAACTGTAGTTTTATTTACAATGTGGGATGTTTTGTCACATTTCACAATAATAATCATATTTTCTTCTATTTACCACAGCAAAACATCAATTTCAGAAAATGTTATGATTGAATATAATTACATATAATATAATCTAACAGACTCCAATATAAACATATATAACATAGCATCTAATAATGAAACAATTCGTAATAATTAACACTATCAGAACTTTTGTTAATACATGCCAATGTGTATTATTACTAATAGACCAAGAATACATTCAGTGTTTCACTTGAAATATTACAGTGTTATTTAGTAACTATAATGTTTGCCCAACCCATATTAAAAAGTGCAAATTTAAAACCATAACAACGCAGATCATAGAAACAAAAAACAAAAAGTATTTACACTGTTTCATAACACTGTAAATTAAACAATGCATAAACATAAATAATATCAATTAGAAACTTACACCCGATTAATATTTAAACTGTTTCAATTTCCATAAATTCAGAAACACTCATATTAATTTAGATAACTTTAGGGGGCATCATAATTAGAAATTTCATAGCCTTCATTATTTTATGTTTATAGGATTATATATATATCTAATTTGAATGATTCTACAAAATATCTTACCTCCACCTTGCATCATTCTGTAAAACTTTGATTCTATATGGAGTTGAGGGTGTCTTGTCTTGATACATTCTAGTTTGATAGCTACTTCTTCTCCTGTAGCAATGTTTGTGCCTAAAATAAAAAACAGCAGTTCAACGTGTGGCTCTCGGCAAATCTTTTTTTTAGGCAGGTCTTTGTTTACAATTTATAGTATGATTGTTCGCCGAATCTTACCGAGGTATATGTCTCCGAAGGAACCAGACCCTATTTTGCGTCCCAGCCTATATCTATTTCCAACTCTCAGCTCCATCCTTTCAAGAAAATCGAAAACTTTAGTCAACAAAAAACATGAATAAAGTCGTTTCTTCAGGCGGCCATATTACATTAGCCAACTATCATAGGAAATTTGACGTAACCTAGCGGATCTTCAGGCTAATTCACGTTCACTACAAATGCAAGATGGTCTATAGAACGGACTACGACTTTGAAAATATCACAGGGTAATCACTATTTCAAAGTAAACGGCTACGTCGAAATCATAACTTTTTCGATTTTTCAATAAAGTAACTAATGACACGAACAACTGAGAAATGAATTCTGTCTAGTTTTGGTATGACAGTCCGCACCAATCTCGCCTATACGTCCTAGGCTACCGTCCCACAAAGCATTGGTGGCTCGCACACACATCAGCTGATAGACGGGAGTCGTAACTCGAGTGAATTTTATTTAACGAAGTAGTGATACCAAGAACAACCAATTAACTAAAAAACATCTGTCATTTCCTTTACAACAAGCGGCAACCTTTGGTACTTGATAGCATTTGAAAATACCAAAATGTTTGCATTATAGCTATTTATTAATTCTTCAAAGGATTAAAAAAATATAGTTTATATTCAACAAAATAAAATTGTAAAAAGTAATATTTCAAATTAATCCACAATTGTGAATCGACAAGTGAAGTATATTGTTTCAGAAATATGTTAAACTTGAACGGAAATAATATAGCCTTAATATAACATACTTAAAAATATGAAACAACGCCTAGTGAAAATCATAAATATTTTATAACAACTATACCAAGGCGAAATATAGAAAACATCCTCAGTACTTTGCGATTAATAAGCTATAGAATTAAACTATTAATCAATTAGTATTAAATCGAACCACCAGAGGTAGACACTATAGAAAATTTGACGGATATCATATAGCAGGTCCCTAGTCAATTCAAATAAATGCAATGAAATTTGATAATGACTACATTGTGTTTATTCACCTAACAAAAATATAATTAAATTTTAAAATATTACAGTCAGTAAATATAAATTACAGTAGTGATCAGGTCTAAAGAATATAGATCATCATTTTAAATCAAAAAGATAGGAATAAAAAATTGATTCATATGTGTTTTTGAATATAAACTTAGGAAAGATAACAGATTAGATTATATCTGCCCTCTAGTGGAAATAGCAGTAGTTAGTTGAAATTTGATTTCACTCAATCGGTAAGCGTAACGTTCATTTCTTTTCGCAACCGCCTACTTTTTCAATTCTGCCGGTCAGTGACCAAACTACGTGTATTGTGGAGGTTTGGGCACGCTGTAGATAAAAAGTGCATAGGATTTGTTTGGTGTTCATATGAAGCTAAAAAGTGTGTAGTTTGGTGTTTTTAATTGTTTTCAATAAGGTAAAAACAATAGCCTAGTTATTTTCTTTACGGAATAACATACAGGCGTTGCCTTTAAAATAAAAACAAGTGTGGTTTTGACAGTACAACAGTCGTTTGTTTTGATTCTAATTTGAGTAAATATTTTCGGTTAATAAATAAAGATCCTTTAATCTATTCCTATTTTATTAATTATTTTATTGTTATGCATTTTACTTTACTGACTTGGTGCGTGTTTTCAGAAGAAGAATTGAATACAAGATGTTCAAATTCATTAAAGCCAAACCCCATCAAACCAGCGAAAGGCATAGACTACAAAAGGAATTATTCTCATATCGTAGGGTAAGTTTATTGTTACAAATTATATTTTTAAACTCATATCCCTAGGGTTTACTAATTAATCTTTAGGATGAAGTATACATAAACCATAAATAAGCTCATTATCTTTAGCTCAATATCTTATCAAAATAAACATTACTTGATGTTGATATAACAGGTGTTACTATGATCCTGTTATAAGAATAATGATATATACATTTTTATATTTAAATTGTTTTTTGCAAGAGTTGGTCTAAAAATTTAAGGTTATTGTATTGTTTTGATATAATTATTTTTATTAATATTAAATTTTAATATACTGATATGGGGTAATTTTCATTTTAAAAGTATTTCACGAACCTAATTTTATGAAACAATTACCCTATATTAATTTACTGCTTCACTTAAGGTACTTCAAGGATAGAAATGACTATTATGGTTCATTTAACTATAATTCTAGTAGGAGTTTTCTACATTTTAAATGATAATTGACATTATTATGCATGCACCAATTTGAATATTTTATTTTACAAAATTCAGATTATTTGAATAATTTTATGATCAAAAATTATTTTGACGTATACAGTCATCGGTTGTCTACATACATATTAAATGTTTTTGTCTTATTGGTTAATGCAATTAAGTAATGTATTTAAGTCTGTAATTGTTAACTATAATATCTATATTTTTAGCATAAGAGTATTGCGATTTAGAGTTTATTAACATAAATGACAACGTTACTGGGGTGTGGTGGTATTATATAACAAATATAGTCACTGGACATGAAATAAGTTGAGATTTACTATATTAGAAATAATTGGACACAGTTAATAAAAATATTTCAGGGAAATTATGCATTTATGTATTGTTTTTACTAGCCAATATTGAAAAACTGACAAATTTGTTAATTAAACTTAATTTTCTAAATTTCTCAAACTTACATATTCTTAAGCTTATAATATGTACCAAGATCATATATTTCAGAACTATATTTTATTTGTTGATAAGATTGTAGTTTTCGTTTTATCATTTAAACAAGTCGACGAGTAGAAAATAGAACGTAGAGTACTTGCATTATGTTGGGCGTATGACTAAGTACCTGTTAACGGTACTCTAACAGTTTTTCGATAGCTACCTTTTGATTCTCAAGCGCTGAGCTTACGGAAAGAGTTTTCGCCATGTATATCGTCTATCTTTACTACAGCGCAACGATCTTACAACGTACGCTTATAGTATTTGCGCACCTACGACTATGGCATACTTTATTTTCATGAGAATGATTGCTTGTTTTTTTTTTTAATAGAGAAAGTTACATTATCGCCTCAGTATCTGATATATACCTCATAATTGTATTTCGTTTTTATTTATAACGCCCCCTGGCTATTATTTTATTTTTATGTGATCAGCCTTATTTGTAGTTTTAATATTGAATACTAGTTTTGAAATTATATTATTATTATTAGTGAAACCCTGGCGGGTTTGTTATTTTTATATATTGTTTGTGAGCTCCAATGTGTTGTGAAGTCCAATTTATTTAGTACTGCACACTTAAAAAGTAATTATTGATATTTATATAGCCGTTTATAATGCGTTCTAAAAACTTGGGTTAGGGATGTTGTAAATCGTCAATTTAAACATTTCTCAAAGTACTAAGAGGATAGTTTAGCTGTCCTTGCAAAATATTTTTGTACTATCTCTCTTATTTTATATTCCTCGCATCATGCGCTATATAGATACATTAAAAAGGCACGCAGGTGCCCTCCATAATAGTTTAATTGGTGATTCAGTAAGTGAATAACAGAGGTCAATCATCTATTTATGCTCTTACTTTGGGCTGGTAAATTAAATTCTTTTTCATTACTTAAAGGCTATTAAAGACATTTTTCAAATTAGTAAATATTAAGTTTTATGATATTTGTTATCAGCGTATTATTTAGACTCAGAAAGAAACATTGTGGTTTTTACAGCTATTAAATCTTTGCAATTTTAGTATTTTCCAATACGATAGCTGACATTTCTTAAAAATGAAATTAATCATCTCTCGCTGTTTGAAAGTATACTTTATGTTTGTAATTCTAATCTCTATGTTTGTAATTGTAAAGTTTCGGGGGATACAATGTAATATCCGATAAGGAGTATTCATTACGCTAGTGGCTCCAATAACTAGGATGGTTAAGACCGGATGTCTTCTAAGTTGATCACTGGCCAATCGGTAAAAAGGAAACTAAGAAATTATTTTATTTATATGCATTTTAACGGATATATGTTAGTATCAAGTTTAAGCTACAACGAATAAAACGATACAAACATTTGTAAGTAGCTAATAAGTATGTGTTTTAGTACATTCTTCTCTTCGTATGAATTACATTTCTCAAAACTTAACATTAACAGAGTTATTGTTAATAAAACCCTTTGCAATAAAATATCATACTAGCAACAATTACCGTATTATATAAACTACAAGTTTGGTTAATATTATAAAACATTTTTTGATTGTCAGTAAAATAAACATTTACTCTTAAATATATTTTGGCATACAGCTTTTAATGACTTTATTAAATATTTATGAGAAAAATAACGAACAAATAATCTCAAACATGACCTGCCCAAAATTCCAAGTACATTAATCCATTCTAAATCGATGAGTGACAACATTGAATAGATACTTTATCAATACATTATTGATAATACTAAAGTATTGTTGAAAGCAAATGTTAATTATTATTATCTTTTTTTTACGTTATTTTGTCGTGTATTATTTTGTCGGAAGTCCGAAAAACTTGAGCTGTCTAATAAATGCACCCACTAATCCTTTTCTAATGATGCGCATTATATTTCTTATCAATCTTCGAAGGGTCTAGTATTCCGGAACTGTTATTGAAGTGGTAGTAAGCTTTAGCCTGAGTCATGCTGTTTGTAACCAAAATAACAAGTAAGTACGAGTCACATCTTGTGGTTTATAGTGACGAAGCTTAGGGAATATATTATTTGAAATATCGTTTGCACGGTGCTTCGTCGTTTATCAGGTGGATCAAGCGACAATTGATAATTTTTGGATGAGGTGGTTTTATTTTTAGTATTCCATAGCTCTCTTTGTTTTTTCGTTTTATTTTTCTCGCACCATAATAAATTAGCAAAATAACATATCCACGCCTAATGTACATAATACTATCTTTTTTTGTTTGGCTTTTTTTTTATTTTACTGTTCGATTATTCCAATAGATGACGTAAGGTTAAACTGTGAGACCGTGTTGATTTAGGATTAAAGAGAATTATCGTGAAGCATTGAACCGATGAGTTTTTTAGAAAGAATAACCGATAATATTGAAAGATAATTTTTTTATTTTGGAGAAATATTGATTAAATCCTGTAATATCAAAAATCGCCTGTCGAGTGTCTACTTCTCAGCTAATATCACACACTATACATCTGTCACACTAGAACTGGCGATCGGTCGCAAATCTTAAGGGTTGTTTGCTTCGTAACTGCAGTTAGAAGTGCACGGAGACCAGTTGATCATGCATCAACTTCATCGGTAAAGCCAAATATTCATGACTCCAAGCTAATGTTCTATTTTCGGTGGCATCATCTTAGTGTAGTATACTATGGGCTGCTAAAACCTAATGAAGCCGTCGATGGCGATCGCTGTTGACAAAAATTAATGCGTTTTAACCGAACAACAGTGCGCGATAAACAGCATGTTGCCTTTCCGCATGACAACGTCGACCACATGTTACAAAACCGGTAGAAACCTTTTTGGAAACATTAAAATGAAAAGTGGTATCCCACCCGCCGTATTCTCCAGACCTAATTATTACTTGTTCCGACATATGAGTATACCTGTACCGCTTCACTTCTTATGAAGATTCTAAAAAATGGATTGATTCATCAAAACTTCAAAAGACATCATTTTTTCAAGATGGAATCCGTACATTTTTTGAAAGATGCGAGATAGTAGTGGCTATCAATGAAAAATACTTTAAATAAAATACGTTATACCGGTTTTCCACAATAAAGCCTACTTTTTTAAATTCTTTAATACTAACTAATTTATTGGCTTAATATTTATATTTTACCAGATATATGTTCAGTAAACAAATTAGATCCAACATGTCACACGATAGATTCATTCATTACGAATCGAAGTAATGCATATTTTAACGGAATCTCATGTTTACTCATCTTGGTATTAATTAAGCGCTTATTTGTATGTCATTCAAATGTGAATCGGCTCTAGTGGCTAATATAATAACGACTTCAATTAACTTCAATTACTTTGTCACGTGTCCTTTCGAACATCACAAGTTCCTTGCATAACCAGTTCCCGACATGGCTGATAGCTCTTCCCAACGATGGGAATTATTTTAATTTAATTTGTATTTTCTTCTGTCTGCCTGGTTGTTCCTCGGCCTGTGTCGCATGAGATATGGTATAGGCGAAAAGATCCGCCGCGATGCAGTATCTTGTGGGAATATGTATTTTTCATAAACAATGAATTGATTTGTTATTCGCCGATCTCAACATGTGCATATATCATGAATATCACGTTTTATACGTTAAATTAAATTAGATATTGGAAATAATTCACAGCATTTTATAATAAATGACGTAGGTAATATAACATTCCGTTATTTACTCCAGCAATGTATTTCCGGGAAATCAGTTGTTAAACATTCATTTTAGTATATTTTATTTGTTTAAAGGCTAAATAGTAGCGAATGAATGAACCATCGAACATCGTGAACCATCGTCACAAAGAAGAAGTAGGACAATAACTAAAGATCTATACCCTCTACAATTAATGGTCTTGAGCTGTGCATTAGAGAAAACTTATTATTAAATTATTATTAGTTATTTATTCCACACATATCGAAGCAATGTCCAAATCGCCGGCTTGATTGGTGCAGTGGTCAAGGCGACAGGACGGTCCTCCTGCTGTTGCGATAATTGCGGGTTCGAATCATATTGGGACTGCCGTTGTGAATTTATGTCTGTGATTGTCCAAAAGGCAAAAGTCCAAAATCCGACAAGTAATATAATCAGCCATGCCAGTTACTAGGCGGTGTAAGACCTGATGTCTTCTGGAGTTATTTCTAAATTGGTCGTTCGCCAGTCGGTGGCTTAATGCCGAGAACCGTGATTCGGAGTCCACGTTAAGCAGTAGGTCTAATCCAGATAAACCCTAGTTGGAATAAAAAAAACTTACAAACTTATTAGGGGTTATTCCAGTCTAGAAATTTGAAACAATCGTTTTTTTCTCATATTTTCAAAACTTAACCCACTAAGTACTAACTAAATATAGCTGTTTTAGATATGCGGCATCAAAATAATCGGAACTTTAAACGCACTTACTCAATCGATTTACTTAAAATTTGGTGTGAACCTTCTTTTTACATTATTCTATCGTATCAAAGTAGAACTAACAAAATTTTAATTTTTACGAAAAAATTCAGCAGCCGTAATTTGACAAAAAAAACATTTATTTCCTTTTTTAACTGATTTACACTCATTATCACTTTTTTTTAATAAAAATAACATGAGAATTAATTCGAATACCTAATAAAAGACGTGTTATTAGATTTTTAAAACAACCATACAAAGACCAGTAATCGTAATGTTCTCTAATTTGCATTACGTGTTTGTTTATTACTGAAATATAAACATTCTTCGAATTCGACAATGTTACATAACAGCGCCATCATTATTAATAACTTGTTTTCGTTATTGAGCCTCAACTATTCGATCTTTTTCACTCAAGAATTTCATTAAGCTCGTCACATATATTTTATACTATTCAATAATTCCTTTTAAAATTTCTGTTATATGTAATGATATTTTAATGACTTTTAGACAAAAGGCTTCTAACAGTCGCTCATGTTCTAACTATGGGCTTGTATAAATTGTAGCCGAGTTTATTTACTCAAATTTCCGGGCGAAAGTTCTGATATTGAGGTGCTCCAAATCAGGTTATCATATCTGTATCTGTTAATCAATTTAAAAAAAACCCGAAGATGGTGCTTTATAGCAATTGGCGTTGTTAAAATTGTTTGGTTTTAATACATTCAGAACCGTCTCGATGTTTTCTCTCAAAATAATGATGTGGAGTGACTAGGACCTGGACTCTATCGAACTAATTTCTAGTAGTTATTAATAAATCACATGCAGATGCACAGGAAAATGATGCATCGAGATTTTTTTGAGGACATGGATTCTGTCACAACTAGCTTATGATAATTTAAATGTGACCTGATAATTAAGCGTCTTTGATTATATTTAATTATTATATACCACGCTACAGATTATGCTTAAAAGAATGAAAAATGAAATTTTACAAATCTAATTATGAAAAATTTAAAAAATTTCTGTAAAATCGCCAGCCAAAATCCTAGTTTTTATGATAATGACCGTATTATTACAATATCACTGTTACAGTTTACATTTAACTTCTAAATTAGAGCTCCGTCTTTGCAACCGCAGTGATTAAGGCAACAAGACTTAAGGTTGTTCTACTGCATCATTATTACATATTGATCAACTAATATTTACAAAAATTACTTAAAACCGTGATTGTAGTTTTGACACACATTAATCTGGCGCTCTTTATTTAATTTGCCATTTTCCAAAAATATTACTTGTTTTATTTCTGCTGCTGTATATACAGAATTTATAAGCTAATAGAATATAATATTAAGTTAAAATTGAATCCTGACGCATGTGTTGCATCTGTAATGTTAATTTTTCTAAATTATCTTCCCATCTCGTAATATATGTTAAGAAACCTTTTTAACATACTAAATTGCAAATAGCACATATTATCGGATTTTGTTGTTTTGTTTAATAGGTAGTGGTGTAAATGATTCAGCAATTTTGTTGAAAAATAAACATCGAATACAACTCGGGTCGTGTTAGATTGATATCTTTTGTTGTTTTACTTTTTTTTTGAAACTGATACTAACAAGATTTCCTAGGGAACTCTCGTAATTCGTATTGATATTGTGGAACAGATAATTTTGTGTTTTGATTGATGTGCGTATATAACAGTTTCGTGTAGTAATTAATGTATAAGAAGAGCGTAATTCGTGTATTAAATTTAGAATCGATGGCAAGTATAATTTTGCAATTTCTTCAAGTCCTTCAATGATATGCATTATATGTAAAAAAATGCTAAAATAAATTATATTTTATAACGTTATTTTTGTTTCATTATTTTATTTACTTTAGAATTTTGTTGTCAAAATAAACGAAAACTTAAATTTGTTGCGGCAACGTTGCATTATACATTTTGATAATTATTTTTGGCTATTTTATTTTAAGGACTATATTTATTTAAAAGCTTAACGTAAAGACATAGTGAGTGCTTATTTCAACTTTCTCACATTAGTTTAATTCAACGTTATATAGCGACTAATATTTTAATGTTGTTCATAAGCATACAAGCTAAATCAATCTGATCACTAAATCGAAAGAACAGAGTGTAGCGAATAAGGCTGGTATTAAAAAATCAATGGCAATACAATTGGCTACGATATTTATCGTAAAATTTATTCTCATCATAATAAACTACACCACAACTAACTTTTTGGACATGCATGGATATTTAGTTTCAAAATGTTAATGCGAACGGTGGCTTTGGTTCTTACCTTTGATTTAGATCATCATTTCATTATCGCCAATTTTTAATATATCTATTAAACATTTACAATAAAAAATTTTAAATTAATATTATAATATAATATTAATTTAAAATATTAAATTATTATTATTATTATTTCATATTAAAATCAAGTTTATTCCAACAAGTCATGACTTTGGACCACTATTTTTCAATTACACGTTCTTTTTCTCCTTTTTATCAATTAAAATTTGTCTGGATTGGTGGGACTTACGACTTGACGTGGATTCTAAACCGAGGTTCTCGGCATGCTGGCGACTTAATGGTTTAGAGACCATCCCAGAATATTTCCAGTCATATATGGTCTTGTTAATATCATCTTTTGTTTTTATCACACTTTTGTTGTATCATACAACATACCATTTTGTTTTTTACGATAACGGTGTCTCAATGAGATTTGATGTTAGTACAGTTAGTTAGCGAGTAGACGATTCATAACACTTAGTCCACACAATGGACACCAAAATAAACATGAATTGGTTTTTTGTATATATGTGCGTTTCGTTGAATCTCTACTTGTGCTTTATTTTGTAACAACACACACCGGTTGTATCCTTATTGAAGTAGTATTCCTATTAATGGCTACATTCATTAATTAAATATGAACACTCTTAAATAGGAAACATTCTAGAATTAATTTCTAGATTTTTAATATTTATAATAATAACAATTATATACGTAATAGTTATAGTAATAGCAGTTACACGATTTTAATTTGAAGGGACACTAAAGTCCACTTGATTAAAAAAATGAAGTTATAAGAGACTAGACAGACCTCATTTACACTAATCCATTGATCACTGAATTCAGCACAAAGTATTAGCTAAACCCTTAGTTAAATACTAATATTTAGAAC